>NC_084948.1:13144559-14344559 GCF_949316205.1 Platichthys flesus
TGGGGTGAAATAATGTTTTACCGCACTCCTCCGCAAATCAGAAGCACAACAGTCAGTGTCACAGTCGGCAAATCAATTATTCAATGGCATTTTAGAATAACACTGGATACCAATGGTTGCCATAGACACATGGAGGATTTACAGGGTTGTCACTTGTCTGGGATATTCACACTCTAAGTAGGACAAATAGAGAGAGAGGGGGAAAAAAAAGGTAGGTAACCCTGGTTTTTCTATTCTTTACTAAGCCTGTTGTCTTGATGCATCGAGATACTGGTTGAAATAATGTCGCTGGCTACCAACAAAATTTTTCCAATGCCAATTCAATCCACCTAGCCCATTGGAGCAGAGGTGGGTTTTAATATGTTATATAATATAAAATTGTGCTAATCAGTTTTATATACATGCAAATTCATTGAACATAAAACAACAGGGTTTGTCCTCAGATCCTTAGGAGGCTCAGCCAGGCTCTGCAGGCAGAGTAAAAGCAGCCTCAGCGTCGATGTTAACTGTCAGCGCGGGTTGACGCGCTGTCATGGTGTCCCTGTCTACCCAGGACTGATAACAGGGACACTACAGAACCCAGAGGCTGCAGCAGTGTATGAATTGATTCCCTGCAGATGTCATCAATACGTGAACAAAAATGTTCAAAGTAAACAGTGAAATTAGAGATAAAATATTACTACAAAATACCATTATCACTTAGTTTATCAATATTTTTCAGATGTCATTGATTTACATTTATCAAAACTCATCAAAAGTTTTAGAGTCCCGTTTTTAGAGGTCAGTTTATTATAAGAGAAGACAGTATTCAAATATGAGCAGAAACCAGTGAAATCTTCATTAAATGACTTTATTATAAAATACCTCAATTATCCAAAGGCTTGCCTATCTACATACTGCTGGTCAACTGATTGATTAACTGACTAATGGCTTCAGCTCTAGTACAACTATCTGCCTCACTGTGATTGATGCAAGTGAGGAGCATTAGGTCAGAAGTCCAGAGGTCCTAACCTCTGACTGTGTGGTTGTGGGCAGAAACACACATTGACACTAATACACAGACTAATACACACAATCAACATAAATATTGTGCCGATGACGTCAGAGTCTCAACAGTATCGATCGGAGAATGAAGCCGGAGTGTCGAGGTCCCACTCACACACGTGCTCAATCAATCATGACATTTCACCAAATTGATGGGAAGGTTTGCACTAGGACGAAAATTTGTGTGATAAGAACTATCAACAATTTGAGGAAAGAATTTTGCTTTTTAGTTTCCACTTAGGCTTCCACTGAGGCCAGAACATCACATATATAGGTGCTGTAAACTTTTGCTGGTGATGTAATTTGGAGCTATTGTCTCTGCAGAAGTGTTCAGGGAGTCGAGCTGCAGCATTGAGGTCCAATCGATTAATCCAAATCTCAATAACATCTTACACTATTCTTATAGCACAAAAAAAATAATTGAAACCAAACTTTTTGACTTTGACAAAAATCGATGAAATTACCTTAAATAATAGAAACCATCTTTGGGGGGTATTTTATTAATATTTCCACTTTTTAGTTGGGTCCATTTCCCAGCTGTTATTATTGAGTAGGCCTGGTTTGTGACCAACACTGCAGCAAGTTACCATGGGGCTTCACTATTTGGGAGCAATCATGTCGTCCATCTATACGGTGCTTTCAGGGTTGGACAGTAAAGCAATCCTCTGCTTTAGAGCAGATTGTCACATGTTCCACTTGAGAGATAACTCACCCCTCTGGGCCATTAGGGTGTAAAATATGTCTCTCCTCTGTAGTAGAAATCAGGAGAGTTGATCTCTCATCTCTGCATGGCAGTAGCAGGCTGGATTTTAGTGTGTGGATAAGCTTTATGAAACAAAGTAAAGAAAAGTCAAATAAACAAAAAAAAAAACCAGCGTGTAAGTCACAGCATCAGTTTTCTGCCTCTTCTCCTGCTTCATTACAACTGATGAGGCAGAAACTCTAACTTTGGCCAACACCATGGTGTTAGAACCATACCGTGGCAATCCACTGATGCAGCAATAAATGGATCTGCTGCCCTCTTGTGTCTGGATGGAGACAGGAGAAGGAGTTATGATTACGTCTCAATCACACACACCTCATGTCTGACCCCGATGTCACGTGGTTGTAGTGTTGTTGAACTTTTTTACCGGAGGTGGAATTCTTGGTAAGAGCAAAAGTTCCTAAAATGGTGGGGATAAAGAACACGCTACACACACAAACACACACAACCACTCACACTTACACATAGGGGACCGGCCAAAATGTCTTCACTTTACCAAAAAGTCCTCAATCTGTAGGTTGTTGGCTCAAAGTGGTCCTCACAAATCTATCGGTACGCACGTACACAAACAAACACACACACACACACACACACCCACCCCCACACACACACACACACACACACACACACACACACACAGGAGCCCTGGAGACAGGTTTATCCTGTGACGATCATTCCTGTGCGCTCCAGCGCGTTCCTGCAGCGGGATAAGCTGCATCCCGTGCCTGGCTCCGCAGCATGTGACCGGCTTGTGATGCCCGAGGAGGCAAAGAGCGGAGGAGAGAGAGTCGCTCTCTCTCGTTTTCAAGAAACCTCCACTGATTGAACATTCTTGGTCCGTGTGGATGATCGTCACGCTGTGGAACAGATGCTAAAAGCTCTGACAAAGGTCTAGTGTATTAATAACAACATGATTGTACAATATACACCTTATAGTCAGTTTTATTGTATAAAACAACATTATTTCTTCTTATTGTACTTGTATACTTTCTTATTCTTACTTTTACCTAGTGGTGTAATGTAACCATAACTGTCAACACAATAGTCTACGTGAGCACACTTCATTTATCTATATTTCATTAAGTTTTATCAACAATTGTTTAATGTTATAGTGTAAAGCTTAACGTTTACG
Organism: Platichthys flesus; assembly: GCF_949316205.1. Classification (NCBI taxonomy): domain Eukaryota; kingdom Metazoa; phylum Chordata; class Actinopteri; order Pleuronectiformes; family Pleuronectidae; genus Platichthys; species Platichthys flesus. The sequence continues at coordinate 13,147,499 of NC_084948.1, forward strand.
CTTCCACCAGAATGAAAATACTTTATAGAAAGTAAGTTCAGTGTAGCTCATAGCCAATTAATTAAATAGAAATGATGAATAGTATTTTTTATACTGTCATATTTCTACTTTTGTTATAGTCCACTAATTGATAACTAAATCCAACTATTAAATGCAATAATAATAATAATAATAAATATTATCAATAATTGTTGTCTTTACCTGTATGGTCGTTTTATACCATCTCTCAAAACGTATTGTTACCAAGTCTTCTTTTTCTTTTACAGAGTAAAATGTAATTGTTTTATTGAAACACCAGGGACATTCAATGTCTTGTTTGACAGATCCGTCTGGATAAACAACTCTTTTGTCTCTCATCATTTCATTCTCTGGCTGTTTTTATTTATGTGGCATAAAATGAGAGTGAAACTCACATCAGCATGCACAACATCGAAGGTCACAAATCAAGTGTTAAATGTGGACGTGCTCTGAACAAGAGAGATCTAGTGTGAGGACAGGAAGTGGAGCCCTTGGTTCAAGTATGAAGCAATTACTGCACGTGACCTTTTCGATCAGAGATGACGAGCTGTAAACCCGTGTGACGTTTTATCTGTGGATAGATGGATCCAATGTTTTCCATGACATTAAGACCGTAGTTCTTCTTATTCGGTCACTGTTAATGCTGGTGTAGCATTAAACCCATCTCCAATTCATTCTATAAACTAATTAAACCATAACTTCACCAGAGAAAGACAATAAGGGACAAATAGACATATTTCCTTAACAATTTAAATATTGAAATCAATCAGATGTCCCTTATGTCATCTATTATGTTCATTTCATGGCTCTGTTCAGACTTATATTACACATTTGAAATGTAATTCTTATTTCAGAGTTTTCTGCTGCACCTAAATAAGTGTATACCTCCACCAAGGCCTCCAGAATCCCTTTAAATTCAGTCAAGCTACACCAAATGTCAGACAGTCATTGATATTAGTTCCCTAAATGTTGTTATTCATCAATATCCATGAATTATTCATCGGGAAAACTGTGAATATGTTGAAAAACCCTGCAATATTTAAGAAAAGTTTAAAGAAAGTCATGTATGCAAGCCCTGATCAGCTTCCCTGACCCACACACATCCAACAAGGAAATCCGTTCAGTTGTTGAACTGTGTAATGCAACTGCAAACCGACAACTTAACAACCAAACAGACATGGGTGAAAACCTCACCTCCTTGTCTGAGTTAATAAATTAAGTAAATACGTATAAAAGCAACATAGATTGTGGACCATAAGGGCAACACCTAATGGTGTGGACCTACTGGTCAGGACTTCTTCAACCGAAGGAGAAACTGACCAACTGAAGAGTCTGACCGTACTGGAAACCGGCAAGACTTGATTTAGATAAATATACTGATTTACCATCCCCTTAACTTTCTTTATCATCTCTCACTTATTCTGATTCAACAGCACGTACACAGTTGGTAATGCATAAATTCCTGGCAAGGCTTTGCAAAGAGGAGGGGGTGCTTCACACACACATAGTCATACACAAGCATGTGCACTCACCCTCCATCACATGCTCAGGATAATATTCCCTATTCCCCATTCATTTTATCTTAAGACCAGCTGACCCCAGCTCCACTATACCTCAGGCAAAACTGTGTGGGGTGTGTGAGTGTGAGTGTGTGTGTGTGTGTGTGTGTGTGTGTCTTACAGAGTGCATGAGATCACGGTGAGATCACAGACTCTGTCACAGGACGGCCCCTAAAACGGTTCAATGAATAGGGAGAAAACGAGAGGCTGTTTGCTGGGTTTAAGAGAGCGAGGGTGGAAGGAGAGGAGTTATTGCAGAGGGATAGAGGGCTGAGTGGAGGGGTAACAAGTTTAACAAAAAAATAGTTATAATTTATTGAAGTATTTAGTTAGTCAAAAACTAGTACATGGTAAAAAAAACTAAAACTAAATTGGTGGAAAGTGAATCCTGCTTACAGCCTAAAAACAAGAAGTAACCCTCCAGCACTGAATCGACTCCTCTGTGCTGTCTGTCTCTGTTAGAGAATCATATTCTCGTGTGTCCTCTCAACAGGAGATTATTTTTCTTGCTGCGGTTAAGACTGGAGTTGCTGTGATTTTTCATCATGAGGACTGTGTTTGTATCTGCACTCCTGCTGCAGCTCCTCGGGACGTCTTTCTGTCAGTTTCCTCGCCCGTGTGCCAACTCAGAGGGACTGCGGACCAAAGAGTGCTGCCCGGTGTGGGACGGTGATGGCTCAGCCTGCGGCGCCATGTCAGGCCGTGGTTTCTGCAACGATGTGCTGGTCTCAGATGAGCCCCATGGGCCCCAGTACCCGCACCGTGGGATTGACGACAGAGAACGTTGGCCTTTAGCCTTCTTTAACCGGACCTGTCACTGTGCTGGAAACTATGGTGGCTTCAACTGTGGAGAATGCAGGTTTGGTTACTGGGGTTCGAACTGTGCAGAGTACAGGGAATCGGTGCGCAGGAACATAATGACCATGTCGACTGCTGAGCAACAGAAGTTTGTCTCTTACCTGAACCTGGCTAAAAACACCGTCAGCCGAGACTATGTCATATCCACAGCAACACGAGCAGAGATGGGCGAGAACGGGGAGAATCCCATGTTCTCTGAAATCAACACCTACGACCTGTTTGTGTGGATGCACTACTACGTGTCCCGGGACGCTTTCCTGGGAGGGCCGGGGAACGTATGGACAGACATCGACTTTGCCCATGAATCTGCGGCCTTCCTGCCGTGGCACAGAGTTTTCCTGCTTCACTGGGAGAATGAGATCAGGAAGCTGACAGGAGATTTTAACTTCACCCTCCCGTACTGGGACTGGAGGGACGCCCAGTCCTGTGAGGTTTGCACCGATGCTCTGATGGGTGGACGCAGCTCCCTCACTCCCAACATCATCAGCCCCGGCTCTGTCTTCTCCTCATGGAAGGTGAGATCATTTAATTGTCTCTTTCTGACGCTGAGAGAAAACATACTGTACCTGTTTTGGTGGGAGCAAAATGTCCTTATTTGTTGTGACAATAAGAATTACTTTCCTCCTGATATAAACTATTGTTTTGTCTCTATGTCATCCTGCAGGTTTGTTGTCTTAAATCTCATTTTGTCTCTTAAACCAAGGAAATTACACAGAGACAGATTTATTAAGACAAATTGAGAATTATTGTGAGAATTTATCCTCAAGTGATCCAAACAGAGTCAAATGTGAGAGTGGAAATCCTACTCAAAGGCTTTGTCATATTTATTCTGAGTTATTTTGAATAAAACAGTGCATCTACGGTGTGTAACACTCTAGTATCTGTCTGAGGATTTCAGTTCCTCATGAATAAAAGTAAATATTCCTGTATGAGAGCCAATTGACTCAACGTCAAGTGTACAGGCACTTTAACGGAACCATCTGTCTTTCTCTCCCTGTGTGTGTGTTTGTCTGTGTGTAGGTGATCTGCACCCAGCCAGAGGAGTACAACAGTCGAGAAGCATTGTGTAACGGCACCGGGGAGGGCCCACTGTTGCGCAACCCCGGCAACCATGATAGGAGCCGCATCCCTCGACTCCCCACGAGAGCTGACGTTGATTTCACCGTGGGCCTCACTGAGTACGAGACGGGGACCATGGACCGGTTCTCCAACTTGAGCTTCAGAAACGTCCTGGAGGGTAGGAGTGGCAGACACACACACACACACACACACACACACACACTAAATTTGTCTTTCTGTCCTTTGTCCTCTGTCCAATTTGAATATTTCCCCTGAAAATTAGTCATTCAATAATCTTCGTTCATTAAAAAACATATATATTGGTGCTCAAGCGTGATTCAACTTTCCATTACAATCACACAGGGATTCTATTACAAACTAGAAAATAAGTTCTTGATGTTATTCAGCAGACAAGTAGTCTCATGTGTTGTCACCCACACTCAATTCGAAAAACTGATAATAGAAAAGTAGAAAAACGTCAATTATTTAAGTTATTTATTTGTGACCTTTTGAAAAGTTAAATTAAGTCTGAATATAATGAGTAGTGGAAATCTTAAAGTGCATGGTGAATGCCTTAGGAGATCTTGAAACTTCTTCTATTAGGAAACACTATGTTGAATATTAGGCAACAATCCCAACAATTATTGCTTGCACAGCCAGGGCCTTCAAACCAGTCAAAAGCTCAACACGTTCAAAATTTCCATTTTGGTGTGGTAGACAGCACCCATTCAACTAATGAAAAGCCACTCAGACGTTTCCATTCCCTCCCGAACTCATTCACAAAAATCTCTCCAAATATCCGGGTTCTTATCTCTATAATAACACCTCCACTCTGTTTTTCACTTTCAATTTCCTGTGTGTCCCCGTCCCATCCACCTTTCTACACCTCTTCCATTGTTACTCTTTCTCCTCTTTCTTACTCCCTGTTTTTTCTCTCTCCCTTTCTCTCCCTGCAGGCTTTGCCAGTCCAGAGACAGGCATGGCGTTACGGGGCCAGAGCACCATGCACAACGCCCTGCACGTCTTCATGAACGGCACCATGTCCTCGGTGCAGGGTTCAGCCAACGACCCAATATTCTTGCTGCACCACGCTTTCATTGATAGGTATGGGACTACACACACTTTCCTCTGAGGACACACAGGCACAGTGGACTCATTAGGGTTCTGAAAGTATGGTTATTTCTATTTAAAGATAAAGAGACTATTTGTGGTTAATGCTGAACAAAAAATACATTTGTCCAATAAATGAAAGAGGGAGGAAACAGGAAGTAGGAGAAAAAAGTAGGCACAACAAAACATGTATATGGGAAGTGTAGGAATGGTGTGACAGGAGGAATACTAGTAATAATATTTGTAAGTTTTAAGGAATATCATAAATAAGACATTGATGGTTATAAGTCATTCATTTTAATGGTTTTATTATAAAAAATGCACTCTTACCACTATAAAATGATTTTAAATCACTTGTTAAAATTCAGATATCAAACCCTACTGTTCTTATATTATCTACAACCCTTATATAATTACTCCGCTAGGTTTATCCTTATACGCTCCTCCCTCTTTTTCCTTTAATATCTCCGATCCTCTTTATCTCTCTGTTCCTCCTTCCATACAGTATCTTTGAACGCTGGCTCAGGACCCACATGCCTCTCCGGGCCAGTTACCCCTTCGCCAACGCCGCCATTGGACACAATGATGGCTACTACATGGTGCCTTTCATGCCTCTCTTTAGAAACGGAGAGTACTTCTTGTCCAACAAGGCTCTGGGATTCGAGTACGCCTATTTGCTGGACCCTGGTCAGTACAAAGCAACAAACATGTGCAGTGAATTTGTGTTTCTAAGATATTTATAGTAAAACGTTGTCTTGTCTGTCACACCACAGGACAGAGGTTTGTGCAGGAGTTCTTGACGCCCTACCTCGAGCAGGCCCAGCAGATCTGGCAGTGGCTCCTGGGGGCCGGGATCCTCGGGGCCCTCATCACCGCGGTCCTCGCTGCAGTGATTGCTGTCTCAAGGAGGAAGTGGAAGCGTAACCAGAGGAGGAAGAGGTTGTCAAGCTACGGAGAGAGACAGCCGCTACTGCAGAGCAGCTCAGAGGAAGGCTCGGCCTCATATCAGACTACTCTGTAACACACACACCATTAACAAACTGTTACGTGAATGAAAAAACTATTAGGGACACATGATTACATGAATCAAATCAAATGAATAAGATGAATCTTTGTTTTTTATTCCTGAGAATAAATCAATTTAGATTTTCCAATATAGGTTCAGAAGACTCTTTAAAGGCAGTTCACCAAAACCTCCAAAAAGAAAATATATCTCCCTCATAGTATTTGGCAGACAGCTGTGTGTGTGTGTGTGTGTGTGTGTGTGTGTGTGTCTGTTCTTGAGATATCCACTAATATATCTGCTCATCTGCCTTTGCACAATGGGGGTGAATTGAATGTAATTTGTGGTGGTCATAGCACATGTTAGGAAAACAATTTATTTTCCAAGGTTTCTTTTATTTTCTGTATGCAAAAGAGAAAGAAGAGAACAGAAGAGATCTCAACAAATGAATTTTTTTAAATTTGGGTGAACTGACCCGTTTGAGACAGGGAGCTAAATCTTTCAGAGGTCCCTGATATTTTATACATTCAGTACATATCACTGAAGAAACATCTCTGTGCGACACAAACTTACAAAGTGACAGACTTTCCGAGCCCTCGGGTGATCATTACCATAATGCAACACCTCAGCACACTGCACTGTGTGGGTGAAATACCTTGAGGGAATATTTATTGCCTGTCTACAGAGGCCACTCTGCAGCCAATGACAGCAGCTGAAGTAAAAAAAAAAAAAAAAAGTGATCTTATTCTGTCCTTGGCAACTTGACTTCCCTCATTGACCTGAGCAGGGACACATTTCTTGTGATTTATTGTATGTTACTGTAAATCATTGAGATTCAGTTGACAGTACAGCTGAACTGATACATATGTCCCTTGAAACCAGGTAATGTCTGCTGAAAGCAGTTGTTGAAGGCACATTATTTGTTGCTTCATACAGATAAAGTCTCGGTCACATGTACAAGAGGGTTTCAGTAATGAACCTTCATCTCCTGTTCATTTAGGGGCTGCATAAATGTTTGCCCCATGATATTTACATTCATGTATCTTTGACCAAGCCAAAAATCTGAGTCCGCCAAAACAATGTCACAAATGAGGCCTCCTGTTTCTGACACTAAAGATAAATATATTATTTAGAGAGTGAATAGAGGAATTGTGAATCAAACAATTAAAGCACTTCTGTTAATCTCTCTGGTTAGAAATGTGTTGGTTAGATATTCCAAGTACATCCATCCGTACAGATTTCCAAACTTTTATTCAGTTTATGTCTTTCGGTGCAAAATAATTAAAAAAAACTGACCAAACCAACAACATCCCACTCTTGTATGTTAGTACTGGTGCTAAAGAAGTGCAGCAGATGCTGTATCATGATAATGAAGATGAATCATGATTTGTACGTGGTGCATTAAAATCTGACTTGATCCAAGTTTCCTCGTGAATTTTTTGGCTTTGCAGAAATGTTCACTCTGTTGTTTTGTCAAACATCATGTTTTTAAATAAAAACTAGTTTTTTCCTTTCATTTAGTGATAGCTAGGTTAGCTAGATACTTAACAGTAAACTTTTTGTATTGTCAGAAGATCATTGTTTCTTAATAATATGCTTGTGACTCTTAATTTAATATTCGTAATAATAGCATAAACAGGATTAGCAGTAGTAATTAATTAACTATGTACAAATAATCAAATGTAATAAATAGAAAATCTTTTATTCAGGATTTGAGATTGTTCTTCAAAAAAACTGAAAATCCTGAAAATAGAGACACACTTTAACATCCAAAAACATTTTTATTTAAAATGTGGTGTATGGTAGCTAGTTAGTATTGACTCCTTTAACATAACAAGCTACTAAAACCTATTTGTAAAACTTTTTACATTTTTATCCATACTCCCTTTCGATGTGTGATACTCTTTTGTGGAAAAAAAGTCCTTTAGAGGATTTTTCACAAAATGTAAAACAAGTTTTAAGAAATATAAATAAATTCAAACAAAATAACTCACTGGCTTGAGGTGTAGTTGAGGTGTAGTTGAGGTGTAGTAAATATATACTGGTTTTATATTTTTTATTGCTTTTCCTATGTATGTTGTATTTATTGCGTTTTTATGTTTCTATGTTCATGTTCATTGTATGCACAAACAACCAGAGCAAATTCCTTGTAGGTGTAAACCTACTTGGCTATAAAATACTTCTGATTCTGATTCTGATAGTTGTTGTAGTTGCTTTTGTACAACAGCAAAACAAAAAGGATAAAACAAAGACTTTATCATGTGTCAGCTGTTTGTGCTTAGTTTCCACTTTTTTAATCTCAGACCCTGATTCACCAGTCGTATACTTGTCTCTGACTAAAACTACAAAACCTACTCCATGAGAGGGACACACACAGAACTCCAATATATTCTCAGAGCTTTTGTTATCACATGAATAACATGACAGGGTTTTCTATCCTAATTCAAGAATCTGTCATCAAACATACCTCTAAATATGTATCCTTATGGTCTCAGTTAGTAATGCCCAGCTTGTATGTGTATAAAAATGTTTCTCTATAGCCTGAGGTATTTGGTAAGTAGAGCTGCTTGGGAGCGAGTTGGTATTTTTAAGTGCAGGTTGAATGAGGTTGATCGTAAAACTAAATCCAGAACTAGTTTTCTGCATAATTGATTTGTCCTAGTGGTTCCACTCCTTTGGTTTTTTAATTATTTCTTTGGATAAAAAAAAGTTTTGTCTGGTCCCTGATGAACTCCATGTAGTCTGGGTGTGTTTGTTGACAAAGAATTGCAAGTGTGTTTTTCAGATTAGACTCCAACCTGAGTGAACAGATTTACTCCACAGTGGGTGCAATGGGGAAAAGATGAAATCCAGCAGCAGACGAAGAAAAACAGATCATCAGGAGCCGTTCTCTTCAGCTCGTCTCAGTGGTTTGATCGGATCAGGGGCTTGAGTAGAAGCCTGTGGATTGTCGGTCAGGGGTTAGCTGGCCTGCAGATGGTAAGGTCTTCTGCTCCCGGGCCTTAAGTAACCACGGGCAAGGAGACGAATGAAATATAAATACAGTCTTTTTTTCTTTTCTTGGACTTGTGCAACATTTTGACGTAACCATGATTGTCCAAAAGTTCTTCAGAAATCGTGTATATTTATAAATGTATAAAATCCATCCCAAAGTTTTTTTTTTTAATGTTCTGAAGTTCATTCAGCTGAATGACTCCTTGTTGAATTCAAAGATTGTTCCAGAGGATCGGCTTGAGTTACATAATTTGTGCAGAGTCCTGGAGATGCCCCTCGGTCCACAGCAGAAAACCCCCACTCGCTTACTGAAACCATGGAAGAAGACGGAAATGGTATGAGATGTTCACAACTTCTCACTTTGATACAAACAGATATTCCACGTTCTCACGCTACTCACTTCTTATTGGACCTCCCAATCTCATCAAACAGCAACTTCCACCTGGGTCGTCCAACCAGCATCCTGGAGGCGAGGGGGCGGTACTTCTCCTCAGACATACTCTGGGAAAAAAGAGGGGGGACATGAACAAATAAAAAATCCCTAAAACTATTGAATGAAATCAGTTCTAAATTAACAGTACATAACATTGTGGGATGAAAAACATTAATGCTTTCAGCAGATTTAACATCAGTGCCCCCCCCCCCCCCCCCCCGCCCAGAGAAGCACTGCTGACATCTTCTCTTGCTCTCCTCCGTGCTGCAGCAGCCTGTGCTCAGCACTTTATTAGCCATTGAACAATATCTGTGGTGCAAACAGCTGCTATCGAACCAAAGTCAATCCATAAATAAAATGACTGTGTGTGTCATTTGTGTTTCAGCCAAGTGAGCTACTGGTAGACTGAACTTACAAATGTGAAGAATTTACCTTAACACGCAGTAAGTCATTTTGTTCTGAATACTTAACCATTCTTATTTCCTTAATTATTACTTCAGCTTCCATCCTATAGTGTTTTCTGATTTACCAGAGCGTGAAGAGTTGGAGCCCTCCCCCTGATTTGTTACATGAAACATAAACATGGTGTAGGAGGAAGCCACACAGTGTTTAATGGGATTCTCTGGTGGTTCAGTTTGCTGTGATAAGCTGCACACTCATGACCGGCATGTGGTTTTACACTCTCATAAAGTAAGTAAAGAAAAAAAAAAGGAAAAAGGGAACATTCCTCCCCGTCGGGAGAACAAAAAAAGAACAAGAACAAAGTACCTATTTTACACATGTGATTAGTTTTCTCCAACAAAGGTCAGAGACTGTTTGACCAAAAACCAGAGGACTCAAGGGCAGAAATGTACGTCACAGTGTTTCTTTGCTTTTTATATTGAATGACATCGATCTCTGTGCTTCTCTGTTTCTGCTGCTCATATAAAGTAGTGTCAGCTTCTCTTAACACCACAAAGAACCGTAACAGTAAAGTGAACGTAAATTTATAAATAAAAGGAGGACACTTGCCAGTAATATTATTTCTTATAATATATGTATCTTTTATTACTTGCATGTTTTAAATTTTAGTTTTTTTAAAACTTATTATTTATTTTTTGGCATAAACTAATAAAGAAGAAGAGGATTATTTTATAAATCCAAATGAATGTGTACAGATAAAGTGTATTTTTGTCTTTTGGCCTCTTCCCCCTCCCCAAGACCCAGCAAAGTGACCAGGTGTGTATCACATAGTTTTATTTTCTCCCCAACAATGTTTACACTGTGCCCATATGTGTGTTATACTGTAGGTTTCAGTAAGTGACTATAGACAAAGTAAACATTATACTGCTTCTAAAGGAACCATTCATCTTTTCAGGAACCCACATTCTGAGACCTCCTCTGCCTCTCGTACCCCTGAGACACCACCACACAGTCACATGTTTCATAACTCTTATCTTAAGTACAGTGCTTATTCTCTCAGAAGGTCCTTCTGTTGTCTTTCTCAGACCAGCCTCTCGTACACCTGAGCCACCACACAGTAAGATGTTTTCATAACTCTTCTCTTAAACGCAGAATAAGTCTGGATAAGGACGGAGCTTCAATCTCTGGGGTCTATCATATCATCAAGCCAGGAAAAGATGTAGAAGTTATCAACACATGTGTTCCACAGACAGACAGAGATTTCTGGAAATATTAACTAGATAGATAGATATTCATTGTTTTTCATGTTCCCCAAAACCATGTCTTTAATGTAACATCCATCCTAGAATAGAGGCTAACAATGGAGCATATTCTGTTAAGTCCTGTATGTTATATGTTGCTTTTAAGGAAAGGACCTTGTTTCACTTGATTTATATCTTCATCTGAATAATAGGTCAAATTATTATGGTTATAATTCACTCTTGAATGCAACAGTGTGACAGTTTTGATTATAAATATGCTCTCAGGGCATTATTACATACTTTATTATACTCATATTCCATACTATACTTCCTCTATACGCTTTTCTATACATAAGAATGATTTATATATATTTCAGAGAAAAAAGATTGAGTTTATCCTGCCTGTAATTAGAAACTAATTCAGTGACATTAAAAGTACAATTCAGCACCAACAAAAGTTTTTGGGATTACAACAAAATTTGATTGAGTTTTAATGGTCCTAATATGTCGTCAAATATATGTGATCATGTCACCCCTGAATCTACAGTCCTGATTTAAAGACTAAACTCCAGAACAGAGTGACTCTCTCGGTCATATACTGCCCTCTTGTGGGAGAAGTTCTCACAGAGTGGAAAACAAAAGCCAGGTGAAGAGATGAACAGACAATGAAATATATTCATTCATCCATACATTCATCATCTATACCACATATCTTTGAAGGTCGCGCAGGCGGAGCTGGAGCTTATCAAAAGCTGACATTGTTCGAGAGGTGTGGTACAACCTGGAAAGGTCGCCAGCGTATCAGAGGACAAATTTACAGAGAAAAACAACCAGTCAAACCTACTGTCAATTTAGAATCTCCAATTTAATCTGACCCCAACTCTCATGTCTTTAGACTGTGAGGGGAAGTTGGAGTAGCTGGAGAAAAACCCTGCAGACATGGGGAGAACATCCCAGCTCCACACAGAAAGACTCCTGCAACCTTCTGGTTCTGATGCTACTGTCACTGTGTGTGTGTTTGTGTATCTGTGTGTGTGTTTGTGTTTGGGGGGTGTTATCCACACCTACCTGTAGACTGTCTGTCTGACTGACGTACAGTTTCAGATTAAAGTAGTCTGGTCTGTTTTCCCGCCAAAGCTTAACGACAAACACACACAAGGAAAGTTCAGTGTTTATTGGTGCCGATAGAACAGTTTTCTTAAAGATAAGATGTAAAATTACTAACAGCCGCAAGATGGGGATGAAACCAAAAAACACTGTCAATATTCCTCATTTTGCTAATATCATTCAATTTGTATTGTTTGATTTTTACACCTACATACATAAATACTAGCATGATAGGTATGATAGTAGCCCTATCAGCTGATGGCACGTTGACTATATTTACTGATAAACTAGCTTAACCTTATAATTTCTGAATAAACAGTAAGAAGGGAAGGCACCGACATTTGAAGCGCAGAGGCTCAAATCAAAAATTATTCAGACAGTGAGTGTTCTGGCCAAGTGCTGATTTCAAAGCAATACGTGCTTTACAAACACTGTCCAAACACTTTTACCTAGTGCAACATGTGGGCTATTGACTGCTGGGTTGATTCTGACCTTGTGATGAAGGGCACACAGCAGCTCAGCAAACCAGTAGAAGGACTGAAGCTCTCTGCAGACCCAAACAAAGTACAACCTCTGCAACCTGAAACCCTCCCAGCCGTCACTGAGTGTACACAGCACGGAGAAAAAAGGTTGAGACGTCAAATACCTGCTGCAAGTATTCGAGATTTTTCAGTATATGGTATTTTTGTTCGTAACTCACAGCAGAGCGTGCAGCACGCAGGCAAACGGCGTGACTCCGATTCCGCCAGCAACACAAACACTGACGTCGTAGTTGAACACTTCCTCTGATGGACTCCCAAATGGACCGTCCACGTAGAGCCTGAACACACAATGCGCACAAAAACCACAGAAGCAGCTTAGTCCACAAACTGGACAAATATGCAAACACATATTTATAGTTGCCCCCCCACCCCCCCCCAGGGTCATACATACACAGATAAACATCCTGCATTTGAGATCCCACAGTCTGTGTCTGTATGTGTGGTTGTGTCTGTGTCGATGTGTGTGTGTGTATAGACGATGCAATCCCCCAACACACACGAACAGCAATCGAATTTACAACAGCTGCTCAAACACTTCTCATAAAAACACACAAATACACAAAACCCACAGATGTCAAATAAATCTGACAATATGATGAAAATCCAAAGTGAGCCCCGAAAGTGTTTGGTGTCTGCAGCAGTTGCATCAGTGTAATCTTATGGGGCAACTACAACAGTCCATAAAATACCTGCTATAATCTCATGACACTTGGGGTGTTGCAGGAAGACAGACGTGGAAAACGTCAGTGCGACTGAGAGAGTTGGAGAGAGGAGTTTGGATTTTACAAAGAGAAACTATTATGGCTGAATCTTTTACTGGACAAAGTCACTGAAACTTTTTTACAGCGATGGCCGTCCCCTCTTGTTTTGAGCCGGAGTATACGGATGAAAAAAGGTCCTTCAAATTGAGGAGAGAGAAGAGGTCACACAAGACTTGAGAGTGAGATCTTCTAGTTGAATGAGACATTTATAATGTTAGCTAGGCTCTTAGCAAACAACAATTTAAGCCTTTTGTAAGCAGAAAAGTGACTTTAAGTAGAGATTTTATGGACCGTCGTGGTTGCCCCATAAGATTACATTGTAACCACTGTTGCCATTTGGCAGCTGCCAGTCGAGGCGATCTTGTGGACTGATTCCAAAAGTTATGTACCCTTCTCTGCCATAACATTCACAAACAAGGGGCCCTGGTTGAAAATACAAGAATTCCCCTTTAAGTGTTTCTTAATGTATAAAGTATTGTAATTTATATACTTAATGTTATAACAAATGTGTTTTACAGGTCTGTGAGTCTGAATTTTAATAAATGTCCACAGGAGGAGTTATATTGCTTGCAACTAAACCACAATGCATCTCAACCATCAATCCTGAAAATAATATAGTGCTATAAAAATAATTTATGCCACTGGGGGATTAAGGTATTACTGATTATCCTGGATGATAAAACTATATTTTGAAAGAAAAAATAAATAAATAAAAATAATAGTGGTGATTATTATAGTTATAAACAAAATATACATGTACAGAAGTTGCAGGATATCAGTAAAAGGAAATCAACCCATACTCTTCGAACTGTATTTGAGCCCAATTGTACACCTCGGCCCACCTAACAGAGGGAGCAGGGCTCTGGTTTACTTTCACAAAACCAAATCTCATCCTCACTGACCCTGCATCTCCCTCTCCTTATCTCCGTCTATCTCTCGCCCTCTCAAACACACAGCAGGAAGAGCACAGGGCCAGAGGTCAGGAGGTCAGTACCTCTGACCCATCTGTGATTCTGAGCTTTCATGAGAAATCACGTCAGCCACATCACTCACACAGACACAGACACAGACAGACAGAAATGTACTTGGGATATCGCCTCTGTTGCACCATGGGAAGGATCTCCAAGTCTACTCTCGGTTGAGGGAGCAGCAGCTGTGTGAACCGCTCTGAGGAGAGGAGAGAAGAGGAGAAGGAATAAATTCACTGGTCTTATCTATAGACGATAGATACACAGATGGACAACATGACAACTCCCCAAGTAGTAGTACAAACTACTATGGTAATTTAAGGCAGTTCTCTCCTATTTTTTTCTGGTATAAATGTATTTAAACAGTCATTTGATGCTATAAAAATGGGTGGAATTGTCTTGACTGACAGCTGACACTGATTTCTGGATTGTTGGAGGAAGACGTTTCGTCCGTCTTTTATAAAGTCATGGTCTTATTCCATAGAGCAAGTTTTATAAATATTGGAAGTATTATGTATAACACCACAACCATATACAGTATACTCGGGGGTATTTTCTGTACAGCCCAGTTCAGTGTTTTCCAACATTTCCTCGCTCCATGTTGTCATGACATAATAAGGGGCCAACAAAAACAAATTGAATTCCCTTCCTGTGCTTTGAAAGTGAGTGTGTGTGTGTGTGTGCGTGTGTGTGTGTGTGTGTGTGTGTGTGTGTGTGTGTGTGTGTGTGTGTGTGTGCACAGAAGCAAGTGGAAACGTTCTTGCATTAGTCTAAATCTCCCCAAGGGGCCACAACTTCCTTCCACAGCGGAGTCTTTCTCAGTCCTCTGCACATCAAGGCAACTGAGGCCGTCAGATCAAAAAGAGTGAAACAATGGTTACTTATTTGTTACATCATTGACTTCTCCTTTTCTCTGACATACTGTACGTGCATGTAAGTGCTGTTTTTTGTCTTTATTATTGATCGACTGAGTGCATGTTCCAACATGACAATAAAACTGTGGGAACCACGCTCACCTAGAGATAAAGACACACACAAACACACACAAAATGTGGTTTTCCGAAATGCATTCTCTACAGAGAGAAGAGGGAAGAAGAGGAGGACAAAACTAAATGACTGCCTTCCTTTCGACTCTTATGGAACAGTGAGAGTCTGCTTTTATATGTGCATTTCTGCCCATGTAAACCTATGTATGGGTGTGTGTGTGTATTGAGTGTGAGTGTGAGTGAGTGTGTGTGTATGTGTGTGTGTGTGTGTGTGTGTGTGTGTGTGTGTGTGTGTGTGTGTGTGTGTGAGGAGGGGGGAGCACGTGTTTGTGTGAACCCACCAGTCCAGTCTCCCAAGACTCGGAGATGGACGCCAAAGGTTTTCTTGTTCTCTGTGGGACACTGCGAGGAGTTAGAGAGCGGACAATGAGTCACAGCGAAACACAAACACGTGCACAATTCCAACCAGTAAAAGAGGCACACACGCATATACAAGTCTTTTCATTTCTTTTAATGACGTGCACACACACACACACACCGGTCACACACGCACACAGACAGACAGACAGAGCCTTCCTGTTGGCAGACGGCATTATTAGCCTCGGGGGTCTGTCTGCTCTCTGTCAGTGTGATTCTCTACCCTCCTCCTCAAAGCTCCATAACACACCAGGCGCAGGCAAGCACAAAGTATTTTTGTGTGTGTCGGTGTGTGTGTGTGTGACTTTTTGTGAGCGAGTGTGTGTGAGAATCCCTGTGTGCTGTCGAGGCAGAAAGTTGTTTCTTTATCTTCGGCTTCAGTCTCATACAATCTGGACTAAAATCTGCAAACATCAATAAACAATGTGAAACTGAATATTACTGGATGAGCCAGCTGTCAATCAAGTGTCTGTTGACAGTGGAGGGGGCAGTATGTTGAGACAAAGAACTGCATGTTCTTTGTCAGGGGGGTGGGGGGGGGGCGTTTAAGAAACTGTAAAAACATGTGAAAGTGTATGCGTGTGTGTGCTTGTGTGTGTGTACGTACATTGTATCATGAGTGAGGAATGTGTTGCAGCAAGTCGGTGAGTTCCATTAAGTCTTACCGTCGTTAGGGTGAAGGGATGGTTCTCAAATGAAGAGACGCCTGGACAGTTGAGAAGAATATACTGAATAAAAGAGAGAGATGGAGGGAGAGAAAGAGAGGAGAGGATTACGGACAAAACGGGAGGGGGAGATAAATAAAATAGGATGAAAGATTCAAGTACAACTTAGTTGACAAAAATCTGCTTGGAGATAAATCCTCTTCATGTCCTCTCACCTGTCCAGGACGAGCTATGAAGTTTTTCTTGAGCATCCGCAACTCAATGACATCACAGGGATGCCTGATGACTGTCACCACGGTAACGGGGTCACTGGCCCTGATGTAGCGGTAGAAACGCTCGGCACAGTAGAGACAGAGAGGACCGGACACCCACAGCCATGTCTGAACACACATGGTGACACAAGGCAGCCCTGATTAACACGCAAACTGCACTCACAACCTGAGACTGTCCACATCTTCTACATTGTTTGTTGCATCCAGAAATTACTGTGAATTGTGAATCAAGTGAGCTCTAGTGAACTGTTTCTATCTAAATAACAAGGGCGCTTTGAATCAAACATGGGCAGAGAGACATCCTGAAAATGACCAAAAACTATAAATGATTTTAAAAAGAACACACTACTACTACTAATACTATTACTAATACTACTACTACTACTACTACTACTACTACTACTACTACTACTACTACTACTACTACACAACATACATAGAACTTTAATTAGGGGAATAAAATATAAAAATAAATGAACATATATTCTGCATTGGGACATCTGCCAAGCCGGTTTGGTTTTAATCAGCATTTGTTTTTTATTTAGCAGGATTTCACGAAAATGACTAAGTACCCATTAAATGTTGGTGCGGATATGGAACTGAAAGCGGATCCAGGATTTTTTTCCCCATTTTTATAAAAATTGCATTTTTCAACATTATCCTGGATTTCTCAGAGAATAATTTATGGGTATTGATTTCAAATAACTTGACATGTTTAGGAAACAATTTTTTTAATGTTTTGGAGCAGCTCCAAATAAAAATCTTTGTGAAGTGAACCTAAATGAGGCTTCATAAGGGGACTGTTGAGCCTTGGTGGAGATATGTGCTCTACTGAGGGACATAAACTATGATACCGGTATGTGTGTGAAAGGCTCATATCGGCCGTATTCTGACCAGCAGACCGACATACCAGTCAGGCTCTACCTGAGACTCAATGCTAACTATCTCGCGCTCCATCTCTGTGTGTGGTGTTTGTTTCTGCAGTTACCTGCCGACTGCAGACTAATTGCTCACAGCTCCAGTAAAGCCTGGGAAGCACAACCGGGTATAAGGGGGATTTTATGGAACCAGGTCGTTGCTTAACAACCACGTGCAAACACATAATCACACATGCAGGAAGAAACGCACACAAACACAGGCCTTGATGTGGAGAGGATATCTGCTCCTCCCTAACAGCTCTGCACCTCTAATAAAGCCCTCCTGACACTTCTCAAACATGCAGCACACGTGTACCACACTTACACCCCCACTGCAGCGCAGACAACACTTCTTTCAGTCCAAACACTCACAAATATAAATGTTAATGCTAGGGTATACCTAATAGACGGCCACATACACAGACACACACCTGGGGGTAGTGAGGTTGGAAGTGAGCCTCCTCTCGGCATCTCCTCTCCTCATCTTCACCCTGCTGCAGCTCCTTGTCGTGCTGCTCTGTGATGCTCTGATTGGCTCGGAGGCAGCCAGGGGGGTGGGCCTCGATGTTGGTCTGATACTTGAGAGCTCCACTGCCGGAAAAATTGAAGTTGGACTTCAGTTGGTGTTAATTTTGTTATTTTACAGTTGCTTGTAACCAGCATTACCGCCAAGTAATCAGCCCATTCCAAACAGGGGGGTTTAGAACAAGGCTATGCGCCAATAGATTTAAACGTGCAGCTTCCTGTTAGCTAGTACAACTTATCCACATTGAATCTTTCTCACTACAGCACTGAAGCAACCAGACAGCCTTGTACAAGCAAACTCTGGTCCTATGGTTGATGGACTCTCAGCAAATGCGAGTTAAAGAGAAAAAAATCATAATGATTTCACACAAAAAAAGGCGAAGAACATTTCTTTGTTGAACAAGTGACATGAAGCGAATCATTGAAAGATTTTATGAAATGAAAAGTGTGAGAAAAACAAAAAGGATCCATGTATGGCTGCTGAGAAAAACATGAGTTGCAGCATGAGAGTTAGAGCTGTCTCCAGCTGTCAGTGGGAGTCGGATATCTGCTGACTTACAGGTGAAAATAAATTCTTATCTCATCCTCTGAAGATGGCGGGTGAGACGGGGACAAACTGGACCGACAATGCAGAAAAACCGGGCGACTCCTCCAGAGATACACCCCCCCCAACCACCACCACACACACACACACACACACAGAGATAGATTTAGTGCCGCCATCAGCAGACTGAGGCCCGAGACCTACCCGACCATGTGCACCATGAGGATGATGTAGAAGACAATGAAGAGGTTGTGTGTGTACCAGAAGATCTCATAGTTGGACACCCTGAGAAAATAAAATCACAAGATAAGAAAATATTACTCCCAAGTGAGACCAGGCATGTTTAAACAGAGATAATGAATTAATACAATGAGTCAATGAGGAATAAAATACTTGTCCAATAGACAAGATGGAGACAGACATACGAGAGAAACACAGACAGGACAAAAGAAGAAAGGTCAGAGTCTGTTCAGAAGCTCGGAGCCTGAGTAAGCAGGACACCAGAGGTCAATATTCAAGGGGTCATTACACACAATGACCCCCCCCCCATAAACACTACAAACACTGGACATCATCAGGACCTCTTTGGCCGCAGTTTCTTTCATGTTCGTTTTCTTTGAGTAGATCCTGTTCTCTGCAGGGCTGAGCAGCCTCATTCATGTTAAACCATCTAAAAGATGAATGTGAACATCCTGTTTGGTAGTTTTCTTAAACACCATTGATGTTAAGCCAAAAAATTGAGAGATTTCAAATTGAACTGGAACTGCACTCAAATTTGGTTTATACCAACCTATAAAAAAAATTTCAGAGAAAATAAACTGCCTTGCTTCTAAACCGCACCAATATAAAAAAAATAATTATGATCTTATCAAAGATTATTAATATATAGTCTATGGGTTGCATTACACATACTGGATGAAAAACGATCAAATCTAATAAATCCTCATTACGGCACAAACTCAGGAGGTGAACTTTGCTTTCAGCGATTTAGGATGAATGCGCTCAGCTGTGGAATAAATGTTTATTACCTACATTCCTGACCATTGTGCCACACTATTTGCCTTTTAAGGAAAGTGGGGAATGCAAGTGGCTAAACTAAATGAAAAGGCCACTGTGAGAATAGAAAGGCTGATCAAATTTAAGACTATATATACATTTTAACTTACTGTATGTTAAATTATTTTTGTCTTTTGTTAACAACCATATGCTTGAAGAAAATAATTATGAACCTTCAGAGATACTGTAAGTCACTACAGTGGAGGAGTTGTTAGTATTAGAAAGACTTGTGTGTGGACAAAGGACACTTCAAAATGCAAACAGGAGGAAGCAAGGATCAAACCACCGACCTTCTGGTTAGTGGACGGCCCTCTCTACCTCCTGAGGCACAGCTCACATCAGAATGTAATTAGTAATGATCAGGGTTCATACAAATTTTGAACAATGGATTTCCATGACTTTTCAACAACTTTAAACCAAATTTCCATGACCAACCATTTTGTGAAATCTTGGTGTATACATGAAAAAGTGACAACATTTATTATTTAAGCTATCAATGAGAATTTCAAAGCATACAGTATACCTTAAATTCTACAAATGGATGAGAGTTTGATTGAGGTCCTTGTCTGTGGTTGTCTTTTCCATTTGTAGCCAAGCATGGCAAAATCTACACTTCCCTGGCATAGTGCTTTATCCCGCCTGCTTCCCCACCGAACTTTTCAATTAGTATGAGAGCGTTGGCCTGCTTATATTTTTAGTGTATTTCTTTTAAAAGCATATGAATTAATTGAAACTCAGCGTAAATGAACGACATGAAAATATGAATATAATACAATTTCCAGGACTTCCCCAAAACTTTTGGGATTACATTTTTTCAAACACTTTTCCAGGCCTGGAAATAAACATTTAAACATTCATTTTTAACAAGTTTTTCATGACCGTAGGAACCCTGTATGATTTTAAAGTGTAAAACTGCATATGTTAATAACCCTGTGCACATTAATGTGTGTTAATATCAGGGGATCACTGGGACTTATTAGGAGGGTATTCCTCCGCTCTGCTGCAGCCATCATCCCACCTCCCCAGCCACTCACCCAAACTCTTATCTAAAGCCTTAAGTGGTCTGGAAAAGCCTCTTATCCTCTGTTCAATTACTGAGGGTCGCAAGGAGAGAGCACACACACACACACACACACACACACACACACACACATACAGAGAGACACTGGTTGACCCACCATGACCTGAGTAATGACAGAGCTGAGAGTGAAACACTTAGAGTGGATTTGCTCTGTAACAGAACGCAGTTAACATTCTCCTTATGGTGTCCATCTCTCATTCTTACACTGTATTCATCTCACAATCACAGAGGGTAGACAGGGTCACAGAGGGACAGAGACAAAGGCAGAGAAACATGTATTCAAGCTCAAGAGCTGTATTGAGACAACTCTTAACTTTCTCTGTATTTCGAGACCTGCAGCATTACACGCCTGTTTGTTAAGCTGTTTGCAGACAATGAAAATTGGATCCGGACATGTTCCAGAGTTTGCTTCACACATGTAGGTCAGGCGTGCTCGCAACAACACAAACACTTCTGGAATATTCTGACGATGGCTTTCTTAGGAAAAGTTCCAGAAAATGTCCAGAGCAACTGACACTGAAAATGTGCAGACCCTAGTGCATGTCTGAAAGCTACTTTATAACGGTCATGTGTAAAACACTGCTGCATGCAAACTCAATTCACCTCTGCTAACACGTCTGTGACACAACACAAAATAAACAAACAAAAATTCCCCTATGATCATCAAGATGGAGGATGGTTGTTAAGTTTGATGACCTACCGTACGCAGGAGGAAGAGGACATGAACATCAGGAAGAGGATGAGAACCAACAGGACGCCCGTGACTCCTGGGACTAAACACAATAAGCAAATTGGAGAGGAGTAAATTACCGGACCAGGACACATACATGTATTCATCTGCAACGGGAGATTTATCCATGCAGGTCACCCAATCTATTCTAACCATGAAAACAGCAAATAAAGAGGAGATATATAAAGACAGACAAAGAGAGGGGTATACTGTGTTAATTTATCAATGCTGTATAAGAGTGAGTCGTCTTTCTTACTTGTGGTCAAGAGGATCAGCTTGGGATCCTGGAGAGAGAAAGGAACAAAAGGGAGAGTTATTAGCGCAACCGTGGCAACTGTTGTGTGGGAGAGGAATGGGTCTGCAGGCCTCAATCCAACACATGACTTCGGCAGGTGAATTCATTTTGAATCCCCCCCCCCCGCTACTAAAGAGGGTATTAATCAGTGATTGACCAGATTGACTATAGTCTGAGAAATCTCATGGGAGACTACCCTCGCTCAAGAGACAATTTTTGTAGTTTGTGTATGTTTTCCTCTTGTGTTCAAAGGGTGTTACAACTAGAGTTCAATCTTGTAGCGTACAAACACGTGGCCATGCGCCTCACCTCTCCTCTGTGGCGAGCCAAATTGAGAGCAGGAAAGTCGTCCGAGTACCTCACACTGAAGTTCATGACGTTCACCAAGTGGGCGGACACGTGCACAACTGCAGGAGGGAGGAAAGGGTTGCACACAAAAAAAAGTGATCTGAAACACACACTTGAGTGCAGAGACGCCAGCAGGTAACACATCTCGGCTTCAAACAGACACGCACTCGATTGTTGAGGTCAAAATGAACCGCACGCAGAAACTCGTACAGACATTTCTTTGTCCATTCAGCAAATAGTCAGCAAAACACCCTCCTCACTCACTGACTCATGCACGCACATGTACACACACACACACACACACTTCCCTGACATCACAGGCTAACCACGCAGCCGTTCGACAGCTGATGGAATTACGGGCTGTAATCATGAGACACAAGGGTCCTTTTCTCTCCCTCACATCCTTTCTCACTCCCACTGCTTCCCACCCCTCTCTTCCCCTCCTTCTCGTTCTCTGTCTTCTCTCACTCCGGGCCTCACTCCCTTCTCCGCTAACTCCCTATCCTCATTGTCGTTCGTTGTCTCAGAACTTCAGTGCTCTGCAATCAGAACATGACAAAGATTCATGTATATATGTAAAGACTGTGTGTGTGCGATAAGTATGAACATTGTGGGGACCTACATCTGCAGTGTCATTACAGGGACCTGTCTTCATATGGGGACAGCAAGTGTTATGACATAAATCTTTACATTTTAAGGTGAAGACATGTTTTAACATATTTACGCAAGTAGCTGCTATGATTAAGGTTAGACTGTGTGTGTATGTGAGATGCTACTAATGAAAGCTGGATTAAGCTTGACATATGATATAATAGTGAAGAACAGATGTCAGCTCTTGCAGGTCTTATATTTCTATCGTTCTCTCAGCTGTGTGGCAGTGGCAGTCATTCCAGCCAGACCAAAATATCTCAACAACTATCGAGTGGATGTCCAGGAATTCTTTTTACAGACTAGTCATGGTCCCCAGATGTTTAACCTGCACCACCGTAAGCGTGACATTGGTTTTAAGTAAAATGTTTCTGTAACTATTAGATGAGCTGCCATGAAATTGAAAACATTTTTTTATAATGTTTATGGAAATGCAACAACAAATCACTGTGGTGCACCAGTGAAATCAATCAAATGTGACTCATCTGTGAGCGCTGTGACACTGACTTATTCTAATTCAGATGTCTCTGTCCAAAATAAAGACTTTTGAGCATGCACGAATTTTATTATGAAGGGAGGAAAACTATTTAAAAAAAAAGTTACATATTTTCTTACATCCCAGATCCCATCAGCCACCATAACAGTGGTACTGATTAACAGTTGGAGGACCAGAGCCCGACCCCTATACAATACTTGGAGCAGATCACTGCAGAGGAAAAGCACACAGCATGTTGTTGTACGTAGTTATCTTTAGAGCTGACTTCCCTTGCAGTTTATCTTTTTTCCTGAGAGTCGTGTAACTGTAAAAATATGATAAGAAGATATGAGCCAGGCTACTCCGGAGAAGAAATAACACGGCTGACAGACTTGATGAATAAAAAGAATAAGCGTGTAAACCGAGACACAGCAGACACGCAGCTGCGAGGAGCTCCCATGATGTCATGAGAGGATCATCTCAGGAACCACACACACACACAGCTTGACAGCAAAAACACACAAGAGCAACTGGAGGGACATCACAGCTGGTACCCCAGGAATGCTGAGCCAGCCTGGGTTCATTTAACCTCGGTAAAACACACACACACACACACACACACACACACACACACACACTATAAACACTGATACATAACTATGTAAGCTGCTCAGCTGCAGTGACAGTTTTACCAGAGAAGATGCAGATGGTGACTCCACAGGCCACATGAAAGGTTTTGCTCTTGTCCAGTAGTCTGCGCGTCTTTCTGCTCGATACCTGCACGAGCGTGTGTGTGTAACATTGACAATAGTTAAGCCATGCATTCATGGAAAACCAGAACACACAACTAATTTAATCAACTAACTTATCAACCCCCCCCATTCAAAATTCATCTAAACCAACATTAAAGTCACATCTAATTACACTTAATATATGAATATATTTTACCAAAGGAATATTTGACCTAAAAAGATGCAAAACAAGAAAACTCTTTATATAAAAAACAGTTAATTATTGTTAACTATATGAACTATTCATAAATTATTATGAAGTGATTTTTTACTTGACACAAAATTACATTAAATTATTCCTCTTTCATTTCATTCCATTCCATTATTTTCTTACCGTGTGTGTTCCTCTGACAAAGGTGAGCAGTGAGCGACACATGGGCAACAGCACCAGGCTGCAGTTCAGGTTCAGCACGGATGCAGACGCCCTGCTGATGCACAGACCGAGCTGGAGGACACACACAGATATAAACACACACATTGTTAGGCCGGGTGCTGCAATGGGACCTGATTCAGCAGATGTAAAGTGAGAAGGTTCTGGCAGATTAAGACACTTTTGAGCTGTCTCCCATTCAGATTAAGACTATTCAGTGTGAGCACCGAGGCCTCGAGGCATGACTTCCTGCTCCAGAGACTTTAAAAACTAAATCTTGGTTCTTCTCAGTGTGGAGAGCAAAGAACCAGTCCCCTTTAGGCTGCTCTGCGCTTGGGCCTTGCCTTTCAATACAAATAAATAGATTAATGAACGAAAGAGATTTTTGTGTGTTTTCTGTTTATTAAAGGTTAAGATCAGGAGGTGGCAGGCCTTTGCAGATGCACTTGATGGATGGATAAAAGGTGGAAAATGTATTTGAAGTCACATGGACGTGAAGTCGGCCCTGTGAACTGTATTCAGAAATCTAAAGCGACAGCTAAAACTAAAGCGTCTTCTTTTTTTGTTACGCAGGATGTTCTTTGGCATCTGCTTCACTCAGTACATTTATACACTTTCTTGGCAGCCTTTGTGTGCACCGCCGGTGCTGTCGCTTGTGATTACGCCTCAGGAAGTGAAACAAATAGTGGAAGATGAAGGTGTGTAGCTCAGAGGAACAGGGCGAGACAGACAGCTCATGTGTGAAGCTGTAGTCTGACCTTTTAAGGGATATTCCACCCAAAAGCAGCAAGTTTAAGTGGTGGTGAGCTCTAAGCGACGCAACACAATCCAAGAAGTTAGCAGAAAAATATTAATTACACGCACTGCTACCTCACAACCGGATAAGCAGCAGTTTGAAGTAATAACACAGCAAAATGACAATTGCCACAATCTAGCTGAAGCCTGGACAAAGGAGGGGAGACCACAAAACAGTTTATTTAAAGAAGTTAATTTGAATTTAAATTTAGCAATCAATTTACAACTCAAACCAATCGCTGTGGAACCTATGAGGGAGAGGGCAACTGGATGAATGACACCAGCTTATACAGTGCAGCTATAGCCCAAGTGAGGTGAATCTACCTGACGACCAAACTCCTCTAATCAGACGCCTCAAAGTGGTTTCATTACAAACCCTAGAATTTAATACACTTTAATTCACATTTAAAACTGTCATTCTACATGGAACAAGTCATTTTGTCTTTGTCCCAAAATGAGCCAAAACTTTGAAATGCTCTTCAGCTCATCCTTCCCTGGTACAAACCTACAAAGCCACAGGTTACTCTAGCTTGTCCAGATGTCAGCAACCATGGTGCATATTAAGCATATTAATGACTTAAGGAGTCGAGATTGCAGTGGCTATTATGTTTATAAATCCCTGGGAGGCCACCACTCCAACCATCAAAACAAAAACACACTACAAATTGGAAGGTCTGAATCCCAACGCGCACCAACAAAACCAAAAGAAAGGGACTTAACTGGAGTCGACCCAAACTCAGGCTAACTAATGTTCAAATAACTAATCTCAACTCTTCAAGCAGATCCAATTAATCCCTGCCGTGCAGTTAAACCCGGAGAGCTGAGGATGTGATCCCCTTCATACAGCTGTATGTACTTTCACTTTGAGAGAGAGAACCAACAAAGCCTGAAGACGGAACACTCCAGTAACCAAACGGACATGAGTGACCACAACTGACAAGATGACAACTAGGACAAATGAATAAGAAGAAAGACAAAGACCTGCTGCAGGGTCTCTGAAATGTATGGTGTGATGCACTGAAAAGTACAGAGCATGCAGGTCAAAGTTATAATCTACATATAGTGAGTCAAGGTTAACACCAGTTTTAAAGCATCTGATACATTTACACTTTAAAAACACAGACACATTCACTCTGCACGGCTTCACAAAGAAAAGCAGCTGATGGCAAAAGCCAAAAGGCAGGAGAGCTGATATCCTGCTTTCTTTACATTCCCAACACAACGCAGACACACACACACACACAAACTGAAACATACAGGTGAACAAAACAAGATGCTATTTGAAGTTAAATCTCCCTTCGGTAGAATTAAAGCTTTGATATATATCTCTGTCTAACATGTGTGCACATTCACACTCTCTCGCTCTCTCTAACACACACACACACACACACACACATAAACTTAAGCCCTCTGGCAAGGCATTCAGTTAAAGCCAGTGGCGTGCCCACACTTGCCCCTCTCTCCCCGGTGCCTCCCACTGTACAGGCAGTGCATGAATAGCTCACACATGGCGTTTGCAGCCTCATCTGATTTTGCCTCTAATTCATTGCTGCACAACTTGTTCCCTCTGTTTGACTCTCATACTGTCCTCCTCGTGGTTTAAAGCCGTTTAACAATACATAAACTCAAAGTACTGCAACATTCTCCATATTGTCTCCTACACCTGCTGAGTGGTATTTTTTTTAGAAGATACTTTTAAAAAGATCCCCACATTCCCGAAGCAATGTTAAGAAGACTGAGGACATCATTGTGCTAGATTAAGGCCCAAGGCAAGTATCTAATAATGAAGCCCCGGCCCGATCACAGTGATATCGGGTTACAGGGAAGAATTTAAATTGCTAACACATTAGATAAACTAAGGCCATTCAGTCGAGCGCATACTGTCAATCAAGCTGCACCCAATTTAACACACTCACTGATATCACTCCTTTAAACATGTATGTTATTTTTTCAGGATCAATGAATTCCCAGAGATAGAAACAAAAGTGTTGCAAAACCAACTCTCTCACAATGCTAGTGAAAGTGAACAGCAATTCCTGGATCTGCCTCCTGGATCTGGATCCACACCCAAATTTAATGGCTTCTTCTCTGGCCTATACCACAACCTTCCACCGAGTTTTTCTGGTGATCTGATCAGTACTTTTGGCATAATCCTGCTAACTAACAGACAAACACAGATGAATACAGTAGCCTCCTGGCAGCGGTATAGAAGGGTGCTCAGAGACTTCACACCTCCTATAATGTTAACGCCATGTTAATGATATTGAAAAGAATCCTGGATCCACCTGTTTATCTTGATCCACTGAAAAAGTGAATGGATCTTATGATCCCACTCCAAAACATTTCATGTAAACTGGCTCTGTAGTTTTTTTTGTAATCCTGTTTACAGAAAGCAAACTGTCTGATTGGACGGTGTTGTCAGTGTATTTCCTGTGTGCTGTGTATCCTAAGACAAGGAAGACTTTCTCTGCCACAAACACACACACAACACGAACTTGTGACAACAATTACACCAACGCTTATGTGGGTTACCAAGCATCAAATTCCTGACCTCATGTGTGAGTGTGTGTGTGTGAGCACCCAGGCTCATGTCACTATTAGCCGATCCAAGAGTCAGCACACACACACACACACACACAACCACACACATACACACACACCTAATTGCTGTCACAGAGTTTACAGTCATAACTCAGACTCATTAAAGTTGTGTTTGATGAATGACCATGCACCTCACATCTTGTTTCAGAGATATTCATGGTAATCTTTGAAGTTGGTGAAAACATAAAGGTTTTTCAAAATGTTTCAAACTGTGCTAACGGAAACCTTCAGTTGCTTTTTAGTTTGTCTGCAAAGCCACTAACAAACATTTGGAGTCACTGCTGTTTTTTTTTTCCTTATTTCTCTACTGCTTTGTTTAGTCTTGAAGACATTGAGACTTCAGTGTCATGGTTTTGATAAAGTTTCACATGGTGTGGTGCGTGAGTTCAGGTAACAAACAACAGATGTTACAACAGGCCTGAGTCAGATTGGACCGCACCTCACAACTCTGTGTTTCTGCTCTCACAAAGGTTGTAGCTCGATTTTAAAACTGGGTTATCTCTTTTGTGTCAAGCAGATAAAAAAGTGCCATGTGTTATTAGGAAAGCATTGTGTTGTGTTTCACTTTTGTCAGGATGCGACAGTGATTGGAAGTATTAGGACATATGAGGTGAATAACAGACGTTTTTAGGGCTGTGTGTTTGTGTGTCAGTTCTCACCCCGAGCATCTCGTACAGGTAGTGATACTGATGTCCAGTGGAATAGAGCAGGAAGGTCCTGAGGAACAGCCAGGTGTTTGCTGCCAACCACAGCATCTACACACAGACACAAACACACACAGAGAGAGAGAAAGAGAGAGAGAGAGAGAGAGAGAGAGAGAGAGAGATCCATTAGCAGCACAGCATGTACAGTCTAAACAGCAGCCATGCGTTCACTATCACTAAAAATGATCATAATTGTCAATTCTATAATATACTGTTTGCAATGTACGGATACACAATATTGAAATCATTAAACTTTCTATTGATCAAAAACTCAGATCATCAATTCAATTATTCAGTGATTTTTTTCAGTTTTCTTCAGAAAAAGTATTAAAAACCTTTGATCAGGTAAATTGAAAACTTTGAAAAGATTTGAAAACTATGGCCAAACTTTGTCCTCACCAGGATCAGATGCTTCCCTCCCTCGTTGGCGACCCAGCCCCGCAGCGACACAACCATGGTGCCCCCCGGCTCCGGGTCAGGCAGCTGCCCCGACTTCTCAGCCGAGCCTCGGTGTGTCAGAGAGACGAGGAGCCGTCCTCCCTCAGCTCCGTCTGTGTCCCTGTGTCTGTCCTCACGCCGGCCGGTGTGTGCGTCCTCCTCCTGGCCGCTCCTACTGATCCTCCGCTGCGGTCCGAGCTGAGCGCATTTTGACTTCTCATCTCCCAAAAATCAAACACGTCTGGGCGGCATCATCTCTGTCCGTCTCCGCCTCCTCCTCTCACCTCAGTCCGCTCCACATCCTCAGGCCTGCGGGTGGAAGTGTCCAGCACCGCCCCTCACATCCAGGCCGGAAACTTCCCTGCAGCCGTCAAAGATAAGAGACACACGGAGGAACGCTCCTGTCTGCCGCTAGAGGGAGCCACAGACTAACCCGTACCACTGAAGCGACCTGAAAGACGAAAGTTTGTGCCAACTGTACTTGTTACCAAATTTGATGGCCTACCACATAAGTGACCTAGAATCAAACATGGTAAAACTCTTTTGGCAAAGTTTCAACCCCAAGTGGCCCCAATTTGTTTTGTTTGCTATTTGGGAGACATCTGTCATTTTACAAGTGGGCCACCAGTCAACTGACGACACATTTAAATTCCCCATTTGTTCCCACAAACACACACAAAACACAAATTAAATGAAAAGGAACTAAATGCTGAAATCTTACAATGTTACAGAAAGTGATGATTCCAGATATCACCAATCTTGAACGTCTTCTTTCCTGATCCACCCAGCATCTTTCCTCAAAGTGTCATGGTAGGAACTTATATTAACACATTTGATAACCCTTAATTATGATTTGTATTTTTTTTATTTGGTAAACAATTTTATTTTCATACAGTGTGTAAAGTCCCGTGAGAGGTGAGGGAAAGGTTGACAAAACAGCTACCATTACAAATGGATTATGAATTGGTAGTAAGTAGGCAATTTGAATACAGAGCAGTTTTTAATAAAAAAAACTTTATTAATTTGTGTGTGACCCATTAAAGTACTTTCTTTTATTTTTTTAAGAGGACGGTATATGAATCTGTGCAACTTGGTGTGGCTTGATGAATGTAAGAGGACTGTTGGGCCTTGTGCTCTACTAGTTTGTCTTGGTTTGGGGAAAAGCTTAATGTCAGTAATGAGTTATATGTCACATAGTGAAATGTCAAGTTAGTCCCGATAGAATTTAACTTTAGGGTCCAGTTAATCACTTTTGTTGTTCTTGTTTTTTTTTCAAATTGTGTCTTTATCAGCAAAGGATTCAAGCTGGAGCTTTCACTAAATAGAACTTTAAGGCATGATTGTTGTTTCAGTTATTTCAAGTGTGTTTGAACTTTGTGTCAACAGTTGCAATGGGACCCAGAAGAGACCCCATGTCCAAGAAAAACACAGAGAGGGGTCCCATCACCTCACATCTGTGTTGAATACTCTTGAGGCTTAATAAAAGCCAATCCCCTCAGCGAGGCTTCTTAATGTTGTGGAAAATCTTCTCTGAAAAGCGTATTGACACACACTCTGTCATTTGGTGGAAACATTGCTGTGACATGAGACTTTAAATCTCTGCAGAAGCAAAGTGCATTGGGTTTTTACATTAGGGAGCAGCATGTGTTCCTTCACCGGTAAAACTTGCCGTTGAGACCGGTTCACCAGGCACCAGATGATTGTTTGTGGCTCAGGGTGGTCTCAGCATTAACTTTAGGAGGTTACCTGGTTACCAAAACAACACCATTCTAATTAAATCCAACCTGATCTCCTCCAACCAGCTACAGACCGCGTCTTTACTGAAAGCCTCCCAGATAAAGCGTGTGGAGGACGGGGCAGAGCTGCGGCCTGTGTCCTCCCCACATTCCTGAGAGCACAGAGTCTCCTCCCGGCTTCACGCTCCAGCCCACCGCGTGAAAGAGCCGCAGCGTCCACCACACACAGCTGGTGACAAAGAGCAAGGAGGGGTTGGGCTTGACCGAGGCCGCCATGTCTTTTAGTGTGGGAAAATGTGTCCGTGTCGATTCATGCAAGTGAACAAAGCCTTGATGAACCGACTCATGGATACAAACAGGCCGTCCACTGTGATAGTCGCTACTCACTCTACACTCTTTGGTGTCAGTTTTCATTAGAGGGTAAAGTAACTGATTGACTTTTTGAGGACTGAAGCTGCAGTAAATAGGAAGATAAAAAGTGATGTCTAAATTCTGACTTACTAAATATCATATGCGATATTTAAATGCTATATTTTAGTGACAGGCTAACTTCCATAGACTTTTGAGCAGATAACAAAAATAGGTTGCACATTAAAGGATACAACATAGATTGTATATTATAATGGAGGACATCGCAGCTCCCCAAAAGTGAAGCCAAACCCTCTTGTTCATTATTGTTCCAAACAATATCCTCTCATTTGGGGTTTTGAGATTGGAAGTACAGTTTAACATGTTGCTCCACAGTCTTTCACACATCTGGTTAAATCGAGATCTTCTGAATAGCACAGACGTATGAATTAACTTGCACCAGTTTCATCCTAGATGACATATGTGCTTATGTATTTAGGTTTTTAAATAATTTTGGTCACTTTATAATTGTATCACTGCATACACAGCTTGTTGACCTATTTATCATCATTTGCTTTTATGTAATGTTGTCTTTTTCTTCTTATTGCTCCTATTGTTTGTATTAACTAGTTTAACAGGGTGCTCTTTTCTTATTACTTTAATTTATTTTTATTAATGTGTATGAGTTTGTGTAATTGTATACCGTCTCTTCTTTGTCAGTCAAAGCACTTTGTAAACCCTGTTTTAAAGATGCTATATCAAAAGAAACTTTGTGTTATTATTGTAACTCAAGACACACTCATCTTCTCCACAGGCGCTGAGCAGATGTCTCTGCTCTGCACTCTAACCCCTGCGTCAACATGCTATTAGGAAGAAGGACTGTTATCAGAGTGTATTGTTGCCCATGACGTCTCAGCTTCAGTTGTACTGAGTCAGCAGTGGAGCAGCCAAGGTGCACAACACAGTCATTAGTCCCGTGGCCGATCACTGAGGTGAGGACAGGCTCCCTCTTTGTGTATTTCTCTGCCTCCTCCTCTGCAGATACAAACTGTCA
The DNA here is from genome assembly GCF_949316205.1 of Platichthys flesus. Classification (NCBI taxonomy): domain Eukaryota; kingdom Metazoa; phylum Chordata; class Actinopteri; order Pleuronectiformes; family Pleuronectidae; genus Platichthys; species Platichthys flesus. The sequence continues at coordinate 13,179,350 of NC_084948.1, forward strand.
ACCACACTTCTTGCTCCCTCCCTCCCTCTCTCTCTCTCCCTCTCTCTCTCTCTCTCTCTCTCTCTCTCTCTCTCTCTCTCTCTCTCTCTCTCACTCTCTCTCTCTCTAACTGTCTCGCTTTCCCTACCTCGCTCTTCCAACCCTCTGCACTACTTAAACAAATTGCTCTCTATCACTATCTCGGCAGTGTGTGTGTGTGTGTGTGTGTGTGTGTGTGGAAGCCTCTGTGCTGCTTCACCATGAGAAAGGAGAGCAGGTTGATTCGTTGGATCTGGTGGATCGTTGCAGTGACGGCTTTGTTCTTCCTGGGCTTCATCATAGGTAAGACATGAAAAAATAAGATAAACTTTGGTTTGGAAGCCACAGGCCCTGTCTACTGTTTGTCAAAATGAAAAACACTGGGACAAATCAACAGGATAAGTGTGTGGATGGCAGCTGTTGGAACAAAATAAACAGATACACAATATTTGGTATAAAATACATAATAATTAATAATAAAAGTTCTCATAACGTATGAAATCTATTCAGTGCTGTTTAAATTGCATCTTGCACGTGTGTTTCTTTGCGTATAAGCTTAAGTTTGTCACCACTACGCAACTTTTCACATCTTCGTGCTCACAGCAGGTTAACACTTGCTGTCCATAACGACAGCTCATATCAAAATATAATATCTGACTCAATTGGAAGCTTCTGTGATATTCTGCATGACCCCCCCCCCCCCCCCCCCCTCTGTTTTCTTTAACAGTTATATACCGTTATCTCATCATAAATACATATAATGTTGACAACTGACCTGTGGGGTGTTTGGTGTGTCATAGGCTGGTTTGCAAAGCCCACACATCCACACACTGCGGACGACAATGTTTCCAGCAAATACCTGAAGGAGTTTCTGGATGAAATGCAGCCAAACCAGATCAGAGAGCACCTCAGGTACAGATCACTTCACACACAGTGCACATGTGCTGTGTATTAGAACACATAATCCAAAGCAGAAAGAGATTTCAGCAGGGATGAAAAACTACTTCAAATTTAATTTGGGGAGTTTATCATATCCACATGAAGTAAGGAAGTTCTTTCTCAGTACCGTTCACCTTTATTTCTAGACTAAAATATTGTAACTATCCATGGTTGCCATGAGACTTGGTCCAAAAATTCATAGCAACCCAACAACAGATATTTATGTTGAAAACTCAATTTTCATATGAAAACTCCCCCAAAAGTCAAAAGTTTGTATTCCCATCACAGCTTGGTCCTTGGCAAAATGTGTCTCAAATATCGACACTAAGCCGGACTGACCTTAAACCGCACTGTGTGAGTTATTACAAAACTACACTGCACATCCAAATATTGTTCAATCCCACAGTACTTTATTGAGAAAGTCTTAAGGGCTGCTGTCCAACAGAGAGGATTTAAAAATCAACAACCCTAAAGCTGCGTATGGAAAAGTGATAAAATAAGAATATAAGAAAGATTGTAATTTGTATTGTAAATTTGTATTTTAACATGGTAAGCTAACATGCTAAACAAGAATTATCCACAAGCAGAACATTCTAAATGTTAATATCACATAATGTATAGTCATGTAACTTAGCTTAGCTTAGCTTAGCTTTACTTTACTTTACTTTACTTTACTTTACTTTACTTTACTTTACTTTACTTTATCAATCAATCAGTCAAATTTTATTTGTATAGCCCATATTCAAAAATCACAATTTGTCTCGTAGGGCTGTAACACGGTGTGACCATCTCTGCCCTTAACCCTCATCAAGAGTAAGGAAAAACTGCAGCAGGAATATTCATAGCCTACTCGAGTATAGTATTTCAAACTACATAGGGTTGTAATGCTTTCATGTATATGACCTGCAGTTAGGATGGTAACATATGAAATGGGGAGGGGTAAGACTGAGTGCAGGTAAACAGATATTTATTATCTCAATCTGTATTAAACTCGCAGTAGAAAATACCGGGTGACTGATTCCGGACTCACACTAACTGAATGCTCCCCAGCCACAACATCTTCACTCTGCTGGTCTCCATCAATGTCTGTTCATTGGCTTCCTCTTCACAGGAAATTTACCCGTCTCCCCCACCTGGCTGGTACGGAGCAGAACCTGAAGTATGCCGAGCAGATCAAGGCCGAGTGGCAGGAGTTCGGCCTGGACTCGGTGGAGATTGTGCCCTATGACGTCCTGTTGTCCTATCCCAACCAATCCCAACCGAATTACATCTCCATAGTTGATCAGCATGGCAATGAGGTACAGGAGAGGCCCATAGATGAGCCACAGGAGGATGGGTAGAGGCACATTATGACTCCGACAGCACATCAAGCTTTGGTTTACTGATTAACAAAATTGTTATTTTTATTTGAACCTTATCATTGTCATTATTACCTATAAAGGGACTCTGAGGAAATGCTCCAGTCTCTTCAAAGACGCACTCAAATCTAACGAGGGATGATGTTTTTCTCCCACACATAGCAAACCCCTGACAAGCTTCAGTCTATTTGGGGAGATAACAAAGTTGCAGAGATCACCCGGATCCATTAAAACTCACAAGACACACTCACAAGACAGATTATTCAAGTCCAAGATCCTTTTATAGCCTTATGAGATAAACGTGTGTGTGTGTGTGTGTGTTTGTGTGTGTGTGTGTGTGTGTGTGTGTGTGTGTGTGTGTGTGTGTGTGTGTGTGTGTGTGTGTGTGTGTGTGTCCTATAAGTGAAGATAGTGACACAGCACAGGGGTTAACAAGAGAAAACAGATCAGGGTTTACTGCACAGTCACATAACAGCAGGCTGCAGGGATGTAGTCAGGTATTCAAACATAATCGGTTTAGTTTACATTTCAGTGAACAGTACACAGACACACACACTCGGTCACCAGGTCACACAACACACAAAGTACAGACACTGGAAATCCTGTATCTACTGTCTGCAGACCAGGTTCAACATTTTACAGTTTGTTACCTCATTATCATTACAGGAGGAAGAATTCGTACTCAAGAAAAAGTATTGAAAACACACTTTAAAAATCTTACATAAAAAATGTATCATGCTTTATTAATATAAAATAATAAAATTATTGTGCAGAAAGCATGAAATGTTAAATACTTTTGCATGGACCCAAAGAAAATAAATCGTAATAGTTTCAGCTTTGCTTGTATGTACTCTATGTTCTACAAAAAGATTCTATGATAAAGCATCATATTTCTGTTTTGCAGAAAAAATCGTATTTTTTTAAATGATATGTTAACCTGCTTAATTGTAGAGGAGTTAAGAGACTTCATTTTCATGAGATTAACTTTAGAAGATAAAAGCTGCTCACGATCAATGTCTCATTTTACCTCACGTCATTTCCTTCACAGGTTTTTAACACGTCCTTGTCAGAGCCGGTTCCAGAGGGTTATGAAGATGTTACTAACATTGTGCCTCCATACAGTGCTTTCTCTCCCAAGGGACAACCTGAGGTACACACACTCTCTCTCACACACACACACACAACCTTATCAGTGAGGTTTTAATAGTTTTCACTGCAGCACAAAAAAAGTTAACATGGATTTTAGGCATTCCCCATCCTCGAACATCAGATAAAACTCTCTCTCTTTCTCTCTCTCTCTCTCTCTCCAGGGAGATTTGGTTTATGTGAACTATGGTCGCACAGAGGACTTCTTCAAGTTGCAGAGGGAGATGAACATCAATGTGACTGGAATGATTGTCATCGTCAGATATGGGAGGATATTCAGAGGCAATAAGGTAGGGATCATGTGGGTCAAACCTCCAGAGGAAATGTCAGTGAAATCCAGAGGAACATGCTCAGATGTTTAAACTGCTGCAGAACCCTGAACCTTTCAGGATCATTCAGGGATTTTATCTTCGATTCAAAGCTTTGTTGAAGTTATCCATATCATCTGTGTTAATTCATCACTGTAGAATTTATAATCATTTTCACAGTGGCCCGCGTCTTTAAACAATGCACTTCATGAAACTCAAATCAGTCATCACTACTGTTAGAAAATCGGTCAGGACACAGAATAAACACCATCAACATGAGCCTCTGCTCTCTGTGTGTGTTCCTCTGTCCACCAGGTGAAGAACGCCATGTTGGCTGGAGCGAAGGCCATCATCATGTTCTCAGACCCTGCTGATTACTGGGCCTCTGGAGTCCAGGTAGTTCATTCTGCATCTGTGTGTGTGTGTTATCTGTTGGGTTTTAAAAGAAAAACACAGGCTCTAAATCAGCCATATATGTTTGCTGATATGCACAATACAAAAGCTATTATTTTACAGAGTAAACATTGAAGGAAAGATGTATAACATATATAATGAATTCATCCGAGTTCTATATATTTGCTTCTGTGAGCTTTTTCTTTTTTATAGTTATTTATTCAAAGTTTGTGGATCAAATGTAAATTATCAGGTCTCAATAACATTTATTATGACATCATTGCCAAATGTATGTTTCTTTGATATATATTGGTATCAGATCTTTTGAATATCGGTGTTGGGCTCTATTTTCAATACCTGCCATTGTGAATGTAGATGAGGTAAATATATGTGTGACAGTATTTACACTGGCCTTTAAACAAGACTGGGATAAGAGTAAACTCAGGACCAGTATAAATTCACAGTCCAGATCATACATTTAAAAAATTGTCATGCAACTGTTTGTGTGTGAACAGCCGTACCCTGAGGGCTGGAACCTGCCGGGTGGAGGAGCTCAGAGAGGAAATGTCCTGAACTTGAACGGAGCAGGAGACCCACTCACACCCGGGTACCCCGCTAAAGGTGTGTTTCTTTATGTGTTAGAGCCAGAGTGTAAAAACGTGTGTGTGTGTGTGTGTGTGTGTGTGTTTATTTAACTTCGTCCTGTCTCCTCTCTCACAGACTACACATACAGACTCAGTCCCGAGGACGGAGTGGGACTTCCCAAGATTCCTGTTCATCCCATCGGCTTCCACGATGCAGCTCACCTGCTGAGGTTCAAATTCTTCTCATTTCTGCTAATGATGATTTGGTTTGTCTTCTGCAGAGCAGAGCTGTTTAAACTTAACTTGAATTTGCAATTCAAGGCAAGAAAGTAAATGATTCGACACAATGAGTTGATTTATAATCAACTATCAACAGGAATATGGGAGGACAGATCCCACCAAACTACTGGAAAGGAGCCCTGAACGTCTCCTACAGGATTGGTCCGGGCTTTATCGAAGATTTCAAGAGTCAGTGAGTGCTTCTAGACTTCTCCCTGCGCAGTGTGACCATGAGATCATGATTCCATCCTCCATCTTTCACTTAATAAACCTTGTGCACTTCCAGTCGACGGTCTCTCCACAGATCCACTGCTGTCTATTCCCTGTTTTAGAGTTTGGATTTTTCCCTCCCTTGTTGTTGCCTCCTGCTCTCTTGTTCAGCGTTAATGACCCAGTGGCTTGTGGCCAACTGAAGCACAATGGAAGCCCTTGTTGCTTCTGTGCAAGAGGGATAGACATACACATTTACAAACGCAGCACAAATGGCAAAGGGCATCTTTATGAGTATCAATCCCCTATAACAACAACTCATTACTGTGTTTTTATTTTGTCATGCCCTACATGTGTCTTCATATCTCTTGCCTTCACCCCTGTGAGCATCTCTCTTTCATTAATAGTCTGTCTGTCTCAGGAAGGTGCGTATGCACATCCACACAAACAACCAGGTGACCAGGATCTACAACGTCATTGGCCGGATTAGAGGAGCTCTGGAACCAGGTACGAGAAACACAACCTGTCAGAACCATTCGCTCAGGGTTTCTGAAACAGTTTGCACATAACTAACACATGCACATGTAATTTATTTACAGTTTGCACATAACAACACACAAGATATTCAGTTTCTGACTATAGTAAAAACTATTGTTTACAAACAATATGTAATAAAAATGAAAAATGGGAATACGTTTTTTGGAAGAGACATTCAGGAAAACAACATTGAACATACTTGACTGTGTTTTAAATGCAAAACTGTAGAGAAAAACTACAGCTCAGTCTCCTGAGGAAGTGTCTGGCATTGGTGTATCCCTTCTTTCAACGTGTGTGTGCGTGCGTGTGTGTGTGCAGACAGGTATGTGATTCTGGGAGGACACCGAGATGCCTGGGTGTTTGGAGGAATAGATCCCATGACCGGGGCTGCGGTCGTCCATGAAACCGTCAGGAGCGCCGGCAGGCTCCTCCATAAAGGTATGTGTTTTTATAACTGAATAATGTGACTCAAAAAAAGTGAAAAACGTTGTCAATAGTCAGTACTGAGTGAGTGAGTGTGTTTGTGTGTGTGTGTGTGTGTGTGTGTGTGTGTGTGTGTGTGTGTGTGTGTGTGTGTGTAGGCTGGAGGCCGAGGAGGACGATAATATTTGCCAGCTGGGATGCTGAGGAGTTTGGACTGCTGGGCTCCACAGAATGGGCAGAGGTATGACACACACACTCTCAAACTCACACTCACATATACAAACTCACAGTCGCATATACAGACACACTCACATATACAAACACACACACACACAAACACATCTTGACTTCATCCCTCTCAAAAGGACAACGCTAAGCTGCTGCAGGAGAGAGCTGTGGCCTACATCAACGCAGACTCTGCCATAGAGGGTGAGTGTGTATATCTGTGTTATATATAAATTGTAAAAAGTGCACAGGCCAAAATAGTTTTGATCTGATTTGCGTGTCCGTGATTTGCAGGTACGTACACACTGAGGGTTGACTGCACTCCGTCTCTAAACACTCTGGTGTATGACCTCACCAAGCAAGTGAGCAAATATATATATATTTATAAATAATGGGGGAGACAAGTATTTTGTGCGTTCTCTTATGTGCATATTCTGTCTTTCTTTCTATGTTTGCATGTAGATAGCCAGTCCAGAGGAAGGAGAGGAGGGCGTCTCTCTGTACGAGAGCTGGCACAAGCGGGACAACTGGACCATGGACCGTGACGCACCCAGGTACGAGACATCCCCGCCAGCGGCTCGTTCGGGTCAGACCTGAGACTGTCCATAAACTTATAGCAAAACATTAGAACACACCAGGTTCAAGCATGAAATTGGTAACGCAGAGATTATTAAGAATAAGAAAAGGGAGAAGCTGAAATGAGCGATTCAGACGACCAGGTCACATCTGAGGAGTGTTGGGTTTAAACCAAGTTTGGAAAGTAACATTTTTCTTACATGTCTGGGCTAATCCATTAAAAAAAAGAAAGAAATAAATCAAATCTATCATTGAATCTGTGTGATCTTTACTCTGTTGTTCTGTAGAATCAGTAAACTGGGCTCAGGCAGTGATTTCGAGGCCTATTTCATCCGTCTGGGAATCGCTGCAGGCAGAGCCAGATACACAAAGAACAGGGTATGTATAATGTTGTGTTTCCCTTAACCTGGTTGGGTGATTGTATGTTTATGTATATGTGTAATGTGTATCTATGGAGTGAATATCAGCTCTTTTTTTTTTTTACCTGGAAGACAGTTTTGATTTGAACATATCTGGACATAAAACTGTAAACCTGCTATCTATGAATCATATAAAACACTTTATCCACACTAGTGTGCGTGAAAGAAAGATTATTGTTTCCAGTGTTTGTGTAGTTGCATGTGTTTACAGCTTATGTGTGACTTTGAGTTTATTGCCATGTCTCTATAATCATTAAACGTTATGTTTAAGGTTCAGTGTGTAAGATTAAGGTCAAAATGATCTATCCACAGTAATTGAATATAAAATAATCCTAGCAATGTTTTCACTCGTGTGTTTAATCATCTAAATTGGGGGCCCTTTATATTTAACTACTTTATATTTACATCGGGAGTGGGTCCTCTCTACGGAGGCCGCCATGTTTTTACAGTAGCCCGGACTGGACAAACTAAACACCTTTTGAGTTTTTATGCCAACTGACGGTGACCACAGGTTCTCCTTCATGTTTGGAAGGGGAGGGTGAGGTGAGGGGTGTTCAGCCGCAACATGGACTTGATAGACGTCACTGAATTCTACAAATTGAACCTTTAACCTCAGAAGAGAGGATGGGTTAGACTGAGGCCACTATTACAGTGTGTGTTCATGGAAGAAAACTCTGAAATGTCCTCAATGTGTGTGTGTGTGTGTTTGTGTGTGTGTGTGTTTTCAGAAAACAGAGACCTACAGCTCTTATCCCGTCTACCACAGTGTGTATGAAACCTTTGAGATCGTGGAGAGGTTTTACGACCCCTCTTTCAGAAGGCTGCGGGCAGTGGCCCAGGTGAGAGGCGGCCTCGTCTTCCTATTGGCCGATTCCCAGCTGCTGCCTCTCAGCGCTGACCAGTACGCCGACTCACTGGGGAAATACGCACAGAGAGTCGCCCAGTTGGCACACAAGAACCAAGCGGAGATGTTCGAGGTGTCGTTAGGTGAGTTGGTTTTCAAATATTTAAAGAGGTGAACCATCTTTTGGATCTAACATCTCAGAATAAAAAAAATAAAAAATGTACCTCCCCATCTCCAGACGCCTTGTTTTCTGCAGTGGAAAACTTCACTGTTGCAGCGAGGGATTTCCATGAGCGTCTGCTGACCCTCAACAGAGCAGAGTGAGTAAAACATTGTCTTTGATTTTCAGTGTCCAAAGGAAAGAGTCAATGTGTTGGAATGCATGTTCTGATTGATATCTGCATGTGTGTGTGCATCAGTCCTCTGCAGGTACGCATCATGAACGATCAGCTTATGTATCTGGAAAGAGCCTTTATAGACCCCCTGGGTTTACCTGGTAGACCCTTCTACAGGTAAGTCTCTCAAGCACACACGCACACACACACGCACACACAGTCTTTCTACAGCAGCCTCTACTTGGCCATGGTGACTGTAGTTACCTTGCTCTGGTCAATTAGATTAAACCATACACTGTGGATAAAGATGGAAGACGTGACAGCTCCCCAAAAGCGAGGCCAAAGTGTTTCGCTCGCCACCTGGTGGCTGAGTGCAGTACTAGTCATAAACCTATCAAATCACATTTCATAACATAAAAGTGATATTACTAAATTCCCTGTTTCTCTGTTTATTCTGTAAATCTGTGTAATTATAAGGAAAGTTGTCATTGATTATAGATTGCTAAAGTTTCTATAATACCTCTTTAACGTAACGCCCTCCTCTCTGTTGCAGACACGTGATATTTGCTCCCAGCAGCCATAATAAATACTCAGGGGACTCATTCCCTGGGATCTATGATACACTGTTTGACATCAAGAACTCAGCTGACCCACAGAAGGCCTGGGAGGAAGTCAAGCGTCAAATCAGCATCGCTGCGTTCACCATTCATGCTGCTGCTATGACCCTCACACCAGCTGCTTGAAACAGGCACATGAAGACACGTGATGGAACTGTCTATTTGAGAACATGTGACGTGAGGGTATAAATCACCTGCAACATACACACATACACACAAACACACAGCGATGGACAATCCCCCTCATTTTCCAGGAATGTCCAGATCTCAGCAGAACAGTGAAGCTCTGAGCATCATGACCACAACTCAACTGACAAATCTGGTTTCTGATTTGTTATTCGTCCACAATAAAGTTATAATTTATGCTTTTGAAGTTGTTGCCATTTTGTTGTAAATGTCTCTGGCTACACAAGCCAAACAAACTCAAACCATCCCTCTGTAGCCAGAAAACAAATGATGTCTGGTCCATGTTTCAGTCTGGGATAGAATGTTGCCTGCGTGTGTGTTTGTGCAAGAAATAACTTAGATTTTAAATCTAAATTTAAAATCTGAAGTAAATATGATGTCGTAATTGACGTCTTGTCACAATGAAGCCAGAATATTTTGTCATAAATAAATAGTTTGAAGTCAAAGAAAGTGGGAATATTCTAAGACAGGCATTCATAATAATTGAAAAGTCGGACAGTAAATCTAGTGACAGAACAGACAGGAGTCAGGAGTCTTCATGTAGACGTGAACCCTTGTGGTTCAGGTTTTTGTATTGTTTTAGGACCTCATTGACTGAAATAAATGTTTTCTAACTTGGAGGTTCAACTGGATTCAAGCTGAAAAACAAAGTAGTTTTGAGAACCACGTTAAACAGCACTGACTTACTAAGGAAATGAAAAACGTGCGTTTGTCATTCTACGAGGTTGTTTCTACACTAGAGAGAAACAACAACCGACATGCACAAATTATTTACTTAACTTAAATCATGAGTATCATAGTCACAGGTTGTAAAAGGCTAAGATTAGAGGCAGAAAAAGACAGACTGAGGTATGAATTTAGAATCACATGTGCACAGAGACAGATAAATATGTAAGGTGAACAAACTGTACAAACACCACAACACACACACAGGTTAGTTTTAAAAATGGGTTTTAACAATAAACAAATGAACACACATAAAAATTGCTCTTCAGATTCAAAAGAATTTTCACCTTTATTCCGACAGAGAATATTTAAGGAGAGCTCATTTCATCCAGCCACTGTGTGGACGGGTGCTTCAGTTCAGTTCAGTTCTTTCCATTTGTTAAGCTCGTCATCAAAACAGTTTGTTCCTTCGGACGGTCTTTGTTGATCCAAGTTGTCTGAAATGACAAAACAACCTGGCGACTGATTGCAGCCATTTTGAGATTTTCAGATGGTAGAGGGAAGCTTTTTGTCCAGCTCCTAACAACCAGCCAGCTCGGAGAAACAGGAAGTGACCTGCTGAACATTTGTATATTGTGATATTGGTTTGGGATTGGCCAGTATCAATTGTATCCGTTTAAATCAAGTTCATATTTTCCTAAACCACTACTCTTAATCCAGATGCCATTTCTAAATTCGAAGACCATGAATAAAAGCCACTGACCATACAACAACTTTAAGTACAAGCTCGCCCCCTTGTGGCCAAGCAGCGGGTTTTCCTCTGACAGTCACCTAGTAGTGTTATGCCATCCCAAGCAACACCTTACATGGCCTCACCTGCACATGTTCACTTTCCTGTACGGTTTAATCACATATTGTAGCTCAAGCTGTTAAAAGTTAGCATTTCTCTTAAAAGGACAGCTCTTTTGTCACCTCTGTGTATTTAGTCGAGGGGAAAAGGCCGTAAATGAAAATAGAAGAACACAGCTGGATGACTCAAAAACCTGTGCCAGAAATCATTTTCATTAGTGCTCATTGTAAGACATGCAGAAATTAGAATAGCATAAAAAGCGCTGTACATGCATGTTTAATTTTACACTCGGTTTTGAGTTGTGCAGAACTGGCATTAGTACAACGGAGTTTAACGACCATGTATCATCTCATATAATGAGACTAAAGTCATAATTTAGTGAGAAACAAAGTCGTTCATTTTCAAGTCAACGTGGCACTTTCTTCAGAATAGACTCAGACACAGAATCGTGTTCAGTTGAATGTTTTCAGCGATTTGAGATTCAAACCTTTCACATCATCCCTGTGATGAGAGAGAGACCTATCCTCGACCCATCATATCGATAGAAAGTCAGACAGATTTTCTGATCACTCATCTTCCTGGATCATCTCTCGAAGGCACTCCTTTAAGTTCTCCCCCCTGTCTACTGGGTTCTTGTCAATCGTCTGCTCCAGCAGCCGCTGCACCTCATCCAGTCCGCCCACCGTCGGAGTGTTGTGAGGGAACAGGAAGCCGCTCAGCAGACTTTTGTGACAATGCTGAGAGAGTAGGCCACACAGGAAGCGCAGGAACATGTCATAGTCGCCAAGAGTGGAGTTGAACGTTCGCCCCAACGCGCACTGGACCAGGTTTGCTGCTGATTTGGCCTGCGACCTGGACCTGATGATCTTGGAGATGTGGGAACCCCCCGGGTCCAGAACATTCTTTGACTCCACATAGAACATCGTGAAGACGTACAAGGCGGCCATGAACTCCTTAAAGAAAGAAGTATAGCGATTTGTATGGGATATCCTGTCAAGTGGTATCATCATCATTTCTAATCACATATTATAAATACAGGAAACTGCAGGGTGACAGAGGCTCCATGGAGGTGTAAGCATTGTGAGTTTTACCTGAAAGGTGACGTGTATGAAGCAGAACGTCCTCCTCCCGTCTGACTCTGCAGAGGGGAGCTCGGTGCACAGGCCGGACCACACCGTCACCTCCGTCAGCTCCAGACCGCACTGCTTCACGTCCTCTTCAAAGAACACACTGGTCCTCCTCTCCATCATCTTAAAGGCCATGCGCCCCATCTTTGTCAGCAGGTTCTTGTCTTCACTGGACCATTTCTTGGAGGAAACAGGAACAAAATGTCAAATCCTGACCATCCTGAAGATATTCATTAGCCTTGACAGGTGCCTGCTTTAGATGCAACTGTAGTGTAAAGAAACAATTATTATTTCTGGTATTGTTGACAATATCAGACAGAAATTGGTGTAATTGTTTCATGTTATCAGTTGTCTCATGATATTGTAATATAACATAGTATATATAACTTCATCCACTAGGGGTCGCTCAATCCAAAAAATGACAAAAGATGCGAAGCAGCGTGGGATCCCAGTCTGGGAGTCTTCACCACCATTGCCGATGAAATTCTATCTGACGCAACAAATCATGTTCGGGGTGAGGTAAGGTATTAAAGTCTAACTCATGTTATGCAGCATCGGTAAGGAATTACCATGATCCATTAGGAGTGATCAATACAAACAGCTGGCAAAGCTCCAGCTGCAGCAGGTATGATGCTATTTAAAGGGGAATCTAAATGAAATTTCCTGTAACCTTGAGGAAAAACTGGTGATTTCTGTGGGTTTGAAAATTGTTGGAAGCATTTTGAAAATGAAAGCAGAAAAGTCAGCAGAATATGTAACATCGGTCAAGTCGGTTTTATACATTTAAATGAAGTTACCAGTTCGTTTTCCCGCTTTCCATAGTAGAACTGCAGCCTGCGATTGGTCTGGACGATCAAAATGTTGACGTAGAACGGCGTCAGCCTGGGGGGGTGCACGCCGTAGCCCTGGTAGCGGTAGCAGCGCTCAAACACTGTGGCCACCATCCAGCAGACAAATGGCTGGCGGGCGAGGATGCTGAGTGTCGGCAGGCGCTTGTGATGGGACACAATATTCGCAGCTAGCTGTGCGTCGCTAAAGCGTTTGGTCAGATAGTCATCTTTCATCTCATCACTGGAGAGGGAAGAACAAAGATAACAAGGCTCGAATGAACGGCTTAAAATGAATTTATGACAAAGTTAATGTGCATCATCCACACACACACACACACCTGAAGCCTTGTATTTCCGTGTCAACGTCTATCAGCTCAGATGGGATTTGTGAGACAGCCCCACGTCTACCCAGGATCCAGATGCAGGCACGACGAAGCAGCGTCCCTCGGATGATATTTACAATCAGGACGTCAGGATGTGCTTGGGTTAGATTGTCATTAATTACCGGAGCATTCTGGAGAGAGAAAACAAAGTTCATAGACAAGCATGATGTTTCTGGTTATTAAATGTTCAACCACAAAGCAGCAAGTAGCTCATTAAAAATGATCAGATTCTTCTGTCATTGACCATGTTGAATTCAACTGGCAGTTTATATTTTGTACATTAAAGAGCTTCTGTGAGGGTACTGGTTTCCACTAATCCTTATATGTATAAGGACAATCTTATTGGGAGGGAGGTATATAAAGGTGTCCCTTTACAGTATTAAAACCGCAGGATACAGCCCCAACAAAAACATTTAAATAATAATTCAATGGAAGCACGTTATATTTATACATTCATACAGCAGTTTCAAAATTACGAAATGTGTTAAGATGTTCCCTACAGTCTATCTGATCATATTTATGATATTTTGTGTTCTCAGGTGTATATGTGCACTGATGGTTCTACCTTCCAGTCCAGACGAGCTTGGTAACAGTCGAAGGAGTCCATTATGACGAGAAATCGACAGTCCTCGTCCTCCAGGAACGTCATGTCTTTGCACTCAGGGTGACAATGTTCTATCACTTCCATGATGGACATCTTCTGAGAGGAATGGGTGAGGTTGTTTCGCAGAAGCCAGAAAGTGTGGAAGGAAAGATTGATGACGAACTGCAGATCCTGAAGGGAGAAGAAAACCACACATTGAAAATTCTGACAAAAAACAATTCAGTTGTGAGCATTGCAGATTTGAAGGGCACTGCTGGTTTAGTGATGATGATTCTCCATATGTTTTTATCCACACAAGTATTATTACTGTAGCTTTCCGTTCTTTTTTTTTTAAAGAGGAATAGACATTTGCCTGCAGCCCAAAGCGCCTCCTGCTGACTGACCTGCAAATAGATGAATGAAAATCGATTTTTCTTAATTTACTGAAGCAGAAACGATAATGTCTGAGCTGGTCAATCCTGTGGTTTTTAATAATTCACTGCCTGGGCTCCTAATAATATATGTGAGAGAACCACTCCCACGCGTCCTTTTAAAATATTACATTATCAATTTGAGAACAAGTTGACATGTTAACTAAACATTCATATTCAGTTATTCAATATTAAGCATGGTATTATGCAAGTTTATGTACTAATCTTAAAACATGAGACTGATGAGAGGCTTTTCTGAGGGTCACTGATAACAAACGGATCCAAAGTGAAGGGATGTAACGACATCGCTTTAAAGCCAATAATGAATCGGCCAAACAGCAGCAACGAGTTTTTAACCATTTGGAAGAAGAATTCCACAAGATGTACAACACACATACGTATCACATTACAGCCTGGTAACGTTAATATGGCTTCTGTGACCCATACTGTGTATTTACACATCCAGCACACACTGAGCCACATCATCACTCATCTGGACGGATGTTTCTGCTGATATGAAATGTTAAATATTTATCTCTGATTTGGACATACTCATGAAAAACACACTGTGTCAGGCAGTTTGTGTTCAGCAGCTGGTTGCTAAGTTTATCTGTCTGCTACTTGATGCCCATCAGGCAGGAGACAGTGGGTTAAGAGGAGCTTGCTCGCCTCAGCTCTCACCTTATTGGCTCGTTGTTCTGCCCAATCCAGAGAGAACTTCCCCACAGATACAGACATTCCAATTCCTGGAATCCCGCTGGTCAGCACCGTCCTCGCTGGTTGGTTGTCGTCAATCTGTAGTCGGAACAACTCGTTCGTACGAACGAAGGTGTCGGGTCTGGGGACCTGTAGGGTCGAGGCAGGAGGTGATCGGAACTCATGAGAGGGATCGACTCCTCCGTGGCGACGGGTGGAAATCTGGGGCTCAACGTAGATTGTGTCCAGAGGATTCCAGCGTCCGGCTCGAACGACCCCCTCGCGGATGATCTGGTGTTTTCTGATCAACTGCTGCCTCAGATGAAAACGGATGAATGCTGGTGGTGGAGAATTATAATTTTAAAACACACATTATTAGAATAAGTATATTTCAGCATTTTGCTCAAGGAGGACACTAATCAACCCTAAATCTGTCCCATACATGTATGTTTGTTCATTTGTAATATTGTTTTTATGTATAAAAATCATATTAATAAGATGAAGAAGAATAAGGTTGTTTTATATAATTCCTTTTAAGAACAAAAGTCACAAAGTGCAGTGTAACTTATTCAGAATAACATATCATTCAGTAGGGGTCAAAAATCCATCCCACACTCGTTTCCCATGACACCAGGTTCTCGGTGATTTCAGAACATTAAGTGAACCTGAAATTGCTAAAAGGTTCACAACCTTTTCTCAGGATCATATTCACACTTCTTTTTTAAGTGTAGTTAAGTAAGGTTTGAAATCACATGGTTGACAGTTTAATAGTTAAATCAAACAGCGATCTAGATTTCATATGTCATTTCTTTCTTAAGAACAAACAAGTCAGCACACAAAGTAGTCCATGCTTGATTAAAAAGCTTTTTGTTACAAAACAACCCATGTGAAAAACATCAGTCCTGTTGTGAAGCTCACAGAACAGAAACCGTACTATGACCTTTCCTGAAACATGAAACATGCTCAAACAACCATGGGAACTCTTTTGTAAAAATAAAGATAATATATTATCTCAGCAGTACTAGAAGTCAAATGTTCACTTGCCTCTCTTGCACATATTCCGTAGATCTTCTGCTTCTGTTTTCTTGCCGATAGATTCTAGATTACTTATTGTGTGCATCAGGGCTTGATCCTGGCCTGCAGAGCACATGTTACAAAATAAAAATAGTAAGCAATCGGTGAAAGTATCACAAAACTCAAATCCACTAGATTACCAATTTACAACCATCTTCCAACTGAATTCTATATACTTTTAAATAATTACTTCACATGGTTCACTTCACAACTCTCAAAATCCGCTTCTCTAAATCTTGAGCTCTATTTGTGTTGTGGACCTATTGCAGCTGCGTTATCTTACCCAGGATCTCCACGATCTTGTCGACAAAATCCAGTAAGTCTCCCTCCATCACCTGTTGCTCAGTTAAACCTTGTTCACATTGTAAAAACCGCAACTTAAAATTCAACAGCTCTTGCCAGGTGAGGCCTGTCAGGCACGTCTGGATACTCTACACACAAGGGAACAAAACATGAAAACACAAAGTTAACAAAAGTTAAAACATGTTGCCTTCCTTCCCAATACCCAGATATTAACAAGATTAAAATATGTATTATTATTCATTATTAACAAATTTGGCTTTGTTTCTTCACGTTTAAAGACATAAATGAATAATTTTGAAGAATAGACATCAATTGATAGATGTTTTTTCATTGGGATGTACCTTGATCACAATGTTATTTAAACAATGCTTCATTAGTATCAAACTAATTCACAGAAACTTTTGATGCAACTTTAAAGACTGTTGTAGACCAACCTTGAATATATGTGTCAGGTCTTGCTCAGGATGTAGTCTGCCTAGTCTTCGGTCTTCCTCAGTCTCCAGTGGATAGCCAGCGAATTCAATGGGTTCGGGTGGTTCTGGGGAGTTAGTCAAAACATTATCCATAGGATCCTCGTCTTCTTCTGTAGGGCTTCCCGGAGCAGACAACCTGAGAGAAAATGAGGAGCCCCGGGCCACAGGTCAGACACTGCAGTGCACTTTCTACTATCAAACGGAGATCACCAACATAAGACATTAATAGTACAATATACTAATAGACTGATGATTATGACATGAATGTAAACAAACAAAAGACAGACCAGTAGACTACATATGTTTAAATGTTGTGATGTGGGAGAAATCCTTAAAAAGCCTGAAAAACACATGTGTGTTATTTATGCGTGTGTCCTCCACCTGGTGTCAATGACATCAGCTCCTGGTGGCAGTTGCTGAGTGATCATAGTGTAGAGGGTCTCTGGAGAATCGGAGCGAATCAGCTGCAACCTGGCATTAAACGACGCAAAGTACAAACTGTTAAGAGTATTTTTACCTCATATTTGACTGGATTTTAAAATCCTATTTTCAACATTTGATGCAATAGGGAGCAAATCTCCACAGACAAACATTCCAACCAAGCTAATTTCAAATTTCATAATATCATCAGCAGTCTGAGGGGGTTGTTTCACACACACACACACACATGTACAGTAGCAGCTACAGTAGGAAATAGTGTTTTAGTTATTTTATCATTGGTTTAAGTGTGAGTGGTCAAATTTGACTGTTCTGTAAAAGCAGTGGATAATCTTAGACAGTGAACAGTGAATCTTAAACATGGCCTTGAGCTTTAATAGAAGACTCATGAAAGAAACCCTCCTTAATACCCAGTTGCTCCACTTTTTGCAAACTGACATGCAAATTATATTTATATTACCTAAAACAAAGAGCAGCCGAGGAAGTAATGTCAGTTTAATGCTATTTGTGCTCAAATGGCCAGAACCAACAGAAGCGTTGGGATCATTGTCAAACATCAAACAAAGACACAACACCTGGTCGCCTCCGGAGCAGATGAATCAGGTAACTTTGCAACTTCTTCTACATTTCTCTCTTCCTCTTCCTCCGACTCTTCGCTCTTCATTGAACCATAACTGGAGGGAGGCCTCTTCCACCTTTTCCTCTCCTCCTCCATTTTCCCCTGCCTGTAGATGCTGAGGGGAAGGATGCAGAAAACGTTGGTTGACAGAGGAGACACTGTTTTTATATAAGTTCTACAAACTTCCAACTATTGACCAATAATATTGTACAGACATACATGTAGAAAAAATTCACAGCTACAACTGTAACTTAATATATAAATAATACAAAGAGCTGCTTTTTAATTCACACCGGCTGTTAAATATTAAATTCACTGTTTTTTATTCCGTGGATACATTTTAGTTATATTGTGACTTAAACAATTCTGTGTGATGAGTATTAAGATTATTTTCCATTGGATTCAGGAGATTTGCAAATCACATCTTCTGATGTCTTGTTGTTTAATAACATAATGTGTTATTACATGTGTCTGGACAGAATATTGATCTTTTTTCCTTAGGTCATTCGACACCTGTACATTATCTAAGTCAAATCATTCTGGATTTATCAGCAAACAATTATACAAATCCAAATGAATCCCACCTGAAACAGCAGATTACCTCAATCTGGATAGATACCCGGAAGTATATAAAAGTGTGACATCACATAGATCAATCAATTTGAATTTGTGGAGAACAACTTGAAGAAGAAAAACAACTCACCTGTCCACTTCCGTGTCCGAGTCCATGTCTCCTGTAGATATAGACTCCGCAAAATCAGTAAATGTTAACTTTGGCCTACTTTATTAGGTTTTAATCTCAACAGCTGGGTTCTAGGCGCCGACATGACTTTAACGCGTCACTCTCCGTCGTCACTGTTCTGAAGACAACATGGCGGCGGCTTTATGAAAACATAGACAAGTTTTTAATCAATGTTTCCCTGCAAAAAATGAGTCCAAATATAGTAATCTATAAACTGTGTCGCCGATCGCCTGACGCCATGTTTAACCGTCACTCGTTTTCTACTTTCAGTTTCGTACCGGACATTTCAACAGTCAGCTTCCGGATCTGACCTTTCAAAAATAAAACTACAGCCTACACAGGTTTACCCAGACGTACATAAACAGATCGCAATAAGTGCTAATCCTGACACATGATGCTAACATGGAGTTCACACTATTCGTTAACCTATACCTGTTTATAACAACACTGCAATCATTAGCGACATGGGAGAGCTGGAACAAATTGAACCCAAATTGTAATCTGTAATATCCTTAATAATAGTTCAACAAACTACTAACGAATTTCTTAATATTAAATTTGCAATACGTTTCAGTCCCTAAACGTCATTTTCACATTTTATAGTGGCAACAAGCTGAAACATCCCCTTTAACTTTAATGCTCAAATCAAATGTCAACTGTTTTCACATGTTCACCTTAATCCTGAGGTTTATCCCCTCCTTTGACGTATCCAAGGCCATTGTAATGTAGATTATGATGCAAAAACCTTCACAAATTTATAATTTTCAGTTTTTTGGTTGAACCGGTTTGGCTCAACTGTCGCTCTGAATGCTGTTGTTTGTGCTGCTGTAGTTGTTGCTTTATATGTGGAGAGGTTTCTGTAATTAATGCATCCCTCTCTGATTCAGATCACATGGACAAACTGAAGTTGACCATTTTGTCAGAAAGCAGTAAGAGTTAACACTAACAGCACCACAAAGAGATGTTTTCCATAAAGTTAAATCAACAGCTCTTTGAGCTCAAACCTTCAGTTACGCCTGCAATTTTTAGAACATAATGTCAGACCGCTGCTGTGCATTGCCTGTGATTTTCATATAAGTGCCTAAAAATTGTCCTGCATTTTCATGCTAAGTGAAACCTGATGTTATCAGTCAGATATTAACATTTGATTAAACTAGTGTCTTGGTGTATCTATCATGAAGGAAGTATATAATATCTATCACACTGGACTTACTACATAATATATTCTTAAATGAAAAAGTAAACTCATAACTTGGACAAGCATTTTGAGTCGAGACTATTCCTCCTCTGGTAGCTACTCCTTTGCAGCTAAAGCAGTAAATGTAATCAGATTAGTTATTTGAGGAACACAGAGGCCCATTAGGAAATGGTTGAGCTAGTTGTAGGATAGTATGCAGCACTTGATAGGTTGTAAAAGGCATTTTGTCACTTTGAATGATGATAACTGAATATTTTGATGTCCTGAAAGATATTTTATAAAAATTAAGTTAATCTCTCCCCCAAGATGTCCTGTATCGTTGATGAACTGCAGTCAGAGTCTCAACTGTCAATAAAAGTTTTTATTCAGAAACATGTAAATATAATACAGATGAAATAAAAGGTAGATTCTTAAGAGAAGAATTAAAAAAAAAAAGTCCTAAAGGACAACAACAAAAAAGAAGAAAGTATAATCAAGTAAAAATGAAGAAGATCATAAATCCAAATTGGGAACCAGTCCTCACACCTTCATTCTCCTCATCATCTGTGGGATAAAAAAAAATTAAACAAAATGATGAAACCAGGACTGACAGCGAAACATTTCCATACAATATGAATATGATGCTAAGTGAAAGCTGAAATTATAATAAAACTGATTTTTTTAAACCACACCGTGAGTTTTTAAGCTGTAATACGAGAACCAACCACCGCTTTTAAACCAGTATTAGTGTACTAGGCACCAAAATCCCCATCAGGTCAATTTAAATGTTGTTTTATTGACCTTCTCCAACCTCCAGAAAAGTTTTCTTCGTTTACAGACACAGGTTTCTGAAAACAGTGTTTAGATTCATCAGTTGCTGAGGTGCAATGCATGAACATATTCAAAGCTATTTTTCCCTTGGGTACACCTGTGCAATACAATGCACTATAGTGCTGCACTAGTAGTAGACATACAGAACAGCAGTAGACTGAATGATCTTGTATAAATAGGGAGTAAAAATGATAAACCAGTATTACAGTAGACACCCCTTCACCATACCTGCATCAGTACTCGACTGATGACAACAGGGGGCAGTAATGTGCTTGTTTTAGCCCCTCTTCTGGTTCATAGTTAAGGCCGGTGCATGCTTCTGCAACTGCGGCTTTTCACGCAGCTGTGTCGAAGGACTCGTTGTCATTCATAGTTCTCAAAGTAGTTACAAAGCAATTCACCGCCAGAACACCAGGCGGAGTGAAGTTTTTTGTTGAAGACGGCCTTAGAGACGCCTTCTTTGTGTGTGGCAGTCGTCGTCAACTCACGCAGCCTGCAAGGCTGTGATTGGTCTGCTAACTACATCCTTTCCGGAGGCGCATTTCCGGTTTCATGCCCCATAATACCGACAGAAACCACGGAAGATTTTGGAGAACGAATATTAACCAAATACAAGAGCGTTTGGCAGAAGAGATCCGAAAGTATGACCACTTGTATAACCCGTAACTGACTGACTGGCCGATTTGTCCGCCAGAAAAAGGCTATAAGGAGCCGCAGTGGCGATGTAAATAAACAATCGACGAAAAGAAAGAACGCGTCTCTAAGGTCGTCTTCGACAAAACACATTATTCCGCCTAGCGTTCTTGCTGGGAATTGCTTTGCAACATGCGCAAGCCTTGGGGAGCCATAAACCAAGGCTTGCGCATGTTGCGCAGTTGCAGTATAATTCGGCCTTTAGAAAAATTGGGCGACGCACTTAAGCACGTAAGGGGCCCGGAAGGGCTCTTGCACTTGCGGGCCCGTGAAAACGCGGAAGCACGTGATAGTGCAGCATTGAAAACCTTCAAATTAAAAGCAGTAAAAGAATGAAACTCTCCACTCCCTGGTGCAGTTTGACTGAACATCTTTGCAACTCCATAATTAGTAGTTTGCTGGCACTGGCAAACCAAGTTCAGTTCAGACAGAAAACTCCATAGGGAAAGATATAAATTATTATTATTAAAGTGTGCACTGAAAAAACCCTGAATGCATTTGTCATTGTGTGTTTACCTTGCGAGCACTAGTAGTCAGCCCAGGAGACTTTCCTATCTTGCTGGTGGCTTGCGGAGACTTCTTCCGTCCTTTAATTGTCACCTGTGGTGACTTAAAGTTGCCGGCTCGGCTGGCTCGTCCTACTCCAGAGTTAGAATCGCCTGAAGGGTTGGAGGTGCGCAGTTTGTTCAACCCTCTCTTCAGTAAGTTGTTGCTCTTAGGGGTGTTGTCAACAGTAAACATCATGGACTGCCTTCGCTCAGCCTGAGAGAATAATACAAGTGAAACGGTTAGAAAAGCATGGATAACTTTTTTGGCAGCATCTCTACTTTGAATCAACCTGTGTGTGCGTGTGCGTGTGCGGGTGTGGGTGTGTGTGTGGGTGTGTGTGTGTCACTCACTGGACTGAGGGCGGCTCGCAGCTGAGAGCTGGAGGATCCACTGATCACGTTCTTGTTTTTGGGAGTGAGGGGACGGGGGAAGCAGCTGCCCTTCACCCTTTTCTGTAAAAATGAGATAAAGAAAATTGGGTTTCAGGAGGTAAAATATATGAAATCTGCTCAGTTTTTATTCCATTTGGGACGATTCAGTAACTATGACTAAACACAAAGCTTTGATATCACTGATATAGGTAAATAATGCCTGACCACAAATTGAGTTTGGACAATCATTTCTTACAAGGAATTTGCAAATTACATCCTTAATATATTGACACACATTTATAAAAGACAGAATAATGAACAGTCAAATAATAAGCTGAATTGTCAGTAACAGAAAACATTGAATAAGAAAAAGTATATTAGAAAAACATTAAAGTTGAATAAAAGATTGTTTGAAATTAAAACTAAATATTTTTCTGTTTATTAATGAGAACCAACCTCAGGTGACATTTGATGAACCGACAACGTAGATGATGATCGCTTTGTTCCTTTTGGGCTCCTCATCTGAGTGGAGCTGATGGATGCGGACGGCAGCTGGCCAGGCATCAAGGACAGACGGTGAGAACGAGTATTGGCTGCAGCACCTGACTGACCCGTCATGAGGGAGTGACGATGGGAGACGAGAGAGTCCTGCAGCTGGCCCGGCATCATGGACGCCCGGCGGATTGTGTCAGATGGGTCGCCTGTACGGACCTCTTCGTCTGTGAAAATGAATACGCTGCCTTGGTGGGCCTAGAAAAAAATTAAGGATTTGATCAATCTATTGGGAGAAGTCAAGACGTCAGCTGCTAAATCCACTAGTTGGACTGTGGGTCATATTCTGGATAATATCATGTTAGCCTGCTTCACCAGATTTACAGATATTAATGTATAAATAAATGTTACTATTTGAATGACTAGTTAGCTACATCTTTTTAAGTGTCAACTGTATGCCTGGTGTTTTCACTGTGTCCCTTCTCTCCTCACCTCCGACTCCACAGGGTAGCTGCTCTTCAGATGAGGAAGACAGGCCCTGTTCCTGGACTGCAGCTCAGCAATCCTAAGCCAGTCATCAGGAGCCCCCTCTGGCTCGTTCTCTGATCCCACACAAAACGTACTAGAGGCTAAAGACAAAGAGAAATAGAAAAAAACAGTTAGATAGCCATTGTTTTTTTTATACATATATTCCTTCATTCAGTCGTGTTGATTTGTCGGACTGTCCCTTGAACATTGATGATAAATAATTAATAATTGAGAAGCTACATGTCTGTCTATCTGCAGTGGCAGTAGCTAGTATAGGTGAGGTTTATTAAGGAAATGTCAAAACTAGGTACTAAGTCCATACAGCCACGCATGTAGATTTTTTTCCAACCTCATCTCTCAGATTCATTTCACTTCAACCTCCTGTGTCTCAGCCTGGGATATACTCACTCTGGGAATGGATTGTACTCCGTCTGTACCCTGGAAGGCCGATGAGTTGGTCACTGGTGGCAGCGGCCATTCTGGCAGGTGTCCCAAACAGCTCCATAGAGACGGGTTTTGCAGGGTGGGCCCTCGAGAGATTTGGGTGGGAACGAGCTGAGGCTAGACTGTAGAAAGTCTCATCCCCTTCACCGCCTCCTGGGGTTTTCTACAGAGCAGAGTTCAACGGTCACTTATGGCTGCAATACAGTGCAGTGAGAATATGGGGAGGTTTCTAATGGACAAGCTAAAAGACTTTACACCCATAGAGTGTACTGACAGCCGGAGATTCACAGAGAGCTCCACAGAGTAAAATTGTATGTGAGATGGTTAAAAACAGGGTTTAGAGCTTAGCTCCGAGAATGCATAAATAATCCCAACTTCATCACCATATCCTCCCAGTTGCAACAGAGTGAGACACCAACCAGCTCGATGATTATTCCAAGTCAATAACAGTGTGTGCATTATTGTGAACATTCAAAACATGCATTGTGCCGGTGAGTTTCCTCCACCTTGGTCAAGGTTAGGTTAATAACCTGCGTGGTCCTGCGCCTTCTGACTGAAGAACTTGGATTTTTGCGAGTTGAATCCAGTTCCATTCTGTTCTCTGTACTGGTCCTGCAAAATGAAAAAGAAAACAAGTATAGTAGAGTACAGGAAAAACTGTCTGTACTGGCTCTGGAGGATCCTTAGTAACTTTGAATTGGTTGTTGCATAGATTAAACATGAGGAATTAGGAAGCCTGTTGCTTTTTGCATTCCATATCAGATCTATGATTAAAAACAAAAACCTAAGAAATGCTAGCTGAAACAAATGAAGTATTAAGTGAGTCACTGGTGACTGACAACAGATTCAGAGACCTTCCAAAGGGACCATAACACCTAACGTCTCACAGGAACACCAACAAAATCTATGGAAGAACATATTGAAAAATGTAATGTGGGACATCAACCACATTATTCTGTGAAGTACCTGTTCATCTGTCTGGTGGCTATAGGTGTGAAGTAGAGTGTTTCCAGTGACTCGGCCTGAAGACCCCGTCGTTTGGCTGCCAACCGCTCAGAGCTTCGAACAAATGGTGTGCTTGATTCATCAGGTCCGGAAAGTTTCCTGCAAAGAGTTTTGTGCAAGATTACAATCACAATAGACTACTTTAATTTTTCTGCTTTTCTCAAGTTTTATTTCCACCATGTTGGATTGTTAGTGCCGGAGTCCCTTCACCTGGGAGGAACTTTACCTTGTGTTGTTCAGAGAGTCCTCCAGAGAGCTCTGGTCCAGGCTATCAGAGCTCACGGTTCTCTTCACCCTGGTCTGGATGCTTGAGTGCGTGTCATGAATATCCAAGTAACTCAGCTCTGTTGCACTTCCTTTCTTACCCTGAACCTTATTGTGCAGCTGCAGGTTGTGGTCTGCAAAGGTCAACTAAAGGTAAACAAACATAAGTGAATGAAATCAGGGTTAAAAAAACAGGAAACAACTGATGACCCTATAGTCCACACTCTTTTATAGAATTCCCACACAGAGGTTGGGTGCCTCCGCCAACCAGTGCAGTTTCCGTATTTCATACATATAATTTTTTCCTAGATTCATATGTGACCCTTGAAATAGATTTTCTGTCTCATCTTAGTGAGACTGTGTGTTCTCGCTCCTCATGCTTCAAAATAAAACACCAACCTGTGCTTTCAAACTGGCCACCATGTCGAGGAGGTTTTTCTCGTTGGTTTGGGCTTTCCCCAAATCCCGCTGAAGCAGCTTGTTCTCCATAGTGATTGTCTTTACTTCACAATCTTTGATGCCTAAGGAGTGCTTGAGTTCAGTCACCTCCTGTTGGCACTCCTGGAGAAGCTGCTTCTTTACATTGTAGTGATTCACTGCTTTCTCCATCTGTGTCATAGTGATAATAAATCAGGTTAATTAGTCTCAAAGCAAAGCAAATATACCAAACCAGCAAAGAAGAGGGCAATGGGGTGCAAAAACACCTGATCAATAAAATCGGGAAGAATGTAAATGATCATTCATATGACTATTATCACTTTGAGTTGTGTAGTGCAGGACTGTTTGTGGCCACACCAACCTGTGCCTTGTAGTGTTCTACAGCCTCTGATTTAGCTGAGAGCTGTTCCTGCAGCCCTCTCTTTAGCACCTCAATGTCTTCAGCTTTTTCAGACTCTTTCAGGAGTTTCTCTTTCTCCACTTTCAGCATTTCCAGCTCGTGCTGCAGCACAGATTCAAGTTTACGGGAGGTTGTGTTCTCTTTCTCTGTAGCCTGCTTGGCTTGAGCAAGTCTCTCCTTCTCGCAGCCCATGGCTTTGAACTGTTCCTCCAGAGCTTTCTGATCAATTTCTGCCTGATGTATCCTGGCCAAGAGCTCCTGTCTTTCTTGAACTAGAGCCTCCTTTTCCCTGAGGGTTGCAACTTGCAACTCTTCCACACCCTCCCTCAGCCTGAGGTTTGCAGCATGTGTGTCTTTGTGTTGGTTCAGCTCTGTGTTAACAGAGATGAGCTGCTGCTGGAGGAGGTCGATCTGCTGAGAGGATTCCTCTTGAATTTTGAGTAGCATTTGCTCCTTGGTGGAAAGTTCTACAGAAATGTTTTTCACTTCTCCTTTCAGACCCTGGATCTCACATTGAAGAACATCTGTTTTTTTGGAGCTCTCCATCCTAATCTCAGCCAGAATTCTCTCATTGGCTTTAGCTTCCTCTCTTGCTTTTTGCAACTGGTTAGCTTGGACAGCGACCTCCTCTCTGAGGCTGGTGAGAAGTTGGTCTTTATCAGCCACAAGTGCTTTGTAAGCAGAAAACTCTGTCTGGAGGATCTCGATCCTTTGCTCAGTCCTGAGGAGGAGATTCTCCATCTCACTCCGACATTCTTTTAGCTTCTGTATCTCATCTTCACGTTGGGCTAATAGGTCTTCCTTGGACTGCACATCTTCCTCAACTTTGCTAAGTGAGGAACTTAGACTCTCCATCTGTTCCTTCAAACTCTGGATCTCTTGATTTAGAGATTCTGACTGCTCGGCGCCGTCAGTTCTCAACATGTTCATCTGTTCCTCTTTAGCTTGGATCTCCTCCCTCATGCTCCTCACCTGGTCTTCAGAAGCAGACAGTTGTTGCTGCAGAAGCTCCTTCTGATGTGAACTCTCATGCTCCTGCTCGCCGAGCAGAACCACTTGTATCTGGATCTTTTCGTCAGCCTTTGTGAGCGAGTCAACCGTACTGTTGAGTTGGTTTTTCAGACATGTCATCTCTTGCTCTAGCATGTCAGAATGTGTGGTGCCATCTTTTCTCAATATGAGCAGTTTTTCCTCTTTAGCCTGGATCTCTTCTCTAAGTCCTCTGACCTGCTCTTCAGATGTTTCCATCAGATGTTTATATTTATCTTTTCCCTGTGAAATCTCTGTATCCTTCTCAGCCAGCAGGTTTTCTTTATCCTGAACCTGTTCTTTTGCAGTCTTCAGTGATCCACTAAAATGTTCCACCTGATCCCTCAGAGTTTGGATCTCAGTTTGTAGCACTTCTGACTCTTTGCAGCTCTCAATATTTAAAGCATTGACCTCACCCTGTTTAGTTTGGATTTTCTCCTTCAGCCGATTTACTTCCTCCTCTAGGGCAGCACTGTGCTTTTTAAGAGACTCAATCTGCAGAGTGCTCTCCTGCTCCTGCTTGGCATTCAAATCTTCTTTGGCCTGAACCTGGTCTTTGGCAACTTCAAGAGAATCGCTCATCATTTTTATTTGCTTATTCAGACCTTCAATCTCCTGCTGTAGCAAGTCAGAGTGTGTTGAAGTCTCAGCCTTCAGCTGGTTCAGCTTCTCCTCCCTGGATTGAATCTCCACATTCAGCCTCTTCACATCATCCGTAGAAGCTACCATCTGGGCCTGAAGTGCCTCCATGTGCTGAGCTTTCTGCAGTTGCTGTTCGGCAAACAGCTTCTCTTTGGATTGCAAATTCTCCTCAACAGATGTCAGTGAAAAACTTAGACTCTCCACCTGTTCTTTCAAACTCTGGATCTCTTGATTAAGCGAATCTGACTGCTCGGCGCCGTCAGTCCTCAGCATGTTCATCTGTTCCTCTTTAGCTTGGATCTCCTCCCTCATGCTCCTCACCCGATCTTCAGAAGCAGACAGTTGTTGCTGCAGAAGCTCCTTCTGATGTGAACTCTCATGCTCCTGCTTGTCGAGCAGAACCACTTGTATCTGCATCTTTTCTTCAGCCTTTGTGAGCGAGTCAACCGTTCTGTCAAGTTGGTTTTTCAGAAAGGTCATCTCTTGCTCTAGCATGTCAGAATGTGTGGTGCCATCTTTTCTCAATATGAGCAGTTTTTCCTCTTTAGCCTGGATCTCTTCTCTAAGTCCTCTGACCTGCTCTTCAGATGTTTCCATCAGATTTTGATATTTATCTTTTCCCTGTGAAATCTCTGTATCCTTCTGAGCCAGCAGGTTCTCTTTATCCTGAACCTGTTCTGTTGCGGTCTTCAGTGATCCACTCAAATGTTCCACCTGATCCCTCAGATGTTGGATCTCAGTTTGTAGCACTTCTGACTCCTTACAGCTCTCAAACTTGATCGCATCTACCTCAACACGTTTTGTTTGGATTTCCTCCGTCAGCCGATTTACTTCCTCCTCTAGGGCAGCACTGTGCTTTTTAAGAGACTCAATCTGCAGAGTGCTCTCCTGCTCCTGCTTGGCAATCAAATCATCTTTGGCTTGAACCTGGTCTTTGGCGATGTCAATAGAATAGCTCATGCTTTTCATTTCCTTATTCAGACCTTCAATCTCCTGCTGTAGCAAGTCAGAGTGTGTTGAGGTCTCAGACTTCAGCTGAACTAACTGGTCCTCCTTGGCATGAATCTCAACATTCAGCCTCTTCACGTCATCTTGAGAAGCTACAATCTGTTTCTGCAGCGCCTCCATGTCATGAGCATTCTGCAGTTGCTGTTCGGCAAACAGATTCTCCTTGGATTGCAAATTCTCCTCAGCAGATGTCAGCGAACATCTTAGACTCTCCACCTGTTTCTTTAATTCTCCAGTCTCTTCTTGCAGTTGTTCCGACTGCTCTGAACTTAGATTTTTCAACATGTTCATCTGTTCCTCTTTAGCTTGGATCTCCTCCCTCATGATCCTCACCTGATCTTCAGAAGCAGACAGTTGTTGCTGCAGAATCTTCTTCTGATGTGAACTCTCCTGCTCCTGCTTGTCGAGCAGAACTAGCTGTTCTTGAACCTGCTGTGCAGACTCAGTGAGAGAGTCCTTCAGATTTTCTACTTGGCTTTTAAGACCTTTAATCTCTTCCTCCAGCAATCTAGACTGACAAGAGCTGTCGTTCTTCAGTGTTACAAGTTGCTCAGTTCTGACCTGTATTTCTGCATTGACTTTTTGAACCTCCTCTTCTAAGGTAGCTACCTGCTGTTGGAGCATCTCCCTTTGTTGAATATTCTCTTGATGGGTTTTAGCCAGGAGGTCTTGCTTAAGTTGGATTTCTTGCTCAGCCTGTTTGAGAGATGAGTTCAGGTCTTCTACGTGAGTCGTTAAGGTCTGGATTTTATCATTAAGAATTTCTTGCTCATTAGACTTCTCCAGAATTATTTTGGCGAGCATTTCCTCTTTGGCTTGAATTTCTTCTTTGATTATTTTGGCTTCATCTGTGAGAACATCGACTTTGTCATTGAGGCTGATAATTTGTTGGTCTTTATCAGCCAAGAGACAACTGGCAGCGGATAACTTTGCCTCCAGATCTTTCACCTTTTCTTCAGTCAGGTGGAGAAGGTCTTCTCTCTCGCTCTTCATTTCTTTCAGTCTTTCAATTTCTCGTTCACATGCAGCGACATGCTGTTGCAGTCTGGTCGTCTGCTCGGTTTTCTGCTGCTCCACCTGGTCAAGTTGAAGCTTGAGATGCTGAATCTCTTCGTGAAGGGCTGCTCTCTCCTCAGTGATCTTCTTTTGCAATTGGTCCAAAAGTTCATCCTTGGCTTGAATGATTTCCTCCGTTTGGGATTTCTGTTGCTGCAGGAGCTCTTTCTGTTGAGTGATTTCCTGCTGGCAGTCTGCTAGCTGATGCGATTTGGTCTGAATCTCCATCTCAGCCTGCTTCAGGGAGCTATATGTGCTGTCCAGCTCAGTCTTCAAGTCGTTGATCTCAGTCTCCACCATTTCTCTCTGGCAGAATAAAAAAATAAATAAGAAGACAATGATACCCGATTCAAAACAGAAAAATGTATGATAAATAAATTAGGGTTTAACAATACTAATATTTTCTTTAACATAAACTTTACCTCCATCACAGGCCCCATATTCTCTCCTACTTCTTCTTCAGTGGCTTTGCTTATTTCGTCCTCCAAACAGGAAATCTTTCCCTGAAGGATCTGAATTTGTTCAGTCAGAAGCTCCTGCGCAACAAAGAGTATAAAACAGGCAATTAAAACCCCTCTTGGTAGATTTACATGATTTTAGTCATTTATAGCTTCTTCACCACCTCCAATGGAAGATTATTTTCTACCTTTTGAGCAGTAGCTTGGTTGAGCTCAGTCTGTAGGTGGCTCGTTTGGTTCTGCCACTCCTTCTGAGATGATGCTTGGCTCTCTGTCAGTCGGCCCACTTCAGCCTCGAAGATGGACAGCTGTGAACACACTGCTCTCATCTGGAAAAGACGAAAATAAAGCTTTTCCAGTACACAGCAACGGTTTTGATCTTATTATTTATACATATATATAAAAAAATATATATATCACGATTCATACACACTCATTGTTAACCATCACATTTAAGGACATTTCTGATTCTCACACCAAGTACGACAGTCTGAGACAAAGATCAAATTTCTGATACAATTAAGTTTCAATTAGTTACTGTTAAAAAATATATGCAAGGAATTTTTATAATGAGAACAGTATTTACAGAAGCTCAAAGACAACTTTGAAATAGAGGGGCTTGACTATATGAACAGTAAATTGTTATTCACATAAAAAGAGCCCATGGCACCCGGGACAGCTGATGCTGGGTAATGTGATGTGCACTCCCAACTGATAAGTGAAAGATTTACAACAAGATTGCATTTAACTGAAAAACTTGACTGGGGTCATTACCTGGGAAGATAGGACACCATTTTCGTCTGTCAGGCTGTCCACTTTACGCTCCATAAGAGAGGAGGTACTCTTCAGGTCTTTGTTCTTCATCAATATCTCATTAAGACGCATTTGTAACCTAGGGAAAAAAAGGGAGATCAGTTTCTTTATCAATTTTACACAAACTCTCAATGTTATGAACGTGTTATGGTACATGAAAAATATTTTTATTTTGCATTCAAATTGTTTGACTTGTTATACATTATATGACTGTGTAACAAATGCATGAGTCATACTATATTCTCACATGGAGTTGCAATATAGGCATATACTTTTCACAAAGTGAAGTTTGTTCATTTAGGAAAGCTTTACAGTCTCGGAGAAGTTAATACTTTCCATAAATTTAAGGTGATAATGAATCTGAATAATTCATTATCACCATGCATTAACAGGGATTATAAAGGCCTTACAGTAAATTGATATGACTGAGTCGTTGGTACTTACGTGTTGTTCTTGGTCTCGAGATCATTGATCTGTTCCCTGATAGCATCCTCCTGATAGCCTTGCTCTTCTTTCAACTTATCCAGACGATACTGTAGCTGATTAACATAAGACTCTGAAGAAAATAATAAGTGTTAAGTTTCATTTAAATTAAATTAAAAACTATATTATTGTGCTACCAAACACTGAGTTAAAGGAGTCCAAGGCTGTGAAGATGTTAAATGTGGTACCTTTCTGTGAAATGAGTGAGAGCTTGCCAGACAGCTCCCTTTCCAATCCATCTCTGTAATCTCTCTCCTTTATCATCTGACGCTGCATCACCCTCATCTGAAATTTAGGTGTGTTCATAATGTCCTGGAGCGGAGACTTGCTGTGAGAATAAAAGCAGGTCAGCCAAATTATTAATCAGAATTCAAATGCTGACATCCCATGTAGAATAAGTGACTAACATATGGCGTGGTTATGAGGTAGTGTGGTTTGTTTTAATGATGTGCAACCTCACAAAGCTAGCTAGACTAACAACAAAAGTATTTTTTACTGGAAGTTTAGGAAAGATGGTATTTTAAACTGCTTTCATGCTCATATAAAGCAGTTCAAACAAGAGGTTTTCATTGCAGGCATTCCAAAGACATGCAGCTTATTAAGATGAAAACAAATCTATGTTTTCCTAACCACAACACACAAATATAATGTGTTGTTATCCCATTGGAAATGAAATATAATTTCAAGAAACAACAGTTTTGAATAATGTTGCCACATTTAATAAGCTCTGTGTTGGCTAAATTCAAAAGTCGATACCTTGCTGAGGAAGAAGCCACAGTGTGCATGTCCATGAATGCGATTCTTTTCGTGCGATGGAATACAGGAGAATCCTCATCTGACAGCGAGGAGATTGTCGACACATTGGAGGTTGAGGTGGTTGCTGATTGCTCAAATATGTCACGGGAGACAGGCAAATCTTAAATTCAGAGAGAGAGAGAGAGATGTCAACACTTTACAGCTTGCATGTTAAATATAAACCAGAAGGCTTGTGTTATTGCATGAAGTAAAGGAAGAGTTTTCAAAGTTTCTTACATCTCTTTGCTAAATAGGCGTCAATCCTACTGCTCAGATAAACACAGTCTTCGCTCTCCATCACAAAAGAACCGGTCAGGTTTGCTATCTCGCGCTAGCAGATAGGAGTGAGAATATGAATTGACACAGACCTATAATTACAGCACAACACATGATGAATAAAGCACATGCATGCTCTCTGCTCACCTCCACATCACACTCCAGCATGTTCAGAGTGCAGCGATCATTCATCATGTCATAATATACGAGCAGCAACAGAACCTGGTGGTACAATACAAACATTAACTCAAAATGCGTCTTCGTCCTAAGATTGTTTCCATACTTATTTGTGCTTTGTCGTCTTGTACCTTTGCAATTTCTACAGTTAGGTTGATGCCATCTCTTATGTTGCCCAGAGAGAGCGACGAGCCTTTGGTTGCACTAAATTTGCAATCGCCTGAAAAGCAGAAGAGAGACATGGGTTCAGGCTGAGAGGTCAAGAGCATTCACTGTCGACTTAGAATTAAAAAAACTGTGTTTGTCAATGTGGTACAATTACAGCTTGAACAGAGCACAAGTTAGACCACACCCTACATCACTGTTGGGTGTGGTTGAAGGTATATTTGAAATTTTCCACCAGAAGTTAGCAGTCTGGAAAGCTAAAATCAGGTGATACCTCATTAACCAGCCTCGGACGAGAAACCAGAGATGTTATGAAATAAACTTGATCTAGACTCAAGTCCTGATCAACGGTTATAGGTGAAGATGTCAAACAAGGTAGAGAGAGACTCACTTTCCACAAAGTCTGCAATGAGATTGAACCGGTCCTCAGTGGAATGACTGAAGCAGGGGTTGGATTGCTTTTTCCTGAAATGACACAAAAGGAGTGTTCCTGAAGACTTGACAAAAGAAGTCCAGTTTAAGAACAACACTGTTGACTGCCATGTAACACTCAATGGACCCTTCTTGTTTAAATGGACCAAGCATTTCCACACAGTGCTCACTGCTCGTACTTACAGCATGTAAATTACTTTCAGAATCAATGTGCCATCTTTTAGATCGTCTACAGCGATTTCTCGGTCGGACAGTTTGATGCTGTTGACCTGTGAAAGTTCGAAAAATCGTGTTGAACACAACCGCAACAACTTAACATCCAACAGCTGAGCTCCAGTCGACACGTTTCATTATCTAAGCAATATTGTAATGGACTTACCCAGCTGAGCAGAGCTTTAACACCGAGGTTTATCGTCATCTTGGTCGACCCTTTATCTCACAGGGGATTCAACCTGGGAGAGGAAAGGGAAGAGTCTGAACGAGCTAGCGTTGCTAAGCTAAATCATTAATAAAAACTAAATTAGTCACGTTCTAGTATTTAATTTCGCAGTGACTCACCTCGGAAGAATAAAAACGTGAGCCACGTTTTCGTGTTTGTATTTGTCCGCTTAAGAGCGTAACGAACTGGTTCCTCTGGCCGCACGAAGGCTCTCCAGCTGTAAACAGTCCACCGTATTCAAAAGAGCTGCGGAGATTAAACCAGCCAATCCGCTGTCAGTTGTCGACGCGTCAGGAAAATGGGATAACTCGATTGGTTTATATTCTGGGAAGGCAACCGACTAAGTGCGCTCGTTATTGTTACCGGAGAGTGCCGGTTAGGATAGCGGGGAGGAGAGGCTAAAATACACTTTTAACATTTACATAGTCTCTGCAGCCATTTCATATTGAAACTGTTTTATCTGTTTCATCTCAAGTTTCCCTTCATATGACTACATTGTTATTGCTGATGAGTGCTGACTCTGCCATCCTGGATCTGATTTGGTGTGCGCCGGTCGCAAAATCCAGGAGGCCACCGAGCCTCTCCTCAGGGCTGGAGAGACAGCAAACTCAAATCGTGGCAGCGGCAGCTCGTAGAGGCACTTCCGGTGGCGACAGAAACTGCCACTGATTTGTAATGGCAGTTCCGGCGAATTGAGGCAGCTGTCAGT
This sequence comes from Platichthys flesus, assembly GCF_949316205.1. NCBI lineage: Eukaryota > Metazoa > Chordata > Actinopteri > Pleuronectiformes > Pleuronectidae > Platichthys > Platichthys flesus. Next base: position 13,213,636 of record NC_084948.1, read on the forward strand.
TGCCACAGCTGTTTGTGGGTGAGTACCGATGTTTGTGCTCATATGAACTGTTTTTATCACAGCCGAATTCCAAAATCAATATTTCCTGTTTTTAGGGGTATGTTTAAACTTTAATTAACACACTACAGACTCTTCACAGTGACACAGAACAAATAACATCATAATATAATGCCGAAAGCCAAAGAAATCCAGCCTCCATGGAAAAGGAAGGTGTCTAGTCAGCACATAATGTAGATGAGCACTCGGGCAACTCATACTAGGTTCCCCTACAGGTCAAGGAGAGCAATAAAGAAGTATTCTGTCCTCATATTTCTGAGTAATTGTGTTTGTAAAATTAAGTGAAATTACTGCTGGACATGTGGAGGCAATATTACATGTTCTGCTGTCATTTTAACTTTGCCCTGTAGCCAGAGGTGTCAAGTAACGAAGTACAAATACTTCGTTACCTTACTTAAGTAGAAATTTTGGGTATCTATACTTTACTGGAGTATTTATTTTTCAGACGACTTTTTACTTCTACTCCTTACATTTTCACGCAAATATCTGTACTTTCTACTCCTTACATTTAAAAAATAGCCTTGTTACTCCTATTTCATTTTGGCTTGTTTTCTTTCCGGTTTGTCTTCGTTCAAAAACACACACAAAAAAAAACAATCCAACAACAGTGTTGTTCATAATTTTTTTTTTCCTTACATTACTTTTACTTTTATACTTTAAGTAGTTTTGAAACCAGTACTTTTACACTTTTACTTAAGTAAAAAGCTTGAGTTGATACTTCAACTTCAACAGAAGTATTTTTAAACCCCAGTAAATATACTTCTACTTGAGTAATGAATGGGAATACTTTTGACACCTCTGCCTGTAGCAATGTACAACAAGTGACAATTGGTCACTTCACTGCTTAACCATCTGTACACTCTGCTATTTTCCTATATATACAGCTTATTGTGCATATCGTTATCTGATTCAATATCTGGTATTTTTCCGACATATGCAAATCACATCATTTTTGGAATGTATTGTTAGTTTCCATTTATCTGCAATATAAGTCGAAAAAGTTTTTCCCTCACAGCTCTAGGTATCGTGGTAGAGACTATTCCAGTGTGTGTTAGCCTAAAGGGTTTTATATTACAAATACTAGGTCAGTTGTTATTTCCCATCAACAGAACAGTCTCGGGTCAAGTCATGTCAAGACGATGTCAAGGGGATGTAACCAGTTTCTGATGCCAACAGGAATGGTGGGTTTTTCTGTCTAATGACCCTTTAACCAGGCATCATTTTAAAATGTTGATTGAGAGTTGAGCCGATGTTAAAATGATGTAGAACAATCTGGTACACACGAATGTGGTGGGACATGGCAGTGATGTCAATGGAACAGATGCTTATTGACTGAAACTGGAACACTGCTATCTTTTCAATGAGACAACATTTTGCTGTGACTTTACTCCTGTCTGAAATGATAATGGTGAGAAATTAATGCATCATCAGCCAATTCATATTTGTGACTTGTAGACTTCAAAGATTTTTTAATATAACAGTCACTTTAACCCTTACTACAATACCTTTGCTATCAGTGACACATGTAAAACCTGCTGTTTGTGTCTGTTGCTGCAGCTCTGTAGCCCTTTTTAAGGTTGCACTGTTAACATTTACCATCACTGGCACAATATGGTATTACAATAGAACAATGCTATAATTGAATGCTTTAAATTAGCTATTATGATCTGCATTTGCACAAATTAATCAATATTAGTGATGTGGGGCAACAGAGGCAGATGCTTTTAAACAGTGTTGAATCAAAGGCAGATGCATCCAAACAGTGTGTCAACAAGGGCAGCTGCCTTCAAACAGTGTGTCTCCTTGGAAACCCTTTGTTTCTCCGACAGGTAACTGCGGCAAACAAATCCAGCTCAGCAGCTTCCTCACACTGTAGGTAAGTGTTCGATATGTGTCATGTGAATTTATTAAGACAAGCCAATAATTATAAGTATAGTCGATATGATTGATTTCTTCAGGCTTGGTTGGATCAATACCTGTGTTATGGTTTATAAACATGTGTGCAGCATACACAGAATTTTATGGTGAAGCATGTTAAAACCATTAAAAAGGTTTATTTTGTTAAGTTACCGTTAAGAAACCTGCCTGTAATTCTCTCTCACTGTCCTCCCACAGGTGAGTGAATGTTTCTTAGGTGCGACCATGTACGGAGCTCCAGTGGATTTATCTCACAAACGGATCTGCTGTCTGGGAGGTAATAGACTCAGTCTCTTATTCAGGACCAGGCAATAAAACCATATAAGTAATTAAGTCCAATATATAAAGTCAAATGTATATTAAAAAAAGAGTTCTTATACATTGTGTAATAACAGTGAGGAGGTATATCATAATATGATCAACCCCAGATTAGTCAAATGTTATGCTGTTTAACAAGTGTGTGTCATTCTCTGTCCATTAAGAAGAGTTTAAAAACTTCAACCTTCACCCAGGAGCAAACATTTGCATTTAAACTTAAAAGAAATATGAATGTGACATTTATTGAGAGAATTATCAATATTTAACATAACACTCTTATGAAATGCTTTATCTTGATATATTTTTGGGCATATCACCCAGCCATACTCTCTTTAATTTTGTATTTCCTGTTTTATCACTATAAGGTTAGTAAAGCATTCTTTCTTGTATTGGCACATTAGATTGTGATGCGTCATACCCAATCATAAGTCAGACCGATTTTTTTGTTTTCATAAAACTTAAAGCATTTGCCCTGAATCAGTGTACATTACAGCCAAACAACTAATTCCTCATATTTCTGTATGTGAAGTTATTGGACACGATGTCGGAGGAAAGGTCTTTAAAAAATCAGAGAGAAAAAGTTAGTTGCCCATGAAGCAGAGTCATTAATATAATGCGTGATCTCAATATTGACTGTATTTATTTTTTTCTTGTGGTCTCAGATACCTGGATAGAAGAACCCAGAAGTGGTCTGCGACCTTTAAAGAGAAATTCAGAGAAGAAGTACAAAAGCCGCTCCCTGCGTCTTAATAATAACAACATCTCTGACCTCAGTGACCTCCAGGTGTCTGTGAGCCACTTCCTGGCTGAGCCATTACAGCTGGCCTGGCTGGACCTTTCATTCAACAGAATCACACACATAGACCAGGTGAGTTCTCTGTTTCCTTCCTGTTGCTAAGCTGGCAGCAATAAAGAAATGCAGTGTGCTGTGTATGTAAACAAACACGTGTGTGTGCATCTGCACTATGGACCAATATGTGCGCTTGTGTTCCAGGTTTTGTGTGAGCTGCGTGAGCTGCGTGTGCTGTATCTTCACGGCAACAGCCTTTTTATCCTGTCGGAGGTCGACAGACTGGGATCGCTGCCGCATCTGCTCACCATCACTCTACATGGAAATACCATAGAAGACAACCCAGTTTACAGGTGGAGTCTGAATTTCAACAATGACCTTGAATACGCACAACACAAAAATCCTGCCTCGGTTTTGATGTCAGACACTTTTACAACCATTGTTTTGAGAAACTTTTTTCATATGAATATTATTGAGCATAGTGACCTCAGCAGCCGGCAGTTTGCTGAGAACCAAAAACAGACTCATATCAGCACCTCCTGGTGTCAAACATAACAGAGCTGTAGAGTGAGAGACTGCTCTTGTGCAAAGAGAGTGAGATCACATTGTAGGTGCATAACATTGTAACAGGTGTTTAGATGCAGATCAAGCTCATATTACACGTCCTAGTCTGCATAGCAACACTGCTCTCACACACACACACACACGCAAACAGTAAGAGATACTGCTGAGCATTGCCATAAGAGAGCCTCTGATCCAAGCATTTCATTGCAAGCAACGGCTGAATGTGATTGTTGTGTATATGACAATAAATTTTGGAAACTTTGCAGTGAGCTGATATCTCATGAATCAATGCAGCTTTTGAATAAGATGTTTCTCATTTTCTAGTATACATGTGCACCACTACAACAGTAATAATTACCTTGAACCAAGGAGGTGGATAAGTCTTCACCCCGTCCCCCTTTCTTCAACATTGCAAGACGGGTGTTTTCAGCATTTTAGTTTGTATATATTCATTATATTAATTTCATGGATTGTGTAAAATCTGAATCTAGCTAACTTATTTGTGGTTTCATAAGGGGACTGTTGGGCCCTGGCGAACGTATATACAATCTACTGACTTCCATTCTAGTTTTGTAAAGAGTTCACACGTAGAAACATCGTCAACAATCACTTTGAATTTTTCTGTTAAGACACATAACAAGTACAATAACTCTGAAGTACAAGTGTACAAATGTGTGTCTTTCTGTTTTAAGGAATCGGGTGATTGCTGCTCTGCCTCAGTTAAAGACGATGGACTTCAGTGCCGTGACGCGGCACGAACGAGTCATGGCAACTGTCTGGCATCATGGCCTCAGCCGCAGACATAGCAAGCCCCCTCCGGAGTGACTGCTGGCTCAGCTCCCCTGCTGTAACCTGTGCTCCACATCCACTCTTGAAAAACATTATAATAATAATTTATTGTGTACATGTAACTTCGTGCTTTTCTGTTGAAATGACCAGTTGATTCAGTATATCCTTAAATGTTGACTCTCACATGCATTTAAATGATATTGTTGCAGACATGGGTGGTAAGTAGAATATTTGAACACTATCTTACTATAACAAAGAATAAAATATATTACAGTAATTGACTTCTATCTACTGAACAGGAATGATAAGCATATGGATGTCAATTTCTACTGAATAAGAATAAGAAGTGTTTATGTTGAAAGTCTTTAATGAATTCAATTAAACCCCCCAAAAAACAAACAAAAAAAACAAAATTTTAAAACTTTTTGGAACTAGCCTAAGATATTACAAACATATTTCAGGTAGTATTACACAATTGAGTAACAAACAAAACAGAAAAAAAAGAAACCCCTTGCAACAACAAAAAAAAGCTCAAATTAATTGCATGGTTGAAATAGTCACAGCCTTGCAGATCATCCCTTTAGAGAGTCAAGAGCGGCTCACCATGCTCCCTGCCCACGCATACAGTCACATGCTCTCCTCCAAAGAGCAATTATACATTTAAAACACAAATAAATTAATCACAAAAAAAGGGTTCGGATCATCTGCTGCAGTACTTAGATTGTTAACACTCCCCACACACTGCTACAATGGTTAGTTTCTTAATATTGTGACCAACTCATCACTAATATTACAATCTGCAGCAAAAAAAAAAGAAGCTTTGGAGGCCATAAAAGTGTTTTGTTTTAATAAAAACGTTTTTGTTATCGTCACAAGACCTCGAGCCATTCCTGACTGATGAACACTCTACAAAAAGAGGAACTTCAGACAATCCATCAGAAAAATTCTGTACAAAGGCATGAATTCATGATATCTGTCCCTGCCTCCTCCACACAGCCCCCGGCTTCATCTCTGTATGACTGCTGCTAGTAAATATGTGAAAGATTTCATTTAACAGCTTAAAGTTTAACGCCAGGCAACTGCCGAGGACAAATTACAGTCTGTAAACTTGAGAACTTGTGCCCCAACTCCTGTGATGTAAGCAGGCCTACCCAGCAGCCACCCTGCTTGTGTTTGGATCCTCACCCGCCACAGGACACCAGCCATGGACCGGTCACTACACTACCGATTACAGAGTGGATTTATTTCCAATTCAACCTGTTTCACTGGCATCTTTACAAATGATAACAGAGAAATGTCAATAAAGTTACTCAGGTCAGGTTTGTTCGCGGTTTCCTGTTGATGCAGTGACACCAGATTACTGTGGGAGGTTTGATCTTACAAGTGAACATCAGGACTGCCGTAGTACGACCTTTAAAATTATAATGACATCTGAAACTCAATAGTAAAACTAATATTCTCACTTTTTCGTTCTGATACTTTAAACACACGTCCTGCTGTGCGAGGAAAAACACTGAGGAATGAGCAGTGTGCATCTGTTTCATTTTCTTTATCCTGGTAAAGAGTTTAATTACTCGACCACTGCACTTACACCTATCTGACTTAGATGATTCCCATTATTCCATGCCACAGAGATGAATCGTTTCTCTTGTTTCATTGGAGATTGTATACAAGTATATACAGCAAAAGCCAATGCATTGTGCCAAAAATCCTTCAGCTCTATCCAGGATGAATATACAGCACATTCTTCCATGCCTCTGGATAACAGTCTGGGGTATAGAGCTAGCATTGCTTGCCTAAGTGCAGGCAAGGGGAAACTAACAAAATAAAGACAATGAAACAACTATTTAAAACGATAGAGCAGGATGAATGATTTTTTTTTTCCACAACTGGTTCTGACAAAGCCTTTGATCCACACTTACACACAGATGCGGTCTTGCTGTAGTAGATAGGAGATCACACCCCAGTGGCCTGTGATGACAATTTGTATTTGACCCATAATTAAGTACACTAATGGACAGCCACAGTGTGCCAATCCTACATCAACTCTGTCTTTGTTAGAGGCCTAGCTAAAAGAGCACAAGGACCAAGAGGCTTTAATAAAAGGATGAGGATGCAGAAGTGACGCAGAGAGAGCGGGATGGGAGGAACAAAAATGCAGGCCAGAGTCGCAGAATCAGGGAATGGCAAATTGGACCACCAGTTCTTCTTTAGCATCCACTTTGATTTGAGAGATTGCACTGTAAGCATAGGCTGCGATCTTGGATACCTGCAAAGAAAGAGGGAGACTGAGTTCATGTGGAGTGTGTCAACAATAAAAACTCAAATTCCCATCACATCTGATCGACACGATAACAGGCAGTACAAAAATAGCAGCCCCAGAAGGGCATCAGATATTATTAAGATCTATTTTAGATCCAAACATTAAGACACACGCCTTCACACTAAAATGCCGCACAGCTGCACTTGTAGCACACTGTTTGCAAAGGGGCATTTCTCTGGTGATTGATTTAGCCTCCAGGAATGTAGCACATGTCAAGGAGCAATGCGAGCCCTAGAAGTATATGCCAACATAACTTCTGTGGGGGCTGCAGAGTATGATTACCTGCTGAACATCTGAGTATGGCACCAGGTCACTAGCAAGCACTTGGTGGGGCTGGCTGGTGAGGGAGGGCAGAGTGAGCGCTTTCTTCTGGGACAGACTGCTGCTCAACACAGCCAGCTTCGTACTGGAAAAAGAAAAGATAAGTAGAAGTTTAGCTGGGCTGTTGAGATGCAGTTCAGAGTTTATGTTTATAAGACAATCAAACACATCACCTTGTCTCTTAAACCTGATTGTTGTCCTGAGGCCCTGTTTAATCTGAACTCATATTATGGCCTAAACGTAGCTGTTTGGTAGAAATCATCCAACTGCCACTAGGTGTCACCGGATCTGAGCTAAAATGTGATACTTGAGGGGAAATCCATTTTTGTTTTTTTGTTCAATCACTTCCCTCATTGACTTCTTGAGAAGTTGGGTTTAAGTAAATCACAATTTGCAACATTTTGTTCTTTCCAACCACCACAAGTGCACCCACTAACATTGATATGCTTCTGGATATACTGTAGAGTTGTCTACTGGTATCTAAATTATCTAAAAGTCCAAAGTTGAAATTACTTTTGTTCTAGTCTTTCAATTGATGGGATACAACACAATTCAAATCTCCTTAAAGCATCTCAACAAGTTCATATAGAAGCTTGATATTTTATCAACTTAGAACCTTATGATGATATGGCTCATATTTACTTGAAGTCATCCACACCCATGCCATATACAGGAGGGGGGGGGAAAAAACACTTCAGAAGAGCAACAACCTTCCATAACAACTATTACCCAGCTGCCCAGTCTCGTACCTGTATTGTCGAGCTTTGTCCATGTATTCATGCTGCTCCATCATGACAGAGTCAGCTGCTGAGACATCGATGATGTTCCTGACAGAGAGGAAACAATGGCAGGTTTATTTAGAGACCAGTTGATTTACCGCTTTATTATCAGAGAAGACACACTGAATCTGCCTCATCCATGGTTGCACAGGTGAGCATCTTACTGGGCCGTCTTGTGGAGGATGGATGTAAGGAGGGCCTGTTCATCTGTCCGCGCTGACGGGACAGTGGTGGTGATCCAGTCGGTCCCATTTGGGGGTTTGCTGATTGGGTTGGGGTGGGGGATCAGTGGCTTGCGTTCAGGGTCCTAGAGCATTTTACATGGCATTTGAACATGTTAAAGTTAAAAAACACAATACAGTAACAACAGACTAATTCAGCATTACATTAAAAGGTTCAGTGTGTAGAATTTAGTATCATGATATCATGATAGTTGAGACTATCAAATTACCCAATTTAATATTTGTAACATTACAAGGCTTATAGAACTTGTTTTCGGTCAGGTTCTTCCACTCAGAGAACATTGACAGTATCAAATGAATAGTATAATACAACGTAGACAACTATTCACCATCTCTATGTAGAACTAGGCCAGAAAAACAGCTTAAAGTAATCATACACTAAATGGTACTGGGACTTCTAACTGAATCACTAGAACGAATCAAGTTCACAGAGATTTGAACAAACAAGTCTTGCTGAGGTAAACTGCATTTACAGATCATGTTAATTGGGAATTACAGACTAGTTTGAGTGTTTGTTTCCACTGTGCTCCTGCTGTTGTTAGGATGAACTGAAAATGAGGAAACTATTCAGCATTAGGGAAAACCTTGAATTGTTTCCTTAAATTAAAAATAGAGAGGGATGAAACATAGAACAACATGGCACCCTGAACATTAGTTGCTTCTGTTGTCAGTGTGCATCTTAATGTCACAACTGGGTGTTAAGTAACTTAGCAGTGGATCAGCACTTCCCTTTGCAGATCGCTTTCACAAAAAGTAATAAACTGCCATGATCTTAAGATCGTGCAGAAAACAAGTTGTCATATGTTTAGTTCTAATTCTACACACGCAGGTCCTTAGCTCTTCTTCATCTATGCATATTCTTTATTTTAGTTGGCAACTTCTGAAGCTGCTTAGCACAGGGCCAAACCCGAAGGCTTGGGCCAGTTAGCTCAAACTGATTTTACTGTCACTTATCCTTCCAAAGAAAAGTCTATTACAAACCTCGGCCCCTTCTCTAATAGTGACCTTTATGCACGAAGCATTTTCGATGACTAAAACCACTGCACACCGAGTGTTTCTGGATCAGCTGTACTATTTTAACGGGACAGTGTTAGCCAGTTAGCAGCTAACAGCTTCTTGATCAGCATTACTGTATGTAACAGGACAGTGTTAGCCAGCTAGCGGCTAGCAGCTAACAGCTACCTGCTCTGTGGTCTCGTTCTCGCTGCTGTAACAGCAACCCATGGCAGCGTCCGAGGGCCGAAGCGACACAAGCCCAGCTCCGCTGTTCTCCGTCAGAAACCAGCCGTGTGTTCTCCTCCTCAGGAAACATGCAACTTCTCCACGGCGCGACTCTGTTCCAGCTTCATCCAGAGGTAGGAAACCCACTGTCAACAGCGGACGAGCTATCACATGACAGCGGAGGTGGTGCAACAACACATGCCGCCACTTCCGGTTCTTCAGAAGCGGTTCTGGCCATCGTCACGTGAGGGGGATGGAAATTCGAACGTGAGCGTTTGTAAGTATATAGATTAGTGAAGAAGAGGAAGTAAATGAAAAATCAAATGTGATTAAGATTCAGGGGCATCTAAGAAAACTGCTCGAGTAAACTCTGTTTATTTTGGGGGGGAACTTGTTCAGGCCCCAAATGAAAGAATGATTACTTTCTACTGGTATTTCTGAGTTTGATACCAGTAGAGTTTATACTGACTCCAGGAAGTAGCCTTCTTCAGGAGCTTCTGGGTCGTCCGGACTCAGACAGTGAACTCACCTTTTGGCCTGCTTAACCTGTTCGCATGTGTATTACTTGGGATTTCTCCAACTTTTAGTGTCCATTAGTATCAAAAACATATTTCCTCCGATAATTGTAATGAAACGTACAGGAGCCGGTTGAATTTGGTTAATCTAAAAAAAAAAACCTTGAGTAGCATCAAACTTATAATCACATTAAGTTCAGTGAAACCAATCATAATTTCAAAAGTTTGATGTAGCTGCTTAATAATGTGGGGATGATCATGAAGCATATTCTATTAATTCCACTCCATACTGATCTTATTATTGTACCCTCAACTCTTGAACAACCAATTCTTGACAACCAGAAAACACTGAAACTTCCCAGCTCCAAGTGACGGGTGCTGATTTCCTGGAGACTGCAGAACTCTCTCACACAACCAGTTTCATTTCCCCATTCATACAGAATTATCTGCCAGGTATATGTGTGTCTTTATCCTGCATACAACGACAGTAAAGATTACAAAGCAATGATAAATATATGATATTAACATTATGTACAAGCAAGTAAGTGAAATATAAAATAAATAGTAGATACATATACAGATCATAGTTAAGGAAAAATAGGGACGGAAGAGTCCAAGAAGTGCTAAGTAAATTTCACATTCATATATTTCACATCATGGAAACATTGTCATCAGACCCTCAGCCATCTTTATAACACAAGTGTTTGAATACAGGCTGCATAACATCTTAAAGGTCCAATGTGAAGAATTTATTATATTGTTTCCATTAGTGCGTAAACACCGAAATTAAAGAAATTCTGCATGGTCATGACCTTTAACTATGTCCCTTATATGTTTCTACAGTATAGCCCAAAGGAAACAAACCAAACACTGGCTCTTTTTACGTTACCCGAAGCCATTGCAGATTCCTACTTGACTCTGGAAGGGGAAGGTGGGGCAGGGGGTATTCGTCTGGTTTCAACTTCTGGACTAAATCCTAGAGACTCAACCTTCAAAGACTATAAGTGTTTTTGTTCTTAATGTGCAAGATCTCAAACAAAGTTGTGTCAGTCAGACGACTGCAAACTATTGAAACTAGATCCTGGGTTCTAGGAAATTACATTGTAAGCAATAGGAGCCACCGTCAACTTCAGGAAAATAGAATCTACCAAAAAAATTGCAAATACTTAATCAAATGCGAGCTGTCTAAATTAATGATAGGCTACGCAACTGAGCAAAATGAATTCGACAGCAGCAGCAGAGGGGTGAGGGCAACAGGATGAGGCTTGTTGCTGCACATGTGGCAGTCTCCATTGAAAAAGAAGAAAGGGTCTGTGACACCCTCCGGCTGAGGATGATGACAGATCAGCACACATAGTGCTGAAGTTGCACTAAATTTCCATTCCATGATGTCACAGTACTCACATGTAATGTTTTTCAAAACTCAGAAACACCCTTTATTGTGCGGGGGTGCATAGAAAATCCCATGAATTACTTTGGACTCATTTCCTTCAAACCCAAACAAACTCTATAGAAATATTTCTCCCCTAATCCAACCTTAAAACTTGAAGATAATACTGATTAACGTGATAATGAATCAACAGAGTATTTACGTTTTTGCTCCAAGTACTTATCATGGTATTCATATTTTGTAATGAATACAGAATACAACACCTAATTGACACTTGTCTTAGTTATCTAATCTCATTTTATCCCTTTTTTATAGTATTTTTTTTTTGACCTCATCTCATCTCATTTTAACTTATCTTATCCAGAAATAGGAACAATCAGTCTACTGATCGAAGTCAGTATATGACCGGATGGAGACAGAGTGGCTTGTTTTCAACATGAGGAGTCTGGAACATTTGTTCATACAGACATGTGTTATGTCTGCACTCTGCCCTACACTGCACCCTGGAGCACAGTTCCCAGTTTACCCAACATGAGTGCAGAAACACAGTGCGCCCCCCTGACTCTGCAGCGAGGTGTGGAGGCAGACGCCAGTCAGATGGGCCGGAGTTATGATGATGACTGGGAGGCGCCTGCCCTCTCATTTACCCCCCGTTTCCTCCACACCTCTTTGTTTACACCTACAGGCCGATCGAGCCCCGGCAGACGGAGGAGCAGCTCCGCAGACCCCCCTCTTCTCCCTGCGGATCAACTAACATGAGTGTGTTGCTGCTCGGCCTCGTTGTGCTCTGCGGAGCCTCTGACACGGTGGTTCCAGTCCAGATGGGGCCGCAGTCTCTCGGCTTCAGTTCGTCGGTGCGCTCGGTGTGCAAACCCATCCCCAGCACCCTGTCTCTGTGCCACGGGATCGGCTACAGGCACATGCGGGTCCCCAACCTGCTGGGCCACGACTCGCTGCGGGAGGCCCAGCAGCAGTCGGCGGCCTGGCTGCCGCTCGTCTCCAAGCTGTGCCACCGGGACACCAAGAAGTTCCTGTGCTCGCTGTTCGCCCCGGTGTGTCTGCCGGAGCTCGCCGGGCCCGTCAGCCCCTGCAGGGCCCTGTGCGAGGCCGTGCGCGACGGCTGCGTGCCCGTGATGAGCGCGTTCGGGTTCCCGTGGCCCGAGATGTTCAACTGCAGCCGGTTCCCGCGCGCGACCGAGCTGTGTATCCCGGCAACCGGAGATCGCGAGGGGCGGACCGAGGAGGAGGTGAAGCACGAGCAGACGCTGAAAGGTCAGTGATGGTCGGTGGTGGTTTCTACCGACCAGAGTAGATCGTCAGGGATTACTGTCTATAATCGATTAATCGTTTCTACAGACTAAAAGTAGGTTGGCAACCAGAGATCATCTCTAATCAACTGATTATTGACTATAATCGATTAATCATTTGGTCTATAAACTGTTCAGATGTTAAATACATGAGTGTGAAAAGTTCTCATCACAGTTACTTCAAATCAAACACGATGTCTTATATAGCAAAAAATTACACAAAAGAAGCTGAAAGTATTTTGCACTCTCATAAAAAAACGTTTGAAATGTTTAATCAGTCATTCTAAAGAGTTGCCGAATCAACTCAACTAATCAATTAGTCAACTAATCATTGCAGCTCTAATTACATGTTTCACTCATGACACTTTCTGAGCTGCTTTCTGTGCTGCTTCATGGCCAACCCTAACCCTAACCCAACAACGCCTTTCCATCAACAACACTGTCAACATCAAGCTATGTTTTAACAGTGATAATGCAGTGGTGCTGACTTAACATAACTCTTCAGATACTTTAATGTACTTGAGTATTTAGATTGTAGGCCACTTTGTTTCTGAGATTAAGATTATACTTAAAGACATATAAGATTATAAAAAGATGCATTGTGAAGGATTAAACCAGGCTGATTGGCTTGTGGCGCCTCACAAATTTGCAGTGTTGTTTTGTTGGGACTCCTGTTTCTACGAGCTTCAAACTTTGATTAATTATACAACATTTCCTAACAAAAATGTGAGCTAGACTTGGGAGGGGGGAAATGTGTACTTTTCCACTCTCCAAGAGCACCACACAATTATATCATTACCCCTGAAGGCACTGCATATTTTTGCACAATGCACAAATTACAGTATATTAGCCATCACATCATTAACTGGTATTACCTCATCCGAAACATGTCAGAGCTTATTTCTGCTGCTAAGAAGCCAGAAACACCAGTAAGATCAAGATAAAGCTTTATAATATGGAGCATTTCTCCCTTACAGAGCACTGACAGGTTTTATAGTATGACATGTCTGGCTCAACAGACTGCATGCCCTAGTCACAATTCTTCTACCTTCATCATCTGCGTAAATCAATCAGGTTTTAGTTGAAAAGGCAGAGATATGGGGTCAAAATTTCTATTCTGGAGATCACAGTTTTATTCTAAATTATTTCTACTAGTTTTGCGTGAATTTAGCCTGGAGTTTCTGCTCCATCTGTTCCCTCCCACCTTTGAGATTTTCTTTTACATCCCTACTGCAGACGCTCGCATCACTCATCTAATCTCTCTTATCACTTCCCCAGGGAGTGTTATCTGTGAGGCCTGTAGTCTGGCTGCTGAAGGAGAGGCAGACATCCAGGAGAACTTCTGCCACAGTCCATATGGTGAGAACAAACAAATGTGGATTACGAAATAAATCCCGTAGCATAAACTTCTCACGAAACAGATGATCTAATCACAGAGTTTGTTTTACAATGTGTCTGAAATCACACCTGTTCGATTGAACCCTCTCTGTCTCTGTCGCAGCATTTAAGATGCGTCTGGGCAGTGTGTCGACGGTGGGGGGGGACCGTCAGCTGGTGCCGACGGCCCGCAGCCGCATCCTGAGGTGGGCAGGGGGAGGAGCGGAGAGGGCAGAAGGGATCGGAGGCGCCATGGCTCACAATGCTTTGTGGTTGCAAGAAGGAGGCACCTGTACGTGTCCTGGTCTAGACTCTGCAGGCACCAACCAAGACCAGCAGGTGGAAGAGGAGCAAATGGATAAAGGACAAGCTAAAGTAGGGAAGGAGGGGAATGGGCCCCCGAATGGACTGTTCCTTGCCCTGTCTCAGGCTGAGGAGGGAAGGCTGGTGCTGACTCGACTGGTGAGGTGGACCAGAGGGGACAAGGAGTTGAAGAAGTTCATCAGAGCTCTACTCAAGCATCCCTGTCCTGAGGTGTAGGGTCAACGACTGCCGTCCGGCCAGTCCACATTATCTGTGGCCTACCTGACTGAATCCACATTATCTCAACTACACACTGGGGAAAGTGAAAGGTTTCTTTCCTATTTGTTACCAGAAAAACCCAACACCCGATGAAAACACTAGATCCAGAACAAACATAACCTCCTTGGCGGAGACAATAGTCTTTAAAATGAATCACATAAGAACAGGTTTTTAGAAAACATGTAAACAAAACACTGTTGAAAGTTCATAAACATTTGTAAATGTGCATACAGGCTACTTCCTTGATGAATTGTTCCTGATTAACTTAAAAAGCCACATAATCAACTAGAATGGCACTCGGTACGCCGCAAACCACCGCCAAGGCCTATCAGACCAATTCAATTCGAAATTGTGTCTATTTTTTCTTGTATTTTTGTGTAAATTTGTGTATATAGAAGAGACTTAATGGTTTTGAAACAAGTCAAATCTCAACATGTTTTCTATTCATCATACACAAGGTGGAGCAGTGTAATTGTTACTCCTGTAATGATAATTGTTTTTCTTATACTGTACTACCTATACTATCACAAAACTATAATTCTGTTATACGCCAGTGTGTTTATCATTGACTGTTATTGTATAATATTGTTTCACAGCAGCAGAAAGACGAGAGGGCTGAATATACAGACAGGACAGGAAGTGTGTTTTGTACAATAAATCATTTAAATTTGGGTTTGGCGTCTATTTTTGCATTTTATTGTATTTATTTTGACCTAAGACGAATCTGGCACTGCTTTTACTTAAAAAGTTGATACATTTTTCTTAATCGAAATAAGCTTTAATTAAAAAATATGTGTGACATTAGCTACGAGTCCATAAATTATTTTTATCTTTGTGTTCGAGTGTTTTTTCCTGCTCTTTCCGACATGACTCAGCAAAAGAAATTGGACTCCATGCGACTCCACACAGACACACACCTATTGAAGTTTTCTTGATATATCAAGTGTCTGTTTCACGATGCCTCCCTCTGTTTCACTGTGTCGGCTTTATTCAGCTGAGGAACCCCAAATGTGTGTTTTATCCAAAATAATGAAAACTGATGTTTAAGAGCAACACTGACACCGGCTCTAATAGCTGTTATATGTAACTAACTACAGGACATACACTGTCATGCATGATACATAAATTATTTATACGCTCAGGTCTCTTACCTTCTCTTCCACAGACACACACACACACACTTCTCTGTCTTTCTCACCTCAGTGCCACGCTCCTCTTTGCTAACCTCACTGCAGCTGCTCCGCTTCCACAAGCTTGTTAGAAACCAGGTGAGTTTGTCCGTTTTTATGGGAGAGACAGTTCATGTTGATGCAAATATATTGATACAGCATCTGTTGTGTGTGGAGTCTCCAGTTACCTGAGGCAGAGAGAGGCAGCACGGTCACTGCAGGTCTGAAGCCTGGTCGCTTCTATATGCGCAGATCTTGTCATGTAATTTAGAGTGAGAGAACATTCCTCTCAAAATGCTTATCTTATTAATTGTGTGTCATTTCAGGTAAACCTTACACTATGAATAAGACTCTCACTCAAACAATGGTCTTACAATAGCCCAAAGTACTTGTGTTACACAAATTATATTTATTTATCCTGCATTAAGGGAAGATCTTTAAGTGGTTCTAGTTTTTTTTTATCTAACCAAAGTCTCCCAGAAGCAGGTCAAGACTGGTGACTAGTTTTGTTTTATTCATATGACAAAATACTTTTACTTCCAGCAAAATACGTAGAACCATGTTCCGTTTAATTCGACAGCTCCTTTTTCAACAGGAAGACACGGCTAAGCATGTGTATGATCAGTAGAACGACTGATATTTCCAAACAATATTATCTATTTATATAATGTCAAGTTTCTACAGAGAATGAAACTTCAGTTGCTTTTAAATACAACAGTGTATAGCAAAGTTAAAATATAGATACTCTATAAAACACAAGCCTTCAGTGAATTAGTGGTATAACATTTTCCAAAAACAACTCTCTGCCTTCTAACCCTAACCCTAACCCATATTACTGTTTTATGAATCCTCTTCTATGTGTGTGTGTTTTTCTCTGTGTAAGTTAGAATGGTGTCTCCTGCCATCGCTCTGGCCTTCATCCCCCTCCTGCTGACACTGCTCATCAGGTACCGTTACTACTTTGTGCTGTTCTATCGGGCCGTCCTGTACAGGATATGGAAGGACTGTACGACTGGTCTGAGTCGAGAGGAACGGGTCTACCAGTACGTTCTTACTCATGCCATCCCCGGAGACCCTGAAAGCATCCTGGACGCCTTCGACGCCTGGTGCAGCAAGGTGGAGTTCATCAGCAACATTGGGCCTAAGAAAGGTGGATGATACACTCGAATATTTGTTTATTAAAACGTGCTTTAGAGGTCTACATTTTGCTGATGTGGGTGTTTTTTTTGGGGTTCCAGGGAAGGTCCTGGACCGGCTGCTGATGAACCAGAGTCCTTTGACTGTGCTGGAGCTGGGGGCCCACTGCGGGTACAGCACGGTGCGGATCGCCCGAGCTCTGCCCCTGGGCGCCAGGCTCTACAGCATCGAGATGGACCAGAGGAATGCCGCTATCGCAGAGAAAATCGTCCGGCTGGCAGGATTTGATGACGACACAGTGAGGCAGCAGATATATTTGACCTATTTACAGCACCTCACTGTTTATTAATGCACTCTGTGTACTGTAGGCCTTTTCACAGAAGCCTAATAAGACCTATACACGCCATCACCTGTCCTTTTTTTGTGTAGTTTCATATTTAATATGGAATGTACTACATCATTGACACCTTCATGCTGTGCTCTCAAGGTGGAGCTCATTGTGAATCCATCAGATGAAGTCATCCCTCGGCTGCGGTCTGACTACGGTTTGGAGCGTCTGGATTTCGTCTTCATGGACCATTGGAAGAAATCCTACTGTCCTGATCTGCAGGTCACGATCAAAAATCATTTGAAAGGACATACAATCCCTTGCCTTTGAATATCTTCCAGTGTTACAAAATCTAAAACTCTCCATACATCTGAATTTAACTGACTTAACATTTTTAAAAAATGGCCTTCCTCTCTGCCTGGTTCTCTTTTTCTTAAACGAGAGCTGGTTGGAAGGAAACCAGCCAAAAAGTTGTGTATATACATATTGATTATTATAATACAGAAGATGAAGAGTAAAGTTTAGCGACATAGTCAACCCCCACATTTACATGATACTGCCTCCGTGTGTGTTACAGATGCTGGAGGGCTCTGGTCTGCTGGGGAAAGGGTCTATGATCGTGGCGGACAACGTGCTGTTTCCCGGGGCGCCAAAGTTCCTCAGACACATTCGTAAGAGCGGCCTTTATGAGTGGAAGATCCACCGGGCCATGCTGGAGTACAGCAAGGGCATCAGGGATGGCATGGCTGAGCTGGTCTACCAGGGAATCAAGTAAACGATGCAGACTGGCAAATCACACTATTACACAGATACATATTTTGGAGAGGGAAGGGATGAAATGATGATGGTGAACCTGATGTTAAAACTGTCTTTGATGAAGAATGTGATTGTAAAGATAACTGTACATTTTTTTGCAAAAGAAAAGTCGCATTCACCTGAAAACTGGAGAATCAACTTTTATAGATCTCAACTCCACTCAGACAGCGCCCTCCCCTGGGCAACAAATGTAAAAACAAAAGAGATGATCTTTGTCACTTGATAATACTGCCTGTCAGCTTTCCATTAAAGACTAATGTCAGAAGAAAAAGCTTATTTCTATCTAAACATATAGTACCTGCCAAATTTAGGGGAAAAAACAACAACTATCACAGCAAAGATATATACATTTGTATATTTCCGTTATGTAAAAGTTTAAAATGTAAGTGTTCAAGTCAGGGGCGGCTCCTGGTACAGGCGACATAGGCGGTTGCCTAGGGCCCAAAATGCCAAGAGGGCGGCACAAATCTCCTGTGAGGGGGGGGGTCGTCGGCTACAGGCTTGCGACGGTCAGTCACCTGTGAAGACCAGCATCATTTACCCCTGAACCAGCGCGGAGAAATGCGCTCCCTGGGCCACAGGGAGCGCCACCCACGCCACTACGCTCCCTGAATCTTCTCAAATGCAACCGTTCTGTTTGACTCATTGCGGTAAAACCAGCTTTGTAACTTAACTTTCACAATTCGATCTTCGAAACCATTTCACGCAGTCTTTTTAGTTTGTTTTTTAGATTTTTTTTATTTTTATTCGTTTTTCACCCAACAATGTGCAGGCACTTTTCAAAAGCACAACTGAATGCAACACTATGTCTCGTCTTCCTGGGGATAACGTGCATATTTTCAAATGATAGCGGTCGTATAAAGTAGTTCAGTTTGCAGTTATTAAATTGAGCATAATTCCACCTGTCCTTAAAAAGGGAATATGAGCATACGTCCTCTAAAGCCTATATGATTGTTTGATTGACCTATAGATTGAGTTCAAAACGGGTGTTACATGCAAATACACAGGTGACAAGTCTTTAACCTCAGCTTTGTTTTTTGGGATATACACTCTCTCACTCTGTTAGTTTCCTACAATTCAAACTCTTTCCACTTTAAAATAGGGAGATTACACTTCACTTCACTCTAATGGTCTGCAGCATTCATGAGATATCCTTCACCAGAAATCTTTTAATCTGAATCAAAGTGATGGACTGAGAGAGGGATAAAAATGTCACACTATTTGATTTATTTGGGTAAAGTAGAAAAGTGGTGAAAATTTATGTATCCTGGAGGAATTTTCAATTTTAAAGTTTGGCAGGCACACAACCTGCGCAGAAGCCCATTGCGCACATCCTGCAAAAACCAACGGAGCACTTCACTCAGAAGCCCATTGCGCACATTCTGCGCAGAAGCCCATTGCGCACATCCTGCGCTTGCAGTTTTTTTTTTTTAATCATTTGATTTAATTTAAATTTACATAGTGTAAGATATTTTGCAATTTATAGGTGATTGAAATCCTGCCCATTTTACGAGTTCAGTATATCACCGGCATGGAAATGGATAGGAGTGGGGATCAAACCCACATCCTTGTTGTTGAAGAAAATCCTTTCTGCCGACTAGGCCACACAGCCTGCTGATTCGGACAAGGAACTAAGTCCGTCAAGAAGATGCACAAATTAGCGTGTGTGTGTCCGTGTCATTTTATGTTGGTTTTGATACACACTTAAGAGAAAATATTTTCTACTTTACTAAATTTATTTGACCTTACTTAAAAGTTACTTTTATATTTTTGGATTTTAGATACTGGGTGATTTAACATGCTTTAAATAACCTATTGTTAGAGAATAACCCAGTAGTTTACAACCTTGCCTTACAAGATTTACAGCCAGCTCTGTTGAGCTCTACTGAGTGCCAGTCTAGTGAATGAATCTGGAATCTTCTCTCCAAAAAAATGTCCCCCCCCCCACAGGGTTTGTAGTGTGAAGTAAATTTTTTCTGTTCAGCATGAACAGAAAAAAAGAAGAGAGTTTCATTTCACCATTAGCAGCACAACAAACTACTGGAATTTCACTCTCATACCATGAAGGTCACTCTATCTCTTCAGTTACTAATAAAGCTCTGTTCAGTTAGACACACAAAGGGATATAAGAACTGGGGTTAATGAAAAAAGTTTATTCAAAACCAACACAAATTAGTCCTCCCCCCACGTAACACTATGTTTTACTCAACCTGCGTCCCTGAAATTCAAATGTGTCCCTTCTGTATTTCCAAAAACACTTTTAGCATTTCACTGTTATGAAAATTAATTAAACATGGACACCACAGGGAGTGTCCAGGCAGTCCATGCCCAACATACTATATTGCCATCTTTCTGCAGCACGAACCAGTGAAAACGAGAATACATAACACATGAGTATCATTACTTACACAGCCATAGCTTTCTATGGCTATGACCAAACAGCTGCACTCCAGCTGTTGTCCTGAATGAGCTTTGCTGATGAAAGAATACTGCATAGTCACATGCAGTATGCGTTGAGAGCACAGCATCCTGGTTTAAATGTTACTATCAACACATCTCCTTTGGTACTCTGTGTGCAACAAGCATTCTGTGTCATGGTGACAATTAAATTGAATTACACTGCATACAATACAAGCAACACAAAAGTTTTGTACTAAGTCATACAAAACACCATATGGATGATGGGTACACAGTTGTAGCGATGGTGGATACTTGTGTATTCAAAACAAATGAGCTGTTAAAAGACCTACCTCTTACATATGTAACCGTCAATTAGATAAACTACAGGTCTATTAGAATAATGTAAATAAAACATTAATATTAGAAGAAAATGTTCTTCTCAAACAGAGAAACTGTCTCTGTTTACACCTTAATCCTAATATAGCTTAAAACCCCAAAGCAAAGAATTAAATAATTTCAAAATGCATCAGTAAACATTCAATTATCTGAAATAGTTTTTATAAAACATGAACTTGTCAAAGTGTAGGTTTTCTATGTATTGCAAAACAGCTCCGGATTCCTATCACTTGTGTGCAAATTTACTAACTTTCTAGAGGCCAAGTACGAATTACGAAATGGAGAATGGATTTAAAAAAAATAACTTGTGTAACAGTCAAATGACATGTAACAGTGTATTGTATTTTCATATTATGTTTGGAACCGTCATCAATGTGTACCGGGAGGTTTACATTATCCATTTGAAAAAAAGAACTTCTACAAATTTGTGCTTTTCTATGCACAGCCGCTGCATTGTGTGTTTTAGCATTAATAGGTGCATCATTGTCAGCTGTATAGCCAGTTACAGTTTGTATGTGGGTCGCATCAAAAAGCCATTTCAAATAAAGTTGAAAAAAATAATAAAATCAAACTATTCACACAATGTGCTTCTGTGCCAAATAAGTAAACAGCTCCAGAAGGTTTTGAGGTACGACCAGACACTCTGAAGGGACATCAAATGGAGGGATAGTCCAAAGGAAGCGGAGAAACAACACATCAAGGCATAGCATGAGAGATGGATGGAGTTGATGTGCTAATAGTCCAGTTTTTTTATAGCTTACAATTTTGTCTGCCTGTGTGTGCATCTGTATACAGTCCAAAAGTGATTGGGGATGCACGACAGTTTGCGTGTGTATGTTGGGGGGGCGCCAATATGAAATCTCGCCTAGGGCGCCAACATCGCCAGGGCCGGCCTGGTTCAAGTGGAAAAAGTGGCTGTCAATCACAATTACATGTTAAATATAAACTGAGTATAACAGCACCATTTACACTTTACATTTTATCAACATCAAATCCAGATTATTATACTTTATCAGTGCTAGTCCTGATTGAACCTCGCTGGCCATTAACTCAACCTAATCCATCACATACACACACCAACGTTTCACAAATCATGATTTCATCAAAATAAGTTAATTTATTACAAACTGTCAAGGCCTTCATTTCAGTTTCAATAATAAAAGCCTTGGTAAACAATCCTTATAGAGAAACATGAGACAACTGGGCTGGTTATGCATGTGTATTCATAAAAGAAAATGGGTATATTTTGAAAGGTTAAAAAATTAAATAAACATTTTAAAAGCTCTTCTGAAAAGACTGAATGAATGATATAAACACAACGGGTAAGAGAATTGGACTCTGTGGTGAAGTCCTTCATAGGTGAAATATTATTTTGCTGAGTCAGCTGTCGTTTGTACTGTGTCAGCTTTGCAGTGACTCTGAGAGGAGGCACATGACTGAAGATATGATGAGGTCGTAGTTTCGTTGCTAGATTCACTGAACAGCAATGACATGATGCCACTATTTGGCTAAGTGCCAGGCTGGTTACTGATCAGTAGGACCTCAAGTGTTTTACAGCATCAACGATGTGTGAAACGGCTTTGACAGGTTCACAGAAAAGGCTGACTTGTGTTTAAACTTACATCCATGCTTTCGTTCTAAACAACTTTAAATGTGTGAGCAACACTCAGAGCAATGTCCAATGACATCCCGAGGCTCGGAGGCTGGCAGCAGCTCACCATGAAACCCTTGTGCTGGATTTACCCGACCCTCATCTGAAGGATATCATGGTGCAAGAGGCAACAGCCATGGCTTTAAGAGGGGAGCAGAAATCCAGAGCCAGACAGACATCAGTCTGATGGAAAGTAAAACCATCTAATGTCTCATATCATCCATTGGTCTTGGTCTTGGTCTGCTCCCTCCATGTCCACCTGACAGACAGAAGCAGAGCCAGATTACACACTGGTGTTTCTCTGTTTGATGAGCCGAAAGTACGGTTAAAAAGAAAACAACACTTGTATGTCTAAAAGTCATTTCAGTGAATTTAGCGCTTTTAATTTGAAAAGAAGTCCCATAAATGATATATTAAAGCACCTCGTTGATCTCGCCATCATCAGGTGACTCATTGTAATCATTCATCTCATCCATGTCCTGCATGTCTTCTTCATCTTCAGAGTCTTCCTCGCTGTCTTCCTCATCCTCGTCGTCCTCCTCGTCCTCCTCTTCATATCCTGCCTGAGCCCAGTACATGCAGATGACATATGATATAAAAAGATGAAGAGAAAGAACAAAAAAGGGCAAAAGGCAAAACAACAGGCAAATAGAAGGAATGGGTTTCAGGTGTTCAACTGAGAGCTCCAACTTGTTGTAAGGCACACGGAATAATTTAACCAGTATCTGTTTCATACAGCAGCAAAGCGGTTGTCTGAGCTATACTTCAATTCTTCTGTTGAGATGTGGTGATCTTTAATGTGGCCGTTGTTCTATGACATATAACAAATATGCTGTACCTCAAAAATAGGTTTCCCAATCGGCATCAAGTTGTTGTCCTTCTCCGCAATGCTCTGCAACTGACACAATAAAAAGGACAAACACACACACATTAGAACCTGACCGACAACTGTCATATACAGTACCCATTGGTACATAGAGGGTAGGCAACAAAGTAGCTGTACAAAGTTGACAAGGACATGAGGAATTTTACAGACAGTGTCTCAGTTGAAAGGTTTGGACACCATAGAACACATATTTATTCTACAACTTTATAATGACAAGATTTGTAAACATACTTCTCAAATTTACTTCACAACGAAACTTGAGGAGTGCTTCTTGAAAATGTTCACCTGAAGAGTTTATACCGGCTGAATTATCGTCACATGGGAAGTTGTGTTTTCTCCCCTGCCCATTTGTTTGTTTTGTTCAGGCCCTGCCTGATTTATTGTCTGAGCCTGACTTCGCTCACAGTGACAATAGTTTATAATTAAATCGTCCATTTAAATTAATTAATTTGAATTTTAATATATAACTTTCCACTCAAAGTGATATGGTTTTCCGCTCTGACTGAAACTCATTGTCTTTGTTGTTCTAACAGTTTTAACTCTGAGATACAGAACTGGTAGTGAGGGAAAAAAATAGGATTTACGGCTCCTTGATTCTAAGCAGGATACTGTTAAAACACAGTTAACAGTTTCTAAGGTAACATAAGATCATCCTTTATTAGATCCCGCAATGGAAAAATGTGTAATGATACAGCAGCAAGAGTCAAAGGTAGGCACCAGTAACTTGCAATACTTATCTGTCATAGTGTCTCTCTGTGTGTGTTGTGTGTCTCAGCAGAGGTGTGGTCGTTTACCCAGGTCTGGTGCTGCTGTTCCTGCTGGTGCAGCTCGGCCTCATCCACGCAGGGTCGGTCCAGGTTGAACCACAGGGTCTCGGTGATCCGGGGGAAGAGAGAGGGGAACAGCGTGGACATGTCTGCCACACACAGGGACGACAACAACAACACTGTCAATGTGCTCGTAGCGTGTACAGCGGGGATGAGTCGCTTTCTAGCCGAGACACAAGGCATGGAACCTCGGTGGGTGCACGGCAGAAATGAAGCCACACGGTATTTGTGGTAATAATCAGATTAATGCAAAACAACGCTGCTGGAGAGCGACGGTGACTTAATGTGACCCCGACAATTTAAGCTCTTCCTGTCGAGAAACAAAAAAACTATAAAGTATAATGAAAACATAACCGCCAATATTCCTGGTTCAAACGTCACCTAAAATATTATTTTAAGTTAAAGTTAATACCTGACAATCTGTCGCCACAGCTTCTCAGAAATTCAAACTAAATCGACCGGAAGCCCTCTGTGTTCCCCTTTAATAAGTCCTCTGTTACAGTGTCACCTCGCAAAGGTTCCGCTTGTATGGCAGTAGCAACGAAGGGAAACGGGAAAATGTAATTTGACCTTAAAATATGTCAATACAATAATTATTCTGTACATCCTTATTTATTAAGCCACATAAACACAGTAACTTATCACATTTAAGAGATTTTGAGATCCTCAAATAATAATGTTTATTTTGTCCTGTGCTAACTACATAGGCCTTTATGACAGCATTCTTTTTGACATCCCATAATAGGATGAGCTCAGGTTAGCATTAATAATGTCTCTGTCCAGCTCAGGTGTCCCAGTAAGAAGAGTAGTGAGCCAGCATGCACTTCACATGGACCCTGGCACAGAAGCAGCTACATATTAGTAATGGCATTTTATTTGTAGAGGACTCTTTAAGCTCAAGTACAATACAAGTGCTTCCCAATTAATTTGTTTTTAAATAGATGTGGAAGTAGATTTATACTAAAATTCTAAACAAAAATAATTCAGCAATCATTCATTTTTATCATAAATTCCATTTGAGCTTTCGTCAAAATGTCTTCTTTTGAAAGGACCAATAAAAAAACAACTAACAAACAAATAATCAAATCCCATTCTTTTCATCCATTCTATCTAAAAGAATCACGGTGTAGGGAATGTAAGGTCTACAGCTATTACCCCACCTAGGGCCCATTACAAGAGATGGACGAATGATAAAACTACACAACCCCTATATTTTGATTAATCATTGAATTGTACTCTATATATTACCACACACTATACACACCCTCATTTTACAAGAGGTATATACACTCTTGTTAAATGATTCAGTGAAATCATGAGACCAACTTGTAGCAGGAACGTAATTCTCTTAAAACTCATAAATGCCTACTTTCTTTCATTTTTACCATCCCAGGATACACTGACACTTTCTGCGCGACTTAGAGAGAGAGAGAGTGTGTGTGTGTGTTTTCGGGTGCGTGTGTGTATGTGTGTGTGCGTGTGCAAGTGCGCATGCATTTTTGAGTAGACCTTGAGATGAGATAAGACAAACCCTCCTGATTGGAAGATACAATAAAACACAGAATACCACACACACACACACACGCACGTTTGTGAGACAGACTTTGGACTTTGGAAATATTTTTTCATTTAAAGAGGCGACCCCACATTCAGTCATGCTCTGATCACCCAGACTCACACGGATGTGTGTCTTCGGCCTTGATCTTGTTTAGTCTTGGAAAGTGTGTAAAAGGTGCAGACACCAATTTGTCAGATAATCCATTCAGGAAGGAATCATTACACACTTGAACAAGGTAAAGTGACTCTGTTCCTAATAACTTCACTTTCTCAATGGTCTGTGTTACATGTATTTACAACATAGAAGTAGCCACTGTTATTACTCTATAAGTAAATGCATTACTTTTTGAATTACTTGGTTTGTAGTTTAAGTTTACAGATTTCTTTTACAAGATTTACAAGGTTCATGTAGAGGTTCTGTTTACAACATAGGAATATTTTTACGTGTTAAGCAGTTTGTTTTATTTGTATATTTTTGTTTTATGTTATTCTGTTTCTAAACTGGATACAAAAGATTATAGATAGGGTTTTAACTCTCAAACTGATTTCAGCTACATTCATAATTTGGTATGTGTACTGATAGTCTCTTTGTTTTGCCGTCTTTTTAGTAGTTTTATCTTTTTCTCATATCGATCCTTCGTCACATAGAAAGGAAAAAGAAAATAAGCGACCATCTCCCAAGTGAAAACACTAGGTTGTATAAATCTGTATTATTATGCCCAAAAAACAAACATATGAAAGACCATCAGAAATTATATCATGTTATTCTAAGACTTGAAAGGTTAAAGTTCATATAAGTAACATACTAGAAAATGAGAATATGTGTTATGCATTTGTAGAATTGGTGACATACACACAAATTGCTTTTAAATGAGAAAGACACATGTAGTTGTGCATTTACGTTAGAGTTTTTTCCAGTATTACTTCAGGTTGTAGTTTAGCTAGAGAACTAAGGACTGGCCTGTTCAACAGTCCAGGAGGTAGAGCACTTTAACATTTCATGGCATTTGTGAACTCAGATGCCATGCCATGTTATAGCAGCAGGGAGTTGGAGTTACAGAAATAAACAAAACCCTGAAAGCACATGAAAACATGATACGTTTTTACTGATTCTGTTTGGACCAAACATCTGCAATATAGAAAATAAAAAAATGGCAAATTAACGAATTTGTATTGGGGATTAATCTCTGATTCAGTAGATGAGCATAAGGTTACTATGAGGAGACTTTGTTAACATATAACATATCTGAGAAAAGTATGTCCTTCCAAAGCTCAACTATGCCACAGATGGTGCATCCTCCCCAGAAGTTCAAATTACTCTCTCAGGAGAGAATTAGATATGAGAAAACAACAAAATGAGCAAATATAGAGATCAAAGTACTACACATGTGTAATGTTTCTAAAAGAGCTCTGCTGACGAGAATGAAAGGCCCCAAACATTTTGAATCAGCTGTCTGGGTGACAGTTTGGAAATCAAACTTTTGACTGATGCTATAAATTAACCATTATCCCATTATTTTTCCTGATTACCTGATTACTAATGTATGTTGATGCCTCCCTCCCTCCGGCAGAACCATGTGGCTTGTCGTTTCCTTGCTGATGGCCCTCTGCAGTGGTGCTCTGTCTCTGGACAAACTCAACATGTGCATGGATGGCAAACACCACAAAGTAGAGCCGGGCCGCGAGGGAGACCTTTACCAACAGGTGACAAATTGGAATCAAAGAGCAGAGAAAGAATTGGGATGTGATGCTTTGGGCTGACAGCCTCTTTGCTCTTCCTCTCCAGTGCTCTCCCTGGCGTGACAATGCGTGCTGCACGGCCAATATCAGCTCAGCAGCCCACAACGATGACTCCTACCTGTACAACTTCAATTGGGATCACTGCGGTACTATGAGCAAACAGTGCAAGAAACATTTCATCCAGGACACTTGCTTCCACGAGTGCTCGCCACACTTGGGACCCTGGATACAAGAAGTGTGTACCGTGCGCCTTGTGTGTCTGCACGTCGAACACTAGATGGCAGCATAAGAAACGGAGAGGGCCAAAGGGGGCTTGTCAGGATAGCTAAAAAGAATCCATGTATACAGTTTGTTGCCTCAGGGGCAGGATGTATTCAAGTTCATTTGTCATGTAGTTGTATTTTCAGTGAGTAGATACATTTTCAGATTCACATTTTTCACTTTTAACCGACATCATTTTCACAAAGCATGACGTTACATGTTCACATTTTTTATATTTTTAAGGATGATGATGGAGTTGACTTTTGCATCAGACAATAGGCTACGCTTAGAAAAGTATTTTTACTTTTAATACTTTAATCATATTTAAAAACTCACTTCAAGTCAAGTACAAAAGTTAACATGGTACATTTACATTAACTTTTAAAACTTTAACTTGTACTACTTGTGGCATTGCAGCTGTTTTCTGAAAATGTGGATTATACTTCAATTTTGTGTGTGTGTTTGTGTGTGTGTGTATTTATAGGTGAATCAGACCTGGCGTAAGGAACGTGTCTTGGATGTGCCCCTGTGTAAGGAGGACTGCAACGATTGGTGGGAAGACTGCAAGAATGATTTCACTTGCAAGAGTGATTGGCACACGGGATGGGACTGGAGCACAGGCAAGGACAAAACATGTACACACACACACACATACACACACCATCACACACACACACACACACACACACACACACACACACACACACACACACACAAGACTCACTTGTAAACTCGTTGCAAGTTTATTAATACATATATGAAATCATCTCTCTATCTCATACAGGTTTTAACAGATGCCCTAAAAGCAGCAAGTGCAGACCCTGGACTCAAGTTTACCCCGATCCCAAGTCCATGTGTGAACAAATCTGGTCCAAGTCCTACCTTTATACCGACTACACCAAAACGTCAGGCCGCTGCATGCAGCTGTGGTTCACTGGGCCGAACCCCAACAAGAAAGTGGCAGAGTACTACATTAACAACGCACGGCAACACCAGAGCTTCACCTTGTCAATGCTGCTTTTCCTGGCTGTTGCATCTTTCTCTCTAGTGATGCACTGACATGATATCCACATCATGCTGTCATGGGTCCCCATAGCGGTTCCAATAAAACTGTTAGAATAATATCATGTCGCTGTAGCTTTCTTGCCCTGTTCTGTCTAGTTCACAGTTAAACTTTCCCTAATCCGTAATCTGCATCTGCTTTATTTTCTTTGTGATGTTTAGTTCCCTTGTCCTGCTTTTCAATTCCTTATTTTGTGCCCAGCCAACAATTGCCAGAGTCCATGTCGCTCTGATAATTTCCTTCTTGCTTGTACACAACAAGTAAAAGCTGTTGTACTCATATGTTGTACATGTGTTCACATGCACTGACATTCACCACCAAAATGTGAACATAGCCAAAACACAAGTCAGCACAGCAGTTTAAAATACCTTTGAAAATCTGTGGATAAAGAAAATAAAACAAAAATAAACTCATACATCTGGACAAGGCCACATATTTTATTACAGCTCTGGGAGGGCCTCACTCATATAAGTGCAGACTATGAATCAGCTTAATAACCCCTTTATAACCTCAACCGCCAGTGAGGAAACTGTCAAACTGACCTAGGATCTGCTATGAGGGAAAATGTCTCTATACTGTGACTGAGCACTGGGCTCCACTGCCTGGTAATTATGGGGTTCCAGTCAGTACCGTGTATGTGTGTGTGTGTGTGTGTGTAGTTATTTTGGTACCTCTTTAGAACCCTTTCAGCAGAAACACTGGACAAGTAGAGCTCACAGGGACCAAACGCTGGTAATGAAATAAACCATCAACTCTGAGCTCCTGGTCATGATAAGCGGTCAGATATGATTTGTGGTTAGGTTGTGTGTGTGTGCGTGTGGGTCTGTGTGTGTTTGTGTGTGAGTGTGTGTGTGTCAGGGATGGTGTTTGTGCCACTGCCACGTGTCATTGTGTTCTCACAGGCCTTTGACTAAGCCTTGTGATTGGTCAGCTGGGGTGTGTATCTACAAGACTTCATGACAGGACCTTGGCGGATCCAAGATAAGTGTCAGATATACAATATATTATCAATATGTTTGCACTGTTTAGTTTCATAATCAAGGCCCTTGGATGATTGATCGTTCAAAAAGCAGTAAAAGATGCAGTCGACAGAGTCTTTATATTTCTGAAAATGTTTTATCCTCTGACACATTAGACGTGTCAAAGTGCTGCTCCATTTCTGAGGCTGATAATCAACAACCTTCCTGATTCAACTTTGTATAATTCAGCGTTGCATGTTCATCCCTTTCCCTTTTCTATGGCCTGGTATAGAACTACTGCAGAAGTTTAATACTGACCAAAAGATTTGGGTCAAGTGTCAAAATAGCAATGCACCAATACTTTCTGTAACCAGAACCATTAAAAGAGGGCTTAATGTGGGTTAGAGTTTGTTTCAGCCATCACCATCAGTTTGTCATAGCCACATCAACTTGAACAAAGCACTTGTCCTTGACTTGATGTCAAGCTGATCCTAAAAAGGCTAGCCTTGTTCTAGCCTGAGGCTGAGGCATCTGGTCTCAGCCTCAGGCTCAAACTACCAAAGCCTAAAGTTTTGGGATGGGTTACGGGCTTTACAGCCTCGTGGTGCTCGCTTTGGTATGGCTAAAAAAAGTGAAGTGGTGGCTTAAGAAATAGAGCGGGTTGTCCTCTAGACAGAAGCTCTGTGGTTCGATGCTTGGCTCCTCCGGTCTGAATGAAGTTCTTGAGACACTGAAGCCCACATTGTGTTGTTTGAATAAGTGATTGCAACGTGTATTGTCTTGCAACATGTAATAATTTAAGTAAATTTAGTAAACTAATAATGTAACAGTATTCACAGACAACTGTGGTGAGATATATGTGAAGAAAGTGTTTTTAAAAGTTATTTGTAAGACATTTTTTGCAGACAAAATAGTTCCAATATTATATGACATCCTGCAAACAAATACTGTTACAATCTCTGCATGTAGATATATTGTTAAGTAGGAACTTTTTTACAGCTTTTGCAGTGAATTGACACACACAGAGACAAACAGTGTGATGCAATAGCCAGAAATAGCTTTGGGATGGCTGCTGTCCTGTGGCTATTAATACTTAGCTTTTCTGAGGTCATTGGCTGCACACACACCACCCTGCCCAACTCTCTCTCATTCTCACTTTAACTCTACCTCTTTTTTGCTTTGTGTACGTGAGTGTGGGGGTCATACCAAATTTTACGATTCAGACTTTTTGTGGGAAACCAGAGGTGTACAAAAATAAACACCAAAATGGCTGAAGTCCTAATACAGGGCAATTATCTCCAAATTGGGATGGTTGTTTCCTGTGGTTTCCCTTTCCTGCCTCTAGGTGAACAGTTACTCTTTGTGTGTGTGTGTGTGTGTGTGTGTGTGTGTTTGTCTGTGTGTATGTGTGTGTTTGTGTGTGTTTGTGTGTGTGTTTGTGTGTGTGTGTGTTGGTGGGTGAGGGGGGGGGAGTGTGTGTGTGTCGAAAAGAAAAGAATTGCATAATTGGATTGGATTGTGAAGCTGTTGAGAAATTTGCGTGGCCTTGTCAGCGGCTGCCACTAGCGCCATGATAGTATGAGGGTTGGGAGGAAATAAAACAGGCAAACTATAGCTAATCAATTCCATCAAGTATATAAAGTATACCAGGAGCTACAATGTTATTGAGTAGTTTAGCTTTTTATAGTTGAACATTTTCTTGAAAATCTCTCAAGGGCCAATACCCACATATATATAGAAATTGGAAGGAAATATGAGGTACTCCAAGAATGCTCAGGGATAAAAAAAATAAGTAAAAATTAAAAGATATACTGAGCATGTTGAAGCTCTCAAAAGGCCAATTAATTGGGGTCGTAATAATAAGAATAAGAACAAGAATAATCCTTTCAATTTCAATAGGGAACGTGCTTGGGCCCTAATAAGTGTAGTTAAGAGTGGAAGTAATCGATTAAAAATCTAAAAAATCTAAAATAAAAGTAAAAATAGAATAATAATAATAAACCAGGGAATTGTTGTAGAAGTGAGTCCCCACCTGGTCTGTGCATGAAGTGGAAGTGAACCTGAGAAGCTAAACTTGAACGAGGACATCCAGAGGGGACAGAGAAACAGCTCACCCTCAAAGTAAAAGCTCAGGAGGCCGGAGGTATGATTTGATTAATGAGTAATGAGTTACTCCTTGTGCTAGTTGATGGGAACAATATGTCATTTATTTGATCACCGAATATAAACTAGAGGGTTTTGCATGAATTTTCAGAATTATATTAAATTAAATGTCTCCAACATAGTGCTTCTTGCAAGGTGCAGAAGCCAATGCTGGAAACTACTGGGTTATTCTCTAACAATAGGTTTTTAAAGCATGTTAAATCATCCGGTATCTAAAATCCAAAAATAGGAAAGTAACTTTTAAGTAAGGCTGTCAAATATATGTAGTAAAGTAGAAAATACAATGGTCTTCTCTGAAGTGTGTCAAAAGCAGCATCGAATGACACAGACACACACACACAATAATTTATCCATCTTCTTCCTGTGGTTAGTTTCTCATGGGAATGAGCAGGTAATCCAATCCTTCATGTTAATATAAGGTTGGTGTGGCCTAGGGGTTAGAGCGGTCGTTCCCAAACAAGAAGGTTGGTGCTTGGGCCCTAAAAAGTGTAGTTAAAAATAGAATAATAATAATAAACCAGGGATTTTTTTTAAGTGTTAAGTACCTCATGACTGTAGAGAAGATGAATAAATGTAGTTTCTTTCCATTGCTCCTCTTCTCTTCTTTCCTTTCCTTATCTTTCGCTCCATCCCTCCTTCAACCTCTGAGTAGCTTCAGCTCTCCCTCCCTATTACAAGCTAGCTGTGGAAGAACACAACAAGAAACCAACATCGGCTGACGGTTTCACCAAAATAAGGTGCCTGAATATGAGTTCCGCGTTAGCCCGTTTTATTTTGAAGCTGCTACCAGGAAATGTTGGTGCAGACAGTGTTTGGGTGCTGACGCGGGACGCCCCCCGCTGCAGCTCCCCGGTCTCCACTGTGGATTTACATGCTCTGATTTCCGTGGGAGTGGGAAGTTTGGAGAGGAGGGTGGCGGAACAATTCAGGAGCCGAGGAACCAGGCGCCAACAGCGCAACTTTATAACTTAACAACCGGCCTACGCTACCAGCTGACCGCCGTCGGACGGGCGACTTTTCTTGGGCTGTTTTTCGCCTCTGTCCGCCGACTCTGGAGCTGGGAGTGGGAGCCCTGTTTCCCCCCCCGGATAAGTCGGGAAACAGCTTGAGTTGAGCCCGGGTTGAAGGGCTGTGGCCATGGCCGGGGGAGGCGGTGGCGGAGGTGGGGTTGTGTCTCCGTTGGGGCCCGCACCGCCGATGTGGTATCACCGGGACCTGAGTCGAGCCGCGGCCGAGGAGCTGCTCGCCCGGGCCGGGAGGGACGGCAGCTTCCTGGTGCGGGACAGCGAGAGCGTCAACGGGGCTTACGCTTTGTGCGTACTGTAAGTAACTCCAACGCAGAAAACACACACTTGTATGGTCTCCGACGTGAGGGAGTGTGTGTGGCCCCATTTTGCTTTGTGTACCAGGAGAAGTTCTACCCCTGCCAACATGTTGCTTAAAACGGCATTTCTAGGTTTTAACAGTGAGCACACACGCGTTCCTAGAATCCAAAGTCACCACCCACTCGCATGGGCATGATTCTGTCCAAGCGTTCCTCACAGGATCAGATCAACATGTACCAGTTGAACCCGGAGTAAACAAGCCCAACTCATTTGTTTACCTTCCCCTGGAAGTCAGATAGAGGGTGGGGGTGGGGGGTGGTGTGTCTGCCCCAGATCAGAAGCTCCTGCCCGGGCTCGGAGCTCCAGGGCCGGTCCCTGTCTGTCTGCTCAGTCTGATGTGGTCGCCTGCAGGGCTGTATTTTTATTTATTTACAGGGCTCTCTGCTACAGTCAGCCTGCGGGTAGCGAGCAGTGGCATTACAGTGACTGGTGGTGGAGGTAAATAGAAAGCATCTGATGGTTTTAATTTAAGGGCTCCTTCAACAAAGTGCACAGGGTGAGGCAGCTGACTTAGTATTCTCCTCCCAGACACAACATGCATCTCGAAATAACAATGTGAATGTGAGGCCAGTGAAGTTAACAGGGTGCATCCTCTCTGCTAAACAGAAGAGAGGAAACGCTTTGCCGCCAATCATCTCCAGGACAGTTTAGCAACAAACACATAAAACACAATACAAAAGGCATGCATAAACCAAAACTAACCCACTTGTTAAAAGAAAACAACGAAGAGATATTCAAAGGTAATGCAGTCATCAATAGAGTTATTCCAGCTTACTGCCATCGAATGTTGCAAGACAAGTTTGTAACATTATGTGACCATTTAGACTCACAGTCTGTGAGAAGACAACCCATACTGTTTTAAAGTCTCTGTCATATGCTCTTCAATGTACGGTGTAGTGCTGGTATATAGAGATGGATAGAATAGAATAGAAAGAGAGTATCGGGCCAAGTGTCACATATTGAATGTACAAACTCAAGCAAATGCTTGCGATGATTCGACTCCCACACACAGTTAAACAGATGCACCAAATAAAAAGGCCGATGCGGCCATGTGACACAGGGCTCTGACATTGACTCGACCTACATCCCCCTATCTGACAGCTCACCCCATGCTGAGCCCAGTGTATCTGTGCAGGTCAGCGTTACATGCTTTATTTACCGTGTGTGAATATGCAAAATATATAAGAAAAGGCCAAAATTAGTAATTATAAGTTCAGTAAGCATAAAATGGTTAATATATACTCTTCCATTGTGTTGATATGTTGCGCTTCATTAGGTTTACTTTATAGGTTCGACAAAGGGAGATATTCTCAGCTCACACGCTCACCTCTTTTGACATTTTGCACTTAAAATGATTGTCGTGTAACATTATTGTTTACCCCGAAGTACAATAGGTCTGCAATACATTAATCTACTGGTCTATTAAAGTTACACAGTCAAAGAGATTAACACCAGTGACAAAATATTACTTTTCAGTCACAGCTGGATGCTTTGCTAACTCAGTACCGTGCTCTCTGACCAGCAAACATTCCACACGCCCATGCATCATCCCTTTTCCGGATTTGCTCCCGCCTCCACCTCTCCCTTCCTTTTACCCTCTCACCCCTCTCACCTTTCACCTCACTGACATTGACTTGATCTCAGAAGGTTTTTTCTTCACAATGAATGAAACTTTTCTTGGACAGATGTTTGGGAAATGGTGCTTCATGATCATAGTTGGTGTTTTTTGTAAGTTTATCCTCACTGTGACATAGCATGTCACAAATAAAACAGAATTGGCATCTTTACTGTTTACTCTCATTCCAAAAATAACTAATACTGCTTGAATACTGTGCTCTTATTAATCTTAATGTCTGGATTCCTGGATAGTTTGTGGAAGTCATGGAGCAGGATCATGGTTCTAATAGGGAAACTGAACATTTATTATTCCTCTGTAACACTCATCATTTCCTGTAATCCCTGTCATTGAATCCCCTGTAGTTCTCATTATGGTAGAATTAAGAGTTGTTATCGGTGGTATTTAAAAAGATATCGCAGATGTAAAGAGATACTCAAAGAAAGAAACAAATAAATGTTTTGGATTTTAATATTAAAATGGAAAATTTTGATTGAGATAATATCCTAAATAGAAGTGTGTATAAATATATATAAAGTTGTATACATGCAGATTATAAATGAGTCTGTTTGAGTGAACTTACAGAAATTTATGAGGCTGTTGTTAAAGACTGACCTGCTCATGACACAGTTAAAGTCTATGCAGAAGTCTATTTGGATATTAATTATGTCCTCATGTCATTCAACACTACTGATGATCCTGATGCCTCGTATGGGAAATTGCAAGGCTTGATAAAACCCTTTGCAGTTACGTTCTCACAGAATGAGATGGACTTGAGGTCGCGTCAGGTTGTAAAATAGTCAAACCTTAACTGATGTCTTCAGTTGTCACTCCACAAAGTAATGTTTTCACTTCATACATTGTCAAATTATCACAGTTCACAGTGTTAACCTGCTTTGCCTCTAGTCATGTGGACCACTGTCGTCTGATCAGTTTGAAGAGAAACATGCTGTCTGTCTGTTGTATGTATTGGAGAACCAGAGCCCTATATCTCCTAACAACCCCTGGAGCTATAGAGGACAAGATGATATGGTCAGACAACACATTCATTAGTCACCATTGTTAGCTTTTCTAATATTGCGTGGCTAAAAACAAAACCGAAAAAATTTCCATGAAGTCAAATGTGAATCACCAGAGGCTTGAAAAGGGTCCAGACGGCTGGATGGCAGACTGTCTTTAGTCAGAGCCTCTGTCCTGCATCCTTGGTGCTAAGGGCTGATGTGTGAAACATCAGCCCTGTTGAATGACATCTCCTTTATCTCCTGAGCCATTTAGCTACCTCACTCCACTGTCTAACAAAACAAAGTAAATAATTCAATCTGAAATCTCACTGTACCTGTTGTAGACAAATTGTCAAACTATGTAACAAATTCAGATTTAACTTCACGATGTATTCTGTTGAGTGCAGTCAGATGATCTTTGCAAGCAGGTGCGTTGCAACAGAGTAGGCAAAGCGGGCAATTTCCTGTTGCCTCGAGGAACCTCAAGAACCCCAAGAACATCAGATTTAAAGCAACGACAATTTTCTGTGATTCACTGTGCTCAGGAGACAGCTATGACTCCATCGAGGCCTCATGCCCTAAATTTTAGTGGTTTGGTTGAAGACTACACTCACTGTGTGCCAATTCAGGGGCTGCTTCTCTCGGAGGACGCTGTCTACATGGTTACAATAGAGGCAGACTCTGTGGTCCGTGTAGACCACGAAGACCGAAATGAATGTGACGATCTGGTCCACAGAGCATTTACGTGATCGTGTCACTAGCTTGTCCTGCTGTTATTACTGTCGCTTAGTAACAGCTGCAGTTGGATATGACCAAGAAGTTTTAATGCCCCCTTGGTTTTTTTAACATGTGCACTGTTAGCTGTTTGGTTGAATTGAAGTGTGATACTGAAGCATCAGACATCTCATTGCTTGCCGTGGGCATTACCTCTTTGAAAAATAGCTCGTCACCGAAGCACAATGAAGTCAGTTTGGTTAGATGTAGGGACGTCCGACGTCAGTTTTTCCTGGGACCCCCAACTCCCTTGAAATGCTGTTTATAAGAATGCACTATGGAAGCTCATCACACACTTGTCAACGTGACGATTTAGCATGGACTCTAGAGTCAAGTTATACTGCTCTACCAGGTGACTTGTTTTAGGACCTTGCCCACTACTCACCAGTATGATCAGGTTTATCCTAAACACGGCCACTAGACATGGCTTCTTTCTTGTTGAGCGTGTCCTCGAGACTCACATACAGACATATGTGCTTCTGTTTTGAAGGCTTTGGAGGGACCAGTGTGTTTAGGAAGTGTTTCCACTTTGCTGCTGTCTGAGAATAGAAGACGCTGTGACAGCAGTGGGACAGACTCCCGGGCACTTTGTTTGTAGGCCTTTGCCTTTCACTTCCTCTAGCTGTAAATGTTAGTCAATGGAAGTTTGGAGTTCAGAATTCTATGGTAATTCTCTGACCTTTTTTAGTAAGTGACTGGGACTGCTTTGCAATGAAAAGTGCGATAATTGTAGCTCATCAGCTTGTTTAGTTGTGTGTGAGGGGTGCTTAATATTTATAAAACTCAAATAGTTGCAGATATTACATCCTCAATAATTATTTGCATTTGAAACCACTGAAAATCACTGCTATAGCAAAACAAATTGTTACTTATAGAAGCACTTTAGGAATGTGTGACGCCGCAAATGTCACCGTAGAGCGATACATTTATTTATTTAGCTTTTGTGCGAGTTGTGAGACGTTGTTGGGATTCAGATGTACAGCATTTACACTACGCTTGTGCTAATTATCATGAAGAGAGAAATCCCTCTGAAAATGACAACAGCTTCTCTTGAACCACAGCATCTTCTTTTGTAAAAAGGATCAATGAGATATTATTGTTACCTAAACCATTTATGTTGGCTGTCTCCTGTCAGTGGTAGGACTGAACAGACCTGCTACACAAAGTTGACAACAGGGTGGCCTATGAGGCAGGAAATATACCTGGTGATTGGAAAATTAGTATTGAGTATGTGTGTATTATTGGATGAGACCGAATGCGAGAAGGTAGCATTTTAACTGGACAGAGGCAGGCAGTGGGGCAGTCATTACCCTCAACACAGGCCATTGTTGACATTACAGACACACGCACACTCTGTATGCCTTGGGTCTCTGTCTATCCCATAATAAACCCCTCTTTCTCTCTCCAGCTGCCTCCTCTGTTATAACTTTGCTGATACTGAAACAATAGTATTTATTTCCCAGATCCACAGAGAATCTCATCAACTGCCAACAGGAAGACCACCCCCCCCCCCCCCCACACACACACACACACACCAATACACATAAACATATACACAAACACACTGCTCTCCACTTTGTATGGATCCTGTGCCACTGCACCCACAGTGCACTGTTTTTAAAATGTGACAGGATTAAATATGGATATAGTTTCACAGGCCAGATAGACAAAGGAACAGTTCATCTCACTGAAGCTGTTTATAGACGGACATGAACGCCAGGCACAAATATGTATCAGGTTTATACTGTCAGTGTGGCCAACTGCAATATACATTATGTATGGAAATCATGCTGGAAATCTATATTCAGTGTGTCCTGGTGGTTTAGCCAAGTACCGCTTAACTCCGTCGTCTGTGTGCGATCAGGTCAAAGCGGTGAAGCCAAATTAAGAAAACACCTGAAAACTGGACATCCAACAGGTTTTGGCACCGGCTCCGCTACAGCTGGAATTATTAAGAAGCATAACAACATAATTGCCCTCAGTGAGAAAGTGGAACAAAGGTTAAATGCAGTGCGATACAATTTTTACACTTTCCTGGAAACAATTTTACATTGTTACATTTTGTTGTTGTTGATGCATTATTTAATGTTGATCCACCCATTATATTGGATGTGGTGCTGGTTTATAATAATATTAATGCTAATGAACACTTTAGCTGTTTGGCACCTTTCTTAAAGTTACAGAGTGAAGTTACACCCATGAATAGAACACAATATAATATGTCAAACATTCATAAACACTTAAACAATAAAAGAGTTTTTTAAACAGAAATGTTTTAAGTTTATTCACTGTGCCAGTCCCAGAGGAGTGAGTGACTTCTCCAACAACTCATTTAAATGTGCTCAAGACAAACTAATGTAGATTCTCGTGAAGTTGATTCAGTCCAATTGTCAAAGGTGACTGTAATGCAACAGTACCAGTATTTGTTCTTGAGGAATATAACTTTCATATTTTATTCCAGTTCATGGTTTAGTTCCTTTAGGATACTGACCTGGAAAAACAGCTGAGTGGACGAGGCAGGATGAAGGGCTGATATGGATTTACCCTTCCACCTATTTATATTGTGTACACACACATACACACACATACGTGTAAATAAGCAGAGATGTAAGCATTACCGAGGAGTTTTGCATAGTCTGCCATCCTAACTCCAACACATCTAAATAGACGCACAGCCGACACACACACACACACACACACACACACACACACACACACACACACACACACACACACACACACACACACACACACACACACACACACACACACACACACACACACACACACACACACACACACACACATTCACCAACAGACATCAACCACAACGTTTGCTTGGCAAATTGGATATTTTGTGTCTGGTCCACTGAGCAGGCACGAAGTGCAGACACAGAAATCATTACTCTCCAGCTGTTGGCTGCAGGCATGTAGTCATGGCTGTGCGATCTCAAATCACAATGTCAGAGCATTGATCTGTGATTGGCTATTAAAAAAAAGCTTGTGGATCAACCAGCAGTCAATTCACACTGAAGTTTGAAGGGCAGCTCTTGACTGAAAGAAACATTACAAATTCTGGAAGAGATTCAAGAAAGGGTTTGATGGGTAAATAAGATAAATCAAGGTAACTTAACAATGTTTAACACTAGTTTCAGCTCTGTATAAAGCCCGCTCACAACTGTGACGGACAGCAACAGGTTGAAGCTGCCTGCAGCGTCTAAACCCCCTCATGCTCATACACACACTCCCACGCAAATCCACTGAGGTCAAGCACAACAGTGTGTGTGTGCTTTTTTAAATTGAGCAATAATCTGAATGTTGTGTTTTCTTCCTCTCTCACTTCTCCCTCCCTCTTTTTCACTACACTTCCTCCTACTTTTCATCCATCCATCATCCCTGATTTCCACCCTTGCCTTGTTTCTTCCTCTGCAGATTTCAGAAGCACGTCCACACGTACAGAATCCTCCCAGACGAAGAGGGGTTTCTGGCTGTACAGGTACAAAGAAGACATAAACACTCACAAACTCAGTAAAATACACACACACACACACACACACACACACACACACACAAAGACACACACACAAACAAACTCAGTTATACACACACAGACGACTGAGGTAAAGTGTGTGTACATGTGTGCAGCAGAACCTGTATTTGCTTCAGTAGCAG
The DNA here is from genome assembly GCF_949316205.1 of Platichthys flesus. Lineage (NCBI taxonomy): Eukaryota > Metazoa > Chordata > Actinopteri > Pleuronectiformes > Pleuronectidae > Platichthys > Platichthys flesus. The sequence continues at coordinate 13,253,928 of NC_084948.1, forward strand.
CTGGCAGGCAGAGATGCTTTCGTTGGCGCTGAGCTCTCTAACTCACTCGGTCGCTAACGCACACACGCACACACTCACTCACTCACTAACACACACACACACCAACAGCAGCCTCTTTGTGCCTTGTGCTCAACAGCTGTGAAGTCCTCACCACCTCCAGCCACACTCTCTCACACACACACACACACACACACACACACACACACACACACACACACACACACACACACACACACACACACACATGCACACACACACACACAAACACACAGACTCACATGTACACACAAAGACTCACTCAACATACGACACAACATCATGCTGCTCCAGACTGTCTGTGTGGCCATTACAGAATCCTGTGACAGTTTAAATATCTAATTTTGCTTCCTGGTGCGAATTTGTTTGCAGGCCCTGTTCACTGACACTGTGCTTCCTGGTTGGAATAATGGTTCGACAGTTGGGTCGTGTTTGCTTACACAACACAACAATGTAGAACAATCTGGGCCACCAGAGATTTTAATAAGTGACTACTCGTAGTCGAGCAGCTTGGATGTAATTGTTATGTAGAAAAAATAACTTGCAACTATTCTCTTCCTCTATCACTTGTTGTAACCCTCCCTGTTTATCTCCCTGTTTATCTCTCTCTCTCTCTCTCTCTCTCTCTCTCTCAGACGTCTCAGGGCGTGCAGCCTAAGCGATTTAAGACATTACCAGAGTTGGTGTTGTTGTACCTGCAGCCAAGTCAGGGTCTGGTCACCACCCTGCTTTACACTGTGGACAGAGAGGAAACAGCTGTCAGTGACGAGAGAGACTATTCAGGTATCTTTAAAGCCCCCTCTCACATGGTCTCAGTGGCCTCCTTTTCCTCCCATGTTAACGCTCGGTTTTCTGTCATTGGCAGATGGGGAGGATGAGAAGCCACCCCTTCCCCCTCGCTCTGCCTCCACCTCCACTCCTCCTGGACCAGACACGCCTACAGACAGGTACAAAGTTTCCAGCTTTCAGAGAGGCACTGAACTCCTGAAATTGTCCCCAACATTTTTTTAAGGGCCTTTATGTGAGAACACAAATCTCTGAAATCCATTGCCCCACACATTTTCTGGAACTTTTCCTGCCACACCCCTAGTACAATGTTCGGAATACGTCTGAGTAAACCAATGTGAGATTACAGCTGTAAAATGTTCAGAACATTCACTGCAAACAATGGACATTAAACTGTAAGAAAAACCTAAAAGTATACAAATATCTCAGGATGAACAAAGAGGTGGCGACGAAGATGTCAACTTGGAAGTAGAAGTGATATTCAAGATACTAATACAGACTGTGTTGATGTCCTGTAAACAAAGACATGTGATTTCCACTGCGGAATTCAAACGTCATATCCTGCCTTCAGCATGCTCTACCTAAGCACCATTCCCACTCTTAATTCTTTTCCTGTTGTTTTGAGCATGTGTAACACTGTGCAGTGTGCATTCTTAATATTGGACAGGCAAACTCCAGACCCATTTTCCCAGACATTTTAAGGAATTTGAATTAATTGACACCAATCATATACAAGTGCTTGAAGTCAAATCACCCACTGAGCTTCTTAACCATCATGTTTACCATATTTGAAACACACACAGACACACACACCCACTCACAAACAAAAAGAATATGATCATATCCCCAAAGAACCAGAGGTTTCATTGATGACATAAACACTTAACACACACTTTGAGTGTCAGACGCTTTCTCTGTATTTGTCATAACATGCATACATTGTTACAGATAAATATCAAACCAAATATACACTGACATTTATTAGCAGCACACACACACACACACACCCACACACCTTAATATCCTGTGTAGTCTCTGTGTGCCCCCTTTTGTCTACATATAATGTAGAAGGAAAGCCACATCCTGTTGAAATTGCTCACAGATGATGCTAGGCTTATTGAAGTGGTTACTGTTGTTTGTGTGCATGTACATGTGTTTTTTTGTAGATAAGATCAATCAGTGTCACACTGCTCTGTGAGCTGTATTTGAAGATAAGAAGTTCATTGCATTAATAATTTCGATAAGGTGTCATGGAGAGAGGCGTAAAATCTGAAATTTTTCTTATCATCTTATCTTATTCTTACGATATAAGATTTATTTGCTACAAAATCTACCAGAGTCAGTGAGGGAAAAAGATATTGACTTTTCTTTTACACTTTTTAATTGCATGAAGCCAATGTGTTGTCCATATTTAAGGATCATAGATTCAAAGATTTGTAGATGCAACAGCTGAAGATTTAGTTTGAAGAGGTTACCTTATTCTCCTTTACTGGCTCTCATGATTTATATAGTGTGTGTGTGTGTGTAGGTGTTGATTTGATTTGATTTTATTTGGACATGGACATGACAATGTCATTGGACGAACCAGATGCATTGTTTACAGTGTATTAGCATAAATGCTAGTTTACAACACCTGTCCACAGGAAACCAGTCGAAATGTTACTGTGTGTCCGTGTCTGTATGTGGCAGGGCAGACAAGTCAGACTCACTGGTTTAGAGAAAGTGTGTGTTTGTACAAATCCTGACTGCACAGATTTAATGCTCACAGACACACAGACCCTATCTCTGTCTCTCAACAATTTTCTATTATGGAGGGTGTACTTTTTATATACTAACTGAAACGTTGAAGGCCAATGTGTGACTTAGCAGTGATATCACAACTGTAAGAAAGAACTGACAAGAAACCACCAAACAAGAAAAGAAACCCTCATAACACACCGAATGAGCCATAGAAAGCTTTAGATGGCACAGAAAATAAAGATTATTACAGTTCCTAGGTCACTGACACCACTGGACATGGCTGTATGAACAATGCGGTTTTCCTTTGCTTGCACAGTATTCTGTTCACTCTGTGCGTTGTGTAATCATGTGCGTTTTACAATGGTCAAAAGTGCTCTTTCGCTCATTTTGTTATAGCCCTCCAGCTGCTAATGGCCTGAGCACCATCTCCCATGAGTACCTGAAGGGCAGCTATGCTCTGGACCTTGAAGCTGTCAAACAGGGAGCCTCCTCCCTGCCTCACCTCAACAAGACACTAGTGGCCTCCTGCAAACGCCTTAATGGGTAAACAGACACAACAGCACACATGTCCTTTGCTCATCATAACGTTGACAACTACAGTGGCTCTCAGTAGAGTGCACACCTTCGTATACATTCACGTATAGGATTCGAACATGTATACATTCACAAACGACAAATTATTCTTTGAGAAATCAATGAAAATGTTGAAAAACGACCTATATTCCATTGTTAAAGATAGTGATATAAAGTTGCTGGATCCAAACCAAGAATGTAATGGGTCCTTCCTGGGGTCAGGCTCAACCGTTTAACAAAATTTCATGGAAATCAGTCGAGAAGTTTTCACGAAATCTTGATAACTAGAAAATAAACAAAGATGAAAACATAACCTCCTCACGGGATGTAATAATATATGAATGTATAAATGTAACTAGATATAATAAATATCAGTTTCCCTGCACATAGATCTAAAGGAAGAGGAAGACTTGACTTTGAGAGGCATTTTGAGATGACTAAACTGTGAATCTCTTTCTGTTTCTTCACTAGGGAGGTGGACAAGGTTTTGTCTGGTCTGGAGATTCTGTCTAAAGTCTTCGATCAGCAGAGCGCCTTCATGGTCTCCAAGATGATCCAGCAGGTACAACTCTTTGCCTCTTTGGATGCACCCTTGTGTTTCCATCATTCTGCTAACACCACTAGTTTAACTATGTCTGAACAGTGTCTTTAATATGATCCATTAAACATACAAATCTATTGTGTCGTATAATTTGAGTTTAAGTAGTTGCCAAAGATGTAGAACCTGCCTGTTGTTACAGTCACTGAACATGTCTGTGCTAGTCTTTAAGCCCTTTTCTGCATTCCTGCTGTACACAGACCTCCCACCACCAATCTGAGAGCATTGCCCATACTGACGAATAAAAAATATGATCAACATCTAAACTATATGCCGTTTAAGTTGTACAATTTGACCTCTTATCACAGCCAGTATTGCTCTCTTTTGATGTTATGTTTGTCACTAAGTCCATTTTTCAGATTATAGTTGGATATGCGAAATTATGTCCTTAGGTAAGAAGTAAACACTTTTGTATATGTCTTGGTTAATAGTAACACTCCTCGTTTACAGAACAGGGAGCTATATTAAATAGAGTTTCAAACTAAATGTCATTTTTGTCCAGGGTCTTCTAGGATCATCTGTTATTTAATAGTCACACCACACGGATACTTTGGAAATTATATGTTTGATTAGAAAAGGATTTATTTACACACGGATAGAGAGTTTTAAACACAGCCTGTAAGACGCTGTGTAATTGTGAGCTGTCTGTGTCTGTGGTGATTCTCTACCATAATAACTACATTTTCTCTAAAATCAGTTTACTTAAATCATTTTGTTAATTTCAAACTATACAGCCGACATGGGTTCTAATGCTTAGTTGTTTCCCAATCAGTCAGTGAATCAGGGTGGAGACCAGGAGTTGGAGAACCTTGTGACCAAGCTGGCCATTCTCAAAGACCTGCTGTCCTCTATAGAGAAGAAGGTACACACATCCAGTCATGTGTACGCCTGCACCCTCACACACAATCTCTCTTTCTCTTTATATGCATTTTGTTTGGTTTATCTCTTTTTCTACTTTGTCTGTCTCACACAGACGTAGATAGACACTGAGCTGTTTGTTGGAGGTGGTCAAAGAAGTGTGAAAGTGTGAGAGTGTGAGGTTGAAAGTGTGTGTGTGAAAGTGTTAGTTTTATCCTCAAAAACCTCAAGTTGACACGTGGGGTGGAACAGATTTTAAACTATTTTATTTCGAAAACAGAAAACTTCACCAATTAGATTTTTGTACAGCTTGACCACCTCTGACATGTTAATAGATGGAACTGTTTCTTGTTGGACATTGAGAGAGGTCTTCAGCTGCCTGGACAGGAAATGGCCTCGGTGCAATCAAGCTGCTGTGTATGTCTTGACTGCTGCAACGTCACTGGTTTTCTCTGCTCCTGTTAGATCACACACAGGAAATGGGAAACTGTTTCCTTGTTGACACCAACTCTGCAGTTGGAAACAATGCAGTTTATCTCTGTGTCTATTCTTTTGGTCATGTCTCTCTTCCTTCTTCCATTTGTTCCATTATATCTCCCCTTCAGGCTCTGAAAGCTCTCCAGGACATGAGTTTGTCTTCTCCAACCTCCCCCGCTCCTCTGTCCATGCGTCACAGCAAAGCAATCCCTGTGCAGGCCTTCGAGGTATGGTTGCACACATGAACATAAAAGTACACAACCCACTAGTGTTAGTTTCTCTGGGGGGTGGTGGAGGTCAGTATCAGGACAGTTGTGATGATACTGCAAGAATTCTTAACGCTTTTGTTCATCAGCAGTTACAGGGTTACTGTGGGGTCATGAAAAGTCTACAATTCAGTAATAAAGACCTTTAGGCCTTAAAAAGTCTTTAAAGATGCTAAAATATGTTGTACCAGAGTCTTAAATATGTTTAGGGAGGTATTCATTATATCCATATTCTACTTCTGCTGATAAATAAAGAACACGCTTTAAAAAAATGTTTATCTCGGTACAATCTTGCTGTCAGTAGTTTGTTATGAACATGGTGTTTCGAGGATAATTCTTTTATCGGCTATTCTTCAATCATCAGTTATCTTTCCTTTTTTTCTCACAGAGCAATTCATTTCTGTAAGGGATATTTTTGTATGAGGTTCTTTATAGTCTGAGCTCAGACCTAGAATCGAATGTAAAATACTGAAACACATTTTTGGATTATATGTTCCCTAATGTTACTATCAAGGAAAACTAGTTTTGTTTCACATGAACAGAAACAGGAAAGACTGAACCTGAGTTACTCTAGAAAACAGGCTGTGAAGTTTCTCAGCAGAGCTGATGTGAGATCACAGGAACGTTTGTCATATACTTCCAGTGGCGTTGACACTTCTGAATGCTATTAAACAATTTTGGTGTCATCACATTCCAAATACAATTTTACGTGATTATATCTTAGATTTAACTATAGTTATTATAGTTTGTGGTTTTATTTAAATTGTATAAAACGCATGGCTCATGCACATAAGGAGGCTTTGAAAGAGAAAATGAGAAAACTCTAGAATGATGTGAATTGAAATGGAGAGGAAAAATAAATAAACAGTAAAAGGATAAGTGTCGGGGGAGCACAGTGGGTACCGGGTGAGATGGAGCAAGAAGAAAAGGTGAATGATTTGAAATATAAGTTATCAGCCATGTCTGCACTCTGTGGTAATAACCTCACAACAGCTTCCTGTTGCACAGGAACAGGATCGTGTCACGGTGCAGAGTTGGGTTTTAAATGTGGTATCTGAATCACACGCTGACACACATACAGACCCCATCAAGATGAGTCAAAGTGAGAGAAAACTTTGGTACTCGGGTTAAACACTGTTTCTGGGGAAATTATGAGTCTTAAGAAACAACCTCCACTTTGTTGCAGTCAGAATAATTTTGTGATTATAGAAAAATAGCCCTGAATATAAAATTGTGTACTACCATATTAAACTGCTGCAGTGTGTGTGTGTATGCGATAATCAAAATTCCTTGTTTTGCTGACTGCATAGTTAGATTTAACTTTGTTAATGCAACAGAAGCAACAACCTTATTGTGTATGTGATAATAATAGAGGGATAGTGGGCTGAGAAGTCCATGATGTTCACTGTAGAGACCCCTGGTGGTGTAAAGATGTAATCTGAAAGTAATGTGATATGTAGCCTCATAAACTTTCATAATTGCACTAAGCACTCCCTGTTTTGTGTGGTTCACTGCAGGTGAAGCTGGACGTTTATCTGGCAGAACTGACAAAGATTGGAAAGAGTCAGAAGTACACTCTGTCCGTGGACGTGGAGGGAGGACGACTGGTGGTGATGAAGAAGGTGAAGGACAGCCAAGAGGACTGGACAACCTTCACACATGACAAGAGTGAGAAACGCACACTCACGCACGTGTCCTAACACAATACGCCCAGTATTTGCTGAAATCTCTCCCCCAGGAACTTGTTGAGCTGAGGTTTTGTATGAAAAAAGTGCTTTACAAACCAGATGGTGACGCATCTCATCTTATGATCACTTAATTTAGTAGATGACAGCTGAAACAATGGCCACATTCATCAGATCAATGGCATTTTCTGTTTGAAATAGTTTTTCAGTCACAATTTATTTATATTCCGTGGACTGCCATTAGCTTTTCTTCATTGTCCTTATCTGTAACTTCCCATCTCTAACACACTGTCTCCCGTCTGTCTTCTGTTTGTCTGTCTCTGTTTCTCTCAGTCCGTCAGCTGATCAAGTCTCAGCGAGTGCAGAATAAGCTGGGCATTGTTTTTGAGAAGGAGAAGGACAAGAGCCAGAGGAAAGACTTCATCTTTGCTAGTGCCAAGGTCTGCACACAGATTACACACATACGCACGCACGCACAGACACACAGACACACACTATTGGGAGACTCAAAATAACACAAATCTTTCAAAGTTACTCAGTCTTTCAAACATACAAATAACAAACAGCCAACAATGCAATTGCAAATACATTTATGTTCAAATGGACAAGGAAAAAAACCTCTCACCTACTCTATGTTTGTAGGTCTGAGCTTAATATCACAGACCCACATACAAGCCTTTATGAAAACCGTTTCCTATGAGTTTGTTCCTACTTATATCACAGACTTCTCTCTATGTTGCCATTTCGCTTTAGATTTTTTGATTTAAATCAAGAAAACATGATTGAAATTACCAAGAGTGTTGTTTATGCACAAGAGTTATTAAAGGTTAAAAAAGCACCTATACACACACTGATTGTTTGTGCTTCTGCTCAACAACAAGGTACTTCTTTGTGGCAGCTTCCACTCACTGATTTGTTTGTGTGTGTGCGTGTGTGTATTTGTTTCAGAAGCGGGAGGCATTTTGCCAGCTGCTGCAGCTGATGAAGAACAAACATTCCAACCAGGACGAACCAGACATGATTTCTGTCTTCATAGGCACCTGGAATATGGGTTAGACACACACGCTAACATTAATTAATGTACCTATGTCAATAGCACTGCATATAGACTTATCTTAAACATTCAGATGTGTTGAATTGAAAAGAGAATAAGATCATCCAGAAAGGCACATCAATACTTTAGGTGAGAATGTAGCACTTTGGTCTTTTTTGTTCAGGCTCAGTGCCTTCACCTAAGTCTGTGGCCTCCTGGGTGTTGTGCCGCGGCCTCGGGAAGACCCTGGATGAGATGACGGTCACCATCCCTCACGACCTCTACGTGTTTGGAACTCAAGAAAACTCAGTGTGTGATCGGGAGTGGGTGGAGTCACTGCGGGCCATGTTGAAAGAACAGACCGAGCTGGATTATAAACCGGTGAGGAAAGCAGGTGTAAAGATAAATGTTTGAATAGAACACTTACAAAATCCATGTCATGCAGTGAGAAATGAAGAAAAAGTGAATGTAATATGCTTGAGATGGTCAAACTGAAGATGATGGTTCCTCACTGTCTGTGGTTCTTGTTTGCAGATCGCAGTGCAGACTCTGTGGAACATTAAGATCGCCGTGTTGGTGAAACCTGAACATGAAAATCGAATCAGCCACGTGGGAATGTCAAGTGTCAAGACGGGCATCGCCAACACACTGGGTAGTTACACTGCTCATTGTACAGGCTTTATTATTTTTCTTTGTTGAAAAAACAGTGGGAAATGTTAAAATTTGACTTGAATTGAGAACATAAACAAAGAAGAGCCTGCACACTTATGCTCCGAGCCACAGAAAAGTTAATAAAACAATGTCTCAATCCACAGTTGGATCTTTGTCAAAACCTTTTGTTAATCAATATGCCATGACACTCTTAATTATATTATTATAACTTCTCCTTTCGAGATATTTAACTTAGATTTTGCTTTAATTTATCATTTCAATATGCTTTATCTTTACAACACAAACCATATTTTTCTATGTTCCGTGTTTTCAGACCCATAATGCCAGCCAGTCACTGAAATATATTTTAGTTTTTAAGTATAACTGTAAAATTGTTGATAGTATATTTGAATATATTGTTAAGTTATGGGTTTGTTTGTTTTGATTGTTTTACAGGAAACAAAGGAGCTGTAGGTGTTTCCTTCATGTTCAATGGGACGTCTTTTGGTTTTGTGAACTGTCACTTGACATCAGGGAATGAGAAGATTGCCAGGTAACTACTAAAGTCCTACACACATTATATATATACCTATGAGGACATCCAGTGTTTTTTAGTTAATTTTCACATCTTATGCTTATTTTATTTCAGAGTCTTATGCTTTTAAACCCCATCACTCCAAGTTGTAGCCTCTGCTCGGGCCACATTGTTGTGAGCATTCAAAGTTGTGCGTAGTTGTGTGCGCGTAGCTCTGCAATTACACTGCCGCAATGCTAGTGGCCCAACAAGTTTCTCTGCTGCTGGTTTCTGGTTCACTGAGAAATTCTCTGGCATCTCTGCTTGCTTCATTAAAATAGCGAGTGTTATCGTGTTGGAGTTGGAGCTGATAGATGTTGAGGAGCAATTCACGTTTTCTTAAAGTACTGCAACGATGAAACGAAAGACGCTTGAGGAGATAATCTGTGCGATCATTAAACCAATTGAGGCGACTTAGGAGTTTCCGGAAATACTGTCATCATAAAATGCAATGCTACGAAGTGGACCAATGACAGTAGCTGTCTGCGTCGCCTCAACACGTAGTTAAATTGTCGGGGAGGTGCAGGTCAGGGTACGGCTCAGGGTTCTGCGTAGGGTATACGTAGATTTGATGCAGAAGCATGAATTGGGCTTAAAATGTTATTTTATTCTGTTTGTGATGAAATCATTTTACAGTGTGCCAGAAAACTTGTGACATATGTGACCTTTGACCCCTGCAGGAGGAACCAGAACTACCTTGATATCCTGAGGCTGCTGTCATTAGGAGACAAACAACTGAGCTCCTTCGACATCTCACTGCGCTTCACACACCTCTTCTGGCTGGGAGACCTCAACTACAGGCTGGATATGGATATACAGGTGGAGGACAACGCACACACAAATGAATTGCAGCAGATTTTAAATGAAACCTTATGTAATAATTGATGAATCTGTCTCTTTTGTGTCTGTGCGCGCAGGAGATCCTAAACTACATCAACAGGAAGGAGTTTGACCCCCTGCTGAAGGTGGACCAGCTCAACCTGGAGAGGGAGAAAAACAAAGTGTTTCTGCGCTTTGGTAAGTGACCTTTTTAATAGGCCAATAAGGGTACCGCCTTTCATTGTGAACAGGACAATATTTCTGTCAGACCAGGATTAATAATTCAGAAAAAAACGATTAACAGATGGTTTCTGCAGAGCTTTAGTGATCCCATAAATGCAACTACAGAATTAATGACTCAAACTTCCCGAAAGCACCTGCTCTCCATGTTGTTGTGTCCCTGTGATAATTCACCAGGACCATTTGTTTTGTTTTCTTATTTCTCTGTAAGGGGCCAAAAAAGACCCTAGGAAAATTTTAGGAAAGATGCCTGTCAGCCATTGCTTTCCCCAATACAACCCGTTCAATACAACACTTTTTGTACAGTCGTTTGTACACCTATTACCTATACTTATGGTCATCATTTCTCAAAGTAACCATAGTAATTATACCAATATCTCATACACATAAAGTTCTAACATGTGTGTCTTCTTGCTGGCAGCGGAGGAAGAGATATCTTTCCCGCCCACCTACCGTTATGAACGAGGCTCACGGGACACGTATGTTTGGCAGAAGCAGAAGGCCACAGGGGTATGTGTTTGTTACTCAAACAACAACACACACACGCTTTGTTTCCTCTTTCTGGGAGTGGTCCTGATTGTCCTGCTGTGTCCTCCTCTACTTTTCTGCCTGTCATAGATGAGGACTAATGTTCCATCCTGGTGTGACAGGACCCTGTGGAAGTCGTACCCAGAAACACACATTGTCTGTAACTCCTATGGTGAGACCATTAGCAGAAGAAAAATACTCAATACTTAAAGTTCCCTCTCACAGAGGTCAAATGGTATAGTGGCTAGCACTGTAACCCCTGTATAAGATGCATGCTGCATTTAATAGTATTATGAGCAAGATTAAAGTACACACTCTTTTGTTTGTCAGGCTGTACAGATGATATCGTGACCAGTGATCATTCCCCTGTCTTTGCCACGTTTGAAGTGGGCGTGACCTCCCAGTTTGTCTCCAAGAAAGGTACAAGTGGTTCAAATGAAATTCTCTGGAATATACTTTTTGTGTCATTATCTTTTCACCTCTCTCTGTTTCTTTATTGGTTGGTTTGTTTGGTTTTAATTAAGATGATGCAAAAACTACTGGACAGACTCTGTAGAAACTTGGCAGAGGGATGTGGGATGGGTCAGGGAAGAATCCATTCAATTTTGGTGTAGAGCTGGGATTTTTTTTTAATTCTTTCCTAAACATTGTTATATATACCGGGAGAGGCAGTGGTCTAGTGGCAGAAACTTGGACTATGGGCAGAGAAGGTCTCTGGTTAGTTCCAGGTTCGACTCCACGGAGAGACAACAAAAGACAAACCTGGATTGATCTGTCCAAAAATCCAAGAGTCTCCCTACCCTGTCTAGTGCCCCTGAGCAAGGCACCTTACTCCCCCAACATCTGCTCCCCGAGTGCCGTACATGGTCGCTCACTGCTCTGTGTGTCCTGCACCAGATGGGTTAAATGCATAGGTTAAATTTACCTACCATTGCATGAGTGTGTTGTGCATGTCTGTGCATGTGTTTGGTATAAATAAACATATCTTAATCTGTGCATGTGTTTGGTATAAATAAACATATCTTAATTCGAACTCTCCTCAGATTTCCCCAGGGAAATATTCGTGGTTCTTGATAAAAAGATATGTAGGGAACTTATATCTATTAGTGTGTGAAATTTGTTGCACATTGATTGAATTAGGAGGGACTGAGTGCCTTTCTCATTTTCTTGGATGTCTTTGTATATCTCCTCCTGACAATCGCTCTTTCTCAGGCAAACAGATAATTTGGCTACAATGTCAGATTTTCTAAGCAGGTGATGATGTTTCTGTTCCAGCTGAAATCTGTACAGTTCTTAATGTGCTGCTGTAATCTGGTGATTACACACAGACCAGAAGTAAACTATGAGTGAAGATGAACAGAGGGAATAATAAACTGCAGCCTGTTACTCTGTTTGGTTCTGTGCTTCAGTAGCATCAGAGCTTACCTATTCCCCAAGATTTTTAAAAGTGAATGCCTGTTTTTACTTGTTTTGAAGAGCAAAAAGTGTCACACATTAAGTGCTTTATTTTTTCATTACTGTGTTTTAAGTTTCCTCCACACTCTCACTCTCTACCTGTTTCCTGTGTAGGTCTGCCAAAGTCTTCAGAGCAGGCTTACATCGAGTTCGAGAGCATCGAGGCCATAGTGAAGACAGCGAGTCGAACCAAGTTCTTCATCGAGTTCTACTCCACTTGTCTGGAAGGTGAGATGAACGTGTCTGCACCTTCTGCAGTGAACACATCTTCTTCCACAGTGTGACAGTGTGTATCCAGCAGGACTGACAGCACAGATGGGGTTTCTGGGACACCATATGGATGTTACAGAAACCCTGTGGGTGTAAGTGGGTGTAATAAAACTGTGTGTTTCTTCTTTCCATATCTCCCACCCTCCCTCACTCATCTCAGGCAGTCAGTATACCTTTTAAACTAGAAATCCATTTTGACCTGTGCTGTTTCCCCACCTTCCTGTCCAGCATGTACTTTTGAATTAAATGCAACAGAAACATCACCCTCCTCTTCTTCCTTCTCTCCTACCCACCTCGTCCCATATGCCCCCTGCTCCCGTCCTGCTTCTCTCTCTCTCTCTCTCTCTCTCTCTCTTTCTCCTCTGTAGAGTTTAAGAAGAGCTACGAGAACGACAGTCAGAGCAGCGACAATGTCAACTTCCTGCGGGTGGGCTGGTCCAACAAGCAGCTGACGACGCTCAAGCCTCTCCTCTCAGAGATCGAGTACCTTCAGGACCAACATCTGCTGCTGACGGTGAAGTCGCTCGATGGATACGAGTCCTACGGTAGAAATTGGTGTTTGTCGTGTGGCTACGCAATTCTTTGAAATTATATCTGGTTTCTTTTACAACAGTTTGTGTGTGCCCCCCCCCCCCCCCCCCCCTGCTAGGAGAGTGTGTGTTGGCTCTGAAGTCAATGATTGGCAGCACATCTCAGCAGTTCCACACCTACCTGTCCCACCGTGGCGAGGAAACGGGAAATATCAGGGGGTCCATGAGAGTCAGGGTCCCTGCTGAAAGAATGGGAACCAGGGAGAGACTTTACGGTGATTTACTTTATATCTAGATGTCTGCTAGTGCACTGTGTAGACCTGAGGAGAAGAGTTAAATGGTAGACAGTATTTTGAAGCAGGGAGCAGTTGAAATAACAATGGACTTTTAAAGATCAATTATTAACAGTTTGGTGAACTCATTTAATAACTATTCTTGTTCTATTTCAGAGTGGATCAGTGTGGACAAGGATGAGACAGGCGGACCTAAAGGGAAAGGCTCACTGGTATCCAGAGTGGGACACGAATATGTCAAGTCAGTACATGATGCTCTTTTAATTTCAACTATGTGTAGATTTATAGTAAAATGCAAAAAACCTGGTCTTGTTATTATCAGAGGAGATTATTCTGCATTAACTTCAGTTTGTACATCTAATTTGCAATAACCATAATCAAAGGAAGGAGGTTAGTGTTTATGTTATGCCCCATGATTTAGTGGCTCTATGGGGTGGACAACTCATAAAATCACTAACCACCATTGACACAGATCAACAACAGAAACCCTTTCAAACCATGGGATTTATTAACATTTAACACAATGTTAAAATCCCAGGCTGAATCCCAGCAAAACCAGTTTGTCCCCACACTGTAAGCCTCTTCTGGTCCTGACACACAAGGTCTTAAAGAACCTCAGTTTGCTGCCCTGGTGCACCTCATTGATGACTGAATCAAGGTGGAGCTAGAGGAGAGACAAGGACAGCAGAACATACAGACAACACAGTCTGTGTTAAAATATTTTGTATATGTTACTTCTTCTCTTTCCTCTTAAATTTCTTTTCAGTTCTGTCCTTTTTTATACTAACAAAATCATGATATGGTATCATAATAAAAGACAAAAAATAAGTTAATTAACAGCAAACACACTCCCAGGTAATTTCGCCAGTATTGCTGTGTGCTGAATTATCTGATGAATAATTCTGGACCATCACTTTATACTTAATATACCAAATTCATCCTTTTATAGTAAACCTTAGTTTCCTTGGTATTGTGTATTTCCTTTGACTTAATCTGTTGTGTCCACTGCGCAGGCCGTCTATGGTTCGTAAACCGTTAGGAGAGCTGAGCAAGGTCAGTGAGGAGGGAGAGAGGACCAGCAAGGAAGAAACTGCTGCAAGGTACAGACACATTCATGTATTTCACACTCACACACTGAGTCTTCCAAAGGACTACAAATGAAAAGGAATGAAATCAACTCTCTGTTCTGCTGCTTTTTTAAGACCTAAACAAGATGCATCAGAGGGTGATTCATCCGTCAGCAAGAACAGCTACAACAATCCTGCCTACTACTGCCTGGAAGGTGTTCCCAACCAGTCTGCAGCTGCTCTCTCACCCGAAATTCTCCCCTCTCCTACGTCTGCAAACCCCCTGGCAGCTAAAGGCCCTCTTCCCTCAGCCGGAGCTCGTACCAAACCCCCGTGTCCGTCTTCAGGTCCCCCTCAACCGCGCAGACAGCTGTCGGGACACCCGGTCCGTGCTATTAGCGAGGAAGGCTCCTCAGAGGACGATGGAGGCGCTTGTGTGGCTGGGGCGCAGGCTGGAGGCATCGGGGGAACAGTTGGAACCACGCTGAATCGACCCCCGCCTGACTTCCCCCCTCCACCTCTCCCTAAGGGAGCCCTGGAGATGGTTGCAGAGGCGGCCTTCCCGAAACCGCGGCTTATTTACCCGGACCTGGCTGAGGTCAGGATCCCGGCAGCAAGTTCCGGTGCACCGCTGGGTCTGGGGGAGGGTTTCAGGAGAGGAGGAGGAGGCGGAGGAGGAAGCGGAGGAGGAGGTGGCGGGGGCGGCGGAGGGGGAGCAGGGGCGTTGGATGACCAATCCTGTTCTGTGCTCCAGATGGCAAAGACTCTGAGTGAAAGTGAGTTTCCTGGACCTCCTCCACGGGCTCCGTCAGCGCCGCCTCTCCGAGGGCAACCGATTGGTATGGGTCTGGAGGCCTGTCGCACCTTCCCGCCCAGACATCCCATCCCAGAGAGCATCGCAGAGGACATGCCTGAGGAGGTGGGCGGCTCGTTTAGCTCGTTCTCATTGGTCAGTCAGAGAGGAGGTTAAAACTGTACACTTTTGGATTGTTGATTGGTTAATATTTTATTTTCTCACAAACATAGCACCTCTCTTCTACTTGGACATGACTCGGATATTGTGTCAACTGGTCGTGCTTTTTTTGTTTTTATATTACCAGACTTACTTGTTAATTTCCTGTTATATTTTAATCACAGTTTTAGTGTTTCCTTCTTGGGGATGAAGTAAGACAGCCCAACCCAGGCCCACATCTAACCAGTGATTGTTAGGAAACTACAGCAGTTTCTGCAACTAACGTTCCGTCTCTTCCGTCCAGGGACTTTGGGCCAGCAGTAGTTCATCTTTGTCTGTCGTGGACTCTTCAGTAGGAGAGTGGCTGCAAAGACTGGGACTGGAAAGGTATGAGCAGGGCCTTCTACACAACGGCTGGGACGACCTGGAATTCCTCAGGTACATACACTCACACACTCGTAAAACTCCCCGAACCTTGTCTCCCCAAGTCTTCTACATGTATGACTCCTCTTTTTCATCCTGGGATAGTTGTACTCTTCCAACGTTGCGTCCGTCACATGTTAGAAACCTTATTTTTCCTGACATTTTCCTGCTGTACTCTCACACAGACTTTCTGGATATTTTACTAGAGGGCAACAAAAGTTGATGAAATTGTCCCGAGCAACGGATATTTGTGTTCTCGGACATTTGTGTTCCAGCCCCTCTGGAAAATGTCAGGAAAATATCCAGTGCATGTCTGAAAGCAGCTTGAAGGAAACACTTAATACATGTTATTGAATTTCTTGTAGCAGTTATTCTACTCAGTGTCATGTGTCAAACCTATGTTTTGTCTATTACGACTCCAGTGACATCACAGAGGAGGACCTGGAGGAGGCGGGGGTGCAGGACCTCGCTCACAAACGGATCCTGCTGGAGAGCCTCAGAGAGCAGCAACAGCCATAAACCGCAGCCCACTGGTCTGTGACTGGTCCAAACCGGCCCAGCACTGCACCAGGCCCAGAGAGGCCAAGAATCGCCGCTGAACTGAACTGTGCTGGAATGTGCCAATTGATGCCAGACTGTGCCTTCTGAGAGAACTTGCACTCTGTTTGTTCTTTCAAAAACCAACGTCCCTTTTCACATCATGTACTGTATGTGTGTTGTCGCCGAGCTCGTGGCCTTATTTAATGATCATTTCGCTTCCTAACCCTTGGCTTTGAAGCTTAGCGAGAACATGTAGGATGAGATGAGACACGACTCACATGTGGAGCCGCTGATGTGTCCGAGTTGCCTCATCACCTCTATCCTGCCTTTTCGAGCTACATTTAAAGCTTGTCTTTCTTTCTTTCTCCCGAGAGGAGCAAACGTTTTCTCACCAATGGTAAATTTCTAACTTTTATGTTTAAAAAATGTTTTGTCCCCTCAGTTCAGACTCTTTATAGCGACACTGTTTTTCTCCAAGTCTCAGGTTTGTCCCCGGCCACACTCACATTTTGGAAACTCTCAGGAGTCCTTTAGACCCATGGCCGAGGAACCCCCTCACTTCTGTGATGGCGGCGGACAGGAAGCTGTGACAGGAGACGAGAATTTTCAAATATTCTACTCTTGTGATGACATCTGGGCCACTGTTAGTGAAACAGTGGCATCTATTGTCTAAGTGTCTCTGCGTGTATTTAAGGTTTTTATGTTGTTTATTTTACGATAAAGGGAAAATAGAGCAAATCTACCAAACCTGCCATGTTAGAGCACAAAGTGCACTCGGGCACACAGTTTAAGTGACAGTGTTAGCCGTCAGGTTTCGACACCGCCCGCCCCCTGCTGTGTGAGTTGCCCATTCAACACTAACGTTCCAGTTTTGTTTTCCAGCGCTCAAAGATTTTCATTTGTTTGCAGATACTTTAACTTAAATGGAAAATGGCACACGGAGCATGATGTTTCTTGGTCTGGTCCAAAACATTCAAGTAGTAAAAGCAATAGCATCGGACTTGTTGTAGAGATAAGAAACGCTGCACCAAAATTAATAATCATTACAAAATGATTAATGTTCGCGGTTTAATTGTGACGATTTTTAATCTCAATTTACAGAAGCAAACAAATCTTGTGTGAACAGGTTTGGCATTTGTCCCATTTCTTACTCATTTCATTTGAGATAGAGTGAATGGAGCAGTGTGAGAAGAATTGATTGACATGACCAAGCAGATCAATGCATGGTTATGTTTCTGAAGTTTTCCTAAACTATCACGTTATCATTGACACAAACCGTCTTATAATAGTGTCAAGATTTTTCCTACTTTGCAGATTTGATTTGGTTCATAAATTACTAAATATTGAATTAGTTATTGGATCATTGGATATTTGTACACTTGGAAAAAGACGTCACCTCTCATAAATCATTATAAACAGGACAGAACTGTCTGATTTCTGCAGGACACAGATAGCTTGTTCACTGATCGCCCAGCAGGTGGTGCTACTAAACCTCCTCAGTAGATACTAACTGGAAACCTTGGAGGGGACAAAAGACTCAACCAAGAAGTTTCTACTCTTTCTTTTTTTTAAATTAATATAAGTTTTTTTTTACACAGTTAAAATATTAGCCTGTTAATATTACCACTGCCTTTATTTGCCCGCAATTTAAATCCTGCCTCCTCTTCTGCCTGTCAGACCAGACGTCAAACCCAAAAGCCAGTTTATTGCCATTTAAACAGACTTTCTGCTGATGCCTGTCCCTTCTCCTTCATCGAGGTGGATCACATGAAAATGTTCTCCTGCAGTTTAGCACACCACTTGCTTTCGAACCTTTAGAACAATGTAAACACATTTGCCACGAGAAGACTTGGGAAAAGCAGAACTCTAAACTGTAAGTGAAATTGCTGTTTCGTCATTGGGACTAGAATAGGATGAAACTGCAGCTTTACTCACACGCCCATGAATTATGTTTCTAACTTGCGTTGTTAGACTCAGCTACTTATGTGTCGTCTAATTGTTTAACAGCCATAATACGGAAAACGTGGATCTTCTGTTCAGACGTCTTCAATCTAATGTGTTTTGTTTTTTTTAAGCCTCTTGGGCCTTTCAGTGTTCTCAGTGGTGTGTGAGTGAGAGAGAGAGTGTGTTTGTATTTGTGTGCATGAGTGGAAAAAAATAATGCTCTTGTTTTCTATGTCACACATTGTTCATTAGTTTATATGTAGTCTCCTCTGTTGGTTGTGTTAACTTAAATGCAAGTTCTTCACCCATGTAATTTTTTTTTTTTTTCAATTAAAATCTAATATCTTTCCTTATTTTATAAATATACTCATTTCCTTTTTTCTTTTGTTGTCATCTGCAGGGAAAGCTGTGAGGGAGAAACAGTTGTGGTCTGAGAGAAGTAGAGCAGCCTCAGTCAGGGAAAGACAGAGACAGAGAGAGAGAGAGTACGGTGAAATTAATATATAATGAAAGTCGTACATGTGTCCAGGAAAATCTGCTTTTTTGAGTTCCTTAAATATTGACTTTGCATGATACACAACATTCTCATCATTTTGTGTCACACAAGAAACAAGATCATTGGACACGGGAGGCTGTGATTCCATAATGTAGCTTTATTAGAATATTCAGAGTAGTGCTATAACCTCACCAGAGCATCTGTCGAATCTTAGTGTTCATAGACGTGTTGGTCTGCGAGACAGATGCTCCGCAGTGAAATAACTCTGCAAAGCAATGTGAGAGAAATCAAAGAAAAAGCTACCTAATATTTATATTACTAATTACAGGATTTACACTTACAGAAATGTATGGAGCAGTTCAAAGAAACATCTTCTCACAGATATAATAAAAAATATTAATAAATACATTTGTTTCCCTTATTTTTGTTTGGAATAGATTTCTCGAGTAAAACCGTACCCAGAAAAGAATCATCTCTGAAATCCAGATGTTTCGAGAGCAACTTTACAAGGTGAAAGAAAGTAGAAATGGCCGCCGCCTCTTTTTGCCTTTTAACAAAATAAGACGAGGGTGGAGGGGAACAAACTCGGAGTGTTAATGGACACAGTAGAAAAAATTCTGTTGATCGTTACATATTTGTCAGTTGCAGGAGACGTAATGACACTGGGCTGATAACGAGGATTTAGTGAGTCCAGTAAGAGTTCATAACCACAGACACTGAAGCACTGCAGCCTGCAGAGCACACTCATTCACTCCCATCGATCCAGCAGGTGAATCAAAACACCCCTTCAGTCAGATGAGAAGTGAGAAACCAGTTGTACGATGATACCAACGATATAATTCAGATATAATTAGACAGATTTTTTTTAAGGCTACACTCTGCTCGGAACCTTCCTCCAC
This sequence comes from Platichthys flesus, assembly GCF_949316205.1. NCBI lineage: Eukaryota > Metazoa > Chordata > Actinopteri > Pleuronectiformes > Pleuronectidae > Platichthys > Platichthys flesus. The sequence goes on from NC_084948.1 coordinate 13,273,661, forward strand.
CCGAGCAACAGGGATTTAACCGTGAGCTGAAAACGCCTCGGGTTCTGTCTCCTTCCTGTGCTGAAGTCGAACAAGGTTCCCACTGTTTGACACAAAAAGGCCTGATGGGATCATAAAACCAGGGGGAGGAGGGGGTCACATTGAGAATGAGAGTGTAGGAAAGGGAAGGGGGGGGTGTCAGGATTTGATACAGTAAAGAAAGAGGAGGGGTTGAATTGCACTGGGGAGGTTTCGGGTCTGGACCCGGCTCCTCTAATTGGATTTATTCGGTGGCCTCTGTTTTTGCTGGACAAACAGATTTAAATGGGGGACCCCGCTCTTACTGGTGGGCGTCTGTGTGTCGAGGAAGTTGTGCTTGTGTGGGTAAAAGTTAGCTTTGTCTCTGAGGGCGATGTTTTGATTTCTGCTCTAAGTCTGTATACCTGACCTCCATGCTCATCAGAACAGCGGCTGTGGTCGTCCAAGTGCATTGCAACACAGTGAGTGTGGGAATGTGAGTGAGAGGAGAGCACAGAGTGTGTTTGTGAGTAACCAGATGTGTGTATGAGTCAAACAAGTGATGTGTGGTTTTTTGGCCGGACACACAAATATCCTTTTGACACCCTGAAGGTTTTAGTCGGGGAACAGTTAAAGTACATGAGGGGTTTTACATCATTAAATAGAGCTGACATCTCTGTGTCTTTTAGTCTGAGGACGGGTGATGTCTGGTCCATGTCCAGTTGGAGATTTGCAGGTTTAATGTGCACTGTTGCATATTCTGGGGAGAGAGAGACGGTGGCAGACTTGTGATTTTGTTATCTGAGTTTTGAATCAGTTTTCAGAGGAGGATGGAGACCTCGCTGAGCTACAGCCGAGTCCACCAGGGAATTCGTGGTTATAATGTGTAAGTCCTGACTCTCATTGGGAGCTGGGAGCTCCTCGCTGTTCCAGAAGATCACACAATGTCTGTTTCTCTTTTCTCTCCCTCTGTGCTTCAGAACAGGTTTGTCTTGATGGTGGGGTTGGGTTTTCTGTGGAAGGACGACAGGACTCCGGCAAAGGGCCCGGTCATACTGTCCGCCGGCTGCCAGGCCTTCAGAATCTCCTGAGTCTGGAGAGCCGGCTGGGCCACGGCCGGGTTGGAAGGCCCCAGGCTGGACCAGCTGGGCGGCTTCAGCCCCTGGAGGACCGGGGAGCTGGAGGTGTTGATGTAGCCGGTGTTGATGGGAGCCGGGCTGGGACTCAGGCTGGCAGGGCTGCCCAGGTTTCCGTTGGCCGAGCCCGTCAGGGAGGCCGTGCTGTCAGGCGTGGGGCTGCAGGTGGATTCTTTGGACTCATCATCATCTGAAGAAGATCTGGTCTCCCCGCCCTTCTTCCCTCCAGAGCTGCTGCTGCCTGTGCTGCCCGTGGTGCCACCAGAGTTGTTGGCTTTGGAGTTGGCTGCACGCTCCTGTTTACGAAACTTGGCACGCCTGTTCTGAAACCAAACCTGGAGAACACAGACCAAGGGACAATAAGCTTTCCAGTGAAGATGGAAAAACAGAAACATGAAGAAAAATGGTCCAATCTCATTCAGATATGCAGTTATTCAGGTCTCACCTGTACCCGGGCCTCGGTCAGGTCTATCTTAAGGGCCAGCTCCTCTCGGGTGTAGATGTCCGGGTAGTGCGTCTCCGCAAAGACCCGCTCCAGCTCCTTCAGCTGGGAGCTGGTGAATGTGGTCCTGATGCGCCGCTGCTTCCGCTTCTCGTTCAGGCCGGAGGGGTCCGAGAAGAACTTGTACGGAACTGAGAGAGAAATTGAAATCTGTTAAGTCGTTGGAAAGCAGAAACATTTATTCAGCGAAACACGGACTGACGTTTTTTCACTGACGAGGCCGTGGATCACAATGGCGCGCAGAGGCCGTGCGTAAATGGCGCAGGACCCGCCACACGGTCTGATTCTCAAACGATCATCAGCTGTTTTCTTCAACCAGCAAGCGGCTGATCTTGCTCAGTTATTTCCAGTTGATATGAGATGGATTTATTTATTGATAAAACAATGACATCGTGTTCGGATCCTTTAATAGAAAGGACGATCGATAAAAAGAAAGTGTCCAACCCGAACTGGAGGCCTGCAGGCCACGTTTATGACGGGATGATTTAACGGTAACACCGGACCTCTGTAATCAGGAAAATTATCTGATTAATACTATATATTTATTGATTCATGACCTAAAGAGATTATTTTAGTTTTCTGTGTTGGCAGGATTTATGGCCTTTAAGATGAAAAACAATTTAGCACATTTACCCAAATTAATTTGAGTCTTAAAATATAAATAGAACCTTAGAAAATGTATTAATGTAGGCTATACATGTTTTGTAATAAAGGATTCAAGTGTGCTTTGATCAACAGAATTTAAATAGTTTTGTAATTAAAATGTATTTGAATGTATTAAAATGAATTTAGAGGAGCAGTAGAGTCATACGACACAAACCAGACTCGATTAGCAAGAAACTGTATTTCACTGCTAAAATGTTATTATAATATATAACTATAATTTTCTTTAGAGATTTTATTTAAAATGTTAAATAAACATTTAGAATACTTTCTACAGCCTGAGAGGAGGGCCTGTGGCCAACAGGTGTGTGTGTGTTCGTCAAGATTGATTTCTGTGAGCTCTCCATTATGCAATTTTTTTTAGCAATATCTTATTTTATAATTAGTTATATTAGTTATACTATTAGAGATCTAATTAGAGAGCATGCTAATTTATTTGCAGATGAATGCACATATCCAAAGACAGTTCAGGTTTCACCTTAAAACATCGCATCATTTAAAAATTCTAATAACATTAAAAAAAATGAAGCATCTTATAAATGTTTTTTTGCATTGATTTGATTCTTAAACTTTTAAGATTAATTCAAATAAAATCCGTGTAAGAACCATTTAGTCCTTATACTGTACAGGTCAATCATTAACGGAACATTTAATTGACAATTAAATGTTTAACTTTAATATGAATTGAAATGGTGTTTTCCGCAGCTGAAGAGAGAGGAAGTGTTGGAGCATCTTTTTTCCTTTAGCTTTTTAAAAGAATGATTCACCGAATGAACATATAATGTCCCGTTTATTAATATAGACCTTTATATGGCATTATAGATCATGTGTTCTCTACCTGAGGAGTAGGGGGTGGGCTGGTGCTCCCGCAGGGCTCCCAGTGTGCAGCTGGCCGTGCTGAGCGGGGTGCAGCCCGGGTTGGAGAAGGGTCCGCTCCGGATCGGGTTGTACTGGAAGGAGCTCGCCTGGCTGCAGGAACTGAAGTCCGCGTAGGCCGACGCTTCCATGGCCGCCATGCAGGAGTCATAGGAGTTCAGGTAGGAGTAATCCATCTTATACATGGAGGTCAGCCGGTGCGTGCACCGGGTCTGCAGACACGACGGGAGGAGGTGGGAGTCCGAGCGGCTGCAGGGGACTTTTTACCCCAGGAGACGGAGCTCAGAGTCGGTGTGTGTCTCCGGCGTGTCCCCGGACTGAAGCTGGCTCTCTGCAGGTCGTCTGTCAGCTGTGTCACAAAGATGCTCTCTTTTTTAGTTTCACTGTAAATAATCCAGACGTGTTCTTTTCTTTTCCTCCCTCACTTTCTCCTGGTTGTCTCTTCTTCTTGTTCTTCTTCTTCTCCTCGTCTCTCCAGTTATTCGCTCTGCGCTCGCGCTCCGTGTGACAGCTCTGCTGCGGCTCGCGCACTGTTTATAATAAACTTGGCTGAGCGCGAGACAATAGCGAGGCGGTGGTCTGTCGTTTCCATGACAATGGCACCAGTGAGCGAGCGTGCACACGGACAGCCCCCCCCCCCAGCCCCACCCCTCTCTTCTCTCCTCCCCCCCACTCACCCACTGCACCGCCCACGCGCTCGCAGGTGTCAGCAGAGTAAAATGATCTAAAAACTATTCTCTTATATCTGTATTTGTGTTATTCTGCTGAGGTCGCTCTGCTCAAATGTGACTGAAAACAAAAGTCGCGGTTTAAATGATCAGATTGTATTTACATAAATCCATCAAAGTGCGTTTATTATTAATCAATCAATCACATTTTCTGGCACTAGTCAATATTCACAAATCACAATTTGCCTTAACAAGGTTTGACTTGCTCTGCCCTGAACCTGCGACTCGAGGAAAGAATAAGAAAATAATAGACATGGGTGGGAATGAATGAGTGGAATCAGCCCATAAACTCTTCAGGTGTAGAAGATGATTTCTGTTTATGTAGAATATGTGTCTCTCTCTAATAAACCATACAAATTATCTGTGTTCCACTGTCTTAAAGAAATGTAGAACGGCGATTCAAACCCAGGAGCTGAGAAACAAACAGGACCTGACATCGGTATAAATCCACCCGAGCCACGTCCTCCTTTTCATCCCCCTTTTATTCAGGGAGGACCTGGTCGCAATTTGACTTTGGGGTATTTAAATTAGAATATTGGTTTGGAGTAAGAGGAATAAATATTTTAAAGCAGTCCTATAATCCACTGAGATTAAATGAGCAAACATCTATATGGAGTTACCGTGCCGGCTTTGTCCGGAGTTGGATGCATGCGTAAAAAAACTAACACTCAGGATATTTCCCCCAATTCGGTGCTTCTGGAGAAATCTAAAGTGTCGTCGGTTTGCATTGATCTTCTACCACTTCACCTTAAGATATACGGGCCCACATGTACAGCCTAAACTGTATACTTCATCTATTAACTCGTGCGTAAAATGCGCCTTACGCGCAGGTGTGTGCTAGGTTCCAAACACTTGCTGCGTCGGAGACAAGTAAAGCAGAGCCGCAGAAGTATTTATGTGTCGAGAAAAGTCCAGATGTGACGGTGATTGTCGAGATTAAAAGCTTTGATTTGATTCCGATCACTTTTACGGAAGATGTCACCAGAGCGCGCGTCAGTTTGATGTATAGGACGAGAGAGGGAATTGGCTGCGGAGACGACCGCGACAGGATAACCGTAAACGCATTGACGCTCCATAAATTGGTTTAAGTTTATTGTTCGGTGTCATACAATGTGATAAGTCATATCCCACACGGCACACACACTCGCGCGCACACACGCACACACAGAGGGTTTAACACCGACAGGCAGGCGCGCGCTCCATCCAAACCGTGGTGCCATTTAGAACGCGGCATGCGTCTCAGCCTCTGTTCGCAGAAATTAACAGGCTTTTTATTAGCGGATAGATTTCACCAAATAATATCATCCACAATGAAACAAACAAAATTACGTTGTGACGCGAAGCACGCGAGGAATTAATCGACTTAGGCTCGTGTGCGCGCTTGTAAAACGCATAATAACGGAGACCAATGTGTGCGCGCTCTTATCGCTGCTTTGACCAGAGGCTGCATGATGATGGTGCTTAATGACATTATAACACACACATACACACACACACACATACACACACACACATACACACACCGACACACACACACACACACACACACACACACAGTGCAGTATAAATGCGTAATATTGATAGGGCTCATGTGAAGTGTTTATTGTGTGGTCAGAGGTTTGGGGCGGTGCTCCAGTTTTTCAGTCTGGTGCAGATGCTGCTGAACACAACATGCGTTAGAACACAACATGTCTACACGGGGCGTCATTGTGACTCTGGCTCCAGCCCTGTTTCACATTTAGGCCTGTATCGCTAATAGTGACTCATTATTTAGGTAAAACACAAATATATCCAGAGTTAACAGTAAGTAAGATCCTTATTCTGCATAAGATTGAGTGATTCTGCAGCACCTGTCTCTGAAGAGACAACGACAAGTCCCAGCTCCTTTTACTGACACGTTATTATGAAGGCTATACAGTGGTTATTTCACAGTTGAGACCATTTTACCTTTATGGATTCTTCATCATGACATAAAACACTGTAGTGCCACATCAGGTTTATCTCACTGTTTGTATTGTGTCATGTACATGGTGCTCAGCCCACGAGAGAATAAACACTGTGCAGTTGTAGCAGTGAAACGTTTGTTAGACGAGAACGCAACATTTTTCTCGACGGACTCAATATTTGAATAAACCATTAAGTTCTGTGTGATCATGACCGCAGCCTGTTCTTTAAAACTAAACACACACATTTGGTTTAAACCCTGCAGTGGGTCGTGGCTCCCAGGCCGTGCCGGCTGTTGTGCGTCCTGCTCCCGTCTGGAGGGTTCAGAGGTGAGTTTACCAAGAAACTTAATGAGTTTCACAGTTAAACTCCGCGGCTCTGCCTCCGTCCGGGGAGAAAAAAAGAGCATCGGCCAGGAGCGACCCTAGCTCTCCCGCTTTTCACGCATTTAAACCTTAATCCCTTCAAAGAGCAGAGAGCGCTGCCTTCCAGGCCGCTAATCCAGCCTTTAGTGCTCCGCGCCGCGCGGCAGGGGGAGACTCTCTCCTCCGCTGCGGAGGCTTTAACTTTGGACTTTTACATTCATGGGCCGATGGGACGGAAACAGTAACGGGGAGCTTTGGCATTCATGACGTCTGAGTCAACAGAAGAGGGGACACAATGGTCCCCTAGAGGCTCCTGAAGGCCCCTGAGAGAGAGGGACCCCGACTATAGGGATTATAGGCCCATGTGTGGAGCACTGGGGGGGGGGATCTTGCACTGTCAGTTTCTAGAGTTATGATTGAGATAGCATTAAAGGACCATTACACATTTTATTCTTGTTCTTTTATTGGAAAGCAGTCATGCACTATTAAATGATGAGGATTTAATGTCAACAGGGGACAAAACACTATGTAAACGGAGGGATTAGCACTATTGTAATTACCCACCAGTCTCCATATGAAGAATATCTCTCCATTGGTTTATCAGCGTATAGCACTTAAGGTGATATAATAAAACTCATTTTAATTGAATTTCTTTGTGTTTAGTTTTATGTTTTCATTGATTAGTAAATTTGGCTTCTTCTATCATGCTTCATTAATACCTTCAACGAATGAACCTTTTTTTCTATTATAATGCGATTTATTGGGGATGTCAGGGGGCAGCCATTAAACTAAACGCTTTTCCTTAAGGTCTTTTTATTTTCAAGGAGAAAACCAGCAGCCCTGCGCCACATATTTAAATTCATTCATATTTATTTGTTCGCTTATTTCTAATATGATCTGGAGAGGAATCTTAATTGAATCCTCTCTCTGCTCCACCTTGATTTAGGACACAGATTGGCCTCGAGGAATTGGTGTGCGTCGTGGCGCAGACTGGGCTCTGTGACGGATGGGTGGCGATGATGGAGAGGTGTGTGTGGACAGAGACAGGGGGATAAGGGATGAGTAAAGGATGTGGCAGTGGCGACACATGCGGTTTGAAGAAAAGCCACGCGGGAGGCCCAGCAGGCCGGGATCTGTCCCGGGACACGCGGTGGTGGTCCGAGGCCCGTCAGTCAGTCAGTCAGAGAGAGAGAGAGAGGGAGGCTGCCTGCTCCATCCATCATGGGAGCGCCACGAAGAACATGGCCCGTGTGCCCAGAGACACTTTCCTGCCTCTGGAGCCAGGAAGCTATTGATTCTCAGGTCTGGGCAGTGAGATGTCCTTTGTGAAACACGCAGTTTAACGCCCTGATACATGCGGAGATGATTATTAAGAGTTAATTGAAGTCAGAGCCACATGAAGCCAAACTGATTTTACATGGCGTGGTGAGGGGGGGGGGGGGGGGGGGGCAGAGGCCTAGTGAGGAGGGTTCAGTGAAGTAGAGAGACTTTAATATTTATAACAATTCAAACTTCCACTGCATCAAGGAGCAGTGTTTGAAAGAAGCTGTATCAACACAATACCCCCGTTTCTTTGTTTTAAGGTGCGCGTAATTATGTAAAATAAACACAAGTCATCAATTAATCTAATTTTATGTAGATTATGCTGCAAATTATTCATGATTATATGATCCTTATATCTTTATTATTATCAACTGGCCATTAATTCATAGATTAAATAAATATATTAAATTTCGAAACGATTTGCTGGCCACATGCCCGCTCCCGTGCGTTTCTTCCTCTGAATTTAATTGGACATCTTGTTGTTGTACATATTGAATTATTGTGACTATAGCCTTTCAATGCAGATGGAACATGGAGGGAAGTGAGGGAAGAGTAGAAATCTGTCACAAGCGAGTCCATTAACGCTGATCTAGTTGGCACATTTGCGTATTTTGTTTGTGCGCAAAATACGCACTGGCTGATTGAATTACCTCGACGCACACAAAAGATCGTATTAGGCCTCGCTGCATTGAAGTGTATCTGTACTCGCCACGTGTCTGCAGTTTAAAACGGTTGTAAAACAAACTATTTTAAATGTTTATCAACAGCTTAATGACAGTTCTTTGGTGTCCTGATTTTAAAAGGATTTTCAGGGGGACATGTTTTTCCTTTACAACCTCCATCCTGATCCGGGCTGAGTGCAGGCCGGCCTCTCCACCTGCACCGTCACTGAAATGCGTCGTGTCATCGTCCCTCCACAAGCTCCTCTTTCCCCCCGGAGGTGGGTTTGATCGCGCATAAAATACAAATAAAAAATCACGGATCCTGCCGTTAACACCGGCCCGCGCGTCTCTGCAGCGGCGATGCGCATTTGATTTGCCCGATGATGGATGAGAGACGGTGCCGGAGGGAGGGAGGAGCAGGAAGGGAAGTAAAGGTGGTGGTGGGGCTCCCGGCCAGGGTGGGGTTGGGGGTGGGGGGTCCCGTCGGTGCGCCTGTCCCCGCATTTCAATCCCCAATTACCGGAATGTACCGTGACGCTCCGGCTCGAGACGAGGGTGCGTATGTAACCGGGTTAGAGACGGAGCCACAGCACCAGCTTGTTGTGGTGGAGCTGGAGGCCTGGTGGTGATGCACCTGTTTAAAATCACTCTGCAGGGTCCTGACTGAGCCTGGTGCTCCACTCTGCAGGAGGGAAATATAAAGAACTATATAGACAGTGTATTTTGCATGTTGGCAATTGCAATTTTTAATGGCTGTAATTGAGGATGAAGCTTTTTTATAATATAATAAAAGAGGTATTTAGACCTGTTCATACTAAGAAACACAACCACAACAGAGACCATGAGAACATGGATGGGAAATATGTGATTTATTGCTCTTTTGTTGTTCATATCCTCATCCTATTTTCATTGATCTTTGACTTTCAGATCTGAAGCATAATGTTGGCCCAGATATAAAACGGACCCAGGAAAAAAAATGGATGTAAGTTTAAAATATACCACTTGTAACATGGTAAATGTGTTCAAATACCCCCCCCCCCCCCCTCCAAACAAATAACCAAAAAAAAAAAAAAAAAAAAACATTGGCCTGTTTTGGCAAACATGCGGTGCTCTGGGCAAAGTCAAATCTGGATGAGAGCTTGAAGAGGTCCATAGTAAATGGTGAATATGGCCCAAACAGCACAAAACTAATCCGGCCACCTTTGGCATCTTTTGGTTGACAGGCGGTGTAGCTATGGTTTACTTGTGTCCCAGATCTGGCCAACAGGAGTTGACCGCCCAAGTGCCATCAGTCCATAAAGGGATGTGGGCCAAATCTAGAGCCAAAACAGTTTCACTACACGTGCTCATCATCATCACAGAGAAAAATCTAAATATCCATAAATTATCTTTCAAAATATTGGATCAAACATTTCTCTAAACCTAAATAATCGGCCACAGACACAGAATCGTTGTCAGCACTCGCATTCATCAGCCTGAAGTTTAGTCAAAAATGCGGCCATTCATTTGAACCAATCAAATTACACTCGGACTAATTCGAGTCCGCCCGAACGGGAGGCGGCCGCGCGCTCAGCAGCCCGGCCGTGACGCGGAGCAGCTGCGGGTTATTCTCATGCTGCGTCCATCTCTCCACTGCGCCACCAGACCTGTATTATCCTAATGGACGACGGCATGTTACTTAAAAAAGAAGCTTTTTAGGATAAAAAAAAAAAACGGTCCCGAGAGACCAAGGTACACACACACACACACACACACAAATATCACGCACACGCACGCACACCACAGCTGGAGCGGTTGAGGGGATGGCCGCGCGCATGGAGAGCTTCTCCAAACACGCTAATTAGATCTGCAGCTCTGGCCCCGCGCTCTGAAAGCAGCCCTGCAGCGGCGGGGCGCGCGGAGCTGTGGAAAGTTAATTGAATTAAATTCCCTCTAAACTAATTAGGCTGCAATCTGCCACGCGAGCTGTCCCTGAGCAAGGTTCGAATTAGGCGGAATGGATTTGTTCCTTTTCTTTAAGAGAAAGGAGGACAGACTGGTGTGTGTGTTTTTTTTCTTCTTGGTGGGGTCCTTTATTCGTCTTTTATGCTAATTCTCCCAGGGGAGGGTTGGATTGTCACGTGATCACCTTGCGGTAACCTGACGGCATCCGGTGTGTGCAACCCCCCCCCCCACCCCCCCCCCCAACCCGCAGCTCCAGACATTAACGCATTAAAGGTCAGATAATCTGAATAGAGCAAACACACAAAATGGTTATGAACCATTTTTCGGAGAATGTCGCATGTTCAGGTAGAGGCTCTCTCCAGAGATTCCCTCTCACACGTGAGCAGGAGCAGCAGATTCTCTGGTCAGACATCTTTGTCACCCTCTCCTGTGTGTATATGGCTCCAAATTTTCATCTGAAGTTATCTGTATTCTTTTTGTTGCAGTTTTGTGTCTGTTTGCGTGTTAGAAAGATACCAACACACCACTGGCTGGTAGTGAATCCTCCAGAGGATCTCCTGCTGGGTTCTCACATGGCTCATTCGGACACTCTCCTGAGTTTGTAAAAGGGGGCTGGGCAGAGAGAGTCCCAAGGCTTTCACTGAAGCCGCAGAATGTCCCCAAAATGAAAAACGCATTTGGAGAATCTCTGCTCAGATCCGCTAACAAAACAGAAATCTTCAGAGTGTTCAGTCTAGGGTTGGTGCAGCAGGAAGGATTTAACGTATATGCTCTGCTGCAGAGATCTTGGTGTTTGTTTACAGCTCATCAACAATCGGCTCTTATCACCAAAGGCTTGATCCTCGTAGGGGCCTTCTAAATGTACAGCACTGCTTTATCATCCTTTGTTTTCTTTTTGGTTTTGCGTCTGCCGCATGTTAGTAATGTCATCAACACACCCACATGCTGGCGTTGACTCATCCAGAGGATCTTCTGCTGTTCTCTCCCATCAGCTCATTAGGACAGTGGGGGCTCGCTGGCAGGGCCTCTCACTGGGACATTTACGTTTTCACATACAGCCCCTCCAGAGCAGGTTATGAGATTATCCGGAGTTCATTGCACGTCTGAAAGCAGCTATTTGTGCAGCCTGTGATATCTGTGCTGCTCCCACTGCAGCTGCAGGACGGAGGAGCATCTCCATCCTGCAGCTGAGTGCACTGAGGTAATGGAGGTGAAATCGATCGCTCTCCTGCGGGGGGGGAGGACAAAGAGAGAAAGAGAGGGGAGTGAGGGAGAGGAGGGGGTGTTAGTGTAAGAGTATTGTGCGGAGGGACACGGATGAAAATCCCCCGTTAAGAGCTGGGGGACAGATATGATAATGGGAGAACCTCTGGTAGTCATTCATCATTCAGCACCTCCACCTGGCTGCACGCTGCACCTCTCTGCTGCTGCTGCACTCAGCTGCTACAGCCAAGGTGTTGAAATCAAACGCACCTGAACTTCAGCAACACACACCAAGCAGAGGTTGGCGTTCAGGAGCCCTCGGCGCTGTCAGCGGGGACAACTAGACCCCCAGAGCTGCTGCATGTCAAACAGTTTGGATTTTAAAAAGCATTTTCCAGGCACTTCACAGCTTCACTATCGAGCCGTCACCGTGGAGAGGGAGATGAAGCGAGATGCACCAAACCCCCCCCCCCCCCTTCAGACTCAACCTGCTGATGTGAGGATTCGGAGTCTGCACTTCAAACCTATAGGCTCCGCATAGATCATGTAGTTTGGTTCATTACACTTTGTTTGGAGAATTCGCACCGCTAAAGGGCAGCAGGGTTTGTTATTGGCACCCTGGTCAAACATGTCTTTTTGGTTAACATAATGCATGTTCCGAGGAAAATAAGTTCTATTTCAAATAACTGACACAGCATCAGCAGAGGACAGGATCACTGTTTGGTTAACCTGCTGTGTCTGCCGCATTCACTGTAATAGTCTAGAAGTGTTGGATCGGGCTCCTGCATGGACACAGCTCCTATCATAACTTTAACTCTGACAATGAGAATATCTTTGTTTGTGAACAAGGTTAAACTAAAACAACCAACAGGATTCTCATGAAACTTGCTGGAAGGATGTGGTATGGGTCAGGGAAGAGACCATTACATTTCGGTGTGGTTCACCTTTTCATCCAGTTTCTGGATGAAAAGAAATTAAACATTTTGCTGAAAAATATCAGGCATGTGAAGAGGACTGATGTTAACAATTCTGTGAATTCGGATTCTATCTAATGCAAAGTCTCCACCTACTTCCAAGGGAACGCCTTCATTGGCTTTAACAAATAAAGCATCATACTCTTCACTTAAATAAAGATGTTGTTGCACGAATGAATATTGTACATATTCACTCTCTTCTGCTTCCATGTGTCCCTCCCTCCAGTTTAACCCTCTCATTCCTCATCAGCAGAAGGTGGGAGAGAGAGAGACAGATGGATGGACAGAGACAGACAGAAGAGGGAGAAGGAAGGGCTGAGAGAGAGGTAGAGGAGAGGGGGGATGGATGGAGGGAGGGGGGCGAGTGAGCAAACTGCAGCAAGCTAGAGGGAGGAGAGGGAGGTTAGGACGATGGAGGGCCAGGTTTCTGTTTCTCCATAATCTAATCAGAGAAATGGCAGCAGTCAGAAATAGCCTGACGGACAGACTAAGAGCCTCTTCTCTTTCTCCTCTTTTTCTTGTCTTCCTCCTCGGGGGATGGTAAATGGATACACACACGTGCGTCACACGCGCACACGCGCGCACACACACATCCTCGTGCCAGCTTGACTTCCTAAAACCATAAATTGCAGATGTGTATTATAAGCGATGGGAAAAGCCTTGAGGTATAAAAGCAAAACCTGATCTAGAAGCTGCCACTGCTAGAGTCCAGTGTTCAAACCCCGTCTGCTGCTTCCTTCTCTGTGGGCATCAAGAGTTTAACCCCCAACTCAGCCTCACAACATCCAGACACTTCAGGTGTGGGACTATTTATTTACACAGCAAACTACAGCTTATTAAACCACAGAGGAAGCATGGATAGAGAGAATCTGTGTAGATATAGGACCACAAAATGAAGTTAGCTAGATAAAGAAACAGTCATTCTTATCATTCATCATTAAAATCCTCAATAAAACTACAGTGTACACATCATAAAGGAGACAGAGTTTATCCATTTCAATGAGGTATTCAAGCTTTGAGGATCCAGGCTGTAACTAACTTTTTTTAGCTACTTTTAACTGATTATTCAGTAAACTAAAAGAAATACCCCAAACTATTTTCTAATGCCGTCCCAAATTGCCAAACACAATATTTGTGCTCCGTGTGACAGACACAAAAATGTATTCACAAAAATCCTCATGTAAAAGCTGGGTTTTATTTTGCATATTTCTTGAGAAATATTAGTTGATTTTCCTCTGATGAACTAATTGATTAAATGACTGATTGTTTCGGCCCTACAGATGAATACTAGTGTTATATTACAATAATGCTGGTTTGGGGAATGATTTATAAACATGAGAAACCCTCCCTCTTCACAGGAGGCGGCAGTCTGTGACTGTGTCTGTGACTGTGTTGTTTGGGGGGTCCGAGCAGAGGGCCAGACTCAATGTGTCCTTCTCCTGGATGCTAATTCCTCCCCATAGGGAAGACATTCCCGCATGGTGTGTGTCAGTGTGTGTGTGATGCTTTCCACATTTCTGTGGCGTTTACCGCGCTGCTGCATTTGCTCCCCGCGTTTGACACGGCCCACCCCCCCCCCCCCCCACACACACACACAGACAGACAGAGAGAGAGAGAGAGCTGGATTCCAATCAAATTCCTCTGTCATGTCGTCTCACAAGGTGGACATGCGTCATTGTTGCTGAATTCCCACCCAGGCACTGCACTGAGAGAGAGAGAGACACACACACACACTTCCATCCATCCATCAGAAGTGTCAGAGGCAGCACAAATGCAACAAAAAAAACAAAACACAACAGAGGAATTCCCCTTTTTGTTGTGACGACTTTATTTGCACAGTGGAAACAACAATGAGGGATGTCGCTCGATTACATTTGGCGCCTCGTCGACATGCCGCTCAAACATTTATGATACAACACTTTGATTATTGTTTCTTTACGACTCTAAATTTCTCTTATTGTCACAAAGAGACACACTGTACAGCACCAGAGCGCCGCCGTGACAGACGATGCCTCTTGACTTTAACATGCATCAACAGAAACTATTCACCAGGAGGTTTTATTATCTATAACTCAAAGTGACTGATACACGTTCCTTTCCTCCACTAACACATTATTTACTGAAATGAATAAGCAGGTTTTATCTTTTTAAAACATACATTTCTAAATGTAACTCTGCTGGTGAGTGTTTCTCCACATGCGCGATGTGCATTCAAGTGACACAGGCCAAGTCAAACTGTCTTTGGTCATTGATGCTTCATTTACCTTCCCAGGAGAAATTGGCTGTTTCGTATTTATTTTTAAATGTTGGCGTCATGGAATAAATAACTTCTTTCTTTTACAGTTTCTATTCTTTTCTTCATTTTTCCATTCTTCATCTCTGCAAACACATGCAAAAGCTCTAACAGATCCTTGAACCTCCGTTAGTTGATCCTCCATAAATAACTGTTCATTGCCTCAACTTAAATATACAATATATAATATCTTTAATAAATATTCAGTGTTAGTGTTCTACTCAACAAAGTGGGCGTAAACGTTTCACGAGCTAACAGTGGATCCTCTACGAATACAATGCAACAAAGCTCCTATTAGTTAATACGATGGCATCGATCCACTGATGATACGTGTGATGAAGACGAGGCTGCACAGACACCCTGAAGCTCCTATGCTACAACAATGACCTGCGACACATTTACATCTCACAGTCAGTGCTGAACGGCCGAGTCACACTGGGAGCAGGGGCTGCTCCTCAGTGGTTCACACAGGGGCCGTGTCTACTGTGGAGCTGCTACATGAGGTGTCTGTTATATCCTCAAACCAAAGGTGGCCTACATACTGCGACAATCGACCACTTGTTAAAACAAATGAACGGATGGAGTGCTTTAACTTTGAACCAGGAAGTGTAGCACATTGTTATGTTTGTGTCCAATTCGACTGAGAGACATTGAAACTGTGGCGAAAGATTCATTTTCACTGTGTATCTCGTTGTGAACTGCGTGTGGCACGTGGAGAAAACAGGCGAGACTCAAACCTGATATCCTGGGCGACGACTGAAAGGCTCGACCGTAACTTCTATATCAACTGTCTGCATGGTTCTGAATCTCAGCTGCAGCTGCTATGAAGGCCTGTTGTAACACTAACTTTAGCAGAGTGTTTGTTATATTTCCTGACAAATTGGCATGAGGTTACTGCATGTGTGACTGAAACAGAGGCATCGGTGCTGTATTTATCAGAGGTTATTTTATTGGTAACATCCATCATGAATCTTCCATCCTGACACAGCACCGTGTAGAGGACGATGATATGTGTGGTAGGTGTACATGTGTGGATACATAGCTGTGGAGATCCTGTGTGATGTGAGCTCTTTGTCAGTGTTCGGGGCTGAGCGGGGGACGGATGTCCAGCGTCCTGGACGAGCTGTCCGCTCCCACCACCTCGAGCCGCAGACTCTGCGAGCTCTGCTCCTCCTCGCCGTCTGATTGGACGGACAGACGCAGCGTGCAGCCCTTTGGCAGCAGCTCCTGCTCGTACGCCGCGGCTAACTGGTTGACGACCCGCCGCTCAACCTGAGGGAGCAGGGAAGAGGTTAGAGCTCAGGCAAGAGTTGGGTTTTCAGAAGTGTTAAAATAAAATGAAGTCTAAACTGAAACATCTAAGTTTTCCTTTTTTTTTCCTAAGACACTTGTTTCTTATGTTGATTCTTGTTTCAGTTTATAAAGATTGTTTTCACTTTCTACACCTTCGGTCCAAAACATTGCTGCTCGGTCCCTAAAGAAAAGATAGGGACTGATGTTGAACACTATGCTCATCTGTGTGACAGACCAAATATTTACCTCTCTCCCTCTCTAAGTTCACTTTTAGACAACGGCTCAATACGACGGTTACACAATGGATCCACGTTTCTCTCTCTTCTCTCCCACATTTCTCTCCTCATGCAGATGGCCGCCCACACTGCTGACTTGCGAGAGGTTTCTCTCCACAGCCGCAGAGTGTTTCCCCATTGTGGTATTATGTCAGGTCTGCATCTTACTATGTCAAGTGCCTTAAGCTAATGTTTATTGTGATTTGGTGCTACACAAATCAAATTGAACTGAATTGAAAGTAACTTTCAAGAATTATCCAGTGGTGTTTTTTTTGTCTAAGGATTTAAAATAGATTCATACTTGTTTTACATTAAACCAATGTCTTTGCCATCACACTCATGACGGACAGGTTCTAAATAAATTAGGATTAAATATATTATCTGAACCTTCATTTTGAATCTATAATGAAGGCAAATATTACATTTTATTACCTCCATCCAAGAGGTTTTCATCAGAGTTTATTTGTCCTTTTAAACCATGAACAGATTTCCATTAAATTTTGTAGAGGGGTGAGGCATGACCCAAGGAAGAAACCTTTGGAGCAGATCAAGGTTAAAGAAGATCCAAGACATTAACATGGCTAATGGGGTGTTTTAATGAATTAAGGAACATTTTAAAATCTGATTGTCTCCCTTGAATGTTTCAAACATGTGTGTAGTTGAATTGTATTGAACATGTCTTAGTTGTGTAACAACAAATAAAACGAGTACACATACGGCTATGAAAATGCTACAAATATTTTTTACTGAATTAAGCATCTTTAAAAGCCTCAAATACAAATTCTATAATTTCAAGCCTCTTCAGACTCTACACTGTATTTTCTCTGGAGGAGGTGCACGTGTGAACGCAAATGTCTGAGTGAGAGCCTCTGGATTAAACGAGTACTTTCCCCGCCTGGCCTCCCAGTATAAAGTCCATAGACATGTAGGAGAATCCAGTGTGAGATCACAGCAGGGGATCCCCTGCTGGATTCACCGCGAGTGAGTGGGGGGAGTTGATGACACTTCCAATGCTGAACAGATGCAAACATTAAAAAAACTAAAAAGAAAATAAATATCTTGCGGTGAACAAGCGATGTCACTCACGTAGAAGACACAGACTAAGATGTCAGGACAGTTTGTGTTGATAAGAGCCGACAGCGGTGTCTGAGTTGTAAATAAAACCCAGTGAGCTCTGCATCAGAGTTAATACGTTACTTCCTGTCTCTGTCTGCTGCAGCCGGCTGCTCCACCTCTTGCCTGAACAATGCAGAGGATTTGTTGCTGTTGTGAACACATCTGTGCAGAGAACCTCCCACTGTGCTGTGCAAGTGTGAGAGGAAAACTCTGGGTAAACTCAGGACCTGATTTTCTTGACTCTATCCGCAGGTCATGTCTGAAAACGGCTTGTGTGTGCAACAGTGTGTGTGCAACAGGGTGTGTGTTACAGTGTGTGTGTAACAGTGTGTGTATACCTCATGCTTGATGGAGCGTGCTCCATAATGCATATTGTACCCGCCCGCTAACAGGTCCAGTACCGGGCGATCCCACTGCAGAGTGATGTCATGGCGCTGCTTGGCCTAATGAAAAAAAGAGAGAAAAGAAAAAGACAAGAGTAAGAAACGCAGGGAAATCAGAATGAGAGGTTGGTGTCAGAGACGGATGGAGAAGAAATGAGAGGGAGGGAAAGACACAAGGAGATAATGTCACGCAAGATGTCTGCCAGCGCTAATCAACAGGCGCGTAATGCGTTTTAATCAAACACCAGTCAATAGCAGTGATCAGCGCGGCTCATTTAGCTGCTGATGCTAACGCTCCATTCAATAAAAACAGATGCCAGGCTTTACTCCTGAGACATTAACACTGGTATGACAACATTAGAAACACTGCTGCTAAGATCATAATGAGGAACATTTCATTTGTTTATTAGGAGCGAGGGACAGAACAGTGGCTCCGGAGGATTCTGTGATGAGACTTCTGCCGTTTGCACTGCTGCCACATCCAGACAGAGACACGATACTACAAGACGTGCACACTCTTAACACACACAAGTACACACACATCCCAAACGGCAGCCTTTGAAAGAAGGACTGAGTAGGAGTCGTGAGTCAGGCCGCTGTCAGTCGCCTGCAGGCCCGTGTTTGCCGTCAGGAGACCAGCTGTAATATTAATAATTAAATATTGATGAAGGCTCCACATGTTAAACACAGTAATCACATTATAGTGAGTAGCAGTGGCAGATATTATTGATCTGCGCGTGCTCCTGCTCAGATCGGCCGCTGCTGCACAGTGAGGGTGTATCCCCGCTTGGAGGACACACACGTTAAAGATGTCGACTGCTCCGAGGACGATCGTCTAAAGGGAAAATCTCCTGTTTTCTTCTCTTGGAGACACACAGAGGTTTAGCTCTCGGGATGTTACATGAAAAATTGCACAACGTGTGATGGTGGTTGGTCTTGGTAAATCCCACTACAAGTTAACAATCGCTAACACCAGTGATAACCCCCATCATGGTCTGTTCAGTTCTCAGGATTGTGAGAGCTGTCTTTCTTCCCTCAGCACTCAACGAAAACAAACATCAGATTATCTGTTTCTCAGATTAAAATAACTGAAGTTCAGGTTGTCGTGTTACTTGTCTGTGAACAGTGTTACGCACCTTCTTGGCCCAGAAGCTGAGCTCCTTGCCGACCAGCTGCAGCAGCTCTGAGTGACAGAATGGCAGGAAGTATACAATTTCATTGATCCGACCGAGAAACTCGTCCCTCCGGAAATGAGCCTAAGAGGGAACCAAACAATTAGGGATGACAAGTATAGCCTCTGAGGCCAACTGCAGTAAGACTCTGTGCAAACAACATGGCTCCTTTTTGTGTTCATGTCATAGTTTTTACCTTCAGTATTGGCCGAATCATAGACTCTTTAAACTGTCGGGAGATTTTGATGTCATCAATTTTCTGTACATCCTCTGGGGAAAAGCACAACGTGAGCATTAACTTCACTTCTGCTTCTATTACCTGAGGGTTGCTGATGGCTACAAACTGTACGTCTTTACAGTTTAACATCAAATCACAAATACTCTTTGTGTGAACGTGTTGGCAAACTATCATCTCTATTATTTTGCAAGACGCTGTGAATGTCTCAGCAATAAATTCAAATGATCTGACAAACCAAACTATTTGAACAGACTTCACATCATCAGGCTGATCTTCAGCGACAGCAACAGATAGAAATGCAAAGCAGTGTGTCAGGAGGAGTTTTCATGTGTTGCCAATGTGGGAGCCTGTTCAAGTATTTCTGTCGCTGTGAGATGATGATTTGTAATATTATGTCTCAAGGAACAAAACACCATAAGGTTGTACTTCACAGTCGTCTTTGTATTTTAATTATGTAAATATGTTGGTGTTTGTCTGTGGTCCTCTCACCAAGCTTGTCAGCCAGCTTTCTGCGGGTGACCTCCTCGGCCTCGTGACGGAGTTGCAGTGCATGCTCGGCAATTTCATCGCTCGCAACGTTAGACGTCATGATGAAGAGGGCGTCTTTACATTCGATGGTCTTCCCCTTACCGTCTGTGAGGCGACCCTGGGAGAGGGACAGCAGGAATGTTGGAGAGATGGATTTGTTCAAGTTCAATTCACACAAACAGAAACACAAAGATATGACATATTATCTGTGTGTGTGTGTGTGTGTGTGTGTTCATGCTCTACACACACCTCGTCAAAGAGCTGCAGCATGATAGTGAGAACGTCAGGATGAGCCTTGTCCACCTCGTCAAACAGGACCACGGCGTTGGGACAGGCCTTCAGCAGCTTGGTCAGCTGACCTCCCTCCTCATGTCCCACGTACCCCGGCGGAGAGCCGATGAACTTTGCCACCTGTGACAACAACGGGTCAAAAGGAGTTTAACGATTGGACACAAACATGTGGTTCACATGAAAACTCCTTCATCTGTCTTGCTTCCTTCTGCTCTTCGTGAAATGTTATATTCTGCTGCAAATCCTTGGGGGAAATGGATCAGATGTGGATCTATATTTTCACAACATAATGTAAGTAATTCAGATCGAATGTAATCATCATCGAAGCTTCACATAAAAGGGTAAAACCATAAAAAAAAAAAATGTCTGCATCCATTGTGCGAAGGAGAATAAATCTGAAGTCATGACTCTGCAGCAGTAAAGGAGCAGTTCTGCTCTCGTCAAAAATAATGACTTAAGAACCAAAACCTTTAGCTGCTTAATGTTGTCACTGTCATTTATAACTTCAATGATCATATATACAGGTAACCAGTATCTTACCTCATGTTTTTCCTGGAACTCGGACATGTCCATACGGATGAAACCCTGCAATCACGAGATGGATTAATCCTCAAACCGCTGCACGTATTGTGTGTGTGTTTTTTCTGCTGTGCTCGGTTGAATGGGTTGAATGTACCATTACCGTGGAAACCAACACTAAGTGAATTGTCTGTCATTTCTTCAAGGCGGCAAGAGCTATTCAATTAAATGTCTTATAAGTGTTTTATATCTCCGAGACGACCTGGTGTCCGCCTATTGATTCAAAAGGTAAAACACCTGAAAATACACAGTGAGTGTGTATTTGTCTGTCCATCCTATATTTCGAGTTTCATTATCCACATCTAGAATTTCTACTCTTGCTGACCGATTCTTTTTTCCTTTCCCTGGTTTGTTTTATTTTTACATTTTTCTCTGTAAAGATAGATTAAACAGACAACAATGTCAGTGTGTTTATGTGTGTGTGTGTACCTTTTTAATGTCCTTGTGCATGTAGCGGGCCACCTGTTTGGCCAACTCCGTCTTACCTGTGAGACATAGACATTATTTCATTATTCAGTTTCCGCCAGGAACAAGCCCCTGCTCCCATTTTCTTATTTTGTAGAATGGCACTCAGTAGAGCGCAAAACTCAGGCAAAGCCAACAATCCACTTTCTGCACCAAATTCCACACACTCATAGATATAAGTCTTCTCAAGATCCAATAATAATTTCTTGAGAAATTAGTGAATATTTCAAAACACTCAATATTGCAAAAGTCAAAATGAATCCTGGATCTGCACTGAAATACATTGGGTTCTTTCTTGGCCCGCGTCACATCCGTCCAACAAGTTTAATGTAAATATGTTTGGTATTTTTTGCGCATCCTGCTGACAAACAAACTAACAAACAAAATCAAGCAGAGACAGGGGCGTTGAAACCCTTTCTGTGCAAGAGCGAGCTGAAAGGGCCCCCCCCGAGAAAAGCTTATTATGTTAGTCCACCGCAACAACAACGGTGTAGCCCCCCCCCCAGGTCCCTTTTGTCTGGGACCCCAAAAGTCCCTTGAAACGCCCCTGGGCGGAGGTAAAAAAAACTAAACAGATGGTCCCTGCTTTTTGTCACACATCAGCATGCAGAGAATTCAGGAAGTCTTCCCGACTTGACGATCTCTCTCGTTCTCTAAGTGCCGGCCTCACTCCCACAGCCTCCCTCTACCAAGCTTTCAATCATCTGCAGCTCTCCAGAAGAACACATTATGTTTGTCGGTAAAATATTCTGCATATAAATGCTCATATATGATATTGATGTCCTGCGTTTGGTATGCATATGGGTATGATGAGTGTGTGTGCGTCTTGTTGCTCTGTTTAATATTGATGTCTGATGGCCACAGTTTGTCGCTGAAGGCAACAGAGAATATGAACACCGTCGCTCCTTCATCTATCTCTCTGGCCTGTCATTTCTCCATCTCCCTCCTTTTTTAGCCATCTATCTCATCCCATAATATTCCTCCGTCTCCTTATTGCCTTCACCCTGACACACTTCTTCCTGCTACTTGTGAACGTGTAAACTGCAGACGTCCCAAGCTTTGTCCTTTAAATACTGAACCTGACCACACAGATTTCAGCCGTTTTCACACCAGAAATCTTGAATCAAGCCTCATGTCTGTATCACACTGTTTACATTTGATTTGTTATATTTGGTTTCACATTGTAATTTTGGAATTTTGTCCTCAACACCTTGTTGGGCTACGTCCACTTGTACCCGTGATTGATTGTTTTGTACACGGACGTGTTTCTGATGATGGCTTGTGTACATAGAGTTCAATGTGTTGTATTAAAAATGGATGGGACTTCATGGAGCCAATACTGATCAAATAAAATGCCAAAACTAGTCCTGATATCCATCTTCCAGAAAACACACAAACACATCCATGTGTTCTACTACCATCCACAAGGATCTGTGTGTAATTTGAACCACTGTGAACAACTCTGAAGATGCTATCTTTGTTGTGTATAACTACATGATACTGACCAGTTCTGATTTATCATCAACCACAAGGAGCCTGGTTCCGAGGAGATTGACTGATTGATCAACTTTATTGTTCCCTGAAGGAAACTGATTGAAAAACCACCAGACCAATTGAGTCTTGGTGGCCAGGACTGACTTTAGTGACACTGTCAAGCAAATACAAAAATAAAAACATTTGGCCTAATGATGCCACTCAAGGAAAAGTCAGGGGTTCATAAAGTCGGTGGTGTTCATCCTCTGGGGACCGTGAATGTTTCTCAATGTCATCAACGACCACCAACCAGCTAAGAGACTCACTGAGATTCTGTAGTGTGGTTAAAAACTTGAACATGAACAACAAAACATGACCATGACTGGTTAGTACATTTTTGCATACTTTCAGTTCGTTAGTTATTTAGCAGGATGAACCCAAAACTACCAAACCAATTTTCATAAAGTTTTGTGGATCAGAATTATGGAGTGGTTTCAGTTTCTCTCTCTTTAACATTGCCAAGTAAGGCCTTAACCTTGTTGGAGTTGTGCACTCTCCAAGTGTCTACGTAGATGGTCTTAATTTAATCAAAGAGAGCTTCTCATTGTTAAATTAATCAGTTGAATAAAGCTAATGTAAAGATAGTTTTATTATCACAAAGTGACACCTGCCTTTGTAGCCTTGTGTGTTCTTGGTCATTTAAATCAATGTGTTTGGCAGGAAGAGAATACACTTCACTCTATGAGCATTCAGTGGAAACTTGACTTGCTCGAGTGTTTATTTTGGCAGCGACTTTTAGCAAACCCGAAGTGTATTTTTTCTTTTTTACATCACTTCATGAGACCAAAACAAAGAGGAAGAATTGGCTGTGAGAGATGAGATAGTGATTTACCGATTCCTGATGAACCCAGGAAGAGGAACACGAGGGGATGCTCTTCGTCGTACCAACCATTCTCCTTCCTCCTAATGGCTGAAGAGGGAACAGACAGGGAGGCAGAGAAAGAAAAGAAAGGGAGGCTATTATTTCCGTCATTTGCATTTGTTGACTTTGCTTTTGCGCAACCTGGTCCAAGTTTCACCCAACTGGACCAGATTGACCCGAGGGCAGCGGGTATCCCAGAAACTACAATAAAAGAGAGAGAAGGCGGGGATGAGAAAAGGGTCAGAGACATTTGGTGGAAAAAAAATGAGAAAGACGAGAGAAAACAGAGCGAGAGAGCGAGATGAGAGACCTCCAGAAAGCTGCCCACAATCCTCCCCCCTTCAGTCAGTGGGGCCATTAGCCAGCAGTAATTGTGTTAGCCTCCCTGGCGCGGCCATGGCGAAATCAGTTTAGCATGGATCGCAGCCTCACACACACAGACGCACACACGCTCGCTTAAAGAGGAGTGCCTACCCAACCCTGCCATCACCCCAGCAACCGCTCTCGCACACATACACAAAGACAAGATGATGAGGTGGATCGGAGACGAGCAGAGAGTGTATTTGGCCGTGGTTTCAGTCGCTCACCGAAGGAGCCGAGACCCGAGCACAAACCGGTCCAACCATCCGAACCTGTTGAGAGGCTGGGGCCAAAATCAAAGACGAGGGTGAACAGAGCCACCGGGATCAAAGCTGTGGCACAGAGGCTCAGTGATGCTGTCTCAAGCAAAAAAAAAGTCCCCGGTTTGAATCCGGGTCTCTTCCCGAGTCTTTTGTTTGTTCCGTGCAGAACAATCAGTTTCCTCACGCACTCCATACACGTTTATTTTACTTTAATTTGAAACTCTACATTTCTCATTGGTAAGAAAATGTCTGTGTAGTTTGTACGTCCTGCCTTTAGAAGTTGGAAGGCTCTGCTGCACAGATTACTGGTGCATGTAGAGCTAAAGGACAGATACATGCAGATTTCATTTTTCAGCTAATTAAGTATAGTCTGCATTAACCTCAATAACTCCCAGTGCAGCTGATGCTGGCAGAAATGCTGTTACAGAGCTCCGAGTTTAGACATGGTGGGATCAATCTAGGGGAATCTTCAGAATCCAATGTTTCCTTTGTAAGAATAAACAGTGTTGATACGTTACTATTGTTCAAAGGTTCCTTCTCAACCTGTGTTCCCTCCTCTTAAGGTGGATCAGAGTCTGTATGTTTTTATATTATTGTTTTTTCACATCTTCAAATAGAAATCTGCAAGATCTCCATTATAAATACAAATACATTGGAAAACAATATTCGACAAAATTAAGTTGATTCTATATCTATCAAACCAACAAATGTATTACTTAGAGTATTATAGTTGCAATCTAGTTTGTAATTTGATATTGATAATATAATAAAAATAAAATTGGGTACAGAGTGCAGGGAAGACACAAACCCTGTGGCCGCTGCAAGAAGACTCCAGCCTCTGCATAAGGGGCGCGTGCTAGCTGACCTGATGGGGGGTGTGTTGGTGTTGGTCATGTTAATACTGCCAGTCCTTCAGGTGTTTTCCACATGAAATCTGTTTAACTCCAACAAATGAGATTCAATCTTGTAAAAGCCATGACCTAAAAATACTGGGAATGGTCCAGGCTGCTAAAATGTGTCTGACTTCTATGTATTCTTCTCAAATTGTCATTGGCTTTTCATGCTTTAGGGTTCTGAAAAGGTTTAAAAGTCATAAATATCTCACTTTGCAACACAAGTTGAGACAATGAGCCTCAACGATGAGACTCAGAGGTCTCAAAATCCAGGCAAGTTGTCACGTGCAGTCAGAACAATGGCATTAAAATGCTGTGGTATCAAAACTGGTTTGATTTCTGTGTCAAACAATGACTACATGCCACATTAAAGCATCTCCTGCCAACATGATGCTCCTCGCCTCATTCACTCACTGTACACTGCTGTGCCCAAAAGCTGTCTGTGATTCCGAGCAGCTAAAACATTGATCCAAGTGTTAAACTATAGGTACTAATAGCTGATAAAACATGAGGATCTGAAGCTTGGCAGGAGGAGAGGAACACGGGATGAAGGTGGAGAGATGACATGGTGGAGAGGTAGGAACAGAGATAAGGAGAGGGAAGAGGAGCAAGGATGTAGGAGATAAAGAGGGGAAAGAGAGAGGAGTGATGGAGATAAGGAGAGGGAGAACGAGCCAGAGAAACAAACGAGTGTGTCAGAGATGAATAGTGACAAGAGGGGCTCCAAAGCCCAGTCTGCTTTATCAATGGCCGTGTGAATGACAGCGTAACCTTCTGTGTGTTTTAGCTGATTGAGAGCGACTTTGACAGAAGGGCACACTGACATTTCTCAGAGGAGCCTGACAACAACAAGGAAAGGAAGGAGACACAAAACAAATGAAAGCTCTGTCTCTCTCTCTCGCACATGCATACATACACACGCACGCACACACACACACACACACACACAGATATACACACTCAGAGCAGTGTGCATTGGGCAGGTCTGGTTGTCTCTAACATGATTACAGAGGGATGATTCTCTTCAATAACTCTTAGCCCTGAGAGCTAAACCTGGATCAATCTAACCTCCTTCCTGTGTGTGTGTGTGTGTGTGTGTGTGTTTTACAGCAGCCCAGCTGTTGAGGAGTTCAGGTCAAACACACCAAAGTTAAACATAAAAAAAACTTCAAACCATTATATCATTTCTTCTTTCCAATTCTATTCTGCATTCTTTTTAATATTTTCACTTTGTTCTCAGGGAATAATTTGTGGATCTTGATGAAAAAAAAAAATCAGGCACATTAAGAAGAATGATATCTATGAGCTTAAATAAAGTAGTGCTGCTTGGTTGAATTGAAATTGTTAGAGGTATGCCTTTCTCATGTGTGGCTTCTGTTCGGTCTGCTCATATGAAGCCCTTTTTTGTCCTTATCTCTACATCCTTTTCTCATTTGCCGTGTCCTTATCTGCAAAATATATCCCTATATCCCTTTCCTGGTCAATCTCCTCATCTCTCAATCTCTGCTCCCTCTCTTCCTCTGTCAGTTTGCCTAATTTTTATTCCATACTATGTGTTTTTGTAAAGGTCTGCAGATAGATGCTCTGTCTGCCTCTTGGCCTCTTTTTGCCATCCAGCATGCTCTCTCACTCTCACTCCCTCTCCCAGCATGTGTGTGTGTGTGTGATATATTCACTGTAATACTTCTCGGGGATCAATAAGCTGTTCCTTTATCACCGTGGCGATGTCTTCTATGGCTTTCAGGACAATTTGCCATGATAACAACAATCAGTCATCACCCTGCCAAAGACTACAAGTCCCATGATTCTCTCTTCTTTCTGGGACCCCAATTCATGCCATCCATACAGTCTGTATGTCTTCCGGTGTGTAGATTTTTATGAATATAATATTTTTATGAAGTATTTGACTTTCAGAGTAAAAAATTCAAATCCAACTTGCTCTGCTGTTTATAAACTGGGATATGTGTTATCAGTAACTCATTACAGATTACATTTGCTTATTGCTTTCGGAGAGAGTTGATTATTTTCACAAATCTAAACAGAAAACGTCCAACATCATAAAAATAACACACAACCTCTTTCTACAGACCCACAAACACTGAGAGGGAGCGGATCAATACATGGCCTCCATGGATGCCTGGTGTAATATCAACTCTTTACTGTCTGCAGTGTTATTGTGCTCTAACTCATCTCCCCTCCCCGTCTCTGTGCACTTCACTCGCTGTCTTTGTCTTTTAGTCAACGCTCCCAGCTTCCTGGTTCTCCGCTCCTTCTCCCTTATCTTCTCGTCCCTTTTTTTTCTTCTTTGTTTTTTTTCCCACTTGGCTCATCTGTTTTTTCTCTTTCGGTCTCCATCACTTTGCCTGTCTGCTGTCCAGTCCTGCCTCCGGGCAGGAGATGGACAGCACAGCGCGGGGAACGATGATGGAGAGATTCAGGAGGTGTGTGAAGGCCACAAAGTGCGAGTAGGAAAGGACAGAAGGGTGAAGCAGAAGGAGTGGGTGTGATGGAGGTCGAGGGGGTACAGAGGTAGAGAGGGAAGGAGAAACAGAGGAGAGAAAAGGGAGAAAAGATGGGGAAAGTAAATGAGGAGGAGGGGATGAGTGTGGGGAGGGGGTCTGTAGTATGTCTCCTCTCTGTAATCGTGTTAACTGGCGGCTCCAAGCCTGGCCTCTTCAGCTGTCACACACAAACACACACACACGCACGCATATGCACACAGCACCTGTGTATGCCTGACAGACAGCTCATTCATCACAATTAACCAATTACAGCCTCCGCTGGTCTGTCTGAACCCGCCTACTGCTGGAAGGAAGGGAGGAGAGCGGAGGAGCGGAAGCAGAGGGCAGTGGAAAACAAGAACATGCTGAAAAAGAGAGGGGTAATAAAGAGAATGGAAAAAGAGGCGGCGTGGTAACAAAGAGGAGGAGGAAAGTTTAAAAATGTGTATACATACATATATGTTTTGTGTGTGTCTACTTGTTGGCCTTTCTGCGTGTGTTTACCTGAGGCCACAATATTGATGGCCCCCTCCTGTCCGATGATGTACTCCTTCAGCCTCCTCTCCAGGGGGAACCTCCTCCTCTCCTCTGCCTCCCGTCGAGCCTGTGCCTCCTGGAACTAGATGGAGATAAAAATAAAGAAAAGAAGAAGACAGTCAATGAATCAAGAGCAGGAGGGAACATTTTAGAGGGCATAAGGTGATTAAAATGGGCCGTGTATGAAATCAACCCTCTGAAAATCCAACATTAGAACATGAAAGGTGTCTCTTATTATTCCTTCCCCTCTTCATCATCACCTTTGTTTACTTTACCACCTTTTCTAACATCACAAGTTGAACCCACTATGAGATCTAAAAGACTGCAATGGCACAGTTATGATTCTGGGCATTTATATTTAACCTTAACCTGAGTCTATTTATAGGGTATAAATAAATTTCACTAAACATTCAGACACCGCTACATAATGGTGAACTCACTATACTGTATGGTGGACTATATAGTGCATAGTGAGTGAGTCTGGACACAGCCTCAGTCTGTGCAGTTGTGATCAGGGGATTGAGCCGTGATATCGCGGTCCTGCCGATACACTCACTCGACTTATCGTGAGTCAGTCTTTATTATCATCCAGACGTTTCACCCTATTTTTAATGATCATTTTTAGGAGCTGCCGTGTTGTCCATCTATTTATACAAGATGTTTCAGATAAGCGTCTCTCATCAGGCATTTTGCAGGACTTAAACATAGCTATTTAATACTTTATAAGGTACCTTGCAGTCATTACGTAATTATGACGTGACTAAAGAGTTCACAGTGTGTATAGGCAGATATTTGTTACAATAACATTATTTCGTAAGCATAGCCAAGTGATAAATCCAAATTTCCTCATCACATTTTAAGAAAAATTATGTAACAAAACTTTTGCTCATCTCTCCTCCTCTAGAAATCTCTTTACTCTCCATCACTTCGAAATTTCCTTTCCATTTTCCAGCAGTTATCTGCTTCCTGCCTTCCTCCTCTTTAACACATTCCTCCTCTCTCTATCTGCCTTTGCCTTCCTTTCTCCAACTCCCATTTCCTCTCTTCTGCTGATTTGATCTCTTTCCACTTCTCTTCTCCTTCGTTCGTTGCTCATCTATTTCTTCTCTTCCACTTTCGATTCTTTCCCTCGCTCTCGCCCACTGTGTATCTCACTCGTTCTTTCTTTGTTTGTTTCTTGCAGCCAGCGCCATGCCTCATTCATCCTCTCCTCTTTGTGTCCTCAGACTCCAGGTTTTCAGCCTGCAGTGGAGGCCGCCTGTTTATTCTCTCTCTCCATCTTGCTTATCTCCAGCCTGCTGTCAAGCTGCTGGATAACTACAGATAATTCAACTTTGATTTAAGAAAACAGCAGACCCCACTTATACCACTATAAACCTGTAAAATACCAAGAGGAGGGAGACCTCTCAGTTTGTCCTGTGAGAAACCCATGAAGTCTTAAGACTGCCTTCACCATGTGCCAATACAGTTTTTATTTCAAAGCTTTGTGATCTGTTAAGACAAGAACACTTAGTTCATATGACCAAAGTCATGTGGGTATGTCCGGTAAAGTCATCACAACTTTGGGTCGCATCGCTGTAGATATAAATGAAATATGGTGCACCAATATGCTCAGATAATAAAACTGAGGATCAGAAATGTTATGTGTCTTGGATCATAATTAGAAAATGCTATTTTCAGACATGAAATCCAAACAATGTTCGGAAAAATGGGTCTGGACATTTCCCGTAGTTTGCTTTTCATTAATATAGAATGCAGCAGGAGACTGTTCGGGGCAGATGTGTTCTCTGCTCTCAAATCTCGATGTCTTTCCAAGTTAACAAATACAAGATTTTTGTATTTTTCCAGTTTTGAATCGGTAGCGTGTCAGAAACATCAACATCCACCCAATCACTCACCCAAATTCAGAAACATGTCTGAAAGCAGCCTAAGACACAACATTACCACCAACATCCTAACTGTCTTAAATTACATGTAGTTTATATTATATACTAGCTTTGTTCTTCAGCAGGTTTTTAACCCCTGTTAACCTCAGCCAGCTTTCAAATCTCTAATACTCAATAGCACCTGTCACTCAGTCAGCACACTGACACAGACCTCCTGATGAGAGAGTGTCTGTTTGCACGGGGACAAGTAAATGACACAGATGTCTGTTGAGTGAATTGTGCCGAGTCGTTTAGACCAGGCCACAGGAAACAACTTCAGTATCAACACACGCGTTTGCATAGAAACTAATGTTGCTTTAATTGCTTAGACAATCTGCACGGCCCGTGCGGAAGCAGAACAAAGTGTGTGTGTCGTACTTTTCCCTCCCACTCCAGCAGCACTGCACCCACGTCTCCCTCCTTAGCATAGGCCCTTGCAGTGTGTTCCAAACCATTGGTTTGCAGGGGGTTGGCACCTGTGCAAAAGAAAACAAACAAACATAAATGAAAAAAATTATTGAATGAACATTTAATCATTTGCAGCAATGCCTGAATGAAAAATGTCTATTGTTGATTTTACTTTGAGAATCACAAGAACGTGCAGCAACTGCCTCAGCAGGAGGCCCAAAACGTCAATCCAGTGAGTGAGGTTAGGGGTGAGAGGTCGCCTGGGTTCAGGAAGCTAACTGCAGTGAAGCAGCAGGGCCATGCAATGACCCTGTGGGGGTTTCATATCTGCAACTCGTGCCAATAATACACACCCTGACCCCTACACCAGCACACCAACGCCCTGCACGGTTATACAATCTATACACACTGCAGGTTGATGCAGGTTGGGGGCCGCTGGTGCACAAAGGTGCACACACTTCCACACAGCAGGAAGGGTCAAATGGAGGAAAGATTTAGTTAAACAGATTTTCTTTAAAGAGGTTGGAGTATAAACGTAGGAAACAAAGAAACAGCACGTGTGAAGTGTGCCAGGGATGGACTCTGGTGCCCTGCTTGTCACAGAGGATGGTTAGCGGTGCCTTCTGCCCTGACCTGAGCCACCACATCCACGCACTCGTGCCTCCACACAAACAGGTGCATGTTTCCATCACATCAACGACTGAAAATTGAATTAATAATGTTTTAAAATAACTCAACTTGAATAGTTCTCAGTAGAGTGTATACCCCGGCCAAGGCCCAACAGTCCCTTTGTTAAATCATATTTAAATCTGCTAGATCAGGATTTATATTTGGATCTGTACCATATTTCACAAACTCATAAATATCAGTCCCCTAATGATCAAAGAATTGTTCTCCAAGGAAAATGGGGCAAAATGTATACAAATACCTTATCAAGGATTTGTTAAAGAAAAACTCACACATTTCCTGGATCCAGCACTTTGTCCAGATCCACATCACATTTCCTTTTCTTCTTTTTAAAATATATTATGGGAACTATTGCCTTTACTTTTGGTGTGAAAGAGGGAGAGAGCGGGAGAACTCAAGCCTCAAACCAGGGTTGACCATAATTTTCTCGATTTGCGTTCCCTGAGAGTTGTGTACTCGTTCAAATCACACATATTTGCGCACAGCTTGAATCTCTGTCAGTGTTCCAGTTGATATTGAATGATTAAATCAGTCTCTGATTGAAAATAAAACTTGCCAGTTTTACAGTTATTTAGCAATTCATTTAGAAACATTTAGGAGGTTTGAGTTTTTTGTAAAATAAAAAATAAAACACAGAATTTTGATTCAGCACTATTGAAACGACATTGAGTCCTGCTCTTGTGTCTCAAATATATAAAACAAATACTGTTTACATCACAGTTGACAGTAGTTTTAGTTCTACTGTGATGAACGAGAAGAGAAACCAGGATGAGCAACAGATGCAAATGAAGACCCTAATAAAATCGTAAATCATGACACACGACTGCAATACATGGATTTCCCTCGCTTTACTTCACAGGAGCCGCTGGAGGCTCAAGAGAACTTCTGTGACGAGTCACTTTGCAACAATCTTTGGCAAAAAAAGTCAGAGGCCTTAATTCAATTTAAGACATTACTGACACTCGTGAGAGGAAATGTAGGAAAAACAGTGCAAACTTATGGAAGTGACATGAAATGTGTCACTTTAATGGTTAGTCGGCAGGGAAATCCACTGAAATCTCTCTGTTACCAGGAGGTGGGATGATTAAAATAAATCACTGACAAACTGTTAGTGACAATGCTGTCCTCTACATCTATCGAGTGTATATTAAGGTCTCCATTGTGCCTTTTAACCTGATGAGGGTAGATATTTTCAACAGTTTAAAAAATGGTGCATTCAAGCACCATACGATATGGCTACGTATTGCTAGCTGTGCATTAAGAGCCAGAAAACCCATCTGGAGTTTTTCGGAGTAAGCTGCACTCAGCAACTGCACAGTGTAATCAATACAGGTGCAGGTTTGTATTTCTTCTGCTCCGTGCACGACCACAGAGACTAATAATCACTGTGATGATCATCGATAAACCCCTAAGTTTTGTGACCTGCTCAGCAAGCGATCGATCTCAACAACTAGTGGTGCACTAACCCCCCCACGTCCACCAAAAACATGAGGGAGGAAAGCAATAAAGTACCCTACACACACACACACACACACACACACACACACACACACACACACACACACACACACACACACACACACACACACACACACACACAGAGGACATAATAAATAGCATCATTTAGGGCTTTAATATCAGGCCAACCCTCTGGGCCATAGCACTTTATAACAGGATCAACACTAACAACACTCACACACAGACAGACAGAGGGACACACACACACAGGCACACACACACGCATACAGAGGATCCCTTCATTAGGAGCGCTTTAGTTATGCCTATTAGGAGTCCCCTCCTCTTTCCTATTTCCTCCTCCCTCTCTTTCACTGCAGCTGGTGGGAGAGAGACCCTGCTGGTCTCTCTGTGTGTGTATGTGTGTATGTGTGTTTGTGTGTGTGTCCTTGTATCTGTTTTGTGTGCGTCTCTGAGCATGTGTGTCTCCTCTAGCCCCCTACCACCTACAGAGCCGCCCATTATCGTGCGCCTCTGGCCACGGGCCTGATGTGGAGCTTGGGGAACAGCTAGAGAGCCTCCGCAGGTAGAGCGAGGGGACTGGAGGGCTGCAGAGGAGCCCGAGGGTGGGCCTGGAGACTGTGATGGATGGAGATGTGAGCCGAGGGCCGGCTAAGGCCAAAAGAGCAAACCGACGGCCGATGGAGTAGCATGGACGCACGCAAACACAGGGGAAATAACAAGGTGGAGGATACACACAACTATTTAGAAACACACACAATGTGCACATACATGAGGGAAAAAATGAGAAACACACCCAAACCCTCATAGATGTCCTGAAGCTATGGAAGGTTATAAGACTTTGGGTGATGATGTAAGAAGGGATGGATAGAAGACAACAAAGGGGAAGTGGATATAATACAAATTAAACACACTTTGTTGAGAATAATTACACAGGAATCAAAACACGTACAAATGTCTATACATATAGAAAATCTGGCGCAAACACACTCGCACACTCTATCGGCGACGTGTTCGTAATTGAAAGTAAGTGATGCCACGACTGTTATTGGCCACGACAGTGGCGCCAACCCTGCCATGGTCCAGTCAGGCAAGTCATGAGCAAACCCGTCTTTAATCTGATTGTTTTAAAGCAAATGTCTCTGCTTTGTGAAATTTCGTACCTTTTTAATTCAAAAATGCGACTGCAGAACACTGGATTGAGTTAGACGAGTTGATTTGTTTAAGCGTACTGAGAGTGCTTACAGGCACAGGGGTGAGACGGGAGAGACGGGCAGACCCGGCTTCGGAAGCACCATCCATCATAAACATAAACAAGACGACGTTATTACTTGCTTGTGTGTGTGTGTGTTTGTGTGTGTGTGTACAGTGAGGGTGGTGGAGGTTGTGGTGTTTGATCCAAAAGTGTTTTTAGATTAAAAACCCATCAGCCTAAAAAGGAACAACTACAAATGTCGTCCAAGGTAAGGTTCAAAAAGGCGACTGGAAACTGAAGTAAATATAAAAGATAAAAGCATTCATGAATACATGAATATTTTAATATTCAGAAATGGAGGCTTGAGTGCACACACACATACACACTCGTACACACACATAAAAAGACACACATCCTGTGATTGTGGAGTTAGCCCAAGGGCATGTTCTGTGTAGAGGTCACAGTTCAACTAGGCAGAGCTTGTTTAAAAGCCACTCGCCTGGAAACTGAGGGGGATATTCTGCCCTCAGGGTCCACAAGTGTGTTGATGTGTGTGTGTGTGTGTGTGTGTGTGGGTGTGTGTGTGTGTGTGTCCAGTGGAGCTGAGTCAACGACAGGTGCAGATGCAGTGGGGGTGAATGGAGAGGGGGACAAGTGATCAATTTCAAATGAGCTTTGTAATACTGTTTATATGACTCGGGGGGTGGACGCGTTAAGATGATGATACATGGAACTCTTTTTAAAGCTCATGGAGACAATAAGCAGCCTTCAGCTCCAAGGACACCAAAGAGGAAAGTCAGTGGTCCAGCATATGTCGGGGTAAATCTGGGACCCCTGAATTAGATATTAAGGTGTATGACTCAGTATTTTTTCGCCTGAAATGATTACATGGTACATTTTTTAATGAATTTCTTTACCTAATTAACGTAAACAATATTATCCTAATAAAGGGGGATGTAAAATAGAGTGCCGCTCAGATCCCAACTAGCGCTAACCCCCTCGGGACCCGCCGGGTGGGGCTCAGATCGGGTCTCCACACGCTACTATAAAACATTATTAAAATTAAAAATGGCTTTAAATCAGAGCATAAATAAAATGGAACTTCTTGATTCATCAGGACAATAAATAATATACTAGATGTTGATTGGTTTGTAGCCAGGCGTTTGTCTGTCGGCATGAGGTAAATTTGGTGGCTAGTAGTGTTTCTGATTTAAATTGAGTAAATGAATGAGCTGGTTCAGTTTTTTCCACTGCCATTGTAATATCATAAAAAAAAACTAAAAACGTTTTCAGTACAAAAGAACCGAAAGAACCTGAATTGTTCTCTTTTCTGGAGTTTTCCTTCATCAAAGACCGACATGGTTGATCTGAGCAGGGAGAGCAAAACTCCTCCGTCAGCAATCCTCCTTCTCCCTCTCTCTTTATTAGTGGTGGTCCGCACGGAGAGCCTCGAGAGAACTCAATAAAACGAGGAACATGAAAGTGTTGAAAGTGAAGAGACGTAGTGAAGTCCGGGAAACTACTCTCACATGTCGGCCACAGGCTTGGACTATTTAGGTTGGAGGAAAACATGGTGGATGTAACAGAAGTAAAGTCTTTTCACATTTGATGTCAAATGTTCACAGGTTCGACTTTACATTTAATTCCACTTTCCCTGAGGAGTCCTACAATATCTTGGGCATTTTTTAATGCTTTTGTTTTGGCCTTTTTATACCACATCAAAAGATATTTACCTTGAGAATGTTTGGCATAATTTTCCAGCACAACATTGCCTATATGACCAGTTAATAAACATTTCCCTTCGACATTGGGAATCTCAACGTATTGGACCCAAAAAAAAACACAAGACACATCACGTGATTTGATCGTGCCGGTGTGGTTTGTTATCTGGAAAATGTCAGTTGTCCAACAAGGACAGTAATGTGGGGGGGTTAGGGTGGGGTTAGGGTGGATGCACTGTGACTTACCAGCCTCCAGCAGCATGCGGACGGTGTGTGGGTCGTCAGCCAGTGTGGCGTAGTGCAGCGCCGTGCAGCCACGGAAACCAGCCCTGCTGCTGAGCCTGCTGCTGAACTCGTCCTCTCTGGACACCAGAACTGTACAGAGGACCGGAAGATTAGAGATAAGAGAGAGAAACACACACACAAAAATTTGATGTCTGACAAAATATTCCAAATGTATTTAAGAGAATTAAACAATTGCTCAAAGATGGAAACGTTAAACAGGGTCTTATGAATCCAATCTGAAACCTCTTTACACCAAAATTAGAAGATTTATGGCGTTTTTTTTTCCATTCAGGTATACACCCACTAGAAAAAAGGGGATTGCCTTTCTTTTTTTTCTCCAGTGTGTCATATTGGATGGCACAAACAACAAAAACTGAGGCACTCTCTCACCTCGCTGTCTTGCCAAATTAGCTCAAGTTCACCTGGGTTCCACGTTTCCATCAGAGCCAATCGGATCTGGAGCTGTGTTTACAGCAGAGTCATTTGACCCGGGAGTGAAAGCCGATTATATCCAAACCCATCGCAGAGAAAAGCCAGATGTTAGTTGGGGCTTGAGATGCTCACAGTACATTCCCTAAAGCTGAATGATTAAGATGAATTAACAAACTAATTTAACATAAAACCCAGATATTTTTTACTCAACAGCAAGACTCCAGAGAGAGTGTCAGTGATAACACTGCAGTCTACTGAATTGTCTTCCTGTTTCCAGCTTATAAAGACTTGTTCATTTTCACAGATTTAAGCTCACCGACATGGTTGTAATAATGCAAGCTGTGTTATGGGGCCTGCTTTGTTGTTCTCTTTCCTAATAACCAAGATAGTCTATCATTCTCTCCTTACTCCTCTTTTTCATAAGAGCGCTCATCTCGTGCCACTCCTCCATCATCCCTTTTTTTTTATATTTCTGCCTCCTTCCTCTCCTCCTCGGCATCCATCAACTCCTTTCATCACTTGCGCCCTCTTCCCTCCTCCCTCCTGTGCTCTCTCTTTCCCAATAACTTTGTCTCATCCATTTCCAGACTTCCTCTCCTCTCCCTGCCATCATCCAGCCCATTCCCTTTAATCGCTCTCTCCCTCTAACCTAACACACCTCCAAACATCCATTCCTCTCACTCCCTTTCTTTCTCCCTATTCTCCTTTTTTTTCTTTCACCGCTTCTCTTTTTCCTCCTCCTTTGCATCATCAGTCTTCCCTCCCTTGCTCAATTCATCCCACTCTTTTTCCTCTGTCGCTCTGAGAGTCTCTCTCTGCATTGTTTGTGTGTGTGTGTGTGAGAGAGAGAGAGAGAAAGAGAGAGAGACAGGGCGGGATAATCATAGCTAACCCAATAAAGCGTCGCACAGGCCCCCCTAGCCCATCCATCAGTGTGCGTCTGGGAAACGCTTCCCCACGCTACGCGGGCCCCACGTGGACCCAAACCTGACAGCCATATAAATGTCTGCAATATACATATCCCATATAAATATGTCTACAGAAACCCAACGCAGACTGGGGGGGGGGTGGTGGTGATGTGTGTGTGTGTTTGCGCGCGCCTGTGCCATCCTGTCAGTGTGTTTGTGCATGACTGTGTATGCAGCTCAGGAGAAAAACAAATAAAACACACAATACTTGTCATGGAACATCCGAAACAAATAAAGAAGAAATGAAACGTGTACATATGCAAATCCTTATGCAAATTATAATGTCTCATAATGTCCAACACTTGGGATTCATATGTGTAATATATAACCACACACACACGCGTACGCACACACACACGCACGCAATGAATGTTGTTGTTTTTTAACCTTCCAGGGAGTGGATGCCTTTCTCCCGCGAGGTGTCGTAGACGTTGTTGAAGTGATCTCCTGCGTTTGGGTCAGCACCAGCTTCGAGCAGAACCTTCACCACACTGGATAACAACAAAATACACAAACACACACATTTATACACATGTAATAATCCACATTAATGTTCCCTGGCAGAAATACACACAGGCAATCACTGCATTTCCAAAACAGCTTGCAGGCACTGATGCTGGAAACTGAACAAATTTTCCTTTAGAAATAATGACATTATACACGGGGATGGATGATATATTGGTGGCTGATAAATGAGATATCATAATTCCTGCTAATGTTCAAGTAAAGTAATTTTGAGCCAATAATAGGATTTGATAAGGAGGAATTTATATCAGGAGATTATGACAATTAAGGATGCCACTCAAAACCTGATGTGAATGGGTAAAGATTTAAATAACTAAAGAGTCTGAGTATTATTAAGATTAGCTCCTGTGAAGTTATTCTAATGATTTAGCCTAAACTTGGCAGGTGTATACAGTGTTTCCCATTAACCATCTAGACTGTGTTGGCCTGCTGTGTTTGTCCTGCCACAGTTTCATAATTGAATTAATAGTTATTTGTAAAGCACCAAATCATAATATACTATATGCTATATACTAGTATTATCTCAAGGCCTTTCTTAAGTTCGAGATGTAAAAAATTGTAGAGAAACCCAACAGTTTCCACAATGAGCAGCATCTTGGTGACTGTGAAGAGAAAAACAAATTAACCAAAATATTTCCTTATAACATAAGAGATCTTTAACATGACGTCTTGCTACGTTGCTGAACTGTGCTGATTACGTTTTTACCGCCCACAGACCGTCAGACTGAATATTTTCAGCTGTAGTAGTTCAAGTACCCGCAAGTGGCTTAAAACTCAGTCTCTCTCATGCACAGACGTTTTCTTTCACTTTTGAGTCTGTGTAACATTCACTCCGAATCTGCACGAGAGTGATGTTCTTTCCTGTGCATGAGCACCCACGCTACCACCATAGATTGAATGAATTCTAATGGAAACCCTGGGTGTATTGCTGAGGACCTAAGGTTCTCAAGAGAGCTTGACACATGACCTTTCTACATGGAAGTAAAGACAAATGAGAGCAGACCTGTTCCTGCAGTGGACAGTGAAACCTGTCTGGATATCTCTGTTGCTATTGTGAAAATACACTATTGAATCAAAACAAAAATTGGAGAGATAATCTGTGCTGTAATCCCATATTGCTGCGTTTCAAAATCTTACTGTTTCCCTTAAACACATTTAAGCATCTTTGCCATGTGAGGCCATAATGAGCTCTGTTACTGGAAGTAGGATATCGACTGGATTTGGAAATGGGACGACACTTGTTTCCATTTAGAGTCTAGACCCTTTGCAAGAGAGTAATTGTTAGAGAACAAACTAGATGCACACAGACATAGCTGGAAATATACAATTCCTCAAATGACCACAGCTCTTTCATCTGATTCACTTTCACTTCTCTACTTTCCCGTTACGGTGTACAGACTCTTAGCGTCTGCTTCTCCCCTTCACTACTCACTCGCCCGTTTCGGGACATGTACACGTGTGTACATTGAAGGGGGCGAGGGCCGGGCCCGTTTCCGGCGCAGTTAAAGGGGGGGTGTCTGTGTGTTGGAGTGGGTGTTTGTGTGTAGTCCTTCATTGGAGCGTACCGCCCTTATAGAACAAACACGAGTACCTCGGCAACACCACTCACTGTGACCCGACGGACATTCCAGGTACCGTCTCTCCGTCTACAGAACACACACACTTTATATTTACCACCATGAACGTGAGCAATGGCTTTGACATTGAGACACAGACGTGCACACAGTAGCTTGTTAGCTCCTCTGGGCGACTGGGAGAGGAGTACGGGGGGCGATGGCCGAAACATGAACCCAGCCAGTACGCTGCTGGCTGCCATTAAACCTGTGACTATGTAATTCATCCTGGCAGAGAGTGATGGATCATTTTTTAGCTAAATGGTTATGGCAGTGGCCTGAACACACTTAAATGGAGCAATAACGATTATTCCTAAGAGGTTGAGGTGGTCTTCTTAGAAATACACAAACCTGATCACTTAACATGCTACAGCTGCACTTTAAAATGAGACATGAGCTCAATGATGGAGCGGCTTTGTTTAAAAAGAAAATCAGAATTAAAACAGGACAAAGATTTTATAAAAATATAAAACATTGTTATTATTTTGTATTAAATTCTTGAAGCATTAATGAATGAATGGAAATCGGGAAATAACCAGTTGAGATTGATCTGCAGTTTTCTCTCTAAAATGTCCATTTGGAAAAAAGCAAAAAATGCGCAAGGTGACATTTATAAATTCTCCATTTTATCCAACCAATCGTCTAAACCAAAGTCTACTGATAGATATGATAATGTAGAGCATCAAGTCTTCACATCTTAGAAGCTGCAATCAGCATATGATGACTGTCAAGGGATTATCAAAACATAAAATTATCATTTATCAAACAACTAGAATGACCATCAGCATACAGTCGCCTTAAAGTCAATCAAGCAGCACGAAATTACATACACTCTTAGATATGATTCCCCTAAATGTGCCAGATTTTTTTACGTCAAGATCCTTGAAATATTCCATGAGAAAAAAGGGAAGAAATCAAAGAGCACC
This sequence comes from Platichthys flesus, assembly GCF_949316205.1. Classification (NCBI taxonomy): domain Eukaryota; kingdom Metazoa; phylum Chordata; class Actinopteri; order Pleuronectiformes; family Pleuronectidae; genus Platichthys; species Platichthys flesus. The sequence continues at coordinate 13,313,721 of NC_084948.1, forward strand.
ATCATCTACCTATGTTCAAGAAGGGGCAAAACGAAATTCTTCAAAAAAGGGTTTGTCGAAATCCATTCTGTTGTTTTTGTGTAATTCTGCTGACAATCAGACAGACAGGGGCGAAAACATAACCTCCATAAGGACGCGTTCTGCTGACTGCCATAATAGTTACCACCAAAACAGAAATGTGTGGATCCGACCCTAATATAAACCAAACTTTAATGAGTTTTCCCCAGGCACCATCCTTAGTTGGTATCTTTGCAGGATCCGAGTGAAAGCATTACTTCCATGGCAGAGGTAAAAAAAAGCAACAGAGGCTCTAATACCACATCACAGTACTCAAGCATATCACCATAATAATGTATCAGTAAAGCTTAAGAAAATTCAGGATAATAATGATTCTGGTTTCTCCATTAATGACCTCACTCTAGCTGGAGACTTAGTTAGTGTCTCGACTGTAGAACATGCGAGTTCCTGTGGGAGAGCGAGGCTGAGAACAGCCTGACCAGGTCTTTGTGTGTGACCTTGCTGAGCGGGTATGAAAGGACTATGGGGAGGTCCCCTTTTGTTACTGTATCACTGTGGCTGTGGGCCGGCAGGGGGGGGGGGGGGGGGGGGGGGGGGTGGCGTGACCCACGGAGGGCTCTGCTCTCACCCTTGCAAGCACTTCTACAAACACATGGATGCATCCTCTGAGACACATACAGACACACACACACACACGAACTCGAACTGTGTGTGTTGGTCACACGAGGCTGGGCAGGACTGTGTGAAGAAATGAGATGGTCTGAAAAGGGTTAATGGCATCAGGAAAGTCAACACGCAGGGATAAAAAGAGGAAGAGTGCGGAGGAGGAGGAGGAGTGGATGAAAGGAGGGAAGTGCCGCTAAAAAAGATGAAAGAAGGGAGATTTAATTACACAGCGTAGTGCTAAAACTAATGAGCTTTTGAAAAGACTTTATAGTTTTACTAATCAACTGATCATCAAGTGGTTAACTTTATTTGGGACGTTTAGGAGGAGAGTTGCGGCACTAATTTGAAGCCAAACTGAAGGCATGCAAAGGTTAATTAGGTTTAACTCCCAACAAGGACAAGGACTCCACCCCTAAGTCTCTCAAAAGTCTAAATTACAGACTTTCTAACACAATTTTAGAATTACCCGCAAAATCACCTGCAAATCACATGATCATTTTATTGTCCCAGAGCTTAGTGCCTCCAAATCTCCAATTTCCTTGCCAGACTTGGGTCCATTGTCTCAGTCCTCTGTGGCTGTTGCAGGTTGTAACCTGGCATATAAGCAGTATTTTGTTAACTGAACCATCTGTAAGGGATCTCATACCCTTTTCCTTCCAGTGAAGTGCTGGAAACCAATCATCAAGCCATCAGACACTACCCAACAGTTGTGTTCAATGGCTTTAGAAAGTTTACCTTCAGTAAAGTAACACTATGGATTTTTGCTGGCCTTCAAACAGCAGCTTTAAACTCAGTTTGAATGGGGCGGTTCAAGACAACATGCCTGTTTGGAGTGGGCCGTTGGTTTGGCCTGTGGTAGTGCTGGTTGCACTTCAGTTTCTGAAACTGTAAAAGCAAACTGCAGGACGAGTAAACCTGAAGCTGCACCACCGCTGCTGCACAAAGAGCTTTTCACCTGGTTATTCAAAGTTTGGTGGAGTTCATCTCAGTAAGCAGAACCCTTCACTGGAGAATCAGTTGTTGTCGTGGTGGACAGCGTCACTTACGTTGATGAGTCCCAGCCGCTGCTGCTACAGAGGGTTGGTCACCTGTTTATTCAAATTTGATTTTTAATTGAACGTATATTGTGTTCACGTCGCACAACGTTCAGCGCTGCACTTCCTTGGACTCTTAACAGTACAGTTTGAAGTGTGAGGCCGTTAAGATGAACCCGGTCAGCGGGTGTGGCTGAGGGGGTCGAGCAGTTGTCGTCAAACCAGAAGATTGGCGGCTCGAATCCCAGCCCATGCCACAGTGTCCTTGGTCAAGATGCTGAAACCCCCCCCCTAAAATGGTCCCCAATGAATTCTAAATGTAAGTCGCTTTGGACAAAAGCGTCAGATAGATGACATGCAATGTGATGAACGTTTCTCGAGATGAGAGCCATAGATTGACACACAGTTCCGGAAATATTACATGAATGGTTCACTGACTTGGAATATGGAGAACGATGCCACATTGATTCCAACTACTCACCCCAAACGCCTGTTCTTGCTCAATGTAACTTTGGTGAGTGGGTACAATCTCCTGTGAGAAGTGTGTCACTGACTGAGAGTGGCAGCTCAGACGTAATGCTGAACTGTAGATCAGTTGAAGACTAAAAACTAAAAACATATTTTTCGTTTTATTTAATATATAGTGAGTGGTACTACAGTCAGAGCTCTACTCAACACATCGATAGGCTTTGTTTTTTTATCTGCATGAAAACCACTTGATCGCTCGGACCCAGAGCCCAACAAAACTAACCATGTGGGGCTCCAGGGGGCGCTATTCTTCCGAAATCATTTTGCATTTGCACCAAAGTTGTGTTAATGGCCAGTCATCATTCACTTCATTGATGCCAGGGATGGTAGGTTCAACCTTTGAGCTCGGCCTGAGGTTTACCAGCAGGTGACTGGTTTGACTGCTGAGGGCTGGTGTTGGTTTCCCATCCTGCCCTGGAGGGAAGACAGAGGAAGCAGACACTTCCGTCTCTCCACTGCTACAATGGACACCTGAGCTGAACTGACCATCCATGTCTCTGACCACCTGGGCCAGACGCTGGACCTCACTTGACCTTGTGTTATCCGGTGCACACCTGGGGTCACGGAGATGCCAGGAGGAGAAGTTCACCGCACTCTGAGACTGTGTTTTCAAATAATCATTCATGGATCTTGATGAAAACAAATCTGGCATGTTTAGGGGACTGATATTTATGAGTGTGTGAAATTTGGTGCCAAAGTCTGGATCTAGTTAATTTAAATATGGTTTCATTCGGGGATGATATGCACCCTACTAGTTCGGTAATGAATTTGATATGTAAGGTTAGAGGACCTAAATAAGTAATAATGAATAATTGCAATATTTAGGAAACATCCAGTTTATTCACAAAATACACACTGCTATGAGTAACTGCTTGAACAAATAAGTTTTATGTTAATATGCATGTAAAAAATCTTTTTATTATTGGTTATTCTTGGAATTACCGACCTAAAATGTCTCTGGTTATTTATGCACCAGTGTGTTTTGGTCTTTTAAAAACATAGTTCATCAGCAGATCAGTTTTGAATATGGTTGGCCTGATAAAGAGCAGCAGGTGATTGGATCTTACTGCAGTTTGAACAAATTAACACATCTTTGGAACTTCATCAAGGTGAACAACTCCTTTTACTGTCCATGCTGTTACTGCATCGAAATTTGAATAGTTACTGTTAAGTCACAACACTGTTTACTAAAACGATACAAATTCCTCCACCAAGGCCCAACAGTCTTGTTAAATTCCATCAAGCCTTAAAGCTAACTCAACAAAACAATGCAGATCATAAAATCCACTGTGAAAGCTTCCTCATCATCAGATCTTCGTCCAGATCCGCACCATTTAATATTTTATTTTGGGTCATATCCCATCTCTCCATCAAGTTTCATGGAAATCCGAGTAGTCATTTAATTGAATTCCATTTAATTATTCAGTTTAACACCAATAAACCCTACCACTGTTTCTCTGTTCAATTGGCAGAGCAAAGTCCATGTCCAACTTTCAGCTCTGGATTGTTGCTGTGAGAGAATGTGAGCTCACATCATTTCCAGGTCTGTGTTCACATGATTGATACTGTTTTAGAAAACTGCAGTGATGTGCACATGTAGAAAAATCATTGCACTAAACCTCATATGTGGATTTGTGGCCACCAGAGGGAATATGTATTTATAGAGAACTGAGAGGAATACATGTAAGAATCAATGATAACACATACAGCAAGTGATTCAGTGACTAAAAGATGATAATATTTCACAGGGGAGCGCTTTCACTTCTATTCAGTTGAGCTAATCCCAGTCCCAAACCCATAATCCCACTCCACATCACTCTCTCTCCACAGCTCAACTATTCTCTCCCTCTCCTTCCCGACGAGCCACTCATCCTTTCGTTCCATCGTCCCTCCGCTCTCCCTCCCTCCCCATCAAGTCGCTCGGCCGACAGGTCGGAACGGTCAACAGGCGTCTCACTCGGCTGAGCGCTCATTGTGCACGTGAATGCGGCGAGGGAGGGACGGAGGGAGAGAAAGAAAGATGGAGATGGGTATTGTGTGTTAAAGAGTGCAAACATTGAGCCAGGCCCTGCGCCTCCCTGATTTAGCCGCACATCAAAGCTCAGCAAACACACACCCCCTCGATGTCTCAGCCTCAACTCTTACCCCTCTACTCCACCCCTGATTCCCTCATCCAGCATCACCTCGACCCCTGAACACGAGAGGCGCTTCCTGGTGGACGCTACACAGAGAAACAGTTGAAAGCTACACTTTCCACTGAAAGGACAATGTGGTCAAATCTTGAAACACAGCCACTGTCTCCTGAAACCCAGTGATCACTTCTGGTCCAGTAAAATATAAATACACAGTGAGGGAGGGGGTGAAATAATTCAACACTGGGATCCATACTGACACTGTAGCTACGGGCTAGACCTTTCTCATGAGTAATGCTCACTGTGTTTTCACTTAACGGCAGCAAATAAAGTTGTGTGTGGCTGAGTAATAGACAGTTGGCCTGTAAGATATTTAGAATGAACTCGCCTTGTTTGTGCGTGTGTTTATGCATGTATTCACACATGCATCCTCCTTTGTGTGTGTGTGTGGATGTTTTGTGAGTGGATATGAATGTGTGTGTGTATGTGTGTGTGTGAGTGATGTGTGTGAACCGATGTTCTGTCTTCCCTGCAGCAGTGACGGCTCATTGGGGGGTTGGAGGACAGGATTAAACACAGAGGAGTGTCACTGCCTCGCTGAGTTATAGCACTCATCACACACACACACACACACACACACACACACACACACACACACACACACACACACACACACACACACACACACACACACACACACACACACACACACACACACACACACACACACACACACACACACACACACACACACACACACACACACACACACACACACACACACACACGAATTTGTATAAAAAAACACTCATGCAAACAAATCTTATCATTACAAACAATAAAATTCCTGTTTCAAACCGGCAGCCACTCATGACACAAAAAAGGAAAATACTACTGTCTGAAAGGTTTCAAGCATTCGTATCGTATATATGTATATATGTATATATATATATATATATATATATATATATATATATGATCATATATATATATCATATATATATATGATATATATATATACACATCTAAACATCATCATATATATATATATATATATATATGATGATGTTTAGGATTAGCTAACAATAATATTCATTAATGATTCATCTTAGAATGTATGATTGATTTTTGACTATAAAATGGAAGAGAAACTTTGAGAGGGCCCTAAGTACATATCACTCCTTTAATCAAAAATCCAAAGACATTACAATTTCCTTAATTTAAAAGAACCATGTTTTCACATTTAAGGGGCTGTTTGATAGATTTGTTGAAAAATGTCTGAAAGAAATTATCAAAACAAATGTCCAATGTTAACTGAAGAATCAGTTCATTGATTCAATACTTATAACCTTATATAAATATCAAAGCATTAGAGGACACTAGTGCATTAAGATGTTGGCAGTTTTGAGGCATGAATTCACCCTATGTTAAAAACTCGAGGACACAGAAGCCGTTACCCAAGGATTTAAAGTAAGCTCATTTTACGCTATTTTCATATTCAAATTTCATGTTCTCATGAGGCTTGTGAGGCCCTTAAACAAAACAAGTGACCAGAGTCCTGATGGAGAAAAAAAAAAGGGGTAAATTGGATTTGGCCCAGCCTTAACCTCGGCCCCTCTCTCTGTTGTGTGTGTTCTGGGGGCCAGGAGGCTAATTTAATTTGTTGGGGCAGAGAGAAGGGGGAATGGGTAAAGACCGTCTGTCAGTCTGAAAGTCACACTTTGCACTTCTGAAGAACTACTGTAACAACTGGAGCAGGGACGTGGATGACATATGCTCCACAGCTAAGTCATGCAGACAGCTGCAGGATACCAAAACACATCTGCTCATCCAGGAGGGCGAACTGTAAAACACACACACTGACCCATGCTGTCGGTTCATGGCTGCCACCATGAGAGCGGTCCAACCGAGACGGTGGCGGCAATTTGGGTCAACGCCTTCCTTTAACAGCCTGGGGGGGGGGGGGAAGAAACAGAAAGGGATTCGGATTTAAACATTTCAATAATCAAGATTTAGCAGATGAAATCAGACACATGCTTCTATATAATACTAAAACAGTATTAGTATAGTGTTATGTTTGCCTCTTAGCACATACAGAGATATAATGATGCTAGAAAAACTATTATTCTTTACTCGAAAGGGAATGAATACATACGAAAAGGATTTAAAGCTGCTTAACTATCATGGACCTGCCTTGTTAGACACAACATTATGAACGCACACACATTGTCTTTGTCTTTATCTGAAGACACACACTTGCTCTTTGACCAGTTAATGTCTGCGGTGTAAGCCAGGTGTGTGTCGGGTTTTCTCTCCCTGAGGGTATGACATCAGGTACTGGGGCAGCTCAGCCCTGCGTGTGCCTGTGTGTGTGTGTGAGGGATCCGTCTGTCGTCTCCTGTGCTGAGCCGGCAGACACTGTGTGTGAGTGTTTACAGTCAACATGGTGGCCTCAGCCTGGTCTGCACTCAACTCTGATGCTCTGTGGCTCTGTACTGTATCAGAGTTTGTTATGAGGAAATGGATCACCACTACAGCTACATCCAAATTTCTCAGGGTGCAGTATTGGTTTCTTCTTCACGTTCTTCTAGATAGCAAACACATGACTGAATAGAACAGAATTGTAGATGAACTGTGCTCCACGATGAGGGAAACAGTTCTCTGCTGCTTCTTAAGGTGGACTTGCAATTAAGTAACTAACATAGCTGGTTCCATTTTCTGTATGTTTTAAATGTTGGATCTAACTGTCACATCAGACCTTGCACAAAATGAAAAACTGAACACTGTCACACACTACTGCTAAAACACTGGAGGAAATAGACATCAGGGCCGTAAGGAAGGTTTCACCCATAGACTGTTTATAAAGATGGACGACACATCTCCACTTCCACCCACTATCCAGAAATGAAGTTAAATTACCCTGGCTACGAACGCTGCCATCTTTTGTATTTGGAGGCAGAGATTTGGCAGAAGCAATCAGGAGATGGCGCCATGGAAGCGAAGTCCCATCAATACACACACTCGACCAATCACGAGCCAGTCACAGCTGTCATGATATTTCTCCTCGTTCTTTTTGCATGAAATAACTCATTAAAACCACTTAACGGAAAAATGAACACTGTGATAAACACTTTAAGTGACAGATACCATCTTTGAGGATTTTTTTTTTTAACAGAGCTCTCCCCTTTCTCTCGTGCCACTCAGCAGACACACCCTGACACACCACCACTTCTATAAACTCAAACCAAAGCACTTAACACATCTGTGACCTGCTGACTGGAACTCTCACCTACACCATCTGCCACATGGCCACAGGTAACACAAGCCCACAAATGGAGACACACATGGATTCACACTTGTATGCACATACTCAAGTACATGGATTTGGATGCCGATATACAACACCACAAATTTCACACAATAACAATCATCAATTTGATACAGTTAAAATAGATTGTACACATTAATCTGATTTATATCTGGGTCGAACAGCGAAATTAATGGGAAATCAAACCACATGTCAACATAAAGAGTGATGTCTGTAAACATGTCTGTAAACATATCCAAAGGTAAATAGGACGTAGTAGATGCTTTAATATTTTGCTCAGTAATTTCCACAACAAAGTTCTAGAGGTGTTGCAGGGTCCCATTATCCCTTTGTTATGAAATATGATCAACGAGACAGATGGGACCAAAAAGTTCTACAAGCATGGTGCATTGCTGTATCTCTCTCACACACACACACACACACACACACACACACACACACACACACACACACACACACACACACACACACACACACACACACACACACACACACACACACACACACACACACACACACACACACACACACACACACACACACACGACGTGTTTCAGATTAAACTAATTGCATGTGTTTACATTATCGGATTTGTGAATCTAAAAAGATAAATGTTATGCAAACAAAAGTTAACTCAAGTCTATGTGGTAAAAATGTGTTGAGTGGTGTGTAGTGTGAACTTCCATCCTACAAACACCACCTACTCAGACAAATACACACACAGACGATGCTCTTCTTCCACCTAGTGGTTAGTGGTGGGACTACAGGTGATAATGGGTGTTTCCAAAACCACATGTTCCTGACTATTCTAGAAAAACTGCTCAGGAAGATGACTTGGGCTGGGACACTGGAGTTATTTTATATTGTATGAAAAATAAGGGTAGTACTTGCAGCTGTCCTTGAATGATTTGATGGAAGGTGTTGTTGTATATACATGTCTGTGAAATAGTAGAAAAACATGTGATAAACACAAGAAGTCTAATACCTGGTCACTTCTTCAGATTGATTGGTCCTCGCTGCCTCCAAAAGAGTATCACCTTGATGGTGCAAAAAGAGAAACAGATACAAAAAATATTACACAAGGAGAAAGAGGAAAATTAGAGCCAGACTGATTTGTCGGTTCAACCACAAAAAAGATCAGTCGATGGGAGCGTTTCTGATTCCAATCGTATGGGCGTTAGTGTTTACTGATCTGAAAATGTTTATTTTACATAATAAACAATGGAGAAAAGATGTAAATGTGTGTTAATTTTCTTAATTCAAGTTGTTTGTAAGTTGTTGTATTTATGTTTTCTTGTTATTCATCATTCATTATTATAAAGGTCATGATTAGACCGTTTTAAGTCTCTCACAGTTCTTTTCATAGGGTTTCATAATGACATCTTAGACACTATCGCCAATATTTTTATATATATATTTGCCTATATATCAGTTTTTACCTCCTAATATAAGCATCAGCCCTCAAATATTATTTTCTGTCTGGCTCCACAGTATTAATTAACTCTGACTATCACCAAACTTGTCTTTACAAAAATAATGAGTGACTTAATAATAGAAAAGTGTGTTTATTCTATGACTGTACAATGTCAAGACTCAAGAGTTTATTATTAAAATGCACAACAATAACATTAAGCAGTAGTTTTTTTGTTGTTTTTTTTTCAGCTGATTGTGTCTCTACCTTTGTCATCAGAGTCTTTCTTCAGGCAGAAGGCCACGGCTGCAGCAGAGAGCACGCCGACAGAGGCCGCTCCTGTCCGGCCGCTTCCTCCCCCTGAGCCCCGGCCCTGACCTCCGCCGCTCTCCTCCCAGTAGCGGCTGTTGTTTCGCCCCCTGCTGGCCAGGTCCGCCCAGGAGCTGCGGCGGTTCTCCAGGCTGGACAGCCACCTAGGGGCGAGGTGGTGGTACTGCACCGTGGGGTTGACGCTGGTCGCGGCGGGGTCCTCGGTTAAAATCCCCCTTCTGGACACGCGCGACGTGGAGACGATCGGGTTCCGGTTCGACTCCGCCGGTGTCTCGCGGACGCCCTGACACGCGCCGCCGCTCGCGCTGGTCTGGAGCACGCGGCTGCACGGTGACAAGCTGCGCGACCTTCGAATGATGAGCCTGGTGGGGACGGACGATAACATGGCGATACACTCACCGGCAAACCAGGGGAGGTGAAGCCGTCGATGCGGCAGTGGTTCCCGGGGACAGAGGACGCTCTACAGCCGCGTCAGTTCAGCTATAAGCCCGGTGAGGGTGACAGGCGGGGAGTCACAGTCCGCAGAACCAAAACAAGCGCTTCACAAGCGAGGATGACACCAGTACGCGCGCTGCATTCTGGGAAATGTGGTTCAACTCGGCAGCAGCTACACGGTTCAGCCACTGTGGCTAGAGGTGCATCGTACACGTACTTCCGTGTTCGCCTGAACCAGCTACAGCTCTCTCAGGTGTTCAACACCTGCTGGTTTGCTTAAAGTGGGTCATGTCTGCAAAGAGGCACGATGATGGAGAAGGAGCCTCAAGAAAAAAAGGTTTCATTAAGCATGAAGTCGGTCCTTGTGTGCGCATGCGTCACGACCTGTTCTAACGGATGGTTTTGAAAGTTCTTGCCTAAAATAACAGTTTCATCGAAAAGATGATTTTAAACTGTGTTATATGCCAATTTGGATCAATAACAACAATATAAAACATCGGTAGAGTGTAACAGTCCCATTCAAACGAATGAAACAAGAGGTGATGTCTCTTTACAGTTAACTAGCCTTTGTGTTCCTCTTTTGTTTCCCTTTGGATTCCGATGGGGAACCATTTGTTTTGTTTTTCTGGTGCCTTCGTGTTCCCATGTTATCAATGGGACAGTCACTCTAACCAAAATGTGATGAGACAAGCTGTTGGAGCCTGCCCGTTGTCAGAACCACTGTGGCCGCCAGGTGGCGTCAACGCACTCTTCTGGTGTGGTTTCTCCTGCACCAAACCAGTCCAGTCAGGGAGTCTCTTTGATTCCACTAGTGGATTTCACACATGATTTGGAGATTCCCCTTTTAATCAGGAAACAGGAAACACACAAACCGCCTGGAGTGACGGCACTTGAGCGGTCAACCTCTGTGTGCCAGCTCTGGGCCACTAGGAGGCCCTCAGTGCATATCAACCAGACAAACCACATTAGTTTTGTGCTATTGTGGCCAAATTCACCATTTACCACATGGCCCACTTTAGGGTCCAGATCCAGATTACACCATGCTCATAGCGACACATGGTTGCCAAAAACAATGCCCACTTTTGTTTCGGATATTTGGGCCTCATTATTTACAACTGGGCAACTTTAGGCTCACTTCCAAACAGCAGAAGCTAAATATAGAACTCTATGCAAGCTATGTAACCTGGTTGGTCCCACTTTCTCTTCTGCATCATTATTGTAGGTTTTCCAAGTCAAATGCTTCACATTCCTCTTAGTTCATTTAAATGCTTCAAATAGGCCGGAATCAGTCTCCTTCCCCTCTCTCATGTGAGCCTTGTTACTGTGTAGATCAGTGGCTCTCATACTGGTGACATGAGGCGCTGTAGGGGGAGGTGACCATGATGACCAGGGGGAAACTGTGCAGAATAATTATGATTTATGTCGGGAAAATAAACAAAGAGGAGTTTGCTGACGCTATCATGCTGACGTTCATTTCACTGAAATTCAAATTTGACTTGTTATTTTCTAAACGTTGCTTCCTCTTTCATTAGTAATGATTGAATATATGAACACTGAACATTTTTCAGCTTCGGAAGCAGTAAAAGTTCTATATGCTATTTGACATAATAGTTTTTCCTGCCGCTCTCCATGATGTAAACACATTTGAATAGAAGTGAGTCTTTTGTTTGTTTGTACTAGTTTTTCTGTTCTAGTGAAAGACACACACATACCTACAAAGCAGGAATTGTCTGCCTCACATAGCAAAGGTGGAATGTTGCATGAATGTAATACTTCCTGCACAGAATACTTGATATACCGCATAATACTTTAAGGTTTTGAAATTTGCAGTGAAACTGAATTTTGAAACGACCTTTTTCCATGATGCAGATGGTATATACATGTTTTAAAGCAATTATATATATATTATTTACATAAAGAAAGTCTCTTTAATGTGGGATACATGTATGTCTCTTTTTACACTTCAACTTATGTTAGAAAACCACATAATAGAAATGTCTTAGTAAGAGATATCAATTATGTATACAAATATTTTCCCAGTGTCGACACAGAATAACAATGTATCATAAGTGTGCCATGGGCCCCACATTAGACAACCGCAGACCTGAGACACAGAAGGATCAAGGAAAGAATGTTGTCTAAATATTATTTTGTTGTGATTGAAATTCAATCGAAGCAGAACCCTTGTGTCGAGGACTGGGGCCTCCCTCTGTGGAGCAGGGCTGTAATTTATTAGGCGGATGTGTGGTGTGCAAGCAGCATGCTCATTGTGCACTCACCATACATGATTCATAGAGGACAACACGCTCCCCCACCATAAATCCACTGGCACCTTCACCAGTCCTCTCTCTCTAAATGCTCCAGGAGTATGAGCGTGGGTCTGATATTGTGGATCCCTGACGATACATTACATTCCCTCTCTTTCTCTTCCAACAAATACAGCTGGAGTCACCCACACCAGCCTGTCGATATGTGCGGGCCCGTGTCTGTTCCCAAAGTGTTTTGTTACGAAACAAAGATCTGTCATGGTTATGTGCTCCTCAACAATGCAAGCTGTGTCTTGAGACAGTCCGCTGCACGGTTCACAGACTGATCCAACATAAAGGGGAAACTGGTGTCTTTAACAAAGTGTCCCTGCACGATGCACCAGTGGAAACTCAGTAACAGAGGAACTGGAACCGGTTCAGTTAAACAGAATTCAGTTGAAGTTGGTGACATGTCAAGACATCCCACAGAAATCGTCTGTTCAGTGGTTTTTACTTGTGTTGCATGTCAGCACAATTGATTACTCCCCCCTGGACAGATCACCAGCATATCACAGGGCCGAAGAGACAAAATCATTCACTCTCAATTTAGAGCCTCCCATTATCTAATCATCATGTCTTTGGACTGTGGGAGATAGCTTTCGACATGTTTTGGATTTGACTGGTATTTTTGTCTGATGATCACACAGCAACTCTCCTTTTCTTTCCATGTGAAAAATGTGTCCTTTTTGCATTTTAAATTTGTTAAGATGTATCTCACTTATGTTAATTATGCTATAAAAGTTTTCTTCACTCTTGGTTCTTTATAGTGTTCAGATGACTCCGATCACAGAGCTGTTTTTTATTTCCACAGCAGACATTCGACTCACAGCTGGAACTAGTCGTGAGCGGATCTCGTTTTCCCATTAAACTCATGCTCAGCTCATCCAGGTGACCAAATTCCCTTCTCACATGACTGTGCCAGGAGGTCAAAGGTCGAGGTCTGTTGTTGAAAACCTGGAGTATCGATGAGAAGATCATTGCATTGCACCACACTGACTTCACTGATGATAAGACAGTTTCGATAACATTTAGGTTAATTTACTCCATGAAATCATACCCAAGTAATGACAGTTATACTCTGACAATGATGCACAGGTCATTATGTGTATGTTCATAATAGCTGACCACCATGTTAGGTTGGCGATCGTGGTTAATGTTTCCATGAATGAAACTTAACAGCACAAAAAACTGCCAATTCTTGTTTAGACTATTTCAGAATTTAGTGCTCCCAGTCATGCCTGTTTGGAATGGGCTGCTTGCTTTCAGAATAATTCCTTGCCATTAGTAAGTCTACCTCAAACAGTTCTACAACAGTGTGTCACTTTTTATTGTTTGTGAGCTGGTCATTGTTTGGAGAGCTTTTTATTAAGTCTATGGTGCAGAGTGACGTGAACATTCATCCTACCTGGTTTATCTGCAATGAAGATTTTATAAACAATGTTCTTCATTGAATTGAACAGAATGTGCTTTACTACTGTTCCCGTGTGTGGTTTATATATAAGCTGTTTGACACGCTCTTTGACCCAATTGCTGACAAGTACTATAGTTTAGGAGGAAGACCGGTTCAACTGCAGACAGACTCTTCACCGCCCCAACCCCCACTGACAGCTACTGACAGCGCTGGTCGTCTAAGCTTTTATTAATAATGTATGCATTGCTCTTTCTCGAGGAATTTGCAACACGCATGCCGAGTGTGAACTTGATCAGATTAAAGATAGGCGAGATTTGCATTCCACAATTAGACAGAGAGAGAGAGAAACATTTGTGGAATTAGCAGGTAGATGTACACATGTGATCCTAAGAACTAAATGTTATAGTGCCCTTCAGATGATTTTGGCCCTGAAGATGTCACAAAAACACCCATAGATCTTAAACATGTTGAAGGTGAAGGGGGAGACCGATGAAAGAGTGAGACTGAGAGAGAAAGGATGGAGAGAGACAGCCTGCAGTGAGGAGATACAACACAGAGGTTAGTGCACTTTCAAAAATACTGCATCATTGTGTGCTTCACCACGAAGCATGACACAGAGAGAGAGAGGGGGGTGGGTGGGGGGGGGGGGGACTCCCAGTGACTCTACACGTCAGCCAACTGCAGCCAGGCGCGCCCCCGCTGCTCCGTGAACGAACTACTTTACTGACAGGTTTGTCTGCATGCTGGGGTAGCGCGGGGTACGTTCAGGTCCTGCAGGAAACTGCGGAATTTCCTGTATTAGCCACTGAACAGCATGTCCTCCAAAAAGGCATGTTTGAGAAACATACTGTTTCCAGCAAGTGACACACACTCACCTTCACTTAGTGTTGTTTCAGTTAAGGCTGTTGTATGATCACAGTTTTTGACTCAGTTAATCAAACATAAAATTATACAAAGAATCCCTCAGCACAGCATGAGAGGTGGGGGCATTGCTGGCCACAAACATGAAGCTTACACTTATCAAATTGCATTGTACTGTATCAAATATATAGTTTATATAGTTTTGTTTTATTTCAGGCTCATAGGTTCATGTCCATATAAAAAAAAAACATAACAAAGGCCTGAAAGCCTGAAAGGTATTGTTTTGTATAATGTCATCAAATTGGGTCATATCGCATCGTATTATATCGTATTGTATTGTATTGTATTGTATTGTATCGTATTGTATCGTGTTGTATCGCATTGTATCGTATCCTATCATTTTGTATCATTGTTATAGTTGTTATAGTATATTATAGTTACTCATTGGTTTGTATCGAAATAAAAAAAAACAAACGAAGGCCTGAAAGTCGTCCTGTATTGAATTGTATTGTATCATGTATTGAATCGTATCATACTGTGTCATATCGCATCGTACCTTGTCGTATTCTATCATATTGTATGATTGTTACCGTTATAGTTTATATAGTTCAGCTTTATTTCACACTCATAGGTTCTTATCTGTGTAAAAAAAAAAAATAGAAATAGAGATGAATAAATGTCAAATGTATGACGTGTGAAGGGTGGGGACGTTACTTGCCACAAACATGTAGCTCGCACTTATTGTATAGTATCGTAGCATGTGGTACAGTATCGCTTCTCATCAACGCATGTTATATCGTACTGTGTCGTGACTTATTTGATCGTGTCGTGAAACCCGCTTGCCTCGTTTCCAATCAAAAGAATTCCACTGAACAAAATGTCCCTGAGGCTATAAACGCGTGAGCTTTACGAGGAGCACGTAGAGGCAGCACGGGGGGGGCGTTTCCATCTCTGCGTCTCTCCTGTCTGCTCAGCCGGATTCCTCCTCCTCCTCCTCCTCCTCCTCCTCTTCCCCCCTCTTCCTCCTCTTACTGCTCACCGCATCTCCTCCTCCTCCACCACCTGCCACAGCGAGCGACGCGGCGATGGAGATGATAACAGGACTGCAGAGAGAGAGAGAGAGAGAAGCATATGGTTTGTGAGAGGAGCGGCCGTTAGTGAGGACTGCTCAACTTGTTCCATCAACTACCACACAATCTTTTTTGGGGGGTCCTTCTATCCATCACTTCCCCGTGCGCGGCTCCGCTCCCTCCCGGTGTGCAGCTGTTCTCGTGCGGGGCTTGATTGCAGTAATACCTCCCCGACCGCGCACGCTCGCACTCACACGCGCTCACGGATCACCACAAGACAGCCCACCAAAGCTGCTCACAGGGAGGATATTGAATTAGACAAGTTCTTTCCAGTCGAAGAGGAGGACCGGACAGGACAGGAGGGGCCGGCCATCGGCTCTACTTTGCTTCCGTGTCTCCAGCCGGGCCCCACCAGGAGTCTGCTCTCCGTCTCCCGGTAAACGAGCCATGTCTGGACACACCGTGACCATCCCGGATGACGGGGCGTTCGCCAGCTTCAAGGCCGAGTGTCTGTCCGAGGAGGGCTGGAGAATGAGCTGCAACAAGGGAGGCATCACTGTGTGGACCCAGGGTCTGGAGGAAGGGAACTCCGTCCACAAAATTAAGGTGAGACCACTTTAAAGTCCACAGGTATGAAATATATCCCACTGTGAATCCACTCCAGGGGGGTGTTTTGCAGGTTCGCATTTAAAAAAAGAATTATGGATGATGTGGAAAAAAAGTTTATCGAGATAAACATTTTACAAATCGGTCAATATCCATAATTAGCATGATAGATGGTGTCACGTGGTGAATAGCAATATAATCATGATCATGATATAATGATAGTTATCACGATAAATAAGTTATCCTGATAATTACCCATATGGATAAGCAATATTTTGTGTCTAGCAATGTCCCTACTTGTCATGCTTTCCTGCATTTTGTCACTTATTTATTGTTTTTTTCATCGTTTATACAGATATCATTATAGATTATCATAATAATGTGACATGTATTATAAATATCACGTTAGTATTTCTTTTACGTTTAAAGAGTGACTTTTGCTGTTGAGTTGGGTTTTTAAATTCTTTAAGAACTAAGAATGACAAATAAGGAAACATTCTGAGGCAGATCAGATGTGTGATATGCCTCCCCACCAGGGGCGGGGCCATGGGGAGTGGGGGTGGATCTGATTGGCCCCTGAAGTGCATCTCTCCTGTCAGTAGTTTTTTATTTTTGAAATAAACTTACTCACACTTACTGACAATTAATATGTCAATATATTAAGATTTATTTCTAATATTCCACAAAATGTTTGAACAAGGAACTATTTAATAATAATATACAATGATGAATAATACAGAGCTAACAATACACAAGGATTGTGCCTCACTGAGTGAGGAGGTGTGCATGGGTTTTGAACATATAATTGTCCCTCTTGTTTAAAGGGGGGCCCCTTTATGGTCCCCGATTTAAGAAAAATCCAAGATCAGCCTCTGTTTCTGACAGTGCTTATATAAGCATTATAACAATATATATTAAACGTTTGTAATACACCTATTAATGGAAATTATATTGCGATAATTATTGATATTGTTTTATCCACCAGCCCTACTTAATCTAGTGCATTTCTATTGAGCTCTGTTACAAATATTCATAGGAAAAAGATTGAGGGCACGTTTGTGGGAACGTCTGACCAAACACACTGCGAAAGGGGAGAGATAAAACTCTGCTGTTTAATCACACTGGCAGAGAAGAACTCTAAATTCCCACATGATCCAAACTGCTGAAGTGCTTGAACCCCCCGCTCTTTGCTGCATCGCCCCATTGGAGCTGCCAAGGCTTCTCCCAACCACTAAAACCAGATTCCACAGTAACACAGTGATAGCGTGCTGTATGTGCTGTATGTTGTCACAATGTAAACACTGAAACAAATGGGGTGTAATGAAATGGTCCCAATCTAATGGTACCAGTGCAACTGTAGACTAATTTCCATGATCATAGTGTAGTGAGTACATCCCGTGTTAGACTCACTGGTAGAAATGTGTGTAGTGATCAGGTTGTGAATTACTGCCTGATACTTAATATAAGAAATGTCCTGCAGCGAGAGCAGGAGTCAGCCGCAGGAGGCAGGTTTCATTCTCCAGGGACACGTCATGAACCTCCACCAGGGAAGCTATGATCTGCAGCCATTAGCACGTCATTGTGGGTAGTGGATCATACATTATGTCAACTGCTGCACAATTAGATTTGCTATCCATTCAAAATTTGCAATTTAAAGATGCTATTTTGGGCCATGATAACTAAGGTGCACTAGTTCAGGTAAGAGTAGAGAGTAAACTTAATTATCTATGCAAACAGCAGCCGTGGCAGTTGGTGGCCACTGTGAATATTTGTCTTGGGAGTTTATGCATTAGCAGAGGAGCCACTTTAAGCCATTCGAAAACATTTTTTGCGTATCACCTAACACATAATATTTGACCACAGTCCTTAGTATTACTTTTTTAGATGGTGTTCTGGGACAGAGGCCCAGATGAAAACCAATTATTCACTTGAACTCTCAAAAGCACACTTATAAAAAACATTTCATTATCTCTGGTTGTTTGCATATGTTAAAATAAAAAGTTGAATACAACAAACATCCTCCTTTTAATTGTATACAAGAACCTAATTAAAATGATCAAACAAAATCAATTATTTAAAGGTTATTCATGTTTTGCCTCAGGTGCTCTGCCCATCCTTACCTGGCTTTTGTATTTAAAATGTTTAAATATCTACAGGACATTCATGCATACATGCATACTTGAATAAATGATGAAAGTTTAAGTTAAGTTCAGCAGAATCTGGGACCCACAGCCCTTTGGAGACTGTTAAAAGTAAAAGAATAAATACAAAAGACACAGCTATATCACACTTTCAGCTGCAGTTCACTATGACAGCACGCACGACACTCTAGCTTCTGCTGTCGGCCGGGACACTAACTGAAAATTGAGTGCGTTTCGTGGCTCAAGCTCTTGTCATGTTGTCAATTTCACTTGGGAGTCGGATTTGGCCTCGCAGCTGTCAGGTTTTTGGGAGGGTTTACTGATCTGAGCAAAGCTGAGCGTGTGATTACTTTCAGTTAGTTAGAAACAAACGCCTCCCTCCCATATTTAGAGACAGAAACTGGACACTTTCTTCTCTGTGTCAATGTGTGTGTTCGTGCTTTCCTGCTGGTGTACCCGGATCTGAGGCGCGTGAGTGAGCCACCAGGTGTTTACTTTGTAAAATAAAGTTGTGTGCATTTGTGTGTGTGCGTGCATGGGCGTGCGTCTGTGTGCATAGGGGTGTTATCTTTCTGTCCAGGGTCCGCAACAGCAGAGGGATTTTCTCCCCCCCCCCCCCCCCCCCCCCTGTCTTTATACATGTGAGGCAGGTGTTTTTTGTGTGTATGTGTTGCCTATCAGATTTGTGTGACTCAGCCATCATTTGCCTTGCGATTCCTCAGGCTATGTCCTGTGTGTGCTAAAGGAGAGGTGTGTAATAAAGAGAGTGCGCATGTGTTTGCGTGTTTGTGCTTGCAGAGGGTACTGTTCTGCTTATTCATGCTTTTTCATAAATGACAGGTGTGTTTCCTCAGCACAGCTTCTGTAAACATTAAAGTAGAAAGTGCACACACACACACACACACACACACACACATTTGGCGTCTGGGCGGGACAAAGAGCTATAATGTAACCGGCACTCTATCTTTATGTAAACATGACAGTTGCAGTAGCTTGACGCACCACTCATTTTCTCTATTTAAAGACTGACAATGCTTTTTCCACAGCCTTTCTTGCTGCCTCACTTTCTCTTTTCCTATATAGCGTTAATGGCGGTTTAGGAAAAACAAAACAACAACAACAACAACAGTGCACTATATCCAAATCAGAGAATGAGAGAGAGAACAGCCTGGCAATCGTCATTATCATCAGTGGTCTAATTATTATCTGCCTCATTATCATCGTAATCATCTCCACAGCCATATTCACCAATAATGGCTTTTATATCACAGTGTAATCACTGTGGTAATCAGTCACACTAACCATCATCATCATCATCATCATCATCATCATCATCATCATCACTGATATTAGAAATGCTAATAATCATAATGCTAAGAATCATAATGCTAGTAATAATGACAAATACAATGCCGATGATGACTGTGATGATGATGTTGATGGCGACAATGAGAATTTTCATCATCATCATCATCATCATCATCATCATCAATTATAACAACAACAATGACAATGATAATAATAATGGTTATTATCATTAATATCCACATGATGATGATGATGATGATAATAATATCTATTTTGTATTTAGCATTTATTGTCAGCAGATGACTCCACAAACACAATGTGTGTGTATATATATATGTGTGCTAGTAGTTAATAGTTTGACAAACTGTCAGATGGCTGCCACACACACACACACACACACACACACACACCGAATGAACACTCCTGGGTTTGCCCGCTCCCACGCTGACACAGAGGGATGCCTGGCTCTGATTCACACACACTCACCCCTCTTTATTAATTTTTTTCCTAATTGTCTCCCACGATCATGTATGAGCACCTGGGGGAGCAAATGATGAGAGTTGACAGGTAAGAGGGACAAAAGGATGGAGCGAAGAGAATCGCGGGGAGAGAACAAGAGTGGGCGAGACATGGAATGAGGCGGGTGGAGTAGGTGGGATGTGCAGGGGTCACAGGTCGTGGGCTTCTCCCTGTGTGGGCGGCCAGCACAGTGAATACATGCTCGAAGAAACAACTTCACAAACACTCTGTTTGTGTACCTGCGTTTTGTCTCCCCCCGTGTCTGACTTTTATAAACTCTCTTTCACCCCCATCTCTCCTTCCATCATCTGCTTAGTTTACTGAATTAGGGCCTAAACGAATTACCCACACATCTATTGAGCAGGCTTCATTCTGTCCTGGACGTCTTTTGCTCCCTTCTCTTCTCCTCTTTCATCTGTCACATTTGTTTCCATTCTTTCTCTTTCCACTGCACTGTTTATGTTTGTCTGTGGGTACAAGGCATCCAGTGCTCTCTCACAGATTTCAAATTTGATACCTTATGAATATTGATTATCTGTTTTAGAAGAACTCTGGCATATTTCATGTATATATTCATTTAAAAACCCAATCAAAGTGAAGACTTTATGTGTTTTTGTTGTTCCAATGTGGTGAGTTCATGTTGAAGATTCAGAAACAAGTATGTCATTTCATTGAAAGAACCGTGTTTCCTTCAGTCCTGCCTGAAGGATTCATCAGGCATTCTCTGCTTGTAATCTGTAATATCAACTTGCAGTGTTTCCCACTATTCCGTTCTCTTCCTCTCACACTCACCCATTCATTTCTAGGTAATGTTTTTAAACTATTCGGACTTTCTCACCCAGAAATGAAAAAAATGCACTACTCACCTCTGTGCCGATGGAGGGGTGGGTGAAGTGTTTGAGTCAACAAAACATTTTTGGAGTTTCAGGGGTTGACAGTGTTACAGCCAGATCAAATTCCATTGAAGTAAATGGTGATCAATTCCTCAAACGTAAAAACCAACTGGAAAGAGAACCTGATATGCCTCCACAATGCTCCTGTGGTGTCATCCAAGTATCAGTAATCCCACATTTTTGCCAAAACTAGGTAATTACATGTTTTTAGCCTAAATAATCCTCTGTCCTCCGGATCTGTTTACCTGGTTCAATCACAGTAGAAAATTAGTGAAATTTCATTCTTGGGTAAACTATGACTTTATTAGATTGTCATTGCATTCGCTGTGTCAGCTCTGCATCGGATGACTCAACAATCTCTAATCATATTTGAACAGTAAATGAGCTTGTCTCTGACACACAGATCTTTCCCCTGGACTTTCCATACTCATACTAACATTATATTAAAATACAATATATTAGTAGTCCTGCAATCAAAATTATTCTCTAAAAATGACTGATAGAAGTATAAATAGTAAAATACACATAAAAGAAGTAATTCTGCTGAAAGTGTATTAAAATTAGATGATATATTATTGGAGTATTATTCATGTATTAAAATGTATTTTGTAATTTTCATATTGTAGGCTTTATACACCTCTGTGGCCACTTATACATATATATAAAGTTACACCTGTACAGTACTAATCCAGACTAATACATTATCAATATACCTTTACAGAGATCACAATAATCAGATTATATTAACATCTTCAGAAAAAAATAATTGTGTATTACATTTTACACGTTAATTAATGAGGTTTAAGTTGATATATCATTCAGTCCTGTACAACAGCAGCAACTAGCCATTCATTAGCCTCTGCTAAACCAGGTCACATGCTTCAACCATTAACATCTGCGGTCAGTTTAGAGTCTCCAATGAACCTAACCCCAATCTGTAGGTCTTTGGACTGTGAGAGAAAGACTTGCAGACTAGTTTCATTTAAAACCTCTAAACTCCGAACGTGGGTTTGAAAGTATTTGTGAATGATTAATCTCTGTGACGCTTTTGCAACTAGATAAATATATTTTTGTGGCTTTCACAAAGCTCTGGTGAGAGAGAACACATTTTTGTCGTCTGTGTTAGCTCCTTGCTAATTGATGTGACCCCACACTGTTCTTCATGAACAGAAATTACATACATGTTTGTTTGTATAGAGCAGGGACGTGAGCTCCGATCATGAGATGTAAATGGGGCCAGATTTTAATGCCAGGTGTGAACACACCCACTTAGAGGTGTCCACTTGTCATTGGATAACAAAAACCACATGTTAGTACCACGTGTGTACATGGCCACTGTGTATTTACCGATGCATTTGGCTTTATTTGACCTTTGTGACCTTCTGCTTACCCGGATATTTGGAGCATTATACTTTCACACTTGACTCTTTGCTGCTCATGTGACTGAGCCATCTCATCTCTGAGTATGAATTACTGGAATCTAACGCATATTTTTAGATTTCTCTCCATAGTATGAATCAATGTCTGAGAGCAAAATCATAACTCATTCTACCTCTTCAGTAGAACCATTAATAAGATCCAGTGATTTGCTGGATTAATATATTAATGAGGTGATACATTTTAAATAATCTTATTCTGTTTCTTTGTCATATGGATTCAACTCTATTTTCCTGTTCCCTGATTCACATCTACTCGTTCTCTCTGAATGTTTTTGTGTTGGGACATCTTGGCTGTGGTGTAGCCCTGTGAGCTCTGTCTGTGTCTTAGGAACTTATAAATAAAGTTGATTTAAATGACAGGGGCTCAGCAGTGAGTGCATGTAGCTATAACACACCTAGTAACATTGGGTGCCATGTAGTTTGTTTTCTTATCCTACATTTGTCTTGCATTTATTCGTACAGCGAATTCGTAACAAAATGTCACATCATATGATGAATGTCACCTGCAAGAAAACTCCAGATATAAGAAACCTGCTACAAGTTTGTTGTTACTTTTCTTGAACAAGTGGAATCCAAATGGGTCAACTGACAATTCTAGTGTTTTCTGGTCCCAGAAACAATTAAACTTAATTTGGGTCTTTGCCTGAAGCCTTTTTATAAATGTTTTTTTTTGTGAGTTTTCCATTCTCACAGTTGCGCTTCATTCCCTTTAGTATGACATCATTCCCAAATTGCCTCACTCCCCTGCTGACCTACGCTCACTTTACATGTTAACAACAAACACCATCACTATAACCATCACCATTTAGACCATCACTACTTTGTGTTTGTGCAGCAGACAGACACAGGAAGTGACATAACAACCCCCCGACACTGACGTCGGCTCTTATCACCACAATTATCTCGGCACACTCGTCGGTGTCTTCTAAGTGGGTAACATCTTTTTCTGATGTCGACACTTCACACCTTGGAAACAGATGACCAATAGCAGCAACAGAGTAGGCAGTTGGCCAATCAGAGCAGACTGGGCTTCATAGGGAGGGGGGCCTCAAAGAGACATGAACTAAAATCATTTCAGTCAGGCTGAAAAGAGGAGCTGCAGCAATGGACAGTCTGAGGAAAGTGTGTTTTCTGAACATTAGAGCATTTCAACATTTAAAAGTAATAACCCAAATTAAAATGAATGAATATGAACACATGTCTCCTCTAAGTTGCTCTGATTCATATCTGAAGGAGCTCTACAGTTAACACCTTAAATTGCAAGCGCATTTCTCCATATGTGCAGCACATGATATTTTGCAAGCTTTTGGTATGGATGTGACTGAGAGAAGACCTCCTGTTTCAACAATGGTAAACCCAGTGTAGTGTGAACACGATGATCATCTTCTCAAATTAAGCCCACGGGGAACACAGGAAACATGATGGTACAGGCGGAGCTTCAAACCTTCTGAACTGATTTGTGATGGGAGTTCAAATCCATCTGGGACAGACGAGCTCCATCCATTTCTTTCTCATTTACTCTTTTTCTCCGACTCGGTTTTTCGGCCGATTCTCTGGCCGCTCACTTGCTCTTTTTGTTTGTGACTCTAAATCTCCATAGCTTTGTCCTATCATGTCTTTACCTCTCTGCGACTCTCCCTCCTCTTCCACCTTGTTGTTATTATTAAGACTACTGTTATTATTTAAACCCCCTGATAATTGTAACTGTAGTAACAACTTGACTCTAGGGCTGCAGACCGCTCTTTACATGGCCTGTGTATGTACACTGCCATCTACTCCAACCCTTGCAGAGGCATGAGTCCCCATGGTTTCATTAACAAGCTGTGTGACAAAACTACACAAGACTAGTTCCATATCAACACATATGGAGATAAACAGCTAAATCCACAGAGAGTTAAAATATATCCCTATACTTTACTTTAAGATTTCTTGAGGTAGACTTTTTGACCCAAAATGGTCGCCAGTGTACTTCCACCTACATTCATTTTAGATATGTAGCTTGAATCTGGGTTGCAGCTGGACATGGTTCAATCTCATTTCTGGTTTTAAACTGTACATATCCTAATCCCTTTGTCCAAAGCAAGGGACCTATCACTGTTTGAGCAGCCAGACCTTCAGCTTCCCCTTTACTCTCATAACTGTGTGTTTGCGCATGTGTGTGAATGTGTGTTTGTCTCTGTCCTGTTCTGAATGTGTTGTTTTCCATTTAAGAGCTCAGGTCTAGCTAGTAATGACTCATATGTGGTCCATGGTCTGCCTCTAGAACAACTTCTCCATCTCTCTACCTCTTTCACACACGCACGCACACACACACACACACACACATACACACACACACACACACAAACGCACACTCTGCTCTCAGACACTGACACTCTCCAGCCATCTGATGTCTAATCATTTTACACATCACTTGCCTTATCTGTCCTATTCTGAGTGTGTGCAGAATCCTTCCACACTTATATTTACATACTTCCTCTAAATTCATTTATTTGGTTTTGCATATCAGATCAAGCGTGGATGTTGACTTTGTGCTGGGGTGGTTTTTGTTCGCTCTTACCTTTGTCAGCGTGAATAGCAGCAAACTCTGTAGTTCTCCTCAACACTGGCACAGCACTTTACTATGAACTTAAGGCATAGAGCTGCATTAAAATTCAATGGATTTTCCTGCTGCATAGCCTGCATTGGTTATATTGTAAATACATATTCAGCAAAATAAGCAAGTCAATTCAGCTGTGTTAGCTCTTTGTAGTTTCTTCTTCATTGCCTGACTAAAACCACTTCTTTTTCTGTCTCTCAGTGTCGGATGGTGTGCAAGGACGTGTCAGCTGAGACCATGTACGACGTGCTCCATGACATCGAATATAGACGGAAATGGGACACAAACGTCATAGAGACTTTCGACATCGGGAAACTCACGGTCAATGCGGATGTCGGTTACTATTCATGTATGTGGTACACTCACGTGTAAACATATGCTGCACATACTGTTTACGTCAGTCCTCGGCTCACTAATTGCATTTGGGCCTGTGAAGGGAAGCAGATACACACAAGTGCATTTTGATCCACAATGTTGAGTTCACCAGATTTATCTTTTTAATTTACAGGGAAGTGTCCAAAACCTCTTCAGAACCGTGATGTCATCACACTTCGTTCCTGGCTGCCAATAGGGAAAGATTATATCATCATGAACTACTCCGTCAAACATGTTGTGAGTATAACGCACACACACACACGTTGCACACACTCCCCCGGGGTTTTGCATTTATGGCACTCATGAATTCATGGAACATGGCATACCTACACCAAGGCCCAAAAAGCCTCAAATTATTCTTTGAAGAAAATGTGAAAATGTAAAAACATAATAATAATTCACATAAACATGCAATTTTTAAAGAAAGTCCTTAATTCCGGGATCACATTGAGTGAACTTTTATCCTGTGTAGCTTAAGGGCGTTGTGCTGCAATGTGCTGCACTTTGGAAAGGTAGCAAAACAAAACTGTGTGCGTTAGCCATTTAACAGTCTACTCAAGTGGAACCAGTGCATCCAGAGGGGAACTGGAGAGACAATTTGGCCCCTTACCAGAGTGTAAATGTACCTCCTGCATTTGATTAATTTACCTCGGGAAATGATAGCTATAGTGTGACTGGCAATGCTTTAACTTAAGTGTTGGATCATATTATGTAATTCAGTTGAATATGTGTGCATTTTTAGTTCAGCTTACATTCATGCTCTTTAAGAATTTGAGTAATTTCACTAAAAAAAGGTCAGTGAGAGAAAACCGACTGATTAGAGAACACTGCGACACTAACCCCAACCCTTTATAATGGCATTAAGCAGTGAAAATGCATTTCACAGTGTTGTGGACAGCTTGTTTTGTACAACCAATGGGTATTAAATGCACTATCACTAAGACAATGTAAAACTGCAAGTCCTCATGACTGAGAAGTCTGACACTGTCCAACTTATATGATAGATCAATTATCGAGCAATTGCCAATTGATTTTCTAAGAACAATAAGTTAATCAAGGAACCGTGTTAGCTCTTTCTCTCTGGCCCTGTCCCCCCGTCTTCTATCTCTCCTCTTTTTGCATGTCTCGTTTTTCTTTTACTGCTCTGTCTTTCTTGGTTTTCCTTTCACAGTCTTCTTTTCCTCCTTTCCCGTCTCTGTTCCTCAATCCCATTTTCCTTCACTATTATCGTGTTTACAGAAGGATAAGACCTCTCATGTGACTGCTGGCTGTTGACTTCCGTCTCGCCTTCCGCATTCCTGCATCAATAAGTGGTTAGAAACATAATAGCGCGTGTGTGTGTGTGTGTGTGTGTGTGTGTGTGTGTGTGTGTGTGTGTGTGTGTGTGTGCGTGTGTGTGTGTGTGTGTGTGTGTGTGTGTGTGTGTGTGTGTGTGTGTGTGTGTGTGTAAACTGGGTTGTGTGTTCCATACGAGTGTGCATGACTGTGTGTGATTAGCCAAGGTCACTCTTGATAGTCAGTAGTACCTGAGAGCTTGACTTGTGAAGCGCAGCTCAAGGGGATACTCAGTGGAGTGTTGAGTTTGTGCATCCACTGCCAGGAGTCAGCCCACTTGTCCTGTATCTGACTTTACATTCTATAATCTCTCGTCCATGATTATTTAAGCTTGACAGGTTCGAAAAAGCACCTTTATGACCCAGCTGCCATTGTTTCCGGTATCTTTAATTTGCTCCATTGCTAAATCTTCCATTGGACAATGGGCATATTGTTATACTCTAATTAATTCTGGGCATGTGAGGCTTATATGTTTATGTAAGTGCTACAGCTAACCACTGCTCTATCAGCTGATCTGTTGAGTACCTTTCTTTAAGCCACAGTGACAGCATGGCTGCAGAGATGCAATGCCACAACTGGTCCACTACTTTGTTCCATTCTGAAAGTATTACAACCACTAGTGGGTGGATAATTACGTTTTGTATAGCCAATTATAGTCAGAAGAGGCCTGTTGACGTAAACTTTCCCTATAGAGAGAGAATCAAGTAATTTTTGTATGATCAAATACTTTGGTTTTTGGCCAAAATACCTGCCAAATGCATACTAACATGCTTAACTATGGTGATCTTGTTAAACATAAGATTTAGTCAGCATGCTAACACTCTAATCAATGGGTTAAATATCATACCTGCTAAACTTCATCACGCTAGCAGTGTCGTTTTTAGCATTAGCATGTGAGCATGTGAGCATGGTATACTATGGTAAACAGCATAAACATTACATGTACCTGCAAAACCTCTTTATGCTAGCATTGTCATTCTTCGCATGCTAGCATTACTGATACTTCAACTTTCCCTCAGTCATGCCTACAAACAAATCCTCTGCTTTAGCTCAGCCAAGTGAATACAGAGTTTCCAAAAAATGTTACAAACACTTTTACAAAATCTTTCAGGAGAAATTCCTACAATGGAACCTATTGGTTAAGAAGTGTAGGTGCCTCAGCTGTGAGTCAAATAGCAGGAAAAGATAAGTTATCTGATGTTCTCCTCTAATAACAGGTCATTAGCTGATCTGTGGGATTGGTGCCTGTCCCAATTAGCGCAGGCTAACCAGTACTGCAATTTACAGTCATGAATAATATTCTTAGATATGTAGTCAAATGAGCTGGCTGCTGGGAATAGTGGGCTAACGCTTGCCTGTGCTGCTTTGTAACTCACAGGGTTTAGATTGGACTGGATTTGCATTAGAAATATGACTGTGAAGCAGAAAATCAGCTTGACCGGCAGCTTAAAAACTGCACAAGAATCCCCCTTGAATTCCAGTGCTGACTCTGCACACCCTTTATATGTTAGGGTAAATGTTCACAAAGAGCTCAAGACAAAGTTCTGAAGATCGTGTTAGCTACATAAAGCAGGTATTAAAAATGGCTGTTTTTATGCAGCAGGGATTTCGGAATATTTGTGCTTGAGGTTGAATATGTGTATTATTTGCATTAACTGATGGATTACTTTAGCTATAATGTATGAAAGTTAATCAATAAATTGAATAGGAAAATGTACAGAAATTAAGATTTTCCAGTGTTCTTTGTTCTGATCGAGGACACGTCTGAGAGATAACCAGGTTGCTGGTAGATGCAATGCGCAAGGATGATGAATTATGTGTGTTGTCTCTCCAGAAATACCCTCAGAAAAAGGACATTGTGCGAGCTGTGTCCATTCAGACTGGCTACATGATCCAGAGCCAGGGGCCCAAGGCCTGTACCCTTACGTACATGGCCAACATAGATCCACGAGGTAACAAACACGCACACACACACATACACACTTTTCTCTCAATGGCATAATGCATTCCCCAGCCCCTTATCCTAACCTTAATGATCACACCTACAGTAAATGCCCAACCCTAACCCTTCACCTAAACCCAATTTTATCCCTAACCCTAAAACCGAGTCCTCAAACAGCCCTTTGAATTTATGAAGACCAGCCAATATGTCCTCACAAAGTCACAATGTCCTCACAATGAATTGGCCCTCATAACTATAGACATATGGACACACACAGTTATCAGCATGCAAGGATAAAACTCAGACTAAAATCACAGAAAGACTGAACACACACACACACACATTCAGGTGCTTGACACACGATCAAACTTCTAATGAATGATTCATTCCCCTGCCTTTATGTCAAAATGAGTTGTCATAGTAACCATATGAAGGACTCTCTCAATCTGTCCCTCTTCCTCTCCTCTCTCCCTTCTTTCTTATTGGTCTCATTTTCTATTCATTACTCCATGTCTCTTTTTCTCCATTTAATTCACTTCTTCACTGTCATTCTTTTGCATACGAGTGCTTATTGTGCAAATTTCTTTAATCACTCATTTGTAGAGTGTGTGTATTATTGTGCGTTTCTGTGTGTGTTTGAGTGTGACGTTTGTTCAGAGCTTCACTTTGATCCCAGATGACGTGACATGCAGTAAAGCAGCCTTTAAATCCTTATTTTATATCTCCCCCATCCTCCTCTTCCTTTTTTCCTCTGACTGTCTTCTATTCTCTCTCAATTCCTCTCTCTCTCTCTCTCTCTCCTTCTGCTCACTCTGTCTCTTTTTGCAGGTTCATTACCCAAGTGGGTTGTCAACAAGTCTTCTCACTACCTTGCTCCTCGCGTAAGTAATTTGCAGATCGACGCAGATTCAGAGCGTTTTGTGCGTTTGTCAGTGTGTTAATCCACAGACACTGGGTTCAGGTTAAACACAGCACAGAGGCTGCCACGAGGAGAAACATGCAGAGTTTAAATATAGGTTAAATATGCATTCACACATTCAACACATACAGGTTATTGCAGTTGTTTGCTGTAACCTATGTATGCACATTTGTGGAAATAGGGCAAAGACTCTCCTGAGAAAGGCAGACGGCATCCTGGGAGAAATCCCTTTACGATGGAGTGAAAAAATAGAAACTCAGTGAGACGTATAAATCCCACTGAACATAACCACGCTGATGACTTCAATACATAGACTGTATATTAGGACGACAGTTAACCAAAAGTGAAGCCAGAGCATCTTGATCACCACCTGGTGGCTGGCTGCGGTACCTCTTAAACCCTGCCACCACAATGTCAGTGGAAATGAATTTTAAGTGTAGAATTCTAAGTACACTTCAAATAAATTCAAATATTGATTTTTTTTTGTCATAGGTAGTTCTTATCACACTGCTGTTGGTTCCAGTGTAAATTTTTAACCAGTAAGTTTGGTTTTGATAAGCTATTTGATGCCGCCCTCAAAGACCTAGGTGAAACGTCATGATTGACAGCTGAGTCTGACTTGTTATTGGTCGAGCGTGTGTATCGAGGGGACGTCCACACCAAGGATCCATCCCCTGATTGCTACTGTCCTGACTTTGGGGCCAAATGTGAAAAATGGCCGCATGCTTATACGGGATATTTTATCTTCCTTTCTGTATTGTGGGAGGAAGTGAGATGCGTCTTCCATCTTGATACAGAGTCTATACTTGAATATAATAAATATTGGAAGAATCTTTTGTTTATCATTCACAATTCATAAATAAATGATTGCTCCTGTACCTTTGATGCTCTGAGGAATGTGTGAAGGGCTCTGTATGTCCATGAGGCATTTCACAAGGTCCCCAACCAATAGTTCCCTTCTGATATTCATCTTTATTCTTTTTTCTATATGTGACATTTTATCTCTTTAGGATTATATAATTGTCGTTTTTTATCCATCTCCTATTGTATAGATCAACTATGTTGAGTTTTTAGTTCAATCCCCCTCATGTCAGTGTTGACCAAACATTTAAATTGGCAAAACATTTAAGTGCTAATTATTCCTGGTGATCACTGACATTATTTCTTTTTCTGTTTCTCTGTTGAACTTGTTCAGCATCATTGCAGATCTGTAATACAATTTAAAAAAAAATGTCATTCCCTCTAGGCAATGAAGAAGATCAACAAAGCCTGTTTGAAGTATCCGGAGTGGAAGCAGAAACACAACCCTGGGTTTAAGCCCTGGCTCTACCCTGAGCAGACTACATTACCCAGCATCCCACTCTCTGAGCTCAGCATCCAGCGTGCAGAGAGCCTGGAGAATATTGATGAAAGCTCACTGGCCGAGACTCAGGAGAGAGAAGACAGCGACTAACGCACACGCACACACACACACACAAACACACACACTCATGCATATACTTGCATACGCAGATATACTGACAGTCACATGTATGTAAGCACTCATGCACACAGACCAACTCATACTTCACCTTCTTGATCCCATGCTTTCATACATTATATATAAACACACACATTTACAGTCATGCATCATAGATGCACTTACATCACAAACCCACCCTTCCACTCAAAAGGGGCTGCAAGACTTATGTGATTTCTATATCAACATTTTCTAATCAAGGCCTATGCAGATTTTCAGAGTAAAAATACTGTATAGTATATTCATTAAGATTCACTGATGTAATTGAATCTTCTTTTCTCCTGGGAAAACACTGGTGCAACCCCTAATGGGGATGTATACAGTAAGAACAAACTTATATAGACAAATGGATACAGACACAAACACACACACGCACACTCACACACTGTTCATTGAAACTAAATATATGCTCTCAGACATGCCCGTGTTGCCTCCCTGGCACTCATGTTTCTCTGTCACATTTTGTAAGCACATGATAAATATGCAGGTGTGAAGAAGGCAGCTGGAACATCAAACCCTAACCTGCAACACCCATCTCACAAACACACACACACGCACACAAATTCACACACATACAAATATACAGATTTTACACTCACACGTACTGTCTGCTCCCTTATTTGAGAGATGTATGAATGTATGTAGAGTTTAAAAATTCAATACAGATTCCTACGAAAGTTTTCAAATTTCAGTGTTGGTCTGAGTATTTTTTTCTGTTTGTGTGTGTTTGACGTGTGTGTCTGTCTGACGGCAGATTTACATGGTTCTGATGTTGCTGATGCTAAAATAAGCGTGATGGTTCCTTAATGGTCAATCTCTCATTCGCACACACATTCTTGGATAGTGAGGTACAGTACAAATCCATTGATTTTAAATCCATACTGCAGAACAGCGAAAACTACTATGACGTGCAACCTATTGATTGGATGGTTTTTCACTCTCTGGCACTTGTGCATGTGTGTTTGCCTGATTTAAGTTGCACTATGCGCTCTTGCATATGTGTATGTTTCCACATCATATGCACACATGCAGGGGCCTCAATCAGAATTAGATGTCCCCCAAACTGTTGGCATGGCAAATTTGGGATCGCACGGAAGAGAGAGACACAGAGACAAGATTTTGCATTTCACAGCAGAAGTGACCTAATGCAATGTTTCCTCCACTACCTCCATAAGTAGAATAAGAGTGAGAGAACATATATAGTAAAAGCAGCATGTGCACAGCGGCCACAATTTCCCTTTTCCTGTGATGAGCTAATTGGTCTTGTATGACACACACAATCAGAAACAGCAATGTGGGTAGACCCTCTGACTGAAAGCTGCAATGAACACATTGAATGCAGAGAAGCTGAGGAAAACGGACCAGGATGCTTTCAGTCTGACTCAGTAAGAGGAGATCTGGACCTTTAACGTTGTTGCTTGAAATTTTTTTTTCCATGTCTGCCTCTTCACTTCCGCCCCTGCCTTTGCACCAGCTAATAAAGAATGAATGAGGCAGGTACGTTTCTGTGAGAGATGCACAAAGGCACGAGGTGTACTCAGGCTCTGGGGCTTCTGCCATCTGTATTGGCCGTTTGTCTCTTTGCCTTTGGATATAACCATCAATCCATCCTCAGAGTCTTAATGAGGCTTCACTCTCGGCCGTCATCATTCTGTGCAGGTGTGTGTGTGAGTGTGTGTCCCAGTGGCATCCCTATATTGTCTCCCACCCGCCCCCGCAGCAGGAGGAGACATGTATGCCACATGACGGCCAACATCCCTCTGTATGGGTTTCCTGCATATGTGTCACACTGCCGCCCCCACAGCAACCCGGCCCACCAGGGCTGAGAGCCTGGTGATGACTCATCACCACCCCACCTCCTCCACGCTTTCCTCCTCCCTCCCTCCATCTTCTGTGTTCTCCCCCGTCTCTCCTGTTGCCCCTTTATCATCTGCTCTTCATCCTTTGCTCGATGTCTCTGCCTGCCTTCTTTCTTTACCTCTTCCTGTTCCAATCTCTTCATCAACATCCATTCTTCATCCGCTCCTCATCCACGACCCATAGTCCTCTATGCTTAATTGCACTCTTCCCTTCCCCTCCATCTCCTCTCTTCCTCTTTCCACTCTTCCTTTTCCCTTCTCTCACTCTAAACAATTTGTAGTCCTGTACTCATTTGTTGCCGACCCGTCTCAGTTTTATCTCCTCAGCAGTCTCTGCCTTACTCATTTATTGCTCCTTTTGTTTTTCTTTCACACACACACACCTTTCTCACAACTATACCTCTTCTTCCCTGTAATTACTTTTAGCTCAGACTCTCTTCCTCCAGCTCCTTTCCCTAAACTAATCTCCACGGCCCAGTTCCTGATCTTTACTCTAGGTCAGAAGTAAAATGGTTAACAGCACTGCCAAGTCACAGAGGCAGTGTATTGTTCATACAGGCTGCCCAGTAGGACCCTTGGCTGCAGCATTGAATCACAAATGTGACACACACACATATATGCTTTCTTTCATTCATGTAAACTCCCGAATGGGATGAAGTGGTTCATAAATGTTATAGTCTTCTGATACTTCATGATTTACAGTATTTCTCTGAGGCTATGGTTGATCTACCTTATATCCAACTCGCAAACTCTCTGAGGGTGAACAGTGCCCTCTTCTGGTTTTAATGGGACCCTACAACTGAGAAATCAGCAGCCGCATAGAGGTGCCACATCACTGCCACCGCAACAGAGAGGAAATGATCTATATTCATAGTCATAGTGAAGACTAGATTGTTCTCAAGATTATACCTGTTCATACCATCTGTTGGGCTCACGGACTTGACAGGAAGACATTCATTTCTTATTCAGCTTATATACTCCACTATCAAGAGGGCAACAATATGAGATTTATGAATGAGATTTTGTGATTTTACATAATCAGTGACTAATAAATTTACCCAGGGAGCTTTAAAAACTCTGTTCAAATCATATAATATAAGTTTAATATTACGTAGTGTCACTACACATATAAGTTTACACTGATGGCCCTCTATTGGAAATGATAGATACATTTGCACATGTATTGTATATAATCATCGTATGTACAGCTTTCGTTGTTTACTCAGGGCATGTATAGGTCTTAACAAAATAACACACTCCAATAAACAAAAGGCCTCGGAAGTGCTGATTTTATGATATTTATTGAATGTTTTTCTGTTTTTAAAGTAACATTATGTGGTTGAGAGACTAATAATATTAATAAAATGATAATAATAATAAATTTTATTTGTATAGCACCTTTCATTCAAGTGTTTAAGGCACAATACAGATAAGTAAAACATGTTAATAAAAATAAAAAACATGTTTACAAAAATAACAACATGTTAAAAATGTAAGTAAGACAGAACATGTGACAATGACATTTTAAAGAAAAGGAAATAAAAAATCAAAATAAATTTAAATGTGCATAAAAACAGAAAAGAAAGAAAGTGAGTAAATTATTGGCTGAAAAGCAATGTACAGATGTGTATCATCTGCATTACTATGGATACAAACATTGTGCTCTCTCATTATGTACAGTGAGACTAATAAAAGTCAGAGGAAGGTCCCCTGTGCAACCCCCAAACAGCTGTTATAGAACTTCCTCCCTTGAATGTATGTTTTGATCATAGGACACTGTCAGACAGACCAACCAACTTCTCTACACGATAAGGATGTGGCGGTCAATTGTAGCAAAAGCAGCACTCAGGTCAAAGAGGAATAGAATTACAATCTTGTTTTCATCAGAGTTTAGTCTGAGGTCACTGATTATTTTAGTAAGTCCAGTTTCAGTGCTGTGATGGGCTCTAAAGCCAGTCCATAACTTTATTTGCAGTGTAGAGTGTGATGGGGCACACAGTATTTTTAGTCCCATTTATCAGTGTTTCAATCTGTGAAATCACATTAGAGGCAAACACTGTTGCTGCTGTTTCCACAGTAGTAAGGTAAAACAACACCTCAAGTCAAGTTTGTGTTTAACAGAAAAACTATGAAACTTGAATTAATAATTCTTCAAGTTCAGTTTTCTGTCTTTTGTCCAGACTGGTTTCCCCTTATTCTTTAAAGCGTACATCAAGTGAACTCTGAAGAATCCCATGCTCTTATAATAGTGTGCCAATAGAGATTTAATACTTTTTAATTTTCTGCCATAACCCTTAAAAGTTTAAAACACGAATGGAATGGAAAGTTTCCCCAGGCACGTGTCCTTTAAAGCCCTCGGTGTGATCTGTCAGTGAGTCGGAGGGATCAGTCAGTGGGGCAACAGGCAGTTAAAGGGCATTTTCACCAAAACAGTCCAGTCTTTGCAGGGGTCACATGACGGCCGCACGGAAGCTTTTGGAAATTTGCTGCACCACTTTGGCCGCAATCAACAGAGAACATCCGAAAAATCGCTGCACAATAAAACACCATCCCACTCATTATCAATGTATGTATTTACATTGAAGGGGCCAAACCGGAACTGTCTCTTCTCATTGTCTTAAAATTACCGGTGAAGCCTCTCTTGGATTTCAGCCGTGAGAAAAATGTTCTCTTCGCCTTCGGCGTCGTAGTTGTCGCCTTTAAATTCCGCCCACAATCTCTAACCCACAGCCTGTTTCAGGCACCGGACATTAGTGCACACCGGAACACGGCAAGGTACGTGAACGACAACAATTTCAAACTTTTCATTCCCGTAGAACTGTGACAAAAAGCGTTAAAAACACCGGAGTGCTTCACACAGAGAGCGTGTTGTCCTGGGTACACGTCCGTTATCCGGACGGAATAACGGTAGTTTAGTTTACGCGTAAACCAACGAGAACAGGAAAACCGCATCGAGAGCTCCCTTCAACCTGCTGAGTCCACTTCTGCTTTTTTTCGAAAGTCCACCAGAGAGGAGGAAATCAGTCCTGCTCCCCAGCTTCTGTGAACTTGTGTTGGATTGTTTTTCTCTACGGCCGTTCTCTCCCTCTCTCCGGGGCTTGTTATTTATCCCCAAGTGGAATTCATTCGTATTGAAGCAGTTTACATTGGATGGATCTGACCATAGGATCAAGTCGTTAAGGTAATGATGGGGGTCATCCAGATGCCCCCCCCCAGCATCTGTCTGGTCAGCAGGTGCCAACAGGTGGTATTCCAGGTCTTTACTCCGTATCTCCTTCAATCTGCAGCTACAGCAGATTACACAGAAACACTTTGCTTATTTCTGCTTTTTTACGATGGTACACCCATATGTGCTATATGCTGAGTACGTATATAGATATGGTGTGATTAATAGTGAAACTGTGAAATTGTAATGGTCCCTGTCAGCGGAAACAGTTTTTCCCTTTATAAATGTGCAGTAATTATTTTTGCGACACCCTTGTGTTCTGTGTGATGTACAGAGGAAGACTCTTAGCCTGGGGGGTAAAACATCTGAAAACAGACCAGTGGTTGATCTAGGATCATTCTAAACCGGGGACCACATTCATGCACCACTCACAATTCAGCAAGGTGCACATTTAATTACCTTTATTGTTTACTGTTACATCTAAAGCTTTGAGCAAAGCCGCAAATCATTGAGTAGACTTAGACTTGTTCCTTGTTCAAGCACATAGGGCACTTCATTTAATTATTAACACATTTTCACATTTATTGTAAGTGACTAGTTTATTTGAATCTGGTCCTGTGTTCTAAAATGGGACAGTGTTCAGTTTAAAAAAAGGCATAGAGCCACATTGCTATCCTAGTACTCGTCAGACTTACCTTTTAGCCTCAACATTCTTCAAGTTCAGCCTTTATCGTTGGTTGTAAGACCAAAACACTCAATGACGCTAAGGCACACAACTGAAGTTAGGCCCATAACATCTGCTGGTGGCAGCTAACACCTTCTAACATACTGGTAGCTGGTGACTTAAATTATGCAGAAGATCTTCAAACGTACAAAGGACAGTCCCCAACTTGTCCTAAATCTAAAAA
The DNA here is from genome assembly GCF_949316205.1 of Platichthys flesus. Taxonomy (NCBI): domain Eukaryota; kingdom Metazoa; phylum Chordata; class Actinopteri; order Pleuronectiformes; family Pleuronectidae; genus Platichthys; species Platichthys flesus. The sequence goes on from NC_084948.1 coordinate 13,350,779, forward strand.
AAAAAAAAAAAAAACTTCTGAAAGAACATGGGCACTTCAGCAGTCAATAAGACTTCAGCTGGGGTCAGTGCCTCCCAAGACCCTCCCCTGGATCCGCCCATGAAATGGACAAACTTCTCTACGACTAGATTGCTCATGCTCTTTTCAATACAAGATTTAGTATAGAGTTCAGCGTTCCCTCAAAAGCAGAACCTTTCAACCATGAAAACCATAAATAGCTGCCCCAAACACACCGATGTTCTGCATGGGTAATGAAACAGAAATGTTTTTTATCACTTCTGTATTCGATAATTAGAGCAAAGCACATGACTTAAGAGGGTTATAAATATATGAACAGATGTAAATGCAATTAAGAAATGATGTATGTGCCTTTTTGAAAAGCATTGCCATTCTCATAAAACATTAGAATTGCCCAACTATCCCACAAGCAATATTTTCAAGGAAATTAGAGAAAATGTAAAAAAAAAAAAAAAACACCCCACCTTGCAATGATAAAGGAAGCACCTAAAAATTCCAGAATCTGCCCCTTTTTCCAGATCCAACTCAAAATTAAATAGGTTCTATCTATGTTGGCCCACACCCCATCCTTCCACTAAGTTTCTTGGAAATAAGATCATTAGTTTTAGAGTAGTCCTATAAACTAACACAAGACCAAATTGCACACACTATATCAATGTCCTAAATATGCCAAGTACTTCTCATCAACAAAGTATTCCTTTGGAAAATCCGTGAAAATGTTTAAAAACATCCTGTCGAGCAATGTTAAAGAAAGTGGGGGAAAAAAAGGAAAAATGCTGGTTCCCCCTTTCCAGAACCACCCCCAAATGTAATGAGCCCTCTCTTGGCCCATGTCCCATCAGTCCACATAGTTTCCTTGAAATCTGTACAGTAGTGTTTGTGTAATCCATGCTGACAAATAAATAAAGAGCGGGAGGGAAGGCGAGGTAATTACCCACTTAATGTTGTTTATGGGGAATGTGAAAGTAGCTATCAAAGAGCTTCAAGGACATGCTGACTTTGTCCTGTAGTGGAACCTGGTGATCGAGGAGCTTGACTGTTTGTTGTTTGGATAGATTCAAGTGTGTACTGACAGCCACATAATTTAGTGTTACAGTTTTTTTTATTAAAGCACAGAATTAACCTTTCCTTTTGTGTCTGTATAAAAGCTAACGTATGCTAAATTAACCTAATGTACATTCATAATCTTAATTTGATGGATTTTACTTTTACAGAGAATGCACATTACAATTTTCAAGTTACAGCGGACAGCTTTGTCTCTCTCTTTATCCTCCGTCCGTCTTTCTCCCCGTCTTTGTCTCCCTCTCTATTGTCTCGCACCCTCACATGATTACTTGCCACTGAAACACTCTGTTATGAGGTGTATGGGAGAGAGGACATATGGAGCAGCTTGACCGTAAAATAACACAGGCAGGATGAAGGTTGTGCAAGAAGTGAGTAACCGGAGGATGTGGCTGAGATTATGTTGTTGACTGTTGTGACTAAAAATCTTGTGTAAATTAGATTAGCTTTATTTTTTTTAAAGTGAGCAGTTTCTAGAAGTAGAACATTAAAGAGGTTGTAAGGTATATTCTTCACTCTGCTGGAGTTTGTAAGGTAAACAAGCTATGAATAAATCCGACCTTCGTGAAGATCATAGATTAAACATTATTTAAACTGCTTAACACAGGAGTTGGTGGATGTACTTTGTACTGAAGTTGTTCAGCAGTGAACTGAGAGGTGTTTCCAATATTGTGGCCAGTTTTTAGAATTAGTTGTAATCTTGTTTTAAAGCATCTGAGGTTTGAACCAGAACTTCATGACTTGTGGATGATGACAAGAAGCAATTGACTCCTATAGGTAAATGTGGTAGTTTATGGTGCACTGCCTTGGGAAACATCCTTCTGAGAGATGTTGAAGCCCCGAGAGTCAGAGGCATTTGCGTTTGAGTGAGTAATGTTTATGTGTGGACACACATTGGCTTGTTCACATTGTGTGAATGTGGTTCTTTACTGGCAGGACTGAGTCACTACTCAGTCCTTTATTGAAAGTGGACTGAAAGCAGCAGTGTGTTCGGGGGGGGTGGGTATGAGTCATGACCTCATGACCTTTGTGTGATTCCGCACTGGTACTTCAATCATTGTCAGGTCTAGTTACAGGCTTTATGGAGTGGGGACATTTTGGGAAAGTGGGGAAATTGTTTTGCTTGGTTCACACGTCCTCAAACGACTGTTTGTGGGTTCAGACCTAGTTTTAGGGTTCAGGTCAGTAGGGTTTGAGTACAGTCCCAACACATACATGCTACACACTCTTACTTTATGTGCTCGCCAAGTTGGCACACAGAGAGGACCGGTAAAGAGACACACAGGGCTGATTCTATTTTCTTCCTGCCATTATGTTTAAGCAATGTATTTTTTTGCTTTACAGTATTTGTCAAACAACAAAGAGAGATGGGAAATATGAGGAAAGAGATTTGAGCTGAGCTGTATTTGAGCTGAATAGTTCCTGTGTGCCTGAATAATTCCTGATCTGTCTTGCAAGTAATGAAGAGGTAGTTAAGACCTAACCAGTTAATTAAGTGTTTTACCACTGCCAGTGAAAGTTTGTGAGACACATCCTTTTGCCTGTTTTAACATTGCCTTATAAGTCACCCATAGACTGCATGTAAAGAGGGATGAAAGGTCCGCCTCCCAAAAGTGAAGCCAAATCATCATCATAGCGGCAGTATAGTTCATAAGCCCCTCCTCCATGTTAGTGGTAGGGGCATGGGCCAAACTAAAATTTCAAAGTACACGTCAAATAAATTATTCTTAAAGATGGTTTGTGTCATTTTAGATACTTCTTATCACACTGTTTTCTTTTTTCTATTAAATTTGGTTTAAATTAGTTATTTGATGCTATAAAGATGGGGTAATACATCATGATTGACAGCTGAGACTGACTCGTTATTGGTCCAGCACATGTAATGTTGGGACATTTTTACTGCAGCTTCATGCAATTATCACAAATGAGCAGACCTGTATCTGGGATATTTTATCTTCATTTTTGTACAGTGGGGAGGATTCAAACCTGACATTGGCAGCACTAATAATTGTAAAAGAGAGAAAATTGAACATGGCAAATAAAAAAAGGAATATGATGCCTTAAAAACTATTTCTATAGCACCCATATTTTTACTCTCAATCACACACACACAATGATATTAGTTGCGCACTTGTTTGAGGGGGTTTATGGCCAGTCTTGAACAGTGAGTCCCCACCTTGTGTTTTCTTCGTGTGTGTGTGTGTGTTTGTTTGTGTGTGTCTGATGTGTGTACGTGTGCACTTGCCTGGGCAACAGAATGATCCATTGTGCAGGCAGCACAGAGACCCTGTTATTGGCACTTTTCTGAGTGGGAGGGAGGGAGGGACGGACTGAAGGAGAGAGTGGAGATAAATAAATTAAAAGTAAAATGCTAGTTTCTACCACATTTGTTTCCCAATCTTGCACACACACACACACACACACACACATTCAACTAGCTGTTCTCTTGATATTTGTCCAAACACAATGTTTATTTTTATCCTCAGCACTTTGGACCAGAAAGCCCTTAATCAGCCTTTTTGTGAGTGTATATGTGAGTCTGGTATTACTGAGGTTGTGGGGACCTTATAGCTACATATGGAGGACTCGTCGCATCAACATAAATCACTAATTACCAGAAAGTTTCAAAGTGAAGACAAGTTTTAAGGTTAAGTTTAGGTTAATGTAAGGGTTAGGCAATGGTAATAATGGTAAAGGCTAGAGTAATGCTGCAGGTAATGAATGTTAATCAATGAAATACCCTGTGATGAGATGGATGAGAGTGGTGAGTCTACTATGCAGTGTGTGTTTGTGGCAGCTGAAGACCAGACAGTTTCTTAGTTTTCTCAGTTCCTCAATTCAAAAATAGGAAGTGCGACTACCTTTTGATCAGAAAGATTAGAGCAACTTCACACGGACCTCAAGTCTCTGCGGCCTTGTTTGAGCAAGTGTTTGACAGGAAATACTCTCATTTTAACACACTCACATACTGCTGAATAGTGTTTTTGTGTCTGGTCATTTTGGTTTATTCTGTGCTACCTCACTTCCAAGTACCAACTGTCAGTATTTATCTCTTTGTATGGGCTGCTGCTTGTCAGGTAGCTAATGTTCATTTGTGCATGTACTGTGAATGAAGCAACGTTCAGCTACAGTTATTTCTATCCTAACTAAATACAATTACAAAAAGGTAATTCAACCGTGATCTTATTTTATATTTCATTTGAAATGAAAAGGAAGAGGACGTTTACAAAAGGAAGGTCCCCTTTACACAGTGTAAGCAAGATACAAGATACATTTTTATTGATCCCAAACACATGCACAGTCACACTACAAGCAGATGAGGGAAATTTCTCCTCTGCTTTTGACCCATCTGGTGAACATAGCAGGACACACAGAGCCGTGCACGGCGCCCGGGGAGCAGATGTTGGGGGACTAAGGTGCCTTGCTCAGGGGCACTTAGACAGTGGGGGTAGGGAGAGTCCTGTTTGGAGCAGATCCAGGGTTTGTCCATCCAGGTATTTTTTTTTTTGTAACTGCGAGGAGTTGAACCAGAGACCTTCCAGTCTGATGTCTGTAACCTTCTGCACATAGTCCAATTTTTCTGCCACTAGTCCACCACCTGTCTGGATTAGCAGATAGTTATATCTAATATCCTGCTTAGAAACAAACAAATCTTTGGCAGAGTTAATGAGACTATAGTTTAAGTAACTCCCTTTGAAAAAGACCAGCTCCTGTACCCTGTGATACTTGAATGCCATGGCTAAAAAACCTACTGTTAGCATAGTAGTATATAGCATGGTATAGCATAGTGGTCCAGTCAGGTGAGGAATTGTACTAGTGGCATTTAGTTGATTATAAAAGAAGTTGCAACAACATCTACATGTATTCAATTGTAAATCTTTGCTCTGGCACTGACCCAATGCTGTGTATTAACAAAGATAGCTGTGTAAACTGATTAGTTTGTGTGTGTGTTTAGGACACACTGTATTTATGGCTATGTCTTGGCAAGCAGAGTGATAAAACACAGTGATTGCAGTGGGTGTTTAAATATTGTTTTTGACAGCAGCAAATTGTTATTGCAGTGTCAAAATTCATTTATGTGATGGCTTCAGTTTATTCATCACAGCTGTCCTCACTGAGCTGTTGCTCACTGTCAGGCAGGCTATCGTCACGTGAAGGCTCAGAGCTGATACCTTCTGCTATTTGTGAATTAAAGCCTTGAGAGGGAAAATCGAGAGACTAGGACCGTTTGAGCGCTATCTTGATACATTATTTATGTCCTAAGACATTCTGGATTAGAGAAATAAAACCTTGAGTGGATGGTATGTTAGGAGGGTTGATGGAGAGGGATGGGTCGGCTTTGTGGGAAGCTGGCCTTGATTCCACTTATGCAGCAATCAAGAGTATGGTAGAAACAAATGTGAAAATGCAGTGTGTTCCAAAACTTGTCAAGAACACTTCCTCCTATAGTTGGTGTGCTTGTGTTGAATTCAAGTGCGGTTTTCAAGTGCTTAAAAGAAATGCTTGACGTAAAGTAATATTAAAGAAGACATGTCTTCTGTTGAAGCTGTTGAAAATGACAGGGCTGATCGAAATGACTAAACTACCCTGGGATCTTACTATCAAGGGGCTAGCTTCCTCTTTTACTTAGGTGAGAATCATCACCCTCATCTCTCACACACACAAACACACACAGTGATGTTTGTCTGTCTGTAAATTAGTAATATTAGGCAAAAAATGTTTGGAAGGATAAACATGAAACTTGGTACGCACAGTGACAACGCCATCACACGCAACAGAGTCTGGGTGAAAGAGAGGTTCTTGCCTGAGAAATAGAACTACAGTACATTGCAATCCGCTTACGGGTAAGTGCACAGCTGCCAATGAAACTACGAGTTGTTTGCATAGACACTAAAAAACTTTATGGGCGAAAGCATAAGCACGTGAGAAATAGAGCTGAGTTTACACAAGTGCTATTTTTAGTTTGTTCCTCTTGAAAACCTCTTCTTATGTTGTGTTTCTTCCCCCCCCCCCTCTCACAGGATTTGTAAACCATGATATAAATTTATCAAAGTCTGCATTTCTCTGCGGATGTGGACTTGCCCTCACGCCTGCTTCACTCACACACATCATGTCTCAGTCGGAGTGCTGTGCAGATGTGTGGGACTGGTTATGTGTTCTTCGTCTGGAGCAGTACTCTGAGGCATTTCGGAACGCTGGGCTGGCAACACTGCGGCAGTGTCACAACCTCACACCAGATCAGCTGGAGGGAATGGGCATCACCCTGCCGGGTCACCAGAGACGCATCCTGGCTAGCTTGAACAAAACTTATGGTAATCGTGACACGCAATCTGACATGCACAGTCGGCCTCTAATGTCTGAGAGGGATCAGCGATCTGAGGAAACAGGACATGCTGAAGTGTTACACAGAGAGAGACCTGTACCTCTTCCAGGGGAGAAAAAAACTATCTTTAAGCAAACGGAGAAAGGAGATGGAGAGACATCAGACCCTACTCCCAGAGAAAGAGAGAAACCAGTCCCTAAGGAGAGACAAGTGTCCAGAATGAAAGAGGAAAAGGAAGGAGGAGAGAAGAAGTCGGTTCCTGAACAAAGACAAACAGCACCTGGACAAAGCAAAAACAAAGAACGGGATGGAGGGGTAGATAGAGAGAGGGAGAAACCTGTGCCTAAAGAGAGGACTAAGTTTCGCTCTAGTGCTCCAGTGGACTGTCCCCCCGCTCCTCCTGTTTCTCCAATGTCTGAACCCCCTTTACCCCCTGTCCCCCCACGAAGCACCCCCAATTGCCCTCCACAGTGCTTTATGTCTGCCCTGAGCCCCTCACCTCCTGCCCGTAACCCCGTCTCCCCTACACTCCACAGACGCGATGTTAAAGCTCCAGCTGCACCGAGCGTGTCCCCCTGTTTAACCCCCATCAGAACCCCTACCCATGCTTCTACACACGCCCGGCCAGAGACTTTAGCCATTCAGCCGGCTGCCCAACATCTGGTAATTGATGGAGGGAGAAAAATGTCACCGGTTTCTCCCATTGCTTCTCAGAGCCACGACAGAAACGCTCCTCCTCTCCCTCCAAAAGCGGGGGGAGTACCTAAAGGCCCTCCACCAATCCCGCAGAGGTTTCCTGCACAGTCACCCCGAGCTCACAGGTAAGACTGTTTTCTTAAATGGATGTTAAAGCAGCTTTTCTAGAGGGTTTTGAGTTTTCTGTTTGGCTGTCTGTGAACTTATTACGCACACAATGTTTCACTCGTGGATCTTGTGACATCGCCATGAGCAGGTGCAGAGTGAAGGGGTGTGACAGCTCTTTTCCTATTTTTGTGGATCAAAACTTCTTCTTCTTTCCTGTCACATTGATTACATCTGTCATTTATCCAATTATAGCAATGTAGAGAAAACTGCACAACAGAATAACTTGAGAGCTTAAATTTGGTGATGCTAGTCCCCCTCTGTCGTGGTTTAAGTTAGCCCAAATCTGTTCCTGTGTGCTCCGACAGACTGAGGGTTCTCACCCCCTCAGTTTACTGTCTACATTTACTTTTAAATGGATTGGTATTTAAAGAGTATCTCTAATATATAAAAATATGTTTTTAATTGATGGTACAATATCTAAGCAAAATGAAAGTGAGTAATGTGATTGTCTGTAGTGTGTGTGTTTTTGAATCAAACCTTTGTTCCATTTCAGAGGATAGTGCTGCCCCCTATTGGGAAAGCTGGTAAAATGCATCACTTCAAATTTAAGTTAAAGTTTTTTATAATAAATGATAATAAAACTTGATTTCTCTAGCACTTATATGAACAAGGTTACAAAGTACTTTACAAAATAAAACAGAAAAATACAAAAACCAAAAAAGATAGATAATATAAAAGAAAAATATTATACCATAAAAAGCAAAAGCCTGGTCACTCTTAAATAATTACTAGCCCTGACTTGAAAACTATACTACCAAGTGTTGGTTGGAAGTTCTTAGAAACAGTTTAGACACAGATATCGTTATTAGTGACTTTTAAACACTTCCTGAATTCAAAATTACACTTCCTGATACTGACATACTGAATCACACTGACTGACTGAGTGGACCTAAAACTCAGTGGCCTAGTTGTAACAGAAATATATGAACATGCTTGTAAGACTGAATGCTGTTTGTGTTGTACTTGTGTCTGTCTGACCCCTTGAGGGTGTGCACGTGTGAATTGTTTCCACAGGATCCATTGTAACCTTCTCTTAACAATTGTGTATGCACTTTAATATGTCACACCGGAGCATTGTGTCACCAGCGTTGCTTCAGGGGTTTGGATTCTGTAATGAGTAACATGAGCTTGCGCTGTGGCTTCTTTTTTTAAGAGAAGCTGGCTGTAGAAAGAAGGGAAGTTACAATGGAGAACGCAGGGTGGTTTAAAACCCCTCCTCATCATGAGCCTCTCTGACACAGCGGATAAAAGAGAGAAAGAGATAAAAAATAAAACAGTGATTTATTACCAGGAAGTACCTTCAGATTATTTGTGACCAGCAAATAATCACATTCACTTGTTGCTGTTGTGTGTCCTCGCCTTTGCACTTGGTTGCCTCCTCCCATTTCTTGTTTAGCCTGTCATTTCCTCCTACCCCTTTTTTTTCCTCTTCTCTCCCCTCTCTTCTGCGATGTGTGTCTGTATCATCACTGAACTGGACTCCTTTTTGAATATGTCGAGACAGGTAATGCTGATTGAAACCATATCTCTACACGTCTCTTGTCTGTCTGAACTTGTTTTTTTAGCAGGTGCTCCTCTTTCCCTCCTCAATCTGTTCTCGTTACGTCAGTGTATCAAAACAGGAAGCTTTGTTTTATCTGCTGTGATCATGTTTTGTGCTCTTGCCGTGTGCAGCCACAGTTTTCTACTATCTGTGCCTTTTTAGTGGGACTTGTATTATGTTTACATGAGTTTTCATCAGAGTAAGTGTAAGTTGGCTTTGTCCTGGGCTGTACATCCTGGAGAACTGCCAACGGTATTGACATTGGTGAGTTACCTGTCAGTCAGTGAAGAATACTAAAGCAGGGAAATTAGATATAGTAAAGGAATCCTTGGTGTGTTTAGTTGTCATTTCCCTATTTTCAATTACATACTGACTGTTTCTATTGACAAATGAATTATGTGTGGACTAAATTGGTGTTGCTCTTATGTAGCAAACTGCTAACTCTTAACACATGGATGCTGTTGTCTGTTGATCTTGGGTTATAATGTCGAATATTTCCCCAGACTTTTAAGCTAACGTACATGTGGGGGAGAAAGGAATAGTCATTGTTTCTTCAGCCTATACTGTCATCTGTAAGCTAGCAGAGAGCAAGTTAAATATAGCATGCCGCTAGTTCTCTTCCTCTGACAAGAAGGAACTGTGTCAATAGGTCAGTTTCCTGCTTTTGTAAGTTTTCTGTATCATTTTCTAATGTATTATTGAACAGAACTAAGAAATAACTCGTATTTATTTATCAATTGAAGACTAAATTAGTCTGCATCAGTGCTTAGTATATTTCATATGATGGAGCCTCATTTGAAATGATTTGTTTGAATGCTGCTTTACAGCCAGTATGTCAAATCTATCTATCATAAAGTAACATACACTCTGAATTGTATAAACTAAAATTATATTTTTTCAACTACTAATTGACTCAGAGTTGGTGAATATATTAACTTAAGGATAAATTAAGGATTTTTGTGAACACAGTCTCACATTTTGTCAAGCTAAAAATACTATTTAGCATTGTTGTGTTACCGATATCTTTTATTATTTTTAAAACGCAAATGGTTTTAATGAGAAGAAAATAAACATAGGAGGGAGGAATAAAGAGGAAGTTTCTCAATACTGGATGGACGGGAACCTGTTTGCTCACTCTTGACTTTCCAATCAACAAGGGTTATCCTGTTGTCAATCTCTCTCATTCTGAATAATGCGTTATCTCAGGAGCGCTTCAGAGGAATTCAACAGAATATCTCGGGAAAACCTGAGGGAATTCCTTAAAATTTGCTCCATGGATGTGTTATTCTCCATATGTTGCCGTTAGGATCCTATATGAGTGTGTTGCATTGAGGAAGACCTGATCATACTGTTGAATTTTAGTGTGCAGCAGTTTTGATTCATTGTTGATCCATGTAATGAGATTACCCGGAATGGGCCGCTACTATTAAATGTTAGGCCTCACTCTTTCACACTCACCTGCTAACATTTAATTAACCCCCGCGGTGTGTGTGCAGCTTACTTGAATGGTATGGGTTACTTACCTATGTGCAGGCAGATCATGTGACTAGTGAGGTTACGGATCACTCACACTTTTCAGCCAAATTCCTGACCTCCTCCACCCAAAGGCCCATGAACCATGGGACGGTCTGTTCGGCGGCCCCTCCAGCCATGCCTGGCTCCGAGCTGGACTATCTTGGACGTTGTAAAATAGTTCCAGTTCAGAGGTTATGCGAAAGAGTCCCCATGCATAGTGAAGTAGAGAAAAATAGTGACTTTACTCGCCATCAGCTGCCATTGCACTCCTTGGTCAATACCACCACTACGTGTCTCAAGTTGTACACACGAATAAGGGAGTTACCCCTACCCCCTGTGTGGAGAGTCAGTGTTTCCCTTCCAGCTTGCTCTGTACCTCAACCCAGAAATAAACCATCACCTCAATCGTGTTTCAGTCTGACTCTCTTGAGTGGGAAAACTTTATAGTAAGTGTTACCTTTTCAGTGTTAACTTTTAGAACGGGCTCACTTGACATGGGAGTTCAATTTTAAATCATACAATTTTTGCTCTTTCGCCCATACATTTTATGACTTTGAAGCCACACTAACACATAATAAGTAGGATTTTCATTAAAGGTATTGTCTAGCGTAGTTAGATGTTAGATAATTACTCTGTTAAACCGGTTCCCATAAAGCTTGTCCCTCTACTGTGAAAGCTCTTCTGTCTTTGCATAGTGATGAACCCAGTCATGAAGATTCTTGGCACTCTCACCATCAGAATATTACAGCACAGTATATTGTATGATTGGTATGCCGTAAAACCTGTAGTGCACACACTGTATTTGTGTATGTGTCATGGGGGATCCAGAGGTATGCTGTGTTTACATGGGGACGGTATCTTAAAAAGTGGTGCAGGTTCAGACTTGCTGCTGAAGCCATAGGTTTAGAGAGAACACAGTCCGGAGGAGTTTAGAGGGACGCCAGTTGGACACAGTTCTGGGATTCATGCATGCGTTTTTTAGAGAGATGATCTCTCTGTAACTGCGCTGCTTGCTCGTGGATTTTTTGGGATGCCTCAAGTAGCAGTTTTTACCTTGGAATGAGAGAAAAGACGGCTGGTGTTTTTGTCGAAGGGGCTGTCCGCCCAGCAGAGGATTGTATAGAATCACCCGTCTGTGTGGAATTTTCACCAGATCTCCAATCAACATGCTATCTGAGGACTCGTCTCCTGATGTCCAGACCTCTGTTGACCTGTCTTCTACGCCTTTATTCCTCAGTGCCTCTCCTACCAAGACAGTTACAGATGATATGCAGAAAGACCAATCACCCCAGGTCCCCCCTCGAATAAGGACACCCCAAACTCAAGAAAACGCACAACATTCAACTCAACCTGACGCTGAGCTGAGTGTCTCCAGACATTCCTGTGAATTCAGTAAGTAGAATAATCAGCATTAGATCCTTTTTTAGTGTTATTTTTGGTATTTTATCTTCAAGGAATGGAAAATAACACACTTATATGGCTGAATTACATTCCAGGTCATACTGTACTTAAACACCCCTAATTCCTTATATATACACATGCAACTGTACAAAAATAAGCTTATCCATACATCAGCTATAAACAGAAGGGAACAAAAACACAAACAGCTGTGCCTCAAGACATAACTACACTGATACTGCTTTGATTACATTCAGCATTTCTCAGCGAAAAACGCACAGTATTTCCAATCTGACCTTTTTTACCTGCTTCTGAGGATATTTGATAAAATCAAGTTCCTATGGAAACCGACCCTTCTTGATGAGACTGTTTACAATAATTTCTAAGCTTCGCTAATAATTATCCGCTTAACAGTTCATTGTGAACAAAAAGGTAGTTAGTTGGGTATTACTAAGTGTGTGCTAGCCCCGTAGTGGAAAAAACGATTTCATTTTAAATGAAAGAGAGACAGACAAAATTCTTCTTAAAACTAGAAGCGGGAAAGACAACCAAAGGTATTTAAAAGGTAGTTACACTATAATGTCCCTTGACTTAATGTTTCCTGTCTGTTTTTCAAGATCATGAATATGGATTTATTAAACCAGAATTAGATGAGTCTGTTTACGTTAGCTCTTTGTTAGCATTATGCAACAGGTGGTACAGTTTTTAAGCTCACCGAAAAGTAGTTTTTCACGATAAGCTACTATGCATATATACATTTCATATTACTCTCATCAGCCTCTTTAATATACTTGTCTGGTCTTATGTACTTTCCTCCACACTAAAAGAGAGAAAAAAAACGTATAAGAGTCAAGAGACAATAAGACTTCTACAATAATTTATGGATATGTTTAATCTAGCTTTAATTACTGTTTATAGTCATCATTTTAAAAAATTTGATATTATATCATGTTTCGTATCATTCACAGGCAGTTTCTTTCTGTAGTCATGTAAATTATATATTTAATAAGTATATTTTACTGTTATCAAGTAAACCTATAGCAACTACTCAGGTCTGATAATGTCACATGTAGAGAACGGTTGAATTATGGAGACATACATAGTTGCACCAGCCACACTGCATCTACTCAAATAAACTAAGCACGAAAATATTTTTAACCCTTCCCACTTGCCAGTGGAAATACTGACGATCGATATTGACTCATACCACACCGACAAAATAATACTTATACATGGCCATTAACATGTGAAAAGACACAGATCATCTATTTAGGCCATTTTATTTAACAGCAAACTCCAGAAACACTACTTTTCATGGAATAACTTTGCAGCAGAATTGTTTGTAGCCTCTAATCAATCCTGTGTTTATGCTCTGTAGGTCCTTTTGACCTCATAGTTTGGTTTGGCTCTTATCATGTACAACCAGTTGACTAGACTGAGTTTACTCACTCAGGTGGATTCCAATTAAATTGTACACAATTTTAAAGGATGTATTGCTGGTTATGGTTAATTTATTATGATTAGTTGAGGCAATTGCCACTGAAGAATTTTGGCTCAGCTCCTCACTAAAGTCTAAATGGGATTTTTGAGAGGAGGAACATAATTACATGATTTAAAAATATTCTTGGATCATTATGCAGGTTTACTGGCAAACCAAGCTCAAGCTGCAAAGCTTACTTCTCATCTTTTACTCCTTTCCTTTAGATCAGAGCTCACTTGATGATAACTCTGATGAATATGAGGATCCAGACTTCATTAACCCCAGTGTTCATAGCATGAAAACACCAGACAGGGTAAGCGTGTGAGAATATTTTCGTCTTTTACACTCATCCTCCTCTTCTTCTTCTTCTTCTTCGAAATGTGCCTGACATCTGTCTCCTCCAATAGGATATGTCCCTGCAAGTACCCGGTGGAATAAAGGGGCGATACAATTCTTTTTGCAGTGATGATGAGCAATTGGATGATGAGGATGAGTGAGTCATGCATGATCACACCGAGAGAAAAGGGCATTAACACAAACACAGAAACACAAAATACTTAAGCTGTTCACTAGTTAAACAAATGAGCAACCGCAGAGACGTGTGACTCTTGGTCATCAGAACACTACTGACATTTATTGTGCAACAGACCATTATATTATTAGGTTTTTGACATCACAAACCCTGCCTGTCTGAAACAGTTTTTTTTGGACTGGCAAAAGTTTACTGCAGTGTCTGGTCGCAGTAACACATACATGCCTCTGAGAGTAGCAAACCTCAGTATCCTTCCAATCGTTGTGAGGCAGGTGTGAATAGAACATTAACTTCCTGTGGCAAAGGAAATCCACAGTGTGGCTTTTTGTGGAGCTCAATTTAAGTGTAGTTTAATCAGTGACATCTGCCTGCTTCCACCGATGTGTGACTGTGCCCTTAATGTGGAAATACTTAGCCATGGCGTTGACAGCTTATTTCACTCAAAATCGATCATATGTCACCTTGAGCAGGTGACATATTTCAAAATGTTGATTTTTAACATTGGATGACTTTAATAGTGTTTAAGTCTGTATGCAATGTTTGTTCTTCCAAAGTTCTACCCAATGGCCTGACAGTGGCCTCAGTACCGCACAAGCCAGTGTGTACTTGCCTGCCACGGGCAGACTGTCTTCAGCGTCTAAAGACGACAGCTCTCAGCACGCTGCCGTCATCAAGATGGGCTGGCTGGACAAGAATCCACCTCAGGGGTATAACTGGCAACAAATACACACACAAACTGCATCCTGCTAATGTTAAAGAGGTCAACTGCTATGTATGATTTTCACCGTACATAAACCCGTTAATTATAAATAACAATGAAATAATACTTCAACTAAAATGGTGACCTAGTTTAACATACTACCTGTAAGCAGTGCTGCTATTCCATTTCTGGTCAAACCAGTTTATTTAAAGAGCACCTTTCAAAGCAACAAATATTTCACTTGGAAAATTTGTTGTGCAATTATAAAGATAACTGCAGAGTGTTAAACCTGAAGTTTGGGCCAAATCTGATTGGAAAACAACAACATTTGAGTCCACACCTCAAAGCATTCAGCCATTTGCAAGAACCATTTTTAGATGTATGTTTTCCCCACGACTGATAAGTGTGACAAGTTTTGTGAGTTTTCAATTACATTTAGTCCCATTTGGGAGAAATAAAGAGAACAACTATAATTGCATCACAATCAGATTATGTGCTAAAGTAAATGTTATTATCCCAAAAAATGTGCTTATTTCATGCGTTTGTTTGTCTGTCATCACATACATCCTATACAGAGCCCTTTATTACCAGCGACGATGGGTAAGACTGGATGTTGACTACCTGAGATACTTTGAAAATGACAAGGTAACAACACATAAACAAATGCACACTCATTTCATGCTGAATGGTCTATATGGATCTGTATAACAAAAAATGCTTTTGCTGTGTGTATGGTGTGTTGCAGGACGTTTATTCCAAGGGGATCATCTCATTGGCCTACATTACTAATGTGACCAGTGTGGGAGAGCTCAAGTTTGAGGTCGCCACAAACAATCGAACATTTATCTTCAGGGCTGAAAGCGAAGGTCTGTCACTTTTTGTCTGATTTATTTACATCGTAATATTTCATGTTCCTGTCTTTTACACAAACAAATGTACACGTTTCTAGTTCATACGTTTTTTGCATGTATATTTTACAAACCGTGTTGCTCTATTCAGCTGAGAGAAACGACTGGGTGACTGTACTACAGGACTGCAGCAGGGGGCGTCATCCGCGCAACACCATGAGCCCTTGCTTGCTTTTGACCCCAGACTATCAGGGCTATTTGGAGCTCAAAGGGTTACGCTCCAAACTTTACACTGTCGTCGCCTCAGATAAGGTCTACCTCTACAAACACATGGATGTAAGGACCCTGCTGCGTTTGATGTGTGCAGAAATGAGATGTGTACAAATCACTGTGATTTGATCTTTATTTAACTAAATAAAACATTTAATAAAAAACTGACATATCAACGTTTTGAAGGAAAATCCTACTTTCTATAAAGATATATGAAAATTATGTTATACTTAAAATGTGTATGCTGATACATAATGGAAGCCAAAACATAGTTGAAATGATGTACCTTGTTTTTATTTCAGGACTATCGTATTGGAGTTGGTATCACATCCATTGAGATGAATGTAGGAAATGTTAAAGACTCTGAACGACGCAACTTTGATCTCACAACACCCTACCGCATATTCAGGTACTATACACTCAAATGCAACACACACACACACACACACGCCAGAGACACTCGCACACTCACTCTGCTGTGTGGAAACAGTATACTCAAACTCTCATCCTAGATGTGTGAATCTCCCAGTATTATGTGAACAGTCCTCAAGTTCAAAGAGCAACATTGTTCAATGCAAGTCAGTGGCCGAGTTGCTCTTGTTGCTTGTATAGTCATGGGAAATTAGATCATGATGTTTTACTGAGAATTCCCACCGTCCATCTGTCCTCAGAGTCCTCAGCTGGACATGTTTGGAGAATGTGAAAAGCCCTTTGTATGAATGTGTGTGTGTTTGTCTGTGAAGAGGAGCAAGGTTTGTGTGTTTGCACAAGTGCATGGGTTGTTGTGGTGTGTGTGGTCTCTTGGCCGACCACGCACAGCCTGCAGTGCAGTGGCTCAGCTTGACAGGATGGAGCAATCTGAAAAGGCTTGTGTGTTAGTATTTAGCTGGAACGTGTGTCAGTGTGTGTCTTGGTCTCAGTCATTTACTCTATTTACTAAATGTGTGTATTTACTCTAGTGTGTATTTGTCTCTGCATGTGCCGTTTTTGTGTCTGGTGAATCTACTCAAGATAATTCAGGAGGGAACCAAGAGGATTTTGTAATAGTGTGTTTTTGGCATATATTTTGATGTAGACAATTTTTTACGATGCTTGTGTGTGTGTGTGTCTGTGTGTGCCTGTATTTTAAGCACAAAGAGAAGCAAGTATGAGAAGAGGAAGGATTCAGACATGAGAGTCTGCGTCAAGCCACAAATCTGTCTGTGTGTGTGTATATGTGTGTATCTGCTTGTGTAGTTTCCAGTCTTTGACTCAAGTACATTTTGCAAAGGAGGAGCAGAGTGGAGTCTGTTCTCAGGAGACTCATAAGGAAACACAACTGCACTGCCAAGACAGGCCTTCTCCTTTCTGTCTCTTGTTGGCTGTGACACCGTCATGTCGGCACTAACACTCGACCGTGTGTTTGTCTCTGTTCGTAGTTTCATAGCAGAGTCCGATCAGCTGAGGGAGCAGTGGGTGGACGCCATGCGGAATGCCATAGGTGAGGCGTTGTCCAATAGCGAGGTTGCGGACCGGATCTGGGCGGAGTCAAGCAACAGTGCCTGCGCTGACTGTGGGGCTCCCAAGCCGGAATGGGCTGCCATCAACTTATGTGTGGTGATCTGCAAACGATGCGCAGGTTTGTGTGTTTGGATTTTTTGCTTTCATGTAGAATTTTATAGTAGTGTGACTATCAGGATGTAATTGTTGTGTATATGTGTTTATGTGTGTACTTCAGGAGAGCACAGAGGACTGGGTCCTAGCATCTCCAAGGTCCGTAGTCTAAAGATGGACAGGAAAGTCTGGACAGAGGAGCTTATACAGGTAAACACAAACACATATCCAGACACACTCAAATCCTAAAACCTGAAGGACCTGGTTAATGGGTTATTGCACTTAGACTTCTTTTGCATATAACTGTTTATTCATGACCGAGGCATTTAGCTGCTTAAACTCTCGTAGAGCTGCAGGTCAAATCAAACAGCGCTTCCTTTTTATGAGGTTCACTTACACAACATAATACAGTAGTACTGTAATATCAAGTTTTTGTTGATCCTAAACCCTACCTGTGATGCAGGTGTTCCTCTTGATTGGCAACGAGCGGGTAAACAGTTTCTGGGCAGCCAACATCCCACCGAGCGAGGCCTTGGTGCCCTCTAGCTGCAGTGATGAAAGGCGACGGTTCATCGCCAACAAATACCGCCAGGGAAAATACAGAAAGTACCACCCGCTGTATGGAAACCAGAGAGAGCTCAACAATGTAAGTTGAACTCTGTTTTGATTATTTGTTTCGGTCTGTATTTCTCTGGATATTTTTACTTCGGGGAGAAGAGTTAGTCATTTCTTGTATAAGATAGGTTTCAGTACGCAAGGAGGATTTAGAGCCAGATGAGATGTTGCCTTAACCATCCACTATGACAAAACTGTGGATGTTGGTTTTATTCATTTAGTCGACATATGTCTGGATTTTGCATGTGCAGAGACACAAACACCATGTATATACACACTCACTCCTCATACTATTTCTAAGATTTCAGGATTTTAAATAAATGGCTATTACATTCAGTATATTTTGTACTTTCAGTGTCACTGTTTTCCTGATTGGTAAGATAGAACAGATGACTGACAGAGAAACACAATGACTCCTATGAAACTAAATAAAAACAGCATAGAACAAGTTTGTCTAAATACAACTTTTAGAGTCTAAAGGTGAAGACCAATGCATATTACAGAACCAGTCTAACATGTAAAGAACAGTTTACAGTTTACCAGTGCAATAACCTTCATAACTGACATTCACAGTCAAAGTTAAAGGTAGAGTACATAGTTTGTTTTATTGTTTGCAAATGTATCCTGCTTTGGATAAACACAGATGGATTGATATATATGTTTTAAAGATAGTTTGGGGCATTTTTGCCTTTTTCGATAGGACACTGTAAGAGTGAAATGGGAAGAGAACCAAGCTTACCGCCGCTGAAGGAGGAGTTAAGCCTCTGTATATTATAAAATGGAATAGTAGAATCAGCTGAAGCTCCTTTAACGGCGACATTACAACATAGTCCGGGACTTAGAGTACCTGTCTATTCATCCCTCCTTGTGTCCTCATCCATGTCTGAATCTGCGTCATGTTCATTCACTATATTTGGTGAGTAAAAGTCACACAAGACTTTAGGGGAACAGTTTGTGAACGGTATACGATTGAGGTTTGTTTTAATTGTGCCCTAGCTCTGCTCCACGGAGTGCAATAAATGTCTCAGCTGCTTAACCCACTTACTGTTTACTGTTACTTGACTGTTAACGGACGCACATAGTGTGTGCGAGTGAGTCACATTCAGCAGCTGACTGTGACTTCTATTTTCTCCACTTAACCATTTCAGCTGGTTATGTCTGTGTGTCTACATGTGGGTGACTGAGTCACTGTGTTTGGGAAGTGTAGAGGGAGATGAAGGAAGTTTTTTTTACTACACACGCACACACAAGCACACACAAACACATGCACACCCATCGATGCTTGTTTGTGCTCAATTGCTGGTCCTCCTTCATTCACTCCTCCTCCATGATTGCTGTCTTCCTTTCCTGTTACTACTTTCTCACCATGTTGCTATTCTTGTTATCTTGTGTTGTACCTTTTGGACACATGGTTTCTTCTGTTTTAAGAGAGAGATATAATCTGATTGCTTTTATACCTCTGTTTCTCTTTTCTTCATCAAAACAGTGATAAGTAATAGATTGTGAGATATGGGCTCCATACAGGTTTGTTTATCTAATCCTGACTTTTATGTCTCGACTTCTCTGTTTCCTTTCTTCTTTGTTTTTCCCTTTTTTCCTGAATGTGACATCATTACACACTGCTTTAGCTGGAATGTGCCGTAACTCCGCCTCTCCTCCTCCTCCTCCTCCTGTCCTCCTCATTGTTTGGCTGGGACTGCCGAAGAAAGTTGATCTCTTCAGTCCCGGCTCTTTCTCTTATTTCTTGTCAGACTGAAGCATCACAAGCTCCTTCTTTTAACACTGGTTGCTTTTGTGGCGTGTCTTTGTCTGCTGCCATTAAAACAGAGGAGTGACTGAATGGAACTGGAAACTTTCAGGTAAGGTTTTGTGTGTGTGTGTGTGTGTCTGTGGGAGCTGAGCTGTAGGACAGTGTGGTGAAAGAATATTGTGAGTCTGCATCTGATCCTTCTTTTCGATGAACTCTGTGAAGAATGTGAGCGTGAATGTGTGTTTTTCTGGGGGGAAGGTGTGTGCGACCGCAGGAATCTGTGTCAATGGACTTTGAGTCTGTGACAGCTTGGGATCTCAGTGGAGTTAAACAAGCCCAAGTATAAGTGTGTGGATTGCCATGAGACTGTAGCTCTTTTAGTGGGTGCACATTAGAGTTATTGTTTGTCAGCTTATTTGGTTTTCACTGGAGTAGGCTGATATGTTAATTTGCATATTAATGTGTGCGTGTGTGTGTGTCTGTGTGTAGGCATGTAATGTGTATTCTGGCTTGTGTGGCTGTTGATGTAAATACAGACTCACCTCTTTCAATGAACGTCATTTCTTTTTTTCTTCTCTGTCCCTTCATCCGACTCTATGCTGCCTTTTCTTTCCTCTTTTGCAACTACTGATACTACTGATTCATTAATTTACTTTTATATATTTTTTATGCAAGAACACCGTTGTAACCTTTTAAACTCAACTTGGATCTTCATTTTGGGAGGATGTAAAGTCTGATTGTTTCGTCACTTTGTGTGATAGGAATAAAAATGGGCCTTCCTCCTTCTTTCTCCATTGATTTATTACATCACACTGATATTTGAGCCTTTTTTGAAGCCTTTTTCTTGACATCTGAAAGTGCTTGAAGTGTTTTTATGTTCTAAGAGGGAGACAAAACCAAAACCCACTGAGTGAATGATGAGAAATGTTTGAGAGAGGACTGAGAGTTGACTGTGAGTTATTTCACACAGAGGAGAGGGTTGACAGTTTGAGAGTATGTGTGCCAAGTGTGAGTTAAGGACAATGTCACAACTCGTGTTACAATACACCTATGTTGCAATTGTTAAAACAAAAGTCACACAACCATTTTTGTTATTAGGATAAAAAAAATAGCAGAGGATCAGTTAAATATGTTCCCACTTGGACAGCCACTACCAGTCTGGTTGAGGTTGTGTTAACCGCGTCTGTGTTGGCTGAATGCCGGGGACAATCAGCATGTTATTGGTGCTTAAATAGCAAAGTGAACTGCTGTGGCTGTAGTAAAACCTCTTTTACGGGCTTGTTTTTATGAATTTAGGGTTTTGGAAAGTGGCCTCTGTAGACATATTATTTTATTTTTTTTATATTCCTGGCTGTTACTCGTTCATTTGTCCCATCTGTCTTCCCCTTTCCAGCCGAGTCCTCTCATTTCCCCATTCATACTGTGGGATAGTGTGTCATGAATGCTTGTCATGTCAACAGGTAGATCTGCTCGAGATGGGATCTGCTTTCTTGTGCTTCTCTTTTACCCCTCTTTGTCTGTTCCTCTGTTTTCCATGTCATATTCATTCCTCTCTTTCATCTGTCTGGATTTTCAGTTCCACCTTCTTCTCCATCCTTCTCACAGTAAACCATGCCTGGTGAGGTAATGAAGGAACATAATGTAGCTAACAGCTCCTAAACATCTGGCTTTAAATATGAACATATGTACACGTATAAATGTAGAAGTAGTTTTGGCTGGACATTTAACACACTGTAATATCAAAGTGAACAAAGCAGAATGAGCCGCATGTGTTCACGTCTGTGCATCATGCTGAGTTTGTAGCCAAGTGCAATCAGTCTCTGATTAATGTCCTTCACTGAAATGCTTTCATCTTCCTATCACAATATTTTTCTTTCTCCCGTTTCTCTCATCTCTCCCTTTTCCCTCCAGTCGGGTCCAGTGTAACTGCTGAGGCCAGATGTAGGCCTGTGATTTTTAGACACACCCAGATAATATCTCTCTGTCTCTTTCCCTCTCTCCCTCTCTCTGGGGAAATTGGGTAAGATTCTTGAATTCCCTTTGCTTCTCTCTTTCTCTCTCTCTCTTTCTTTCTGTTATTACATTACTGCCTGTTTCATAGGCAGCAGATGTTGGAGGGCGTGAGGTCTTCAGACACTCAAACAACCCATTTCCTCATTGTGCTTTCCCCTGATTGGTTCACTCGGTCAGAGGGAATGGCTTTGATAAATTGCACTACACTCACATCACATGTATGTCCACATGGAACAAATACATAAGCATTTATTTGCAATGTGTCATCCCACCAGGTTACACTGAGCCACATTCGTTGGAGATATCATCACTACACTGTGTCTTTCACCAAATTCAAGTGTATCACTCTATGGTACAGCATGGTGGCTAAAGTGGACCCATAGGCACCGATGTTAAGTTCTGACTTCTCTGGCTTAAAGTCTGAGACATTGAACATGGTGGGGAGGCCGGGTGGTGCAGTCATTAGCGCTGTCATCTTACTGCAGGAAGGTTTTTGTTATAATCCTGATTTGGCCACGAGTTTGGAGCGGAGTAGACTAAGAAGTTATTTGGAGACTTTAAGTGTGTGTGTGTGTGTGTGTGTGTGTGAATGTTTTCAATACAAAATCTACATGTCAGCTCTGTGATACATTGGTTATCCCTCCTGCAACCTTTGAAAGAGGAACGTGTTTGATAATGGATGGATGTTTGATTGTCAAAAGTTTGAACGAACATAAGCTTATTACCCGTGCCAGGAGAGTTATGTGTTCATAAGCGTTCGTTTATTAGTGAGCAGGATTACAGAAGTTCAAAAAATAAGTAAAAAATGGGTTCGATTTATAGATAAACGGAAGCAAGCAATTAATTGGAGAGGTCAGTTATTCAAGTAAGGTATAGTCAATTGTTTTTCAGGCAAAGGAAAAGAGGAAGCACCCAAATTCAAGCAGAGAAAGGTTCAAATGAAAAAACTCACTCCAATGGTTTTTGCTCAGTCTGTCACATGGTTTCTCATTGATCCATGAGACCACACTCACCTCTCCTTCGGTTCTTTCAGGTTGTATTGTTCAGACTCTGATTTAATTCTTTTGAACTCTTCCACTCTTGTGACTCTACTCTTTTTCTCTCTCTCTCTTGTTGCACTCGCTTCACCTTCTGAGCCCTGATTACAGGTGTCCTTTTCCAACCTTCTGAAGGGAGCAGTGTGTTACCCCCTCCTTCCCTTCTTTACTGCTCCTTTCTCTCTAGCTTGATCGGCTGTATTGAAACACAAAAGCATTCAGAGAGTCGTCAAAACAACTCTGGCCTCCTAAGATTGGGCAGTTGTTTGTAAACGCTGTTCAATATGTGATGCAAGTCGGTGTTGTTATTGCCTCCACTCCTTCAACAATCGGCTGGGGAGTTGTGTATGTTATTCTTGTGAATGTGATACTTCAGGAATGCTATGATGAAATTCCCTTAAATTGAGATCAAACATTAACTTTAACTCAAAGTAAACTGATTCGATTCTGGTGGTCAAAGGATGGACTGTGTGATGGTAGAAAAATGAGTATCATTTCATAATACGCCCTACAGTTTAGTACATTGTATTTCACAAATCACATTCCTAGTAGGGATATTTTGGGTTTATTCAACACAGCAAAAATTTATCTGAAGGCAGCACAAACGATCATGGTGGAGAGTGATCATGGCACAGTGTGGGAATTCCCCAAATAGGAGAAGGGCTCTGACCAACCAAGACACGACAACGAGCTTGCCCCTCTGGTTTTAAGATATTATTTATTACTTTTAAAGCTCTTCATGGTCACAGGCTATATCTCTGATCATCTCAGGCTTCAATGCTCTGGAATAAATTGCCTGAGGAAATAAGGCTGTCTGAGTTGATGTCATCCTTTTAAATCTCTGCTAAGAATAGATTTTATATTAATATAATATTTAATAATTGTTGGAAGGCGTTTTTTTTCTGAATTTATTTGTGGTGCAACCGTGCCAGGCTGTTTTGGTCTTTAATCTCCATTATTGTTATCATCATTATAATTCATGTACTTTTTTGCAGTTTAACCATTTATTTTCTTGTTGTGCAGCACTTTGTTTTGAAAAGTAATAATATATAATATATAATAATATTATTATAATTTGTTATTATTATTCTACCTAAAAAGATAAGGAGACTACTTCTGTCATAGGGACATGGTTTGGGTATACATACTCAACATAAAACCAGAAGACCAAAAATCTAGACTTGGCAAATCATTCTGCAAACCAAATCCTACATTTTACTCAAACACCACTAACATCTTTCACCACCTACACAAGAATCATGTCAAACCCCAGAACCAGATACTGTGATGATGGAACGAGGTGACGGCTGCTTTTGCAACCTACATCTGTAAAGACATGACCCAGATACGTATGGTCAAGAAGCAGGAGATTTATGAGTCGGTGCTGATACTCGACCCAAGTTCATCTTTACTGTTACTGTTCCTATAAACCAATTCTATTGTTGCATTCACACCGTCTCTACAACACCTGCATGTGGAGTTGTGTCTGTGTGTGTGTACATTTCGAGGGGGGGGCGGTCTTGTGCAATTTTAGTCTGTTAATTGGTTTGTTTGTTTGCATGTGTGTGCAGAGGCTCTGATGTGCTTAAATAGAGGAGGGGTTCTGCCTGAATGTGTGACAGAGAGCTGTGGAATTTCTCAATCAAATCCAAAAGAGCTTATTGGTTTTAACCGAAGACAGACTGGTGTGTGTGTCTGTGTGTGTGTGTGGGGGGGGGGGGTGTGCGCAGGCGTGTGTATGTGTGAACATTTGCATAAGTAGGAGTTCCTCAGCTGTAAAAACACTGCATTCCCCTCTTCTCAGACATTACATCTTTCCGTTTATCCTCCCCCTCCTTCCTCTTTCTTTAAAATTTATGGACATAATTTGGTACTTTAATGCTTTGAGGCAAAGCTACAGTCCAAATATAACTCCCTCTTTCTCCCTCCATTGACCCTCTTCACCAACCTCTCTTCTCTCCCATTTTTCTCCAGTCACCCTAATTTCTGCTTGCAAAATGATACTGTTAATGGTTCTGGATCAAGATCTTTTGAAGTTGTTTTAATTTTGGTTTGACAAAGCTGTGTTTTCGGAAACAAAGAAGCTGACAGAGAATCTCATCTACAGTT
The DNA here is from genome assembly GCF_949316205.1 of Platichthys flesus. NCBI lineage: Eukaryota > Metazoa > Chordata > Actinopteri > Pleuronectiformes > Pleuronectidae > Platichthys > Platichthys flesus. Next base: position 13,375,449 of record NC_084948.1, read on the forward strand.
TCAGCCTGGTCAGCAGCAGCTGCAGGACCACAGTGCAAAAGTCATCAGTTTATTATCAGTTTGTGTCATTGTTACACTTATTTTCTTATTTTCCTTCTCTCTCTCACTGTAACTGGATTCTTCCCTTGCCCACTCTAGTCCTCTTTCCTGTATCTCCCTGAGTCATTCCCCCTTTAAGCTTTTCTTCCTTCCTTTTCTTTCAGTGTCTCACTTTCAAATCTCATTTCTGTATGACTGTTTTGAAATAGTATAAAAATATTACACTGTTTGGATCCATTTTATATGACCAGAGTGGCATACTATACTGTGTTTGGCCACTTAGATTCATGTCCCTATATATATATATCTCTGAAACACAGTATTTCCACAGCACACGTTTGGTGTCTTTATATATGTATAATATCTGGTTTATTCTGAATTCAAGCACTAATTACACTACAGCCCATTGTTATTGATGCCAACAAGCAACCCATGTTTTCTTTTTCGATATATTAATTTCCTCTTGTGTGTCTTTTTGTACTGATTGTCCCCTCCTCTCTCCTCCTCCTCAGGCTCTATGTATAAATGTGCAGTGCACTGATGTGCTCGAGACATTAAGCCTGATCTTCTGCGGGGCCGATGTAAATTGTTCAACTGGTGTGGCAAGTTGGCCCTCTCCTCTCTCGCTGGCCATCGCACACTCACAACTCTTACAGGCTGAGTTACTCAGCCACAATCTCAACACAGGTACAGTCTAACTGTTTGCAAGGACAGGGTCACATTGACCATATTTATATGGACGCCAATATACAGGCTATTGACCTTGTTCAGAATAATACATTATTTCAAATATGACTTCCTAATAGAATATTCTATTCATATTCCTGTTTAAATGTTACAGAGCGTAGTCTCATTTCATTATGTCCGCTACGCCATTACATTATTTAATTAATTTGAATTCTGGATGTTTTAGTATTAGACTATGCTGTATAACCAAACGACTTCCAGTGAGTTTTTGCTAAATTGAATATTTAACTTTTTTTTTTATTCCCCCTGCAGAGCTGCCACAATCACATGTGGACAGGGCCATGGAGGCGGTACACTACTCAGCACCACCCTGTGTGTCTCACAATGGCTTCCTATTCAAAACTGCATCCATGGCTCGGGCTATCTCGGAACGAAAGGGCAAAGAAGGTTTTCACTCACGCTATGCACCACTAACGCACTCTACTCACACCTAACTGTCTGTTTTATAAAGCTTTTCTCTTAGCTCATCAACTTTAAATAGGAAGAATTAGCCGACTTCCTTCACTGTGCGAAAAATAAAAGACTAAATTAATCTAAAGATTAACATTCTTTAATTCATGCTTGTTAAGTCTTTATTTGTTCTTGCTTGTAGAGTTCAGTCGCCGATGGTGTGTGTTGAATGATGGCACCTTCAGCTACTATGAGAGTGACAAGAACGCGAACCCCAACGGAGCTCTGAAAGCTTCAGAGATCGTCTGCTTGGCTGTCGACGCACCTGAAAGACATGGGTAAACACATATTCATGGGCTGAGATAACAACAACTGTGATAATACATGGCTAAAACTAAATATCCTAACCTTGCATTTCAATAGGTATGACAATACCTTTGAACTCTACTCTGAGTCAGAGCGTCTCTATCTGTTTGGCACTGATGATCCAGATGGCCACAAAGAATGGGTCAAGTCTATTGCCAAGGTGAGTGCCAATTATATACTGAGGTCTAATACTACAAACACAAACCCTCCTACTTTCTCCTGAAGGTTCCACCTATGTTAAGCTTGGAAATTATCTTTCTTAATTATCTATCTGATAAGGACAGGGTAAAGTAATGAAGCTCATTTTTCTGATTCACTTATTTTTCTTCAGAGCTGTACTCCACATAACCAACATTCCTTTGTGTAATAGATGCAGCAAAGTGTGTATTGTTAGAATGATGTTGTTATAATTCTAACAATAGACCTCATCACTGACACTATTTTAATTATTCCCTGAGCTTTGGGCTGAGCGTTCCTTCTAAGAATTTAATTAGTATCAGTTTTGGTGCAGGGCTTCAGCAATACACAGACTACAGTGGTTAAATCATCATCACAAGAGATGGCAAATGATTAATAATATGCATTGTGTGTCAAAGTCACAATCTCCTCTTGTTTGTAGAACTTTATCCCGGCCTCTGCAGAGCCTTTGCTGAGGCTTGGTTTTGAGCGGATTGGGCGGCTGAAGTGCAAAGACGGCTTGAACCTGCAAACGTCAAAAGTTGGTTGGTTTGCTCTGGTGGGCTCCACACTCCACGCCCATCTGGAGAATGGCCAGGGGGAGGAGATCCACCTTCGTAAACTTAATGAACTCTGTGAGTGAAGACACAAGCACATGGAGACACACACAAACAGCAGTGTTACAAATACTGTACATACTCAAATCTGTAGGCATAATGTTTACGATAAACAGTAATTTGAATCACAAATATTTTGTGAATGCAGTTCAATTTAGAAACATTGCTCTGATGGAATAAAACGATGACAATGTGTTTGTGTGTTACAGCCATCCAACAAGACAACGAAGTGCTGGTACTGGTGGAGAAAGGCAGGTGAGAAGAACGAGTAATTCCTGTTTCTTTTTTTAAATTCATCCCAATTGTATAACATTTACAACTAATCATTAAACGGATACAAACGTCTAAACGTGTTAACTTCTACTCTATCCGTTTCCCTCCCCTCGCTCTTTCTTTTTCTTTTTGCAGAACTCTGTACATAGAGGGAGAGAGGAAGTTGGATTTTAGCGGCTGGTGCGCGGCCATCCAGACGGCAGCGGGGAGCGGAGGGGACACGCTGGGCCAGCAGCAGCTCACAGAGACGGACATACCGGTCATCGTTCACAGCTGCATCGGCTACATCACTCAGTGCGGTGAGAGCCATACAAAGACAGACACAGACACACATCTTGCATATACTAAGGAAGTCATTCTCCATACCTCTGTCTTGCATATGCGTGTTTTCACATCGCTTTATACTCTATTTTCACTTGAATGTGAACACTTGACACTGTGTTTTTCCCCTGGTCAGCTTTGTGGGAAACCAGGAGAGAAGGATCCTTGTCATTTTTTCCATGACCCAGCTTCTGATTTTTTGACTAAGAGTTGGGTTTTTAAAACCTGTTTGAAATATTATAGTGACTTCTTCTAGACGCTTGATGTTAGGCGCCATATGAAGAACTGTTACGGGATCTTTTGTCTCTGTAACTAGTTCAAGTTTGTCTTAATGGAACTACATGATCTGGTGTGAGTTTGGTTAAAAATGAATTTTAATTATATCACAATGCTGCAAAATACAGCTCATACAGGGAAAGGACAAAAGGAAGATAGCAAGAATATTAAAGAAACCATGTACTGGGCATTACTTGCACTGATAGTTATTGACCTTTTTTGATTGATATGTGGTCAAAGGAGCAACATATTTGCATGTTTTACTCTTTAGAGAATGGTGTATCTACAAAATCTATAAGAACTAAATTACATATCCGCACATCTCATAAGCAAGCTAAACATTGTCCATCATTGTCCTAAACCCCATCTCAAAAATGTATATTTCTTAAAAATAAGACAAGGTTTTAGCTGGAATATTATGTGTTTTTCACTCTATACAACTAAGATTTGGAATCTCTGCTGGACTATATGATCCTTCTAGTGAGTTGAATGACCAAGGTATTTTTCATCTAGCTATGGCATCAAAGTAAGTGATGGTCCAAGTGTTACAGTTAGAGCTGTATATTACCTGTGTTTATAACTGTTTTGGGGTTTGTTCTTGTTCAATATCTTTGTCTAGGCTTGACATCTGAGGGAATCTATCGTAAGAGCGGTGTGAACTCACGGGTGGCCGCGCAGTGTGAGAAATTTCGCAGTGATGCTCGCAGGGTTCATCTCAGGGAAGGAGAGCACCAGGTGGACGACGTCTCCAACACCCTCAAGCGTTTCTTCAGGGAGTTAGAAGAGGGACTGTTCACCTCTGAGGATGCCAGCAACTGGCTCAGTGCAGCTGGTAACATTCACAACACTATTATACTTCAGCACAGTTTTAAAATATTAGTGGCTATTTTCTACGGAAGAAGTCCCTTTAGACTTGTGTTGTATTGTTATTAGACGTCAAGGGCTGATATTTAAAAACCTTTAAAGGGCAATTAAGGGTATGGAGGACCATACATGACATAAGTAAAAATAAATAAATAAATAAATGTATAAATAAATACAGAAATAAATAAATAAATGAATAAATAAAAATGGAAATAAATAAATAAATACAGAAATAAATAAATAAATATGTTAATACCAAAAGAAATGTCAAAAGAAATGTCTTAAATATATTTTAACATTTATTTTTTCCCTGATACATTTCCTTTGCATTTGCAGTGTCCTTATGCTAATGAGAAAGGCGGGCCTAACCGCAGTCTCATGCAGGATTGGTCACAGGAGTGTAATGATCAAGCCCTACTACTTCTGCCTTTCAATGCTGGTGTCCAGTAGCTGTTTGCAGCGTTGAGCCAGTTCACACTTAAAATGAACTAGTTCAAGTTCAGAGGGTTAGTTAAGGTTATTTTTTATTGGGATGATTTAGGTGTCAGTAGTCCTGACTGTGAGCGTCACGTCTCGTGTTGTACTGAGCACAAGGAGCGAGCCGAGAGGAGGAGGAGGAAACAGAAACTCCAGCTCGTTACAAACCACCTGCAGCTTCTGCTGTGATCATGAAGCCGCTGATCTCTGAGCAGATGTGACCAGAGAAACTCTGTGTTTCCACTGTTTCCACTGTTCCACAGAGTCACTAACTGGCTGTTTCACGGTGAAGAGCTCAAGTCTCAGTTACTGCCTGTGTCTCTGAGCGAGTGTGTGGCGGAGCGCAGGGGCTGTGTGTGTGTCTGTGTAGCTCAGTTGACCAATCCTGCTCGAGACTGAGGTTAGGCCCGCCTTTCTCATTCGCATAAGGACACTGAAATCGAAAAATAAAAGTTGGAATAAATGTGGAAATAAATAAATAAATATGGAAATAAATGCAGAATTAAATAAATCAATGTCTTAAACTTATTTCCACATTTATTTATTTATTTCCACTTTTATTGCAACTTTTATTTATTTCCACATTTATTTATTTCCACATTTCAGTGTCCTTATGCTAATGAGAAAGGCGGGCTTAACCTCAGTCTCGAGCAGGATTGGTCAACTGAACTACACAGACACACACACAGCCCCTGCGCTCCGTCACACACTCGCTCAGAGACACGGGCAGTGACTGAGACTTGATCTCTTCACCGTGAAGCAGCCAGTTAGTGACTCTGTGGAACAGTGGAAACAGTGGAAACACAGAGCTTCTCTGGTCACATCTGCTCAGAGATCAGCGGCTTCATGATCACAGCAGAGGCGGCAGGTGGTTTGTACCGAGCTGGAGTTTCTGTTTCCTCCTCCTCTCGGCTCGCTCCTTGTGCTCATTACAACACGAGACGTAACGCTCACAGTCAGGACTACTGACACCTAAATCATCCCAATAAAAAATAACCTTAACTAACCCTCTGAACTTGAACTAGTTCATTTTAAGTGTGAACTGGCTCAACGCTGCAAACAGCTACTGGACACCAGCATTGAAATGCAGAAGTAGTAGGGCTGGATCATTACACTCCTGTGACCAATCCTGCATGAGACTGCGGTTAGGCCCGCCTTTCTCATTAGCATAAGGACACTGCAAATGCAAAGGAAATGCATCAGGGAAAAAATAAATGTTAAAATATATTTAAGACATTTCTTTTGACATTTCTTTTGGTATTAACATATTTATTTATTTATTTCTGTATTTATTTATTTATTTCCATTTTTATTTATTCATTTATTTATTTATTTCTGTATTTATTTATACATTTATTTATTTATTTATTTTTACTTATGTCATGTATGGTCCTCCATATAAGGGGGGGGGGAACTGGAAAAGGTGTTCTGCCTTTTTTCCTTTTTAAGTCAGACTCCGTTGACTTATTACAGCCCCTGAAACTCTTATATGTGCCTCAAAATTACATATTCAATTGGTTGTTCATTAAAGATCTTCCCTCATGGCCCTGAAATGGCTTAAACACGACCTCATTTCACGACTGAGGTCTTTGCTTTTGCTTGTATGACCCCGCCCCTGCTCAGTGTGTCACCTCACTCACAGCTTTTTGAGCCTTTTCCAGCTACCGAGCCCCTCCCATAAGTTGACAGGATTGGTTTCTTATGTTTATGACATCACAAACCCTGGCTGGTGGAATCAGTTATTTTTTTAAGGTTGGCATTTGTTTACTGCAGTGTTAAAGTGGTGTAAATGCTCAGCCATGTCGTCACTTATTTCGCGTGAGATTAGTCTCTTATCATATATGTGGTACAAGAGGGTCATATCAACATGTTTAAAAACTACATTTTCACCTTAAGTTTAACTAATCAAACTCTGAAGGCGTTATTAACTATGAAACTAGATTAAAAATATGATTGAGTTGTCAGATCAGTTGCTCCAGCCTTGAGTAAGGTGATATGTTGTTGCTTTTGAAGTCAAGGCACAATAAAACCTTTATCTCACAGCACTACAGTCAATTTTTAAGTAACTTGTCACCTTTAACTCCTTTTTATTTGAATCTTACTCTATGATGATGTGTTTTTCCTTCTCTCTCTGTTACTGCATTCATTTGTATTTGTATATCTTTATCCCTCTTTCCACTGATCCCTTTCTCTCTCTTGTGCTTTTCCTCTTCCCCGCTCACATACCCTGACGCTCTCTGTGATCTCTCTTTCTCTTCATTCTTTGTTTGAAAACCTTCTCCTTTTCTTCCTCTTCCTTTCTCTTCTTACAGCCATTCCGGATGAAAGTATGAAAATCTCCCAGTACCAGCTGTTGTTGAACAGACTGCCTCGCGTTAACAAGGCTACACTACAAGCTCTTATCAATCACCTCTACTGGTGAGACACTCACTCAAGCAAAATAATCCTCTTGTATCTATTCTTACGTCTGTGTGCGCATGCTAATGTGTGTTCTCCCTGTTCTTGTCTCAGTGTGCAACGTTTTTCTGAGCTGAACCAAATGAACCTCCATAACCTGGCCATAGTGTTTGGTCCCACACTGTTCCAGACGGATGGGAAGGATTACACTGCTGGCCGCGCCGTAGAGGAGCTCATAGAGCACTACACCCTCATCTTCGAGGTCAGACTCATTGCCTGCCGTAGACAGAGGAATGATGGGAGGGCAAAACATTTTGTTCTGTAACCTGATTCATAAATCTTGAGTGGTGACATCAGGAAATGGCAAACCGCATAGATTGCATGGCTCTGAAAGGCTGAGATGTCAAAGGACATGGTAGCTTCAATTGGCTGCAACAGGAAGCTTACAAACAGATTCCTGTCAGATCTAGTTTATTTCCAGTAGCATTTAAATGCTCATCAGTATTGTCCCATGAATAGAAACTGATCTTATCTAGTGGAATGTTTTAGTTATGTGGTAATAAGATTATGTTCTTACATAACTTTGTGTTTATTTCCTGAAAATTAAAATCAGAAGGAGGCTAGGGAGAGAGGAAGGAAACGCACAATGATGATGGGATTCCTCTTTTGAGCTCTAAATGAAATCCCTCCAGTCTTGGCCACAATTCACTTCAAATAAAAAACAACCTCCAAACTATGTTATCTTAACTGCATTATTTTGTTTTGAAAAGTTAAAAATACAGCCTCATGCTAATGACATTAGCTCAACATGGAGCTCTGATTTCCTGCTGGTTAACCAGTAACAAACCGGTTCACAGGGCCACTGGGGCTTTCAGACTGAGATCTGAACGATTATTATGCTGTAGTTAAAGTATTAGGCCAGCTGTTGACTGATACATTGTGTGTGTGTATTAATTAATGTGTGCGTCCTTGTTTACAGGTGGATGAGCAGCAGCTAAAGAAGCAGCTGGAGGAGATCACTGCTATCATCCAAGTGCGAGAGAAACTAAGCACAAAGTTTCCCGTGAGTCACACACATGATCACACAAAACACTCAAGTGATCTTGCTCCATACAAAGTAAAGTAGGAGTCAGTTCAAAAAGTTGCAATGAACTTAACTGCCCCTTCGATAAATTTTTTATAAGAATGTGATTTAATACCCTCATAGCTCCACATCATTTATTTCAAAGTTGTTCGGTTCATGCCTGAGAGTAACGAGTGTTCACCATTTAAAATCTTAATGCAAATTTACCTGTAACGCAGTTCAGACATTAGCTCTTTGTTGGTGTTGTGTGCATGCAGATGTCAATTTGCATCTATTCATGATGTTATTTGTTATCCTAATGATGTATTTCTGTCTTCCTTTTTCTTTGTGTTTGTGTGTGTGTGTGTGTGTGTGTGTGCGTGCTCACTGGTCACTTCAGAGCACTGAGCCTGGAGGACATTTCATCTGCACAGTGTACCTGGAGGAAATAAAGAACACAGCAGAGCAACATGTTAAGGTGACCTGAACTTTATTAAATTAACCATAATACTGCACATTTTTAATGTCTAATTCCTTTCTTTTCTACGAGTTTCACAAAAACAAACTGGCTCGATTAATATTGGCCACACGTTCACCATGTGCTGATGGAAGTCTGAACTCTGGAGTAACCAGGTTCCTTTTTTTCTCAGATCCCTGGTGCTATGACGGCAGCAGAGTTGACATGTGAGGTTCTTGACCGGCGCAACATCCCTGTTAAAGCCAAGGAGTATTGGAGCTGCTGGGAGGTCAGCAACAAGGAGGAAATGGGTGAGACATGGAGAGAAAGAAGGAACAATAGAATGTAATACAATAGTAAATATGTATTAATTTTGTAGTTATCTCCTTTTACCACTTTCTTTTTTAATCTCCAGCTTTTATGTCTGTGTACAGATATATCATTATTTTCGTTTTGGTTTTGAAAGCGACTCAGGCTCACTTGACTAAATACAATCTGTGACACAGTAGCATGAAAAATGTAATCTCCTGTGGCAAAACAAAGCCTGTGAAGAGCTCTTCACTCAACCTGCTACCTGAGCAAACCACAGCGACACAAACTCCAGAGGCGTAATGATACCTGTCAGTGCGGTGACTGTGCATCGTGGTTTGTTTTGAGCCTGGTATGTGGTACATCTGGTTCCCCTCTGAGGAAAAGCCTCTGTTTGCCTTATCAAATGCCAGCTACACTCGATTGGCAGATTTCCAATCACCGGTCAGAGAACCATCCTGCTGGTATGACAGTAAGACAGGAAATAAAAAACAGTATGAGTGATGGGAAGAGCTGGAGGGAATCTAACATCGTGTTATTAGAAAATGTTGAACGCTAACAATCAATAGTGTTTTTATTGGTCTGAGTGGGACATTTGTGTTTTCTCTCTTAATAAGAATGATAAATGAATGATTTTAAATAACTCCACATTCTCTCACCCCCCTGTGTCCACTGCTTTCCCACCTCAGAGCGTCCTCTGCACTATCTGGAGCGAGTCTTACCCATCCTTCACTCCTTTGGCACTGACTCCCATCTGCTCATTAAGAAGCACCTTGCTATGGAAGCCATGATCCTCTACCTGAGTAAACACGCCATCTCCCAACAAAAAATAAAATCTCTCTGAATTGTTTGGCTTCCTCCTAACCTCATTCTTATTAATCTGCCCTTCAGCAAGTAAAGTGGACGCATCCAAACACGGGAACATGAAATTCAGAGAGGAGCGAAGCATCCTGGGATTGGGACTGACCTCTGGAAGTTTCCATGACCGATATTTCATCCTCAACTCCAGCTCGCTCAGGATGTACAAGGAAATCAGGGTAAGACTGACAAAAAGTGCAAACTCGTTCACTCTTTCTGATTTTGGAGTCGTAGATTTATTGACTCTGTCCCCTTCACTCTCTGCGACTTCAGAGTAACCGCCCAGAACGTGACTGGCCTGTGAAGAATCTCAAGGTTTACATGGGCATCAAGAAGAAACTCCGTCCTCCCACTTGGTGAGTATTGTACATGCAGTGCAGGGTACATGTTTCCAGAATGTCACGGATGTCATGATACTGAGTGGCAATGCCACAGGTGGCTGTACTAGAGGGAAGACAGGAAAAATTAACCACTATCTAATCGACAATGATCTATAACTTACTTCTCTCTTTAATATCTGTGTCTGTGACTTTTGAGAAGATAAACTTTTAAATTTGAATAAAATAAAAAATATCTGTCTCTGGCTTATAGAAGAGTCATGAGTTGTTACTGTGAACATTCTATATAGACCAAATGGTCTTTGTAAAAAGCTATACTTATGTAGGAGCAAATATACTTTTATTAGGTATGGGTTGAGTCAAAAGAGAATTCAATAAAAATCTTGAGTAAATATGTATTTTGAATTGACTTACACATTATACACACAATCTACACAAATTGAAAGCCAATTCTATAACGCAACGTCATTTTCAGCATAATAGTTTTGAAGGATAATAATTTGCATAATGTTTTGCTAATCTTCTAATTTTGGAGAAATGTGACTATCTGTAGTAAATAGCTTTACATACATGGGGGCATGAAAAGATAGTGACCACTAGGGGGCAGGTTATGTCCAAGAATGATGAACACTGTTACAGCAGAACTGCTGTTGAACTAATTTCGGTCTCCTCATCTGTGTGTTTCCAGTTGGGGCCTCACAGTGGTGTGTGAGAGTGTGAAACAAGAGAGGCCGGAGAGGCAGCAGTGGTGAGTACCTGTCCAGTAGCTGTTTTTTCAGGATGTTCATCTTTCATACACGATACATGGCCGTCCGCCCACAGCCCTCGCAGCTCAGTCCTGCTCACACTGTCTGATTTAACAAGCACACATTGTTTATTAAAATGCTCAGTTCCCTGTATCAAGACCTCAGCTCAAGACATATTTGTAATAATTATAATTATAGAGATTGCATCAAATGACTTAAGTTTGGACCTGTGTGTGGCTTATTTAAAGATTCACTCTGCTTTGTCTGTATGCATGTGTGTGTGTGTGTTTGTGTATTTATAATCATCTCTCCATTCTTGTCATGTCCTATTCTAGGGCTCTACTTAAATCTCAGATCTCAGTGCATTTTGCATGTGCATTTAGGGGACGGTCCAAATGGGTTGTTCTTAATCTGTAATGATTAATATTAATATTGATGATGATTAATGTTGTGTGTATTGTCTCGTGTGTTTTGGATGTAGCATATAATAAATAGATTAGAGTGCCGTCGATCATTCCCTTTAAAGGTCAGCTGTTTTTAACTTTTGGCCTGTGTACATTCACATTACGGTCTTCACATTGCGCCTGCTTAAGATAACATTGAAATGCTGTGCCAGTACATTTGCAAATTAAATGTAGCCGCTGGACATGAAAATGTAAATTGTGTAGAGATGGAAGACATAACAGTTTCCCAAAAGTGAAGCCAAAGCGTCTGAATTGCCCCCTGGTGGCTGGCTGCAGTATAGGTCATATATCTCACCTCTGCCATGTTAGTGGATGGGACATGGACAAAACAAAAAAGTCAAAGTCTAATAAATGTTCTCAACGATCTTGTCTGTTTTATAGTTTTAGTTTTTGTCAGGCTGACAAATATTCCTAGTTCTTCATATTTCTTGTAAGTTTGGTTTTCTCTAGTCATTTGATGATATAAACAATGACTGACAGCTGAGACTGACTTAGAGTTTGTTGAGCACTTCGGTAGCAGGACTTCTTAACTGCGACTCCATGGCAGCATTTGTATCTGGAATATTAGGCTTCATTTCCGGATAGGCGGAGGAAGTGGAAAAATGTCGACCATCTTTATATACAGTTTATTGTCTGAAACCAGGCATTTGCACCATGCTGTGTAAGATATGGTAAGCTAACGCTCTGCAGTTCGACCTTATACTATAACACAACGTTCCTGTAGCTTTGTGTCTCACTGCAGCCTTTAGTGCAAAGTTATTCAGTTGCTCTGACATTCCTGATGTCCTTGTGTTCAGCATGCGGTGGCATTTTTCTCTTGATGGCAGTGTGATCACGTCTTTCATGTACATGTAAACATGGCCAGTGTTGGATAAAGCTGGCAGTTCTCTCTGTAGGTGGGAAAAACAGGTCAGATCACGGTGTGAGTGTTTGGAGGAGGACGCATAGAAAGGGTCATTTCCACCCAGGAGGGAAAAAAACAAGCCCTCCACCACCACCACCACCACCACCACCAACACAGTCGCATATCTATTCTCCACCATGTCTGTCCACATATACATCCCTCTGTGTCTATATGTGTACACCCATTGCTCATGTGTTCATGTTACATTATGCACGACAGTGTCAACAGCATTAGACATCAGCACAGTTGAAACAGTTGTGATGTTTTCGTGAGGCTGTGGGCAGTATCATCCCCTAGTTATACTCACATTGTCACAAAAAAAAGCTACCTGAGAGAGGGAGCGCGTGTGGAGGAAAGATAAAGAAGGAAGGGGGAGAAAGTGGAAGGTAGAGTCAAAGTGTCACACTGAAGAGGAGATACTGTATACCGAGTCGGAAATTTACATTTTTTTCAAATAAAAGAAAGTTGGAGAGAGGGAGAGTGGTGAAAGATAAGAAAGAAAATGAAAATACGAAGGAGTAAATGGATGAGGAGGTGCCATGTTGCAGACACTACTGAACTTATCTCCGGGCCTTACTTCACCCTGCTGCACCCTCCTGTTACTACTTCTATTCCAGCAAAGCAATTAGGCCCTATTAATATACCCAGTGTGTGGCACTACTTCTTCAGCACACTCTTGTGATCACTGCTTTTAAGCTCAAAGAGAACTGATTCATTTTGGCTATGTTAATTAGATTTTATTCTGTAGTTTCATGGAAATCCATAGTAATAAATGAACAGAAAAAAATATATTCTGCAGTTGATGATTATCTACAATGGCATAAAAAGTAAATGTATTATTTCTACTCAGGAGGCCTTTTAAACCAAAATGACAAAACTCATCCCCCTTGATAACCTGTCAATTCTGACATCCCCTCTGAGCCATTCATCTATCCTGTATGAGAGAGTGATGTACGTGCATATAGAGAATGTATGTGTGTGCAGGTGAGCATCCTATAGTTAATGCTGCTAACTCAATCACAGGATCAGTAGTTTATTTGTAAAAGTTGAAATTGGATGGCACCATCAGCAGCTCTGCGAAAAATCCATCTAGCGATGGAGGCTGTAGCAACATCCGTAAAGTTCGTACCATCTAGGCATGCAGGCGGGATTCAGCATGAACTCATGGATACCGCCTTTTCCCCAACAAGCAGACACTTCTAATCGCAAGGACGTGGTCCCTCACACGTACACCAGCAACTGATCCTCTCCAAACAGGAAACATCTGGAGATCCTCTCCCAAGTAACATTCACCCAGAGTTATGTTGCAAACAAAGATTTTAGTTGGATGAGATGGTGGATACCTGGATCAAATGGAATCTTTAAAAATATAAAGATAAAATATAAAAGAAGAGAAAAATATATATTTTGAAAGGTCACATTTAAGATTACGGAGTCCTGCAGGTTGATGTCCCTCTTGCACATGTGCTCTGAGGACATTTTGACTTTGTGCCAACCTTTTGGCTGGTCCTAAAAAATGTATTTATTTTATTTTAGGTTTAAGAGTAGGTTGTAGTGTTAGAGTTAGAATTAGGTTAGGGTTAGGTATATAGTTGTGACTGTTAGGATAAGGTAATGCATTATGTCAAGTCAAAAGGTCAGTGGTTCGATCCCAGTCTCCCCCATCTGCTTGCTGAAGTGTCATTGGTCAAGATACTGAACAACGAATGGCCCCTCGTTTTTCTAGAGCTAGCAAAAGTGCTGCATATAGATGCACTTGAATGTGAGGGTGAATGGCAAACTGTGCTGTAAAGCGCTTTGGGTGGTCATCAATATTAGAAAAGCTTAATATAAATTCAGAACATTTACCTTTTACAACTATAGAGAGGTGTGTGTGTGTGTGTGCGTGCGTGTGCGTGCGAACTGTCCTCATTGTATTTACATTTCTCTCTGTGTTGTTTGCATCAGAGTTCTGTTGTGTCTCGGTGGATCGCACTTGAATAAGAGTTGAATCTGTGCCCATAACAATTGTGAATAAAGCTTATTCATTCGGCACCACAGCATCACTGATGACCCTTGGGGCTGTGCGACTGCAACCTGAGTGGCAGGAAATATTCACGTGCACATACAGAAATGAGAGAGACACAGACACACTTCCTGGAGAGGGGACACAAGTTTTACCCTGGAGGTTCTAATCAATATTTCTTTCAGTTCAGTATTTAAGTTAGGAATCATACTCAATGTTTATGCTTGTGGTGCTACTACACAGCGTCATAGGAGAGTGTGTCACTTTAAGTTTTTCACACTTTCGACCCTCTTCCCTTTAACAAAAATGTACCAAAGTTACCCTCTGAATGCCTCTGAGCCTTGTCTTCTCTCCCATCTCTCTCACACACACACACACACACACACACACACACACACTCTACCTCCTGATTTGTATCATACTGTCTCCCTCTCTTCATCACCCTCTATTTATTTGCAGGTATCTCTGCTGTGACACCCAGACAGAAATGAGGGAGTGGTTCGCTACTTTTCTAAGTATTCAGGTGTGATCTTATGCACACACACAAACACACACTTTTCTATAAACTATTCTCAATGTCTGTCAACTGTACGGATTGGCTGCTAAGTCAGAGCAACAGTTTATGACATTTAGCTGGAAAAGCCCATGTTTAGGCGGAGGGAGAGGAAACAGAAGCGGGGAAGCTGGCTGGACTATGCGCTAGGCTAACGGCTAACTCGTACAGACCAGCACTCCCGAGTCTGTTCCTCACCAACTCCACGTCTCTCACAAAAGATCAGAATGACAATTACGAAACATTACCTCACCGCTGTGCATCCGGCAAGCAGCTGTGTGTAATGGTGTGGTTTGAAATTTGAGCCAACTTTATGCCCCCATACATTAAGTATTGTCTGTTCCTTTACATGTATAAATTAATTTAATACTCAATGTTTATATTAAATCAATTCTAATATTGTTAGACGATTGTCTTTACTGACTTGTTTTTAATGAATATGTTGAATGTTTTGCCACAGTGGAACACTACTTCTTTTGTCCACAGAGGCACCACAATCAACGAAAGGGAAAACTTCCTTGTAGGACCTTTTAAGAAAATTATCCAATAAGTTTTAGAAGTGGTCTTAAGGACTACAAACAATTCAATATAATATATTAATGCCAATAGGTCATTTATCATCAGAGACAATGTTTAAAATCTTTTTTTAATCCTGTTGATACTCATTTATTGCACCTGTTTTTTTCTTTTTTATAAAATCCCCTCCCCTCATCTTTCCCCCTGTCCTTGTCCACTCGTCATTTAAAGAACGAGGGCAACGTGTGGCCTCAGGACGGACTCAAGCTGACGCGGGTGAGCCGCGTGCTGCCGGACACGCGTCATGGTAACGTGTCACTCATACCGCTGCGTGGCAGTGAGAATGAGATGCGGAACAGCGTAGCAGCTTTCAGCCAAGACCCGCTTGCTGTGAGTCACTGACCAATAACTGGGAATAATCTAGGAAAAACCCTTCAGCTGAATTTAAAGCTGTGGGCTGATCAGAGACAGTCATGCTGAACAGGTGGTCCACACCCTCAACCTTGATCCTCAGGAGAGGAGAACCAATTGGCGTTCATCTTGTACAAACTGTGTAAAACCTTTATCACCTTTTGATTATTGCAGACGTAAGAGGGTGCACGAGGAGCTCTGCACGTTTTCTTTTTCTTATTCTCTCCTGTCAAAATGACACAGGTGGTGAGGGTTGCACCTGGGCAGGATCAATACTCTCTGCTCAATGATTCATCCATGATTTAATCATTATGACAGGATCTGGATTCTTGGACAACGTTGACCAAAAATAGACTACAGGGCTCTTTCCTTCATGAAACACAAATGTGTGTTTTCAGGAGCCTGGATCTCCGGTCCAGAAAATAAATTATTATTTGAGTCAAGGTCTATAAATGTCTAAGAATCCAGTTGATGTGAAGAGGTGCAGACAGTAGCAGCTTCATATTGTAGGAGGTTTGGACTGAGAACTAACAAGACTGAATTCTTCTGGTGACGCTCTGGCTTCAAAGGAAACTACAAAAAAACACACTTGAAAAAACTGAATTTGGCTGGAAACAGCGTTGCAGCTAAATCCAATACAATTTAAGTAGATGTTGATCATGTCTTCAAACTGAAAACCCCCCACCTTAAATAGCTCCATACTGTTCATGGTTCATTCTGTGTAGTCATCCAAGTGTCTGTAAGCTTGGATGACATGATCACCACAGGAGCACTATAGAGTCTTTTTCTGTTGTTTTTCTGTGGTGTTTTAAAGATGGGGGGGGTCGCCCAGTTACTTCAATTGTATTGGATTTGACTGAAACGCTGTTAACCCCTAAAACTCATCTTTTGGGGGGAACTATCCCTTTAACACAGCTCCACAGCACTGCTGCCATATCAGATCATAGAGTTGTATGCTCGGCAAAGATTAGACAAACATCATCACTTTAGGTTTGTTGGACTATATTTGAAGCACACTGACATAAAACCAGACCTGTTCAACAACATCAATATCACCCACTCCATCTGTTCTTATATTTTCATTGAGAATTGAGCGCAGCCATCCAGAATAATTCACTCAGCGTTTCGTCTCAGCCCTCTGAGACAAAATATCCACAGTCTGATGTGCAGTTGTCTCCTCCTGCTGTTTGCAGTCATCACATGCCTCTCATTAGTTTGCTGCAGAATGCAGCAACACATAAGACAGTCAACGTAAGTCTGCTGTTACATCCACCGGCATCAAGGAGATCCCAGGGTCGGCCTGTTGCTGCCTTCCAGTTATTTTGTATTGATTAACATCTCACTAATGGATTGACTTGATCAAATGTCTTTGTTGCCAGTGGGAGACGAGGTGGTAGTGCCTTGGTGATGGGATGGCAGCAGAGGCTGGATGTACGCAGGGTGTTTGTGTTTGGGTGAAGAAGGTGGAGGAGGGATTCACTGCATATTCACTCCACGTAGAGGATGTCAAATTCTCTATGTGGAGTACACGAACATGGTACACTGACCATGTGTCAGTGGGTGTCTGTCTGCATTAGACTCACTGACAGCTCACATGAGACCCGTCCGTCCGTCTGTGTGTTTCTGTGTCTGTGTGTGTTTTCGTGTGTGTATGCTTTCGTGTGTGTATGCTTTCGTGTGTGTATGTGAGTGAAAGGGAGGATGTCTGACTTATTCTCTCACTCTTGTCTTGATTGTTGATATAACTTGATGTATAAATCTGTTTTCTCACACTGTAACACTTCTCCTTCACACTTATTTCCTCGAAGATCAACATTTTTAAGTAACCCATTGTAGTCAGAGTAAAGTCACTGTTCAGATCATTTATGGTATCATTAATGAAATCCGGTTTATTCTTCTTCTTCTTCTTCTGTCCTCAGTCCATCACTGTCTCCAGCTGCTTGTGTCATAACCCCTCTGTTGTTTATCTTTCAGCTCTTTAGAGATGTTCGATAATCTTTGCTGCAAGGAAGGTGAGACAGTTTCACACTCGGGTTAGTTATAAAGTGGATAATGAGGGGAAAGATGCATCCTAACACTGAAAACTGTAATCACATATATTTTAAGTCCAGGCTTCGAATGCATGCGGTTTCACAAGAGGCCACCCAACAACACGTGATTCACCTGAGTGTAATTGACAACTGTCAATCAGCTTGGCCTGTGTGACTACAAGCATCCAGGGAATTGAAGTCTCAGTTTGAATGAACTACAAATTAAAGACAGTGTCCACAGATACAACCAGGAAGCACTCAGCACCTCCAACAACATCAAAACGAGTATAGCACCCAGTAGAGCACATACCTCATCCAAAGCCCCAAAGTCCCTTTTAAATTGAATCATACATATCACACCTGTAAGCGTTATTTGTTCATTAATATTTCTGAATTGATTCGTTAGAAGTCTACCACTACACTAAATAGAATGGAAATGGGAGCAGTAGTTTTTGCGTAATCCTGCTTAGAAAGAAACAGTAATGAAAAAAAAAAAAAACTTTCAACGTATACGTAAATATTATCTATGTACAACAGAATGGAAAACAATAGAGCTAAATACTGTGTCAACATCAGGCATCATAAAACATTAAGCAGAGTCTACGATAAGAGAACCCTCATATCTTCAGCCAATCCTGACACTGGATGAGCGCTGAGTTTTTTTACTTAGGAGGTGGATAGCATATAACTGTAGTATTTTCTGATTAAATACATTTTGGTTCTTGTGTGGTTAATAATCTGAGTTGATGTAAATATGTTGTTGATGATAAAACTTGTGGCTGTGAGGATGTAACAGCGGATCAGAACTAACTCTGTTATCTCTCTATAATTGCATTTTTTATCATTATAGCTCCAGCTGTAAAATATGCTGAGCTCTTGGATAATGAATTCAGTAATGACACAAGCAATCAAGTGTATAAATTAAAAAAGCTTTAGAATAATTTCCACCTGAATAAAATGCTCAGCTGACGGTCATGTAAATCTTACTGCAGCTTATGACTGGTATAAAAAGCTCAGATTCTAGCTAATGACTCTGTGACTGTTAAATATTGCTGGAATGACTATTAAATTAGTCCAACAGAAAATCTATAATTTACTATGAGGAATCGAACATTTCAGTTATTAATTAGTCTCTCAAATGTGACACTTATTGTGATACATCTCAAATAACATATGTTTTGGTTTTGTACTGTTTCCTTTGCCTTCGAGGTATGCCATTTATTTTGCATTTTTCATTAATTCCCCACATAAAATGACAACATAATGAATGAAAATGATAGTAAACAAATAAATCAATCGTAAAAATAATTATTTAGAAGCAGCCCTTATATTAAATGAGCCTGTACTATAATTCCACTGAAATTGACATATCCCAGAGTCTAAGTGGAAGATCAGAGGTGATGGGTTGATGTATTTGTGGAACTGTGTATTTGCCGTGTGTCTGCTCTCTTGACCGCTGCTCATCGAGCCCATTTCATATCGGCAGCCTCATGTCTGGTTGCCATGGCTCCGAGACATTTTGAGCCTGATCCCTAGATGCTGCTGCGAAGTTGATTTTAGGGTTTAAGGATAAAAAAGCTACATGTTTGTTTCACTGAGGAGATTTGAAAACGCATTTATAGTATTTGTGAAAGGAAAAGTTGTAAACACTGAATTTAATCACTGTGCATCTGGGTGTTTGTTCTTTAAAGGGCAGATGGTCGGCCTCATCACGGACTTTAAACATCCCGATTACATCATCGTTCTGTGACTGTACAGAGCAGTTGTGGACTCGCACACTGGGTCGGGATTATGGCCTCGGACCTCCGTCTGCTCCTCGTCTGCTGGAAAGGACACGGACCAAATACAGTGTGGACGACAGGACCATGTGTAAAATAGAACCCACTCTGGTTTCCCAGCACAAATGAATTGAACTGGATGTATAGTAGAAGCAGCGGTGGCATTAAAGTGACAGTTTGACGGACAACAATCGCTCTGAAGGTTTGCTGAATCAGCTCGACGTGGAGGATCTGCGCTCAATGTTTCTACTGGTCAGGAAATCACTGAAAGGTTTTACAGGACAGTGTCAATGCCTTAGTCGGGTTAGTGTAGGCACATGCATAGAGTGCTTAGTTTTTAATTAGAAGATACAAGTTTATAGACCATAAACACATGTCTAATTCTGTGACGTTTTAGCTCTTTCTGTGTCACTGCTCGACGAGCTGTTGGAATCACCCTGCAGCTCAACAGCTGAAACAAATGCTATTGTAAGTAAATCTGAAGTTTGATATCTGACAGTTGATTGGTCTCAGTTGAGACTGGGCCTGAGAGAAAGCTGAGAAATGGTCGATATATGTTCTGCCGCAGAGTTACAGCCTTCGTCACGGTTCCACTGAATATGTGCTTTTGTCGATTGGTCCATGTGTGAATATGTGTATTTGTGAGGGGTGAAGGAAAGTGAAGCATGTGCTGAAAAAAACATTATGTTGTAAAGATTAAAGGAAATAGGTCACAGGTGAGAGCTAAACATTTTTTAAACATGAGCTAAAACAAGAGAAGTGTACTTTGATCCATGTTGTCCCTTATTCTCTGTTCAAATCAGTTCATTCAGTGCACCTTATGCAAGACACATTTTAAAAACATATTTACTTATCAAAGCCATGTTTTTCCCCCCCGGCCTTATCAGATTTTTGTCTGGACCGGTGCAGAGCTCTCTGTCCTTCTGTGTGCAGGTCCTGCTCAAAAACAATGCTCGGTGGCAGTGTACAGAACTTGTGCAGTTTTTATATTAACCAGCGGTTTTCTTAAGGTTTAGGCTGTAAATCAATCACAATCAATCAACACAGGATCGTTTTTTTTAAATGACACAACCGTGCACAAACGACAAGATGCAAATGTCAGTCCATCATCGTCTTGGATCTTTCTTTTTTCTTGGGCCTAAACTTGTATATATGTGTTTTTTTTCTAAAGCATTAACCTGCCCACAGTTGCCTTACGAGATGCTTTGAATGTTTCCCACTCTCACTCCCTGCATAGTGTTGTTGCCTGGATGCCACCTGTAGCGTCTACTAGCTGTGAAGATCTTTTATTTATTTGGACAGCAGAGGAGGCTGGACTGTAGATTGTTGTTTGGTCTGTTCTGCTATATGTTAGTTTTAAACACCTTTTTATAGTGACAGCGATAATGTGTATATACAGTACAGATTATTTGTGTATGTGTTAATAGGCGTCGTCAAGCTCGGACCTCGGGAGAAGACGACTCCAGTCCACTTGTGAAGGAAACGTCTTAAAGTCCTGTTACAAGATCCCGTTGCAATATCTTTGTCTAATCTGCTTCAGTTATCTGAGGCTTCTGCATAGGTATACATACACTCTGAAGTTACAGCGCCACCACCAGGTTTCATTTTGAGGATGTGATGTGAACTCAACTCTGTTTTTCTGCATCCTCCCTCTGAATGTTACTAATCAGCCATCTCATCTTGTTTGCATTGAATGACCCTTATTGTCTGCGCAGGTCATTGGACAGAGGCATTAGGTTTTTGTGTTGTCCGCCCCGATCCAGTCAGTGAGGTGTCTCAAGAGCGCCTCGTTGGAATCTCTTCAAATATTATACAAACATTCACTTGGCCTGAAAAAATGAAGTGATTAGTTTTCAGCAGCCAAAGGTCAAAGGTCAAGGTGACCTAATGAATCTGGTATGAGAGAGTGCGCAGACTGAAATTTAACTGATTGGCGGCGGCATCAAAAAAGGGCGGAGACTCTAGTCATGGGAAGTTCAGTATGTGCAAATAATTTCAAATTGGTCATTTGAACATGTCAGTGTTTTAAAACAAAGTCTAAAGGTCCTGCAGGTGGAGGTGAACACTTCAGATGTGCAGGGTTTCTCCTCAGTTTCCATTTTCTAATTCTGTAACTCTGAATTTAAGTGATTTAGCTTATTAAGAATCTAATAAACACATTCAGATAGTTAACGTGTGTGTCGTTTCCTTTTAATGAAAAAGACAAAACGTGTTTCACCACAAGGTTGTTGCCCTTTCAGCTCTTGCGCTTTTATGAAATGAATGTACGTACACACACGTGCACTGTCAAATTATAATCTGACCCACAGGGCGCCTGTGACAAGGCAAGCTGTGCAACAAACGTGTACACAACGCATCACACGTGTGTATAATGTAAACACAAATATATAGGGACAGAAACTTCCGTAAGGCCTGCGGGGTTCATGGTAATGTCATGCTGCACGACAGCCATAAAGTAGAGCCTATAGATGTGCTTCAAGGAAGTGTGTGTGGGTGTGTGTGTGTGTGGGGGGGGGGGGGGCGGTACAGTGATCATAGGGAGAGCCCTGAGGAAGTTTCCTGTGTGTGTGTGTGTGTGAGTCACGGAGGTCCACCAGCTCTTTGTTCGTTCTTCTAAGCCCATCTGACACATCAGGGTCACTCTGTACCTCGAGACACACACCGACAGCGCCCCGTGAGGGACTCGCTCACTGGAGACCTTCACTATACTGTTCACACACGCACAGGAGACCCACCGGGAGGGACACACACACACGCACATACACACGGGAGGATGCTTAAACATACACACACTAAAATGGCCTTTACTATATAGGTCATAGCAGCGGTTGCATAAAGCAGAGGGGTGAGGATGAGGATGAAAGGGCCGCAAATGGAAGAAGAAGATAAAGTCAAGACTGGGGAAGCAAGCTTGAGGGGTTGGGCCAGCAGGGCGGCAGCTGCCAGGTCCTGCCAGCCCACCTGCCAGCTCCCAGAAATAATATGCAAATTCAACGAAAGCACTGTGGTGCCACAAGTCCAAAGATAGACAGACAATAGGAGGGACAACAGCAGCCAGGGCTCTGGGAGAAACCTGGACATCCACCTGTGGGAGCCAGAATTCTTCATCTCCACTCAGAGCCCACAGCCTTGAGTGCAGCGCGAGGGAGTCACACGCAAATTGGATTTCACTGCATCATTGGACGGGAAAGCTGCTTCCTTTATGTGAAGTTCGGCCTTAACTGAGTCAGCTCCAGGAAGCCAGTGTGAGTCCGTAAGGACATACTGACTGTGGTCATTGTTTGCACACAGACACAGAACAAAGTCCTGAAGCAGACCAACAAATCCCTGATGCACCAACACCCACACAGCCCCATGTGTCACGTTTCATAAATTCTTGTTATAATAGTCAGTTATAATGACACAACAAATGTAAAATTCATTCAATATATATAGTATAATGGTAAATGTAATACCTAATATGGTTAGTTGCCTGTACAATGTCATGATCGTTATTGTTGCAACATTAACACAACAGAACACACACTCAGAAAGGACACAAACTAGAGTGGCTCTCAGTAGAGTGCCGTTAGTCGGTGAGGCTTTTCTTCTTTTGTTCCTTTTGGCCGGTCTATCTTCTGTTTATCTTTTACTGAATCAGGTGAGTGTTTTTAGCTATAAAAGCATCTTATCTTGGCTGCTGCTCTCTGACTCTTATTTATGTTCGCCCACTTTGAGACCAGCAGCATTTCCACCGAGGCCGTGCAGTTACAAGTCATTTAAATCTACACATGATTGCCCAGTTCTTTGAGTAGATAAATGAAAGAAGACAAGTGAATGTTCTGACTGAGAACCAAATGATACATTTTTCTTTCAGTTATAGAAAGTAAATAAAATATCCTGTCTTTGCCCCTTGATCTGCAGCTGCACTGAAATGTGAAAGGTTCTCCTTTGGCCCAGGGTTCACCTGAGTTGAGCTGTTTTTGCACAATTCTGTTTACGATAAAACCAACAAAAACATCAACAACAGAACAAAACCTGCTGACCTGTTATCCTGCTGACAAATAGATTAAAAAAAAGAAAAAATGACAGACAGGAGAGAAAAGACAAACCTCCTTGGTCGAAATAATTAACTTAGTAACTTCAAATTGATCTTGATGATGTGACCGTGACTGTGTAAGAACAAGACTGAGGATATGTTTCAGGGGTTTTTTCCAGCAGATAAAGGTGGCTTCGTTTGAATTAAACCATAAAACTGAAATTCATTTGCAATTCAACTGAACAGTCGGTGAACCATGCATGATTTTTCTTAACTTCTCTCGAGACAGATTTACCCAAATCCAAATCAGGCCTCAGTGAATCTGACAAAGTTTTGCACTGCGATCAGATAAAACAGCAGTTGAGACCGATAACTCCCCAGAAGTCCCTGAGTTTCCCTCAGATTTCAGGGGAGGAGATGAGCTTTTTCTTTTTGAACACAGTGAGTAATGAGTGGAGGAAAAGTCACTTAATGATGTTGCTGTTCTATGTGATGCGGTTCTGTCCTGTTTGAATCCTCATCTGACACAAATACATGGGCTTATACAGATGAATGTTAATGGTTAAGATATATGCACAGTTTACAGTGTATGTATATGTATATATGTATATCAAGAGAACTGATACCTATTAGTGGTAAGGGCCTCGACGGAGGCATGTCCCATTCTAGTTTGTACAGCCACCTTTATGGTGGGAGTCTGTTTATGTCTCTCTTTGATAAACACTTTACTTGTGTACACACACACACACACACACACACACAAATCCTTACCACACTCTCCAGGGGCACCGCTCAGAGCGTACTGACCAGCTGCATCTCCATCTGGTGGGAGACTGTAGGTCTCAGACCGGACGTCCCTGCAGAAAGTGGTCGGGACGGCTGAAAGGATCATCGGGACTCCACTCCCATCATTCCATGACATTTCTGTCAAACAGCATCCGACCAAGAGCATCAAGCTCGTCGTCATGGACTGTACGCCCCTCTGCCTTCCGGTCAAAGATGTCACAGCATGAGGAGCAGAACTGGCAGCTTCTGTTAAGCTTCTTCCCCCAAGATTCTTTTATTTATTATTACAATTTTTTACTTTATACCTACTCAGGACACCGCAACGCTCTACTGAACGTTGGTGAGATGGATGTAATGAACACAATGTGACAAAATGTTTGGATTGTCTGAACACGGCTCGTTGTTAATGTTCTGCAGCTTTCACCCCTCCGTCACATGGACCTGTCACCCCGTGTCCCTGCAATAAACTGTTTTGGATATAGCTGTGTATAAAGGTTTTCATGAATTGTGTGTAAATGGGTGAATTTACACACTTCATGCCTCCACAAAGACTAAGAATTCTCCTTAAATTCAATCTAACTGCACCAAATTTCACACAATCATAGATAGTAGTTAGCCAAAACTAAGAATAATATGATTTTTTACATAACAGAACGGAGAATTGTGTAAAAACATGTGTGTTTTAGAACAACATTCACATTCAACTACTGTGTCTGGTTCTATAAGTCTCCGAAAAGTTGTTTCCAATACGTTCTACCTCTACGTTCACCTGCAGTGGGACACGTCACTCCACATTTGGATAATCACTCCTCCACCTGCCACAACCTGCCAACACCTGACTGTGCAGTTCGTGTTCCTCACGTATTTTCCTCTGCCCGGTTTTTTGGTCAGACACTAAATTATTGTAGCCTCAGAAACCCTGGTCTTTCTGCTTTGTTGTCAAGGAAACCAGCCAAGCGAGGGCTGATCACATCAAAGGTGTTGATCCTCGCCGCGGTTTGACTGTACAAAGCTTTCCTGTCAGAGGCCGAGCTGCGTTTCATTTTGATGTTCCTCGGTGGGGCTGAGCTCGCCGTGTCCAGCCGCATTAGGCGGTTCACACTGAGGGGGCCTGAGCCTTTTCCCTCCCGGTGTCTGACTTGTCAGGAGCAGGCGGTGATATTAGCATCTGTCAGGCAGATTGAAGAGGTGTGAAGAGATGCGTGCAGGTGAGAGGGAGGGAAGGATACGTCGGCCTTCTGCCAAGGGTTTAAGATAAGATAAGATAATCCTTTATCAGTCCAACAAAGGGGAAATTGGTGTAATAGTGTAAGGGGATATTCAGAATATGGAGAAGTATGAATGGAATAAAAAAATCAGATAAACTGTGGACAAAAACGTGCAGTGTGAGAATATGTACAGTGAATGGATTGCAAATGAACAACTGTATTGCACAGACAGGATGAATATTGCACATGAGAGTTAAACCAGAATTAAAGAGCAGAAGTCCATAATGGGTGCATGTAGTTCTACTGGGAGCAGAGCTGGTTGTACAGCGTTCCTGTTGCAGGAAGAGGAACCACCTGTGACACCTCGGTGCCCAGTGCTGTGATGGTGTCCTGCAGGGTGGGGGGGAAGGGACTGGTTGTCAAGTTTTGCTCCCTGGAGAACTGGAGCCATGAATAACATTGTCATTTCTGTGAAGTTAATGAGACGAGAGGTTAAAGAGTCGGCGGCAACTTTGTAGTTTAATCACATGTAAAATCTCCTCTGCAGGCATTCATTTACATAAATGAGTGAAGTTGTGAAGGTACAGTGAGCTCATGTGGTAATTATACTCACTGACTGTTGGTTAAAACATGTTGTATCGCTTTCCTGTGCAGAGTTTCCATTGAGTCTGAGCCGTGGCCACGTTTTCACTTGAATTAAAGATTTGTTGAACGTCTCATATCACACAGCCAAAGCAGAGTTCCTCTCCAGAGTCGTCGTGGCGTCTGACCAGAGTGCAGAAGCGAAACGAGGAAAGCCAGGTTTACATGACACGTTAATTCACTTAGTACAGGAAAACATCTATCAGCTCCGTCAGGCCTGCAGCCATATCGATCTGAATGTAACATGTTTACCCCGTTAAACAAACAGGAGGCCTGCAGCCAATCCAGACCGAGCTGTTCGAGGGAAGACTCAAATGAAATGTCAACAAAAGAACTGACAGGAAAATATGAATGAAGGTGATTGTAATTCCGGTTCTATTAAAGTTACTCCCACTGACAAATGTTATTTCTTTCTCTCAGGAGAGCTGAGCGTGTTGAGGTTTGTGGTTCAGTGCGCTATCAGCTTGTCGGAGAGGAGCCGCCGATGCTCGACGCTGCAACACTGACTGTCTGATCTCATCTGCCTCTGACATCTGCTGAAATTAGAACAGTGCAAATGTTATGTTCCAAATTTCAAACGGGTAATGTAACTCGTTTGCATAAACCTGCTGGCCTTGAGAACAGCAGGATGTGAAGCCTGTGTGTGTTCATGTCAAAACTCTAAGACTACAGGCAGCTGTGAATCAGGAGGCAGAACGGTTCGTCCACTAACCAGAAGGTTGGGGGTTTGATCCCTGGCTCCTCCAGTTTCGGCTTTATCCAGGCAAATTGTCCTTGGGCACTTAGCAATAAACTGTTTTGGGTATAGCAGTGTATAAAGGGCTTCGTGAATTGTGTGTTAACGGGTGAATTTATACACTTCTTGCCCCCACCAAGACTAAAATTTCTCCTTAAATTCAATCTATCTGCACCAAATTTCACACAATCATAGATAGTAGTTGCCAAAACTAAGAATAATATGCTTTTTTATATAACGGAACGGAAAATAGTGTAAAAATATGTTTGTTTTAGTACAACACTCACATTCAGCTACTGTGTCTGGTTCTACAAGTCTCCGAAAAGTTGTTTCCAATAATCATCATGTTTTTGTGCTGCACTCCGAACCTCTGCACAAGATAAACACAAACAGTCTCCCTGTCTAATTTGCTCTCTGACCTTTACGCTGAAAAAGTACATGCTCTCTCTGAGGGCCACAAGAAAACACACAGCTTCAGTGTAGAGGGCATGAATTAAGTAAACAAAGTGAATCCAAGCTGTTCTCCTCATTCGATTCTCTACCCTTTGACACCCAGGTGTGTGTGTGTGTGTGTGTGTGTGTGTCTGTGTGTGTGTGTGTTTGTTTGTGTGCAGTCGTCCTTCTTATCCCTGAAACCACTCCTGCAGGCTGCAGCTGCAAATGGAAACAGAGCTGGAGCGAAGTTGTGTGATCCAGAGGGAGTTCGATTGTATGCGGGGACACGGGGAGCATCTCTCAGCTGGAAACACTTCATCTGAACAATTTCCTTTATAACATATCATTAACACCTCCACTTCAGTAACCTCCAGCTGACTGTATGGAAATGTACAGGGCCACTCACACACGAACACACACACAGACACACACAAACGCACACACCCCCCCCCCCCCACACACACACACAGTAATGTCTTACTCTAACATAATATATACATTCATAAAAAACACTCACACTTGCCGAGTCCCGCAGCACTTCTCCAGTCCTGCGAAATCATTCGTGCTCGGCTGCGTCTGCCACCACCCTCCAGCCCCTCCCTTCAAGCTTATCACCAATTACTGGTCCTCGAGAAAAAGCAGGAAGGAAAAAAAAAAAGATGGGAAAGAGGCCCTTCTCCTTGTCCCCATGGCAACCGCTCTCCTCTTCTCCTTTTCCCGCACAATCAATCAGACAGCGACTGTCTCGCTGTCCTGCCCCGGCCGGGCTAAAGGGGAGAGGTGCAGCGCAGAAAGCAAACACCGCATCCAGAGGTTTGTTGTAGCAGCTATTTCAGTCTCTGTCAGTCCTCCATCTTTGTCTCATGTCTCACCTCTAACTGGCCAAACATACTTTAGAGCATGTGCAGCAAAAACAATGAAGTTTGAAAAACGTTTAAGCTGATAAAATGAAAAAAATAACTCTCATATAATCACATAATGATAATAATTATTATATAATAATAACAGATAGTTAGATAATAATAGCAGTAGGTATATTGTATTTCATCAGGCCTTTCTAAATACCTAACAATGCATCATGAATAAACACATAAATAATAAAAGCCACACATTAGACTCAGATCAGGAGATCTGAGTCTAACCAGCAGGTGATCAAGACTCTTTGGTTTAGGGAGCAGTCTCCTCATCCCTCTTTATAAACAGTCTACATGCTATACTAACGATACATTAATACTTATGAAGAGCGTGTAGCCTCCTCATATTTTGATCTTGCAATATCTAGTGTTTTAAGAGATGTTAAAGGTTAAATGTCTTTGCTGTAGTGTTTAAGTTACTCAGCACAAAGACTAGAAACAGGTGGAAATTGCCAAAGGAAACAAAACCAGTACGCAGAGTAAAAACCTGATTCTAAATTAAGTGTAAACCCCGTAAAAGTACAGTAAATTATTAAAAAATTATAAACATAAAAAGTTGTTAATCAATTATTTGGTTTGTTTAAGATTAAGATTTGTTCACAGCGTTATTCAATTGCTTAATGAAAGTTAAGCAATGAGCGATGGCTAATGACATGCTCGTCCCATTTCTGCCTCCGTCTTCCCCTCCACCAGTCTCTCTTTGTTAAACTCTTTTTCCACTTCCCACCTTGCCTTCGTCTTTTCTTTGACTTTATCTCTCAGCAGCTGATTTCTCACCAGCAGCCGACACAGAGAAATTGGAGAACATTTTCATGTCTGACACCCGACTTATCTCCCAGATACAATCACCATGGAGGAACTAAGGAGGAGGAGGAAGAGAAGGAGGGGAACGAGGCTGACTGGAGGGAGGAAGAGAAGAAAGGGGGAAAGGTGGAGAGAGAGAGAGAGAGATAATGGAAAGGTGGAGATATATAAATGGGACAAAAGATGGTACTAGAGGCAGACAAGGAAGATGAAGATGGAAGAGGAAAGAATAGGTACGGGGGGGGGAGAGGCGTTGAAAAAATGCGAAATGAATGCTTACTGAAAGAAAGGAGAGAAACTGGAGGTGATTAAGATAGGGTAAAATAGAAAGAGGGGGATGATAGATGAAGAGGAGAAGGAAAGAAGATAGGAAGCAGCATATCCAAACAATTTATTAAGATGCTGTCATCTCATAATCACCACTTATTTTTTCTTCCAAAGATGCTGAACACCGTGACAATCAGGAAATGCACTGGGCTGAGCTCAATGAAGGATGGGCAGAAGAGTGGAAGAGGAATGGAGCTGTGATGGGAAGGATGGAGGAGGAGGAAGAACGAGGAAGGAGAAAGGAGAAAGGAGAAAGGGAGGGCCTGGGAGAAGAGTGCTATTAGTAGGTTAGTCAGTCTTGTAAAGACGCTGTGGGCGAGTGCACCACTAGCCACTGTGTGTGTGTGTGTGTGTGTGTGTGTGTGTGTGTGTGTGTGTGTGTGTGTGTGTGTGTGTGTGTGTGTGTGTGTGTGTGTGTTTGGGACAGGATGTGCACAGGCCAACAGGCTAAGGAATCTGCCTGTTAATCACTGTACAGATTAATTCAAGTTGATTGGCCTGATGTGCCGCGGGGCAGATGATATCAGCGTATCATATTGTAAAGGCAGCTGCGGCGGTGGCATCGTGTGTGTGCTGGCAAACACACTTCTCTGCTGACACAGTGGCAGAAATAATCACGTTGACAGAGAGTATACCTATTTTTCTTTTATCTTCTTTTTCCCTCCGTCTCCCTCGCTCACACAGACGATCACAGCGTTGTGTATAGATTTCCCTCCCAGGGTCTTAATCGCCTCCTGTCTCGAAGGACGGCTACTGTCATTACAAACCACTGTCGTGCAGACACACTGTGTTGAAAATGAACACAATACGAGGAGCTACACAACACATTTCAGAGACTCACTGAACTCCATATAGTCTCCTGAAATGATCCCGAGGGGAGAACGCAAACAAAAATGAATGAATTTGTGCGTCATGTGCCCCCCCCCCCCCTGCTGGCCCTATACCCAGACACCACCCCTCACCTCAATGTCCTGGAAATGGTCTCCTGTTGTTGTGAGAGCGACACATGTGAAAGACAAACTGTGCAAAAACTGGGTCCGTTGAAGAGGAACCTTCTAACTGTGAGGTGACAGGGACTAGGAATACTTTATGTGCGTATAGGCATTTGTTCTAAAGTTATGACATGCTAAGCAGCATTTCAAAGACGGCACAGACTGAAAACACCCTGATGAACAATACAGTGTTCATCCCAGGAGATAGATGATGATGATAAATGGCTGCGAGGGGATCTTGTGATGAACATTCAGAGTATAAGCGTCAGTTAAATGCTAACACACACAGGAATCTGTCTTCATCAGCAGATCCAAAGTTAATAGAGAATGCAAAGTTCAAACTCCCTGCACACTGTTTATACAGAGTTTACACTCTCACCGATTCTTCTGCCCTGACCATCAGGGGGCTCATATTCTCCTCCTGCTCCCAGCTTCAAGCATCCCTGAACACACATACACACACAATAAATGACATCAATAAAGTTTGGTAAGATGGTGAAATAAAATCTAAAATAGGTCTGCACAGGAACAATAAATTAAGCGCACCCTCAGAATCAGAATCACAATGTGATTGTTTAGGAAGTGAAGTTGCGCACGTTTCTCATGTCAGAGTCACAGAATAACTAGTGTAGCTTATTGTTTTCTGACTGGATCCTTAGAAAGAAACTGAGCCTCAGGAGACATGAAGACTTATTTTTTCATTTTACTTAGATTAGCATAAAACAACTTCCTGACAAAAACTCCATGATATGAACCAGTGAGCTTAGCAGAATATGACGTCAGCATCAGCAACGACAGGTATGAGACAGAACACTGGAACTGTGAGTGTGTGTGTGTGTGTGTGTGTGTTCGGTGAGTGTATGTGTGGGTGTATACATTTTCTTGAGTTGAGCAGTATCACTGTCTTACGTATATACCAAACTGATATTAAGTTTGTGCACAAGTTATAATGGTTTGATCCAGAAGCAGCTGGAGACGTATATAAACTTACAAATACAGATGTAAAAGGCGGTGCAATCAGTTTACGGGGGACGATCAGTTTTTTACACAACACCGGCTTATTTTAACCCCCCGACCATAGCTCATCCCTTATTTATACTGCCTATCCAATACGGAGACAAAGAAGTATTCATGCTCACATTCACGCCTACCTCCAAGTTAGAGTCTTCAATTAAACTAACCCCCAATCTGTATGTCTGTGGACAGTGAGAGGAAGCTGGAGTATCTGGAGGAAACCCACCTGGCACATGCAGAAGATGAAAACCCAGGCACAGTTCTAACTACCGGGCCAGCAACCGTCTCGATGTACCTATATTAACAAATAACCTCATGCACACCTGCGTTTAAGATTAAGATGATTAAGATGCATTTATTAGTCCCAAACACATGCACAGACATGCAAAGGCACACTCATGCAGGTAGGGAAATTTAATCTCTGCTTTTGACCCATCTGGTGCAGGACACACAGAGCAGTGAGCGACCATGTACAGAGCTCGGGGAGCAGATGTTGGGGGAGTAAGGTGCCTTGCTCAGGGGCACTAGACAGGGTAGGGAGACTCTTGGATTTTTGGACAGATCAATCCAGGTTCGTCTTTTGTTTTCTCTCCGTGGAGTCGAATCAGAGACGAACCAGAGACCTTCTCTGCCCATAGTCCAAGTTTCTGCCACTAGACCACCGCCTCATCCCTTATTTATACTGACTATCCAATATGGAGACAAAGAAGTATTCATGCTAACATTCACGCCTACCTCCAATTTAGAGTCTTCAATTAAACTAACCCCCAATCTGTATGTCTGTGGACAGTGGGAGGAAGCTGGAGTATCTGGAGGAAACCCACCTAGACACGAGCAGAAGATGAAAACCCAGGCACAGTTCTAACCACCGGGCCAGCAACCGTCTCAATGTACCTATCTTAATCTTACTATTTTACATAATATAATATCCAGTGATGACGTGATAAAAATGTCTGAGCCCGAGAGCAGGCGGATAGAAAAAAAAGATGGTCACTCCAGAGACGAAGGAGGCCTTCATGCATCATATGTCTGCGGTCAGGATCAGCCCTCTGAGCACAAAGCAGCACGGGTGCTGTTCAGAGAGCAAGAGAGAAAATAGAGACTGTGCAGATGATGTAGCCACAGGGCTGTGTGTGTCTGTGTGTGTGTGTGTGTGTGTGTGTGTAGTCCTGGGTTATGCCATCAGAGTTACGTAAGCTATTTTGGAAAAGGGCTAAACTCTGCACACAGTAAAGCGGGTGTGGGTGGGGGGTTGTTTATCAAGAAAATACATTTTCCAAAAACTGTAAATTACACAGATTGTATCCTAAATGAGATGGACACACACACATACACACACACACACACACACACACACAGAAGAGGTGCAGTAATTTGAAGTCTGTTGAGTCACAATTGTCCAATCTCCCGTCACGTTTTGTGAGCAGAACTTTTGACATTGCACCATAATCCTCTTTTGTCTCTCCTCATTTCTCTCTTCTCGCAAAGTCCCCGCCGTCTACCCCTCTTTCCTTCAAACTGCATTATTGGTTTCGCTGCTTGTGTCTCGGCTGCGTGACTCCACAAACGACCATACGACGTGCGTTCCTGCGTGAAGCACCGGGGCCGCCGCTAAGTCGAGAGAAACCTATCAGCTCTCTCCAACGAATGCCACCATCTGCGTGAGAGTCTGTGTGTTTACCCATGTCTCTTTGCACTTAAGGGATAATCCCTGCTCCAATTATTTGATACAGAAGATACTTGTGGAAACTCAAATTCTGTAATGAATTGGTTTTCTGGTGTTTGCGTAAATGCAAACAAAGTGGGTTTAGCAGTAGATTTGGGCTCCGGTAACAGGAATTGCTTCTTAGAGCCTAGATAGGGCTGCCTGTTTTTTTCCTGAGTTGTGTGTCAGATTAACAGCTCCAACCCCTCAGATGAGACGCAGTGCAACTCAGGAGTTGTCCCCTGTCATGGCCGATATGAATCACATGCAGCAGCACAGGTAAAGACTATGTTCAACATTTTGGGGAAATAAACTTTCTTTCAGAGAGCGAATTGAAAATTTAGTTTAAAAATCGAATTTCCCCGGGGAACTTGAACATTCAAGTAGTGATCAGCTTAGCTCAGTTTAGCATAAAGACTGTAAACAGCTGCTTTCAGTCAAGCATTGAACTTTATGTGAGGACGCAAATGTCTGAGTCAGTTGCTCCGAACATTTGAATCACATTTTAAAGCCAGAAGCTTAGTAAAATAGGCATGGTGATGATTTCGTTTTTTGCTGAGGAGATGTAACAGCATGTATAGTAACTACCTGTTTTCAGTCTCATTGCTAAACTTAGCTTAGCAATGAGCCAGAGCATAGAAGAGTGTAGAAGTGAAGTAGTATAGAATAAGAATTAATGATCGCTAAATCAACGCTTCCTGGTGGTTGGCTGCATCGTATGTCATGGACTCTCCCTTCTCCATGTTGTTTGATGGGACGTGGAAGTCAAAGTAAAAATGTAGGTAGTTCTTATCACACCGTATATGTTCAAGTGTTAATTGAATTAGTCATTCGATGGCGTACAAACGGAATGAAAAGTTGAGAATGGCTTGTGATTGTGTATCAATAAGAAGAAAGGTCCTCTGTGGTTGGAACGTGTTTATTATACCACAGCAGCTGACGGAGCCACAGGTGATGTGAAATAAGAGCTAGACTGTGGATAGATGAGCTGGATCATGTTTCTGGGGAGCAGCCAGACAGGCGCACCATGGCCAAAATGCATTGAGGTTTTTTTTTTCTTGGAACACCTTTCATATCCCCGCCGGCCGAATGAAACCGAGTTGATATGGACCCAGTTCAAAACCTCCATCAGAGACGCAGCTGCATCACACTGTGGCCAGGAGCTGGTCGCTGCTTTTCATTGGTGGCAGCCAAAGAGCTGAAGGAGGCGCCTGAAGACAGAGACCTTCCAAGATCAGTTGGCATAAATTCAGTGAAGCTGAAAGGCTGCAGCTGATGCACAGCTATGGATGGCGACTTCTGGGCCATTACATACCAGTGATGCAAAATGATGCAGGTAGTAACTGGAGCATCAGTTCATGCTTTTTAATAATAGCCCTCACAGTCCCCTGGTCAAAAACTGTTTCTTTTACACATTTTCTATTTAAATATAAACAGGGCTGTTTGGATATTTGAAATCAAAATATATAATAATGACAGTCATTAACAGTAATGATAATACGCCAAATTTATAGAGCACCTTTCAAAATTCACACGGCCTGTGAGTGGTTGTTTGTGTTTGTATGTTGGCCTTGCGGCACATTGGCGACCTGTCCAGGGTGTGGCCTGCCTCTCGACCTATGACGTCAGGGATTGGTTCCAGGTCCCCCAGTGACCAGACAAGGATAAGTGGAGTTCTGTTGAATGGATGGATGCATCTTTTTTGGAAATAATTAACTTCTTACTTAACATTATACTCGTTTGCATTTTGCTGGTAAGTAACAAGAGTATTGATATGTTGACGGACATGGTCACACATCCACTGGTTCATGCTTAAACATCAAATTGTCCCATTGTATTGATGGCAACATGGACAAGAATTTATAATAAGTTCTGTTACTTGTTTACTTGGTTTTGCAAATCCAATCACACTAATTTGGCTTTTTGACGTGCATCACATTAACAGCAAATTAATGAATGAGCAGTGTAACAAGGTTGTCAAAGAACCATCAGAAACATTTATTGAAAAACACTTACACACATGCAAAGTCCTCCAAATACGTGCGTGCGTGTGTGTGTGTGCATGGCAGGGGGTAGTGTGAATGTCAGGCGGTCTTTTCTAAGTACATTAATGGAAAGATAAGCACAAACGTCTCATATGAATTCCCTTTAATTCATGATGTTATTTCACCCAGCAGCCATTTGTCTCCTCCTAAAAAAACACACACAAACACTCCCTCTGTTACTGTCTCTAAACATGCACGCACGGACACACACACACACACGCACACAAACTCAGTTGGAATGACAATCTGAGGGCATGCAGTCAGAGGATATTATGACAAGCCAAAGTGACTATAACTCCCAGCTGATGAAGCAGTCAGACAGTTCCTAGTCCTTCTCTCTCTAACACACAAACACAAACACACACTCACACATCACAGACGAGGGGCATGAGAAATACCCGGTCCCTTTTTTTTAAAGCCTGGAGAAAAAGGTCATTTATCACGTCGTCTTTTTACCGTCCGTTTTACTTGGCGTTTGTTAAACCATGTAAGGTTCCTGATCGGCTCTCAGGGACTGTATGTCCACTCAACCTGCTCAGTTCATTGAGCGCTCCATAGAGGCCCAGTTAATTCAGCTCAAAGCCTGGTTGGCTGTTAACAGTCTGTAAAGATTTTACAGGTTATGTTAAAGCGCTGCACAGGACATGGTGCTGGTCCGGGGCAAATAAATAAATAAAGCTGTTCATGTGACACAAGGAGAATAAAAACTCCAGTTCTGTATAAATGAATGTTAACACCCACAAAGAGAAATTGTGGCAGCGCATGACTAACTGTGATCAGCTGGCTTTCTGCTGACTGAAAACTCACTGTAAGGCTCTGTTGGAAAAGAACGTTCCTCATGGACTCAGAAATATTTTGATTAAAAAAGGAAACAGGGAATGATATTAAATGTTTTTTACGCCGCCTAAGGTCAACTTACATTTTAATCCAGAGCGACTATTGGTTATAACCATACACTGTGTATAAAGAGGGATGACACAGTGACTCTCCAAAAGTGGTGGCTGGCTTCAGTATAGTCATAAACCTTGCCTCCTCCGTGTTAGTGGATGGGACAAAAGTTCAAATAATATTCTCTGACAAGTTTATGTTTAATAAATTCATTTGATACAGCTGACACTGACTGGCTATCAGTGGAGAGGGTATATCGGCAGACTCTGGCTCCAAATGCGCGAGATGGAAGCGTTGGTATTTGGGATATTTTTTGCTTCATTTCTGGAGAGTGGGAGGCAGTGGAGATGCGCCATCCATCTTTATATATAGTCTATGGTCCTGACCATGCAGGAGCTTCAGTGCCATCTTGGATCTATCTGTCACCTTGATGTTGGACTGTAAGTGAACTTAATCTTACAAGATCCAGTCGTATTTTACCACAATGCCTTTAATCCTAGGAAAACTGTGAAGTTTTACAGAGGGTATGCTGTGGGAATTATTACAAATAACAGTATATCACTTGAAAACTTGCCATTCATCAGTAAAAGAGAATAACCGTTCAGCAGATTTAATAAACCCTGATAAGTTATTTATAAAAGCAGCAGCCTACTAAAGCATGCCCACAGAAGCAGCTCAAAGACAGCTGTGTAATGTTGGGCTGAACATAATTCTCTTTCTGTATTTCCTGATTTAATGTAATTAACTTGATGTATTCAAGGGTGCAGAGTCATGTCAACACAGTTAAATATCACAGGGAAAGATGCAGGAATAGTGAATATGCATGTTGCACATACAGTGAACATGCATGCACAATTACTATTTAAACGTACATGTACTGTATCTCAAAAGACAACCCACTCTCAAGAATGAGGTTACGTCTCTGTTCATTTCGGAAACTGAGAATACTCGTTTATCATAAAGTCAAGTAGAACCAGTGTAGCCCAGCTATCTGGACTATTTCACACAGGCACGTTCAACTGGACTAACTGTGCTTTTAGCTCTGAGCTGGCAGGCCCTGACCTGGAGCAAAGTAATCCTAAGGTGCAGGATAAAGAGTTTGAGAAGGGTTATAATTGGTTTTGGGAAAGCTCCACCCTGAGGACAACTCTGGGCCGTAATTGACTGTGATAAAACCATGTAAGATCATGTGAGGATGGCAGCACCTATAGGGTTTTCAGTTAAGGCTGAGTTTGGCTGGAGATGAAAAGAGGCTTACCTGTTGGAAATCCATGTGGAAATGGCAGGATGGAAGAAGGAAGGGGTAGGGTGTAATGGAGGAAGGCGAAGGAATGAGAAAGGAGAAATCGCAGGTTTCAGGAAGGTGTTAAAACAAGCAGAGCAGGGATGAAGTCAGGAAGGATAGGGGAAGAGGGAAGGGAGAATAGTCTGAGAAAAGAAGGGATTACGATAAGGAGGGATAGATAGGAGGAGTGAGAAATGTCGGAAAAGTCATGTGAGCGCCACAGGGGATTACTTTCTCTGCCACCAGTCGATTTATTACCCAAAATGTCATCATATCTAAACGACAAATCCAATCACTTGATAAGTCAAAATCCCTCATAGGACGTCTCCCACACGGATTATGTGATAATTCTCTGATCTGTCTTCTATACAATAAGGCTAAAATAATGTAGCCGATCTATGCAGCGTTTTGAAGAATTTTTAAAGCTCATTGTTCTGATTATGTCTTTCAACTTCATTGTTTTGGTTGACTCTCAACAAATGGCAGACACAGTGTTAACCACCTGGTGAACATGTTGGAGCAGTTAACTGCTAGAAAGACGGATATTTCCCTGAGTAGTTGGAGGCGACCAAAAACTGAGATTAAAAAGGCAAAAAGGTATCAGGTGACCAATAGACACGTCTCCAACTGAATCATTGAAATTAATTCTCCATATCTGATGTATATGTCAACAAGCCACTGCTTTTACCATGTCAATGTAAATGGGCATGATAAGTCCTGCTTGACAAAAATCTGTTATTGCAGGTTTAAGATTAAGGTCTCCAGCAACAAACACATATACTTTGTACACACAACAATCCACTCTCACCTACTCGTTAACCGCACAGAATAATAACACCACTCCGGTCAGTCATTATCTATATGGCAAGAGGTCACTTATCCGGAAATTGTAAACAGGACATTTTAGGCATTTGTTCTGTGTGTATTTGTTGAGAAAGGGACGTGGACAGAGCTGAGTGTGAAGGCAGAGTGATCTGAGCAATAAACACAGAAAAGAACACTTTTGCTTTGCCAACCTGGCCCAGTCCGGCCCACAGTGTGTGATTTGACTCCGCTCCATCTGAGAGAGCTGATAAATCATGCACAAGCTGCGTTTCAAGTGCAGCTTTCAAGACATTTCCATTCTCTTTTCTTATTTTTGTCCTTACAGTTTCAAACATATTCCCACTCTGATTGTCCGCTGCAGGCATGGTATCTCAGAGCCGGTTTAAACTCGGCATTATCACTAATTCTATTGCTCAACAGAAAGCTATTTAACAATCAGTCCATGGACACAGAAAAGAATCATAAATAATTAAGGCTTCTTTCAGTCGGCACTTTCAAATTCCAGGAAGTATTAGCGATTGATAGATCGGTCTGCCTATAAATGTCAGTAAACACTCCAGATTGAGGACGGAGGCTCTAATCAGGTTCTGATGTAATCAGCTTGAGGAGCTGATACGGGGGCAACACACTGGGGAACTCAATCAACTCGAGCTTGACAAGTTTTATTTCTCGCTGCACAGATTTGTTTAAACGCGACAAGAAGATGTTGGTTTCACGGTTACAAAATGTTATATTGACGTCAGGGGAGTCGTCGAGTCGCGCTGTTTTTCTTGACCTTATCTGATTTGCAGACCTTGATTAGACTTTGCCATGGGAGACTCAAGTCAAACATCCAGTGTGGTACTGATATTGATCCCACCAAGCCATAAACAGAAGCACGTCTCACACTCTGTCTGGCCTTTTATTGCCAGATTAAAACATAACACACAACATCTCACTGCTACGCAATTTCAACACATTGGATTTGTGCTCGGCGAGATGAAATGTCTCTAATTTCAAAAACAAATTGTTTTTTAATGAGGAGGAGGCTGTTTGGGGTCACATTAATGGGTCGCCACAGTTTTAATCGTATGTAAAAAGAGTTTCAAAATGAAAGGCGCTGTGGCTGCTTTGTTCATCACTCTGGTTTTATTTACAGCAGCAGCTCGTCTCTCTGTGTTTGAGTACAAACTGGAACAACAGGAATTTCCTATCTCATAAAAAATAAGCTTCAGTGCACTTTATTGCACGCCACCGGTCATGCACTGCTGTCACATTAAAGCTGCAGCCTCTTACCATCCCTCTCTTTGGTTGAAAGCATTTAATCCGTTTTATCTTTATATGATACCATCAGCATGCTTGGTTCTGTGCGCTTGTTAAAAAGGTTTCACCACACTGGTTACTGTTGCTTGTGGGAGACCAAGGCAACACTGAGCTTGAGATGAATTTCAAGCTGAAGATTAAAGCGATTATTTTAGATTAATGAAGAGAGCGCAAATTAAAAGTCCAACTGAATCAATGACATTGAAAACTATATTTCCTAGCTGGTGGTGTGAATCAGTGGACGGCAGTGCTGGCCTGTTGGTTGGTCCAGACTGAGAAATCTCAACAAACAAATGGATTGCTATAAAAACCGTCCATGGACCTTCTTTGCCAGTGGAAACCTAATTTCTTTGACAGTCCCCTGGCTTCTCCCAATGCACCATCATCAGACCACAGTTCTGATTAGATAATGACCGACTTGTAGCCATTGATCCCTGAAGTATCCTTTGGCAAGATGCTGAACCCCGGGTTGCCCCTGATGGCTCTGCCATTCTTATAGATAAATTGCTGATCATAGATGCAATGTAAAAATGTGTGTGTGAATGTAAAAGGGCTTTGAGGTGTCATTAATGCTAGAAAAGTGCTATATATATATAAACAGACCATAGTGATCTATTTGGCCTAGGACAAACATAATCACTAGAAGCGTTTTCCACTGAGCGAGAAATGTGAATACCTCACAATTCTCAATACAGGAAAAAGCCTGCTTAAGTAAATCTATGAACCGGCTCCGTCAATGAACGTCAGCTCAGAAATTCAGCTTTTTGATGCTTCAGAGGAAAATATATCAATTGCAGACACTTCTTTGACCCAAGTCCCAGTGGACAGTTAGAGCAAACACTGACTTACCTGAATCCACAGGCTTTAGTTTAAAGTGTCCTCCAAAACAACACACACACACACACACACACACACACACACACACACACTCACACACACACAAATACATGTTGAGAAACAGCTGAGCACCATCGATCTATAGCATAGGTCTCCTTGCCCTTACACGAGATGTGACGTGTGCGCACACACCCACATTGACGCACGTAGACACACATGGGGGCAAACGTGGCTTTTGAAATATTAAGGTTCACGGTCTCCCTCTCGATCTACTGCAGCTCACCTCTGAATCATTCTTCCCCCGGTTCCTCTTCCACCTCTCCTGTCACTTCTCTCTCTATTCCCCCTCCATGTTTTTTGTCTCTCTCTGCCTTGTCCTCACTTGAATCTGACACTGCCTGCTGGGTGACCTACAAGGCTTCTATTAAAATTCTAGTTCCTTGCCAGACACGTTGTCCCTCTGTATTTTCTAAATTAGTGTTTTATAAAATTAGGTGCCACATGCCCCCGTATGGGTTTTTCCCTACGTGACAACTGAACAAACAAAACATCCCCTCAGGTCCGTGGTTTACAGTAAATTGGCTTCTTTTCAGGGGTTTTTCAGCAATAGATTCCTACTAGGTTATTTGAGTCCAGTATCTGGATACATAACAGACTGCTGCGATGGACAGAGATACTGAGGGATATGTAGCAGATCTAATTTTTGGATCTCTTCTGGTGTTCGTCTCTTACAGTGAGATAGTCTGGCTTAAGTCAGACTTCATCTGTTTGGACTGTGATATGGAGATCATCCACAAGCCACAGATTGTACGTAAACATGGTTTCTGTTGGGATTGAAATACATTGAATGCAGGCCTGCAACTACAATAGAGGACATTAATGTACTGATCAGATCTTTTTAATTCCTCAAATTGAACTAATTGTGACCTTACCTTATGTGACCGTTGACCAACTTCATCTTAACAGCACGTTTGGGTCTCTGTGAACATTTGTGCCAAATTTGAAAGGGTTCTCTCAAGGAGTTCTTGAGTTAATGCCTTCACTTGGTAAACAATGTGTTTTGTGAGGTCACAGCGACCTTTCCCTTTGACCGAATAAGTATATCTTTGAGTACAAGCAAACTTTTGAACCATATTCGAAGACATTCCCTCAAGGTGTTCTTGAAATACTTTGTTCCGAAGAATGGGACACAGGGATGAACAGACAACTTTAAAACATGATGCCCTCGGCCACTGTCTCTCGCCGGCATGGAGGCATAACAGTCGTACATCCCAGCCTTAATACTGAAGCTCTTAACTCTGTTTTACAAAATGTTGGTCGTGCATACTGGCTCACCATCATGCCTTGCTAAGGCACTTCCTGCTAGAGATGCATTATTCATTTTAGTGGTTTCACCTATGTATGTTTTTCTTGCTATGACTATATGTTTGACCGGAAATTTCTGCAATCAGTGTCGGGCCCACCTTTCTCAGAATTTTATATCCCATCAAAGCCGTTTATTGTCCGTTGTAAACCCAGTTTTTAACCAGTGATGTCTTGGCTGGAAAAAAAGTAAAACAGCAGCAGCTCAGAGAACACAGCCACAGGATTATTACTCTCTGTCAAAAGGTAAAAGGAAAATATGAAGGGGCAATCTATAATGATGAAGGGGCATCTATAATGTAAACACAGGAGGAGCCCCAGCACCACATCTCAGAGCCTCTTGGAACAGGAACTCACGGCTGCGACAAGGATTAACACGAGACAACACGGGACACACAGGGGCCCTGCTCGGTCACACAGGTGTTTGCAGTTATGGCTGAATAGTCTGCTGCTCAGATTGAAGCTGTGGGGGGGAGGGGGTCGTCCAACTCATGAACAAATAATCAGGAACGAGATGATTATGATTATGATGATGATGATGATGATGAACAGATGCAACACGCCTAGGAGGAGACGGACATGATGCCAATCAATCACAGGGACTTTGTTCACTTGGACAGAAATTCTCCGACTATTGACCTAATCAAGAGTAAAACATTAGTGTGATTATGATGGTTACATGAGTTGATAATTGAGCTTTCCATTCAAATTCCTGTTGACATGTTAAAAAGCATATGGTCCGATTATGGCGTCCGATTAGTATTTCAAAATGTTGTGAGAACTCGTTGTGAGAACAACAGGACATTATACTGTTTATATAAATGTCTACATAATGTGACTAAGGTCGAAATAATCCACGTCTTAATCGCATAAATGTTTTACTCCCTTGTTTACGTGGCAGTACGTTATCCAGACTATTGTCTTAATGAGCTTAATATCGTAACATTGCCTTCCATGTTAACGTATTCAGTAGCCTCAATTCAGGGATGGCGTCCTGGAATTGTGGACAGATTATAACGATTTCATAAGCTCCTTCAAATAGGTCCTTTCATTCCTAAGAAGCGAAGAATCCAGCAGGTGGTTTCCGTTCAGGCCAACCTAAACCAAAATGCTCATGACCAAATACGATGCTTGCAATTTTAAATGTAAGGATCAAGCTCCAACTCAACTGAAAAAGCCAACGGTTTATATGTTTTAAAACCAATGGGCATTCAAACTTTCTTGTGGAGTTCAGCTTCAGGTCTGTTGCTACGGGTAAGGTAGGTGCAAGCTGGAAACCCAAATCCTGTAAATCCCCCGCAGGCCAGGCCGTCTCATTTGGATTTGGCTTCGTGGTCTATGGCCGTATCATTTATGGTCCGCATCCTCCAAAGGAACAGCCCCTGAAACAAGCTTGGGCTTACCTGCTACCATGACTGTGAGTGGAGGTTTAATCAGGCAACACAACTGAAAACAGCCTGCGGGTGGACAATGGCTGGAGGCTGCACAGTGATGGATACTTTCACATGCTGCGTCACATTTGTTCACTGACTCGCAGTAGGCCTCAAGTGAAACCATTATCCAAAAGTCCTGGGGAAGAAACTCCTGACATCTGAGTGGAGTATTTCAAGCTCTTGAATGTGAACAAACATTTCAAAGGCTCCGGTTTCACCAGACATCTCCTGGATCCCTGCTGCTTCCTCCCCACAGGCCATAAAAGGCAGAAGATGTTGGACCTTGGGACCTGTGTGTCCCGTGACAGACACACTGGAGGCAACGCAACACGTGCTTTGTCATAAGGAGATAAGATCTTTTTGTTTAGTTTGTGAAGGGACAGAAAGGTCTCCTGCTATCCTGTCCAGGGTCTGTGTGTGGGGGTGCACGGGGGCAGTTGTGTGGAAGTTTTATTCAACACAACTTTTCATTTGCAATCATGGATTAGTGGAAGGGGCCGGAGCACGAGACGCGGAGGTCTACTTTTATAGAGCGCACGCGGAGTTTGACTGACGTGGGGCGTTGAACGTGACACACACACACACACGCAAACACACAAACACGAACACACCTCTTGTATCTCTCCTCCCTACCTCCATCCATCCCTTTCTCTCTCTCTCTTCCTTATATCCGCGCGCACCGCAGCTCCGGTATCAGTTACCGGGTCTCGACCAATCCCCGCGCGCGCGAGAGAGAGAGAGAGAGAGAGAGAGAGAGAGAGAGAGAGAGAGAGAGAGAGAGAGAGAGAGAGAGAGCGCACCCAGCACATCCTCCCTCACCCCTTCTTCGAAACCCCCAGCAGACAGACGCACAGGCAGCCTCCTCCTCCTCTTCCTCTCCTCCTCCTCTTCCTCTCCTCCTCTGACTGCAGTTGTTCGGGTGAACCGGTGAGGCGCGAGGCAGGATGCGCGATGGGACAAGCGTGCGGACACGCGCTCCTCTGCCGTAGCCAGCCACCGTCCTCCGAGATGTAAGTGCGTCCGCTATAATAACTGTGTGTGAGTGTGTGTGTGTGTGTGTGTGTGTGTGTGTGTGTGTGTGTGTGTGTGTGTGTGCGCTTCTCTGTCCCGGAGCGCCTCTTACTTCTGTAGCTCGCACAGACACAGAGTGGATGGCTGCAGACACATGGCACCGCGCACTGAGCCACAGCCACAGTGGTGATAGCGCGGTGTAGTAGTGTGAGTGGGACCTGCTGGGTGTCATTATCCCCCCCTGACAGTGAAGAGCCCATGTTAACCGTGCTGCCAAATGCCAGAGTGAACCGGTGGACAGGAGCCCTGTAGCTCACTCACACACACACACACACACACACACACACACACACACACACACACACACACACACCCACACACACACACACACACACATACACTCACTCACTCACTCACAATCATGTAATATCACTAAAATGTTGTCATAGTGTGTCTAGACTGCTCCACAGGGAGTTCAGTGACCTTACTGTGCCTTTGTGTCTTCCAGTTTTTTTTGGATAAAGCTGCTTTCCTTTCCCATACTCCAACAGGGACTGATAAATCTGCCATGACAGTCCTAATTGAATTCTCTCGTTCTTTATGTTGAAATAATCTAAAGGCTTTTTGACTTTGAGGAATCTACCTTGATTGAAATACTGTCTGGCCTGATCTGTTGTAGTCTCGGTGTCCAGCAACAACCTGGGATGGAACTTATGTGGCACCCTTTATAAATGTGCTATAAGTAATAATAAAATTTTGGAAGCCATTAAAGGGACCAGGTTGCCAGGTTGGGCAAAATGAGGTCTACAGGACCTTTCTAATCAACTTTCTAATTTATTAAGTTATTTAAAGGCTGGGGGATAAACAAATATCATATTTAGGCTGGGATATATATACAATCTAATAATAACACAAGTTAAACATATATTTATTGTATATTAACTGAATCATAGTCAATGATCGACCTAAGATTTGTAAAATGT
Organism: Platichthys flesus; assembly: GCF_949316205.1. Lineage (NCBI taxonomy): Eukaryota > Metazoa > Chordata > Actinopteri > Pleuronectiformes > Pleuronectidae > Platichthys > Platichthys flesus. Next base: position 13,420,377 of record NC_084948.1, read on the forward strand.
TTTTCTGTTTATCAACTTTGTTATTCTGTGAACATAAATCAGAGTTAAACACAACAGTTAATAGGGTAAACTCTAAATTATAACATTGATCGTGATAATTGTCAATATTTACTAATATGAAGCATTTTATCTTGATATCATCGTTCATTTGTCCCTTGTTGTTTTTTTAATTCTCATTCAATAATTTACAACTTTGTAACTGCTCTATTACAAAGACAAGAAGAATCAACACAAAACACAAATACACACCCCTGATTAGTTCCTCTTATTCATAAACTTTATTTATTTATGTTAATAACAATACAAATCAAGAATAAATCATTAATGAACCACAATAAAGCATTTATCTACAACTTATCAATCATTTTAGAATTGTTCTTTTGTAGAAAGTGGTACTCTCGCTATCATCAGATGTGGTGATGTTAAGTTTTAATATTACATTTTTCTCCTTTAAAACAAGCATCATCCTCAGCTTAAGTAAAGTCTCTTTAAATAAAATCCCGATCCTCAGGCATGTATTCCCTTGTAATGAAAAGTTGACAATTTGGAGACAAAAGTTTTTGACAGGATAAGAATTGTAAAATGGAGGCTGTCGTTACCATTATGACAATTTAATGCTTTAAAGCAGGACAGTTTCATCCTGTCTGAGGCTTATAGTGTTTATCATGTGCTGACAAGGTGTCACGGAGGAGGTGTTTGTTAAACTCTGTGGATTCGTTCTTCAGGCAGTATTTTGTGTTGTTGTTATAAACTGCTTTGCATTATATGCTCCTGCTGTTTTTCACCCACTGTCTGTCCGTCATACGTGTTCTTGGTGGCACCTGTTTGGGGACAAATGATCTTTTAAATATCCACGGCCCACTTGTTGCTTGGAAGGGTCGCTCTCATGTTGAAGCAGGCTTCTGCTGGGTGTATGAAATTCAAGTTTGCCATGTAAACACACAATGGCTCCTGCTAAAGTTAGTGACGTGCGTGCTGCTGACTGAGTTTAGTGATTGTAATATAAACGCATTGCTGATCAAACAGTACGCACACACTACACTGTATATACAGGGAGAGGGTCCCTCAGGACATGCCTTGATCTCTGTAGTCAGTGGGTCAATAGCATCCTTTGTGGATAATAACAGTGTGATGCCATTATGCACTGACAAATTTTGGGGTATTTTCTTTTTCTGATATCAAGTTTCATCTCCTTTTTGGCTCAAAGTTGAAAAGTCCTCTTTATCCCCTTTCTTCTTCATTGGTTTCAGTTCTGTAATGGAAATCACTGCAGGATAATTCACCTCATCAGAAAAAGAGTAATCCTCTCACACCGGGCATTAACAGCCGGTCCAGGAGGAAATAACTGGAGTTGTGGAGGAATAATGAATCTGCCAGGTGAAGGTCAATTATCTTTGATACTATTACTTTCAGCCGCTCGTCTCCCTGGCTTCCCTCTGGCTGGAGTCAGTCATGAACAGGGTTTGGTGTCGTTATCATTACCAGTACTAAACCACAAAACAACAATAGACGATTAGATCAGCTTTTTATTGGAAGTTAAAATATAACACCTTTTACTTTTAACAGTTTAAAGTAACCTTAACTTAAATACACACATTTTAAAAGTACAAAGCAAAGTTAAATGATACATATAATCTAACCTAACGTGATGTGTTTGGTATGGGGTGACGCAGGCAGTCATCAGGTGCTTCACTAAGTTTGTCATGTTCCTCCCTTCCTTCTTCTTCTTCCTCTCTCGGTTTACTGGTGGATCGCCAACAACAGGGTGCATACCACCACCAACTCTACAACTCTGCCTGTCAGCTCACCGCTCTCAGTTATTGGTCGGACATTGGCTGCTCGTCCCGGTGTCAGAATTAAATGTGAAATACAGTCACTAACTTAATGTAGACCAACGTCACGAGTTGCCAGAGACAAGTAGAGAGTCCACCCTCAGGCACCGAAATGAGGGCGGCGAAATCTCTGTTGTGTTTCGGTCTGGAAGCTACCTGCCCTGTATGAACTGGTGTCTGATTAACTGGATTTTCAGGACACAACCCCAAACATGGAGCATGATGCTGTCACTAAATGCATATGTTCATAGATTTAGGGTCTTCGGTCTCTGTATTAAAGTTGTGCGAGTCAGTTATTATTTGTCAGAAACATTGTCTAATATCGACCGAGCTCTGTATAGTTTCAGGAATCATGTGCATATTCTGTCTAAGTTTAGACGTCCTTGGGTTTGATGCTTGAGTGTGTTGGTGCTATTGACAGCCTTTTCAAGAATACACGTTCATATTCAATGCACTTTGTTTATCTGCTGTTATCGTCTTGCAGCAAACAAGCATCAGCCATGTAATCTGTTTTTTGTTTTGTGCAGTCGTGTGCCAGCAGGAATGCACGTGAACTGCCGTCACCCTGAACAAAATTGCAATGTACTGGAGTGACACCAGGAAGTCAGATCCCCACCAGCCACACACACACACACACACACACACACACATGCACGTGCACTGAACCACGTGCACAGAAATGCACAGAAGTACAAAGCAGCAGCAGAGTTGTAACCTGACTCCTGATGAGCGAGCGAGTATGTGTGTCAGAGACAGAGAGAGAGGAGAAAGGATGCTGACGCTGCACTGGGTTATCATCAGTAATGGGCTCATCAATACTAAAATATTCAGAGAGAGAGAGAGAGAGAGAGAGAGAGAGAGAGAGAGAGAGAGAGAGGAGAAAGCGTGTGGATGGAGATAGAGTGAAACTAGGGTGGAAGCTGAGAAAAGCCATTGTGTTATGTTCGTATGCTTTTCCTCGTGCATATGTGCATTTGTGTATCTACAAAAATGTGTGTTTATGCAAAATATTCAGCATAAAAGCTTTAAATGTGCTGATTCTGACATATTTAGATTTAATGTGTCTGAGTCCAGAAACCAGAGTAATGTAAAGTATATTTTAAACTGCTGATAAATATCTTTACTTCAGAAACTGTAATTCATGATATATGATATTTGATTACAGGACAAATGTACTAAAGATATCTTGTCCTCCAGTTGAGGTGTAAATTCAGAGAAGTCAAGTATGTGCTCTAAGGAGAAACACCCAATCGCACAGCTTTAATTTGTATGACTAGAACTAATACAGCCAGAAAATCAAATCAATTAGATTTGTGATTCTCAGTTTTGATTGACCTCAATAATTCAGTTTGCTTTTTCCTGATTTCAAATATCTAATTTACTGAAGCTGCATGTACTAGTGTTCCTCTGGTCTTACCAAAATGAAGGAATAAAGCTGATCAGGAAATTCTAAATATATAACTTTAACAAACATTATTCAGGAGGCCCTTTCTTGGAAAGATCACCATTCAGACCTTCCTGACCCTGAGTTCCTGACCCTGAGCACTTACCTGTCTCCTGCCCCTGAGTTTAGTGCTCCCTTGAAAATGTGAATCTCACACAGAAACAGTGTATATTGTAGAGGTCACAGCTGTGTCATCCTCATCTTATTTCCATTCATCGTGGAGCCACCACATTACCACACACCTACATTTCAAAATATGTGTCACAATTTTACATTAAAATGTCTAAAATCAACAAGACCTGTGTTATCGCTTTTGTTGACATGTGTAATTACATTATCCAAAATGTTTGCAGTAAAGTTCAATCCCAGAAACTTTGGGTGGTGAAGACACAGGTTTAGTTAGTTAACCTACATCACTAGACCACATTCATTCTAGTCAGTGTCTGTATTTGTGTGTGTATAAGTCTGAGATGGAGGCATTGTTTCTGTGTTAAACAGAATGTGTAATCTATATAATTACATGTATCACAACTGTACCGATCACTAACTGAGGGGAAATCTATTTTATCATTACTTGTAGCTAAATGTTGTTTGGTTCTTCTTGACTTATTCTGTTAAACAGTATGTCTGACCAGTGCCTCCAGTAGCGTTTTCTTGTGGAAATGGGATCTGTGTGAATGGTCATATGAACGTGTGCCCACTAATTGGGAAGTAAATGGACCAAAATGTCAAAGAAGATGAGCCAAGGAGGAGAATTAATGCTGTGTAGAGCGAGAGTTATGGACTGTGTAAAGACTTCAGCTGATTCGGCTGATCAGGTTTCAGGGTTTGTAATAAACCTATAATAAACTTTATTCATGTAGCAGTTTTCTTATAACACGAAGAACTTAAACCACAAAACACACAAACAGAAAGGTCAGTTGACTACAAGGAGAACTGAGGAGAGATAAACCCGTAACATTAAATAGATCCTCAGATTTCACATCTAACTGAGGTACACTAGTACAAAATGTAAGTATTAACTTTTGATTCATTAATGTCATAGTAAAACATTTCTCACTGGACAATGGTACTTCTGTACAGTACTTTTATTTGATCTTGTTTCCATTTTCCATATGATATAGTTGTACTTGTTTGAATACTCAAAACTTTACATATATGTTTGCATGTCATCTGTTGTTTCTATTGTGGGCTCTCCACAAGAATAGAAGGCATAGCCAGCTGGTCCCTTGTTATGCCTGTTTCTCACACCTTATTTGGGAGAGCTATTTTAGTTACAGTCATGTTAAACTTTAAGTTTCATATGTTTGAGTTTTATGATTAAAGCTGCAGCAAGTTTGGTGTTGGATTAAAACTGTAGCCTAACAGCTAAGGTAAAAATTTAAGTCAATACAATGTCATGCGAGTGTGCGTGTGTGTGTGGGGGGGGGGGGGGGGGGGGTCTGGAGGTGTCACAGGGAAAAGGTGGCTGACAGCTCCCATGGTTCCCAGCTTTGGCTCCAGCAGCTCCTGTCAGCCTTCTTATCTCTATACTGTTGCCACAGACAGGTGTTTCTGTGTGTCTGTGTGTGTCTGTGTGTTTGAGTGCAGACGTGTGTATGTTTTTACAAGAATGCTGCTGTTGCAGCTTTGTGTGCATGTATGGATAAAACTGTATGTAAAAGGACAGACGTAACACTATTTAAAAGTTGTATTTTTTGAAGCAGTTACTGTGTGATTGCGTGCGTGTGTGTGTGTGTTATTTGTATTTACAAGTGGTCTCTGTGTGTTTCTTCCCCGAGGCACCAAGAGTCATAGGATCTTACAGTTGGTCATGCACTCTCTATATATATACACAGGGTTTCTTCTGGGCCTTTAAAACTCTTAAATAGGTAAGAATATTACACACTAGGTCTCAAATGCATTATGTCATACTTATGTTAAGAAATGTAATGCTACCGCCGTCGCACAAGTTTTCTTTTTTAAGAAGAAATGTTTCCATGTGTTGTAGTTCTCTCTTGATGATACCCATATTAGCACACTGTAGTAAATCTAAAGTGAAGGTGGAACTGATACCAGGTTGCCATTGCTGCTCCCTTCATGTCTATCAGACGCTTTCTTATTTAGGGATCCCTCACATGTGGCTGTCTCTGAAGATCTTATGTTATTTCCCCCTGTTAATAGGGCTACTGGTAGTTTTTCCTTACTCGTGTTAAGGGTTGAGGACAGAAGATGTCACCTTCTTTAGCCCTATTACTGATTTGTGAAAAATTAGGTTGATTGATTGATTCATTGGCTACCAACTCAGAATTGATCTCTGTACACTCGGCTTGGCTGTAGGAAAGACAGTAGATACTAACTGTCTCTGCCTGTAGTTAATACAGATAATGTGACATATTGAGGATTACTCTCTACTTTGTTACTTCACTTTATATTCAATAATGTGTAAATGTAAATAATTCTCCGACCCTGATATTCCTTTATCTGTGCCGCACATGAAATGGGTCTTAAATTTAAGTTTGTGTGCGTGTGTGTGTGTGTGTGTGTGTGTGTGTGTGTGTGGGTTTGATTATTACACAGCTTCTGGTGCCTGATAAATCTTTTGCTCTCACAAACATGGCAGTAGATGGTTAAACACGCCAGTGGAATAAAAGTGACTATTTGAAGCAGCCGCTGAAGAGAAGCAGGAGATTAAAGTGACTGATGTAAATTTTTCATGAATCTCAAATTCGCAGACATAGAAAAGTCCTTACTCACGACTCTCTAGAGAGTAAAAGCTTTTTTTCCCTCCCACATCCCTGTGAAACAACATTGTGTTTGTTAATTGTGTTGGGGTTTCGAGATACTAGAATCACACTTTGGCCGATCCTTTCAATCCCATGACACCGCTGCAAGCTGCACTGATTCCTCGCTGACGTTCGCAGTGTGTGTCATTATATTTTACTGCTGTGCTAAATGTTATAATGTTTTCTAGCGTTTTTCATGACGGTTGTGTGTGTATGTGTTGCCGTTCCACAGTTGTTTGTGTTTGTCTGTTGTTTTACCAGATTTTTTATGTTCTTACAGTAACTACTGTTGTTTTACTGCTATGGATTTAGCAGTTCGTGGCCCACTGTTATATTGATGTTAAAGCAGTTAATTTAGCGATCTTTATTATTGGTGTAGTTGTTGCTCTCTGTCTCTACTGTGAGATGGCAGAATGCGTTCCTACGCAGCCTCCCTTCCACCTGCCTGCAGGCCTTTTTCTCATCGACCGTCTCTATTGATTGACTCACACACAGATAAAACCACTGACAGGCTTTAAGTGTCACATTTGGGACGCTCAGTGGTTTTGTGACGCTTGTAGCACTGAGTGAAATTACTTGTTCGACAGCATACGACCACACGTGCTGCATGCACATGTAGTACCACTTATATGGCTCTTACATATAGCTCTTTGAGGTTTGGCTTTCTTGAAGCAAATTGTACTTACTTGATTCTTGATGTTCTGGGTTTGTACCCTCATGTTTGAAGGCACTTATTGTTAGTCGCTTTGGATAAAAGCATCAGCTAAATGAAATAAAAAAATGGCATATTCTCAAGTTCTCTCTCTCTCTCTGTCTCTCACACACACACACACACACACACACACACACACACACACACACACACACACACACACACTTACACACTGTGTGTCATATACTACAATCATTTCAACAAATACCTTATTTCTTGTTTTCAGTCTGCAGCCAATTGCTTTTTTCCAGTATTTTGACATAAACTCCTTTAACGCCAATGGCACCTGCCAAGTGGAAACATGCTGATAATTATTATGATCACATGCTGAGATGTGCCTGTCTGTCCTCACACTATATTTATGGCTTGGCTGTATTGGTTTTCTCGTTATTATTTCCAACAGACCAGTTCTCCCTCTTCATCACCTCGTTTGTGTTTAATTATTTCCAACCAGCTTCTTTGTCACTCCTCTGCCCTGATTTTCCACCTCCTCAACCGCCGGGCAGCTTCAGAGAGGAGACAGGTGTGATGGAGCGAGACAGAGACTGCTGAGAGAGATGGAGGGATGAAGGACAAAGAGTTGTCCAGGTTGCCTGGCAACTAATAGTGTCACATGTAACCCTACAAATGAGGTTGTTCCTTGAGGTTTACCTCCTTTGATCTGTTCATATTTGTCATTTTTTAAGTTTTGCACAAATTAATCAGCATATTTGTCAATTGAGGAGGTTTATAACTGATCGTGTGTTTGTGTTTGTGTAAATGTGTGTATCCTCAGAGGCTTTGTGACGAGTGTGTCACGAATGTGAGGAGGTTGCTGCACTTTTTTTCTCTTCTCCTCTCTGGCTGTACAGTGACCTGCTGACAACCAGTCGTCAAACACATCAATCCGAAAACAGATGTCATACCTAGCGATGTGTCAAATGTTTTACTTAAATTACTTATTGCATGTTGGATACAGATTAAAAAGCCTCAATCTGTGATCTAAATGTAAACAAAACAATTATACCCTAAATTACTAAGCCAAGTAAAAACTGTCCAACATCAACAGATCACATATTTTGTACTTGATCTTTATTACTCCCTGAAGTGGTTTTGACATTGGCCCCAAAATTCAATAGGTAACAATTAATTGATTAAGCCAGGAAATAATTATCAGATTAATTTATACTGGAAATAATCATCAGTTGCAGCCATAATTTTGAAGTTGCTGCAGTATTGCCCCAGCATCCACCTGTAGGCACCAACAGGGGGTTACAAGTATTAGCTCATCGCTCCCATCATTCCTGTGTAATCATATGGGGGAGTTATTAAGATGGAGCCTAGACGCCAAACACTAAACCAAACATGTTCTACTGCTGCAATAAATGTTTGAACGTGAGTTGTCTGACTGAACTGTATACTGTGCGATACACTGCTTTCCAGACTTAGCAGTTATTCATTTACATTTTTTTATTCTAATTCATTAACAGATATAGGGTTGCAAAGGGGTGGACAATTTTCGGTAAATTTCAGAAAACTTGCCATAGGAATGTTAAGCTCGGGAATTTGGGGAATTTTGAAAAAAAAAATATATATAATATATAATAAAAATTAAACGCTGAGCAATAAAAACATCATTCAAAACTCTATTTTAAAGATGTATGGAATGCAGCACATGCTGCACGTTGAATTTCAACTCTGCACTTTGCATTTCTCCATCACATGCACAGATAATTGCCAGCATCCTGCACACTATTGAGGCCTGCTGTAGTGTGCAGGACTAGTCAGGTAAGTTCCGATGATATTACTCGGGGAAATATATTAGCATGCTGATTGAGGATTGTTCATCTGTTCATTTAGTCTATTTCTATTAATTTATCCATCAATTGTAAAATATTTTTAAAGACGATTCCAATGGGCCAACTATTTTTATCTCTGGCATTGCTTTATTGTTTTTTTACAAGCGTTTTTCTCATCTTATTCTACAGAACACTTCCACGTGCACTATCTCATGTGTGGAGACATTTCACCCCAGCCAATGCAGAAGGAAAGGCTGTGTACCTTTGCAAATACTGTGCAAAGACCTATGTTAAGAATGACACAAAGATGCAGAAGCATATAGTCAAGTTTCCTCAGGGCTCAAATCAGCATATGACAAAACAAAATGTTTATATTTATGTCATTATAGGACAAGGTAAATACAGTTAGTATAAATTACCCACACAATTTCCATTTTATTCCAGTTTATTCCCGTATATTCCCTATAGATTCCCGTATATTCCCATGGAAAGTTTCCAACTTTGAATATTCCCGAAATTTTGCAACCTTAATTGTATATCTAGCCCTGTATATTAGTGGTTCCCATCCCTGCTCCTCAGCTCCTTCTGGTTTTCATTCTAAGAATTTAATTAATTCTAAGACATCTCACATTTTAATACATTTATTTTCAACCTGGGACTCCAGGCAAATGCACTTAACCACAGCTTGATTACAAAACCAGCAACTTTTACTACTGACGAGTATCTAGAGCGGCACTCAGTAGAGAGCATACCTCCGCCAGGCTCTAACAGTCCACTTAGATTCAATCAAGCAACACCGAAATCAGTTCCTTAAATGTCCAAGATTTTTTCACAAAGATTAAATATATTTTTTAAACCACCCTATCTCGCAATCTGTGAAAAATTGGATTTTTCACAGGGGATGTGCCCCTTTGTCCAGATGCAGGCTAACATTTTATTTCATGTAATTCTTTTTTCTTGGCCCATGTCCCATCACTCCTTCACGTTTCATGGAAATCTGTTTTTCATAATCTTGCTGAGTAACAGACCAACCAACCAATTTTAAAAACAAACAAACAGGGGCCAAAAACATGACCAGTGTACTGAGGAGAACTGGAGCTGTTTTAAACGTGATCAAACCAGATACTGATTCGATTGAGGTTTTATCTGTTTACTACCCTTTGTGTCAAATTTTTAATTAATTATTAATCACTATTTTTTATTTTATGGTATGTACTTTTCCTGTAGTGCCTTGATCGTAAACAAAAGTTTTGGGGTCTTTCGACTCCATCGAAAAACCGAACCTGCTTCTGCTGCAGGGACTTAATCCACTGTTTGCAGGGTGCCCACGCCAGCAGGATTCTAAACTTTTTTCAAGCAGTGCCAATATATTGCTTCATGGTGGCCAGTCTGATGTTCCACCACTCTGTTCCAGACTGAAATATCTCGAATGCTGCACTTTGACTGTCAGTACCCGGGAATTTTAGAAATATCAACCATTTTCAAGGAACTAAAAAAGTTCCTGCAGGCTGTGTTTCCACTTGTGTTTCAAAGCTGTTCCATTCCAGTCCACCATGAGGCAGTAATGCAGAAGACTATAGAACTATGATGATGCTATATAAATTTAACATTAAAACACCGACAGTAAACATGGAGGAGATTCAGGCTGTGCTGCTGTTGTACTGTGACCAACAACAGACGTTACAGTAGGTTAGACTATATGCTGGATTATTATTGATGCGTATTTTGAATGCAGATAAGAAAACATCAAACACAGATATCTGACACCACATTTATACAGTTGACAGCATGTAACCATACTGTGAATGATCTATTTAATCTGTTAATGTTTAGTGGTGTCACTTTTTTTTACATTTGCAGCCTTGGCAGGATTAAGTCTTTTGGGGGCCTGGGGCAAAAAATTATCTGCTGTGCTCTTAATAATCCCTTTTAATACTTCCTCCCACTCTCCGCGGATTGTATATTTATGCCAGTATGCTACTGTACTGCACATGGCCATGCTGCTGTTTGCTTATATGATTAAACACAAATTAATTTGCAGCGTGTAAACACAGTTCTGGCTGTAATAATAGTCTTAATAGATAGGGGAATAAGGATGTATGGTGAAATTTCTCAACATCACTGAGTCAATCTGGGATTATACAAAGAGACAGAAGAAGTAGAGACCTAAATCCACAGAAGAGGTGAGGCATTTTCTCCCTACAGCTTGAATAAGATGACAAGCCTCTAGAAGGGTAGAGAGCATACCTCCCACAAGGTCAAACAGTCCACTTAGATTAAATCAAGCAACACCAGAATCGGTTCCCTAAATATGCAAGATTTTTCTTGTTGGACAGTGTGGTGTTCGACCACTTTGTTTCAGACTGAGATGTCTCAACTACTGTTACCATGATTTTGTGTGCACCCATTCATGGTCCCCAGAGGATGAATCAGAGTGGCATTGATCATCACCTAACTTTGCCTCAATCTCCATCGTCAGATGAAACTTTCAGTCTGTCCAAGGATTCACGTTCATATATCTGCAAAAAACACTGTCAAATATTGACCCACTTACACATCGAACTATGATAGTGAACATTGAAACCATTAAAGACCCAATCCACAGTCTAGACACCATTTTCAGTCTAGATGGGTTTTTTAAAGGCATTAAACATTGATCCTTGACCCCAACTTCCCTTTAGTAGAAACAAGCTCTGACCTTGGGCCATGTATGCTGAAAAAGAGATGGGCATAGACATCCTCACACAAACACTATAACACACACACACACACACACACACTGACACTGGTCACTTTTGTGGACATTACATAGACTTGCATTCATTTCCTGGAGACATTTCCTTACCATAACTACTACTGGCCTAACCCTGACATTAACCAACACATAACTTTGCTCTGACCTTAAAACATGTCACCTTCAATTAGTTATGTTACAGGGACTTGCTTTGTATCTCTCTCTCTCACTCCGCCTCTTTCTCTCTCGCTGACACACACACACAAACACACACACACACACACACACACACACACACACACACACACACACACATACATACAGGGTCACATCAAATTTTTCGCAGGTCTAGCAGCAGTGCCTTAAACAGTTTCGAGAATGGGATGGAATTAATTTGTATTCAGACAGCATTCTCTCCGTCTGATTGGCTCTCAAAGCAACAGCTCTATTATATGCTAATAAATGCCGAGAAGCCCCCCACCATCAGTTTTCCATCTATGAAACTCTTAAATAATGATAACGCACAAAGGCACACAGACACTTGTAGCCACACAGACACACACATATGCATGCACCCACACATACACATGCACACGCAGGCACAGAGATAGACACAGATGCAAACCCTACTCTGCAGTGAGAGTCTGAACTTCTTTGCGTCCCTGCTGTCAAGACAATGTGTTGAGTGAGTTATGTGTGTGTTGGGGTTTTCTCAGTTTTTCTCAGTTTGGGGTTTTTGTGTGTGTGTGTTTATGTGTTTGTGTGTATGTGTGTAAAGCTGTCTGTTTGCAAGATTATTTTTCATTCTACATTTTTCTGTCAGTTTGTCGTCCCCCATTTTCTTCTTTGTGTCTTCAATGAACCCAAATGGTCACCTCTCACACATGTCCGTTTATGCCTTTAGTCCTTACACACATACAGACACTAACGCACACATGCACACACACGCACAGGCACACGTACACAGTCATAATTGCCCAGAGGCACTTCTTCCCTCTGTCTCTCTCATTCCGTCTCATGTTCCGCCTTTAATCTTTTTCTTCTCTCTTTACTTTAAAAAATGTCCCTTTCAAGTCAACTCAAGCAAAAAATGAACAATTTTTACTGCCAGCAGGGGGTCTAGCAGGCATGTATGTGCTGATTGTACATGCGTTTGCTCATGCATGTCTGCACAAACATACAGAGAATGTACATCCATGTGCACACAGCTGTATAAAAGCATATAAAAAATACCACACATGGAATGACAGAAGTCTTTCTTGTGTTTAATGTGACTCCATTATAGGGGCTAGGGTCTCCAGATGTGTATTTCTGCTCATGTTCCAGTTTTTCATGGAGCTGAAAGGTGAATGTGTGTCATCTTTACCTCTTTCAAGCAGGTTATGTTTTCATTTTGTCTGTCTGTAAGCAGGATCCACTTTAAAATTCTGGACGAATTTGCACAGAACTTGGTGGAAGGAACCAAGTTCTTAGTCAGGAAAGAAGCCATTGAATACAAATAGATGGGTAGATGCAAAAATGTTGCTTTTTGTGCAGTGTCTCCATCAGAATCCATTCAATCTTTGGCAGTAAAGGGGGTTCATGTGCAGATTCAAAGATTAAGAGGGACAGGTACCCAAACTAAAATGTCAGGGACAAGTTATCACATGAGAGGTGGACTGTACAGCTGCTGCTGGAACTGTTATGAATGACTGTCTGCGTGAACAGTTAAAACATTATGGACGATAGGTCAAGCATGCACAGGGCAAATAAACAGGCTAGAGATCTCTTATGTTCTAAATGAAAAAAATCCTTCTGTTTATTATGAAATTGTTGCACGGCAAATTAGAATAAGGTATAGATAATTCACGGGAAATTATTACTTTGACAGTAGCCTTAATGGAGGTATGCAATCTCAGAGCACCCCTCTAGTTCTGTTGGTCCATGTGTCCAGGTGCAGCCTCTGTGCCAACATCAAATCAATATGGAGAGATCGTGTATATGTTTGATATTCTAACCTCGGTGTTGTCAGGATAGGATGGAGACTTTAAGTCTTTGATTGCTCCTGTTTAAAGTCAACTATGAGAAGGTGCCTCGAGCTGGAGTGGACTGACGTCTAAGCGAGGGCACACTTGCTTTCATCTCTTTTGTTGTTTTCCATCTCTCTTGAAAATGTCTGGTCCATAATCAGTGTTTTGCCACTCTCTCTTTGTGTCCACATCAGTCTGTTTATCCCTCCCTTCTTGACTCTGTGTGTCTCTTTCATCCTCCTCTTTTTGCCTTTTCACAAGGATGAGAGTTGTGCGGTGCACCTTCGCCTATTTTCTCTGGAGTGAGATTGCGCCGCCTGGTCCCTAACTAGGCAGTCCGGGAAGCTGCTTTGAAGTCACCAACAATTTGAAGTCTGTAATGAGGAGCTGGATTTATTTCTGATCGGAGGCGGCTCCCTTTGAAACATACAGTAGTTATGTAGCCTCATGTTTGTTGATGGTTTTTGTCCTTCGTATTTTCTGCCCCTTGCATGCTGTGACTGATGGTCTGTCAGAAAGGTTGGGGTTTTCTAGACTATAGTGGGGGGTAAGATTCTTGAAGGTTAAACTGGACAGTTGCTTTAGAAATACCTCATGCGGAAATTTTTAAAAAACACATCTGTACACATAACCTTGAAAGGGGAAAACACCGGACAAGCTCCAATTGATGATTCTAAATTTTTCTTTAGATTTTGTAAACTTCTTAAAGCATTTGGAAACCACAGACGGTATATAAAGATGAAATCTACATTATAGCTCCACAATAGTGATGTTGTTCACTACCTGGTGGCTGACTGCAGTGTAGGTCATTTACCCTACCCCTCCATGTTAGTGGATGGGACATGGAAACAAAAATGCCAAATTACTTGTCACATATTTCTCAAAGATGGTTCCTGTCATGTTTAGTAGTTCTTTTCACTATTATTTATATTCAATGGGTATCTTTCTGCTAAGTTTTGTTTTGAATTAGTCATTTGATTTTATAAACACAAGGTGAAACATCATGATTGACAGCTGACACTGATTCATGACTGTTCGGGTGTGTGTATCAATGCTTATTTTGCTCCCTCCCCTAATCACTAAACCACAGACACAGACTCCAAATGTGCAAGATGGCCGTATCAGGGATACTTTAGCGTAATTTCCGGATAGTGGGAGGAAGTGGAGACATATCGTCCATCTTCATATACAGTCTATGATGGAGATATTTATATAACAGAGATGGCATAAACAGACTGCAGCCCTCCCTCTGTGTGAGTGAGACATCCAATTATTTGTTGACATTTCGGTTAAACAAGACGTATGGTCTTTGAAACCTTTGCAGAAATTGGGGTTGACACATTTATCAAGTGTAATCTACAATGAACAGCCAATCAGCTTTCAAATACAACAACGAATCATTGAAATTGCCAACGCAATGAACACATTTGCAACTCAGGCTTCAAACTGTTAGTTGTAGCCGTCCACTGCAGTAATGACTCTGCTGCAGAGTGAAATAATCTGATGTAAGGGACTGTGACTGTTTCATTAATTTGATGATCTCGGATTTTAGATGGTAAAATCTGATTCTCTGTTGTTTGTGTTGAAACTCTAAAATGAGCAGGCAGTCAAAATCCCTGTGGACGTAGGGAGCATTTAAAAAATGGAGACAGTTAAATGGACTTATTTTATATAATAATAGTAATGAGTAGCAGACAAACGTGTTGTGTGTTTGCAGCCAAGAGTTTACAATACTCTCTGTCTCCTACAAATCTTCTTGTACTCTTTCTATCTTTCTCATTCATCCGGTTGTTCTTTTCTCTTTCACCCTGATCAAGTTGTTTACTGTTCGAAAGCTCTTGGCTCTTTGCTTCCAAAAACTAAGTTCTGATAGGACAGCTGGAAAACTCTTGTAATTGGTCAACCGCCAACAGTGTTTCGGAAATGTCACACCTCTTTCCCAAAAGCTTCCTGTTCGTATGTAAACCCCTCTGTAACATAGGTGTTGATTCTGTTCAGTGCTGCCAAATGTAAGATAATTAGCGTATTTGTACGATCACAAGTGCCAAAATTCGATAGACCTATTTTTATATAATTTGTACTATGTTCACAGTAACGTGACATTTCATTTTGGACGCCTTTTCATTGGGTCATATCAGCTTTCTTTGTGTCTTTGTGCATCTCTGCTGTAACTCCCGGGGCCATGTAGGTTGTTTTTTCCCTCCACTGTTTGTATCGGCCACTCCTAATGGATCCTGATTATTTATAGATCTTTTTTTTTGTTTTGATTGTGAGACCGCGATCAGCCGAAATTATCATTTTAAATCACATATCAGTGAAAAATATTATTATTTAAAATGTGTTGATCCATTTAAAATGAATGTCACTCAGGTTTTTTGTTTCTTGTGATTTATGGTGGTTCCCTAGCCCCTTACGCTGACCCTGACCAAGTCTTAACCCTCTAACAGTCCATTTAAATTGGGTCACAAAGGGAGGGCTGTAGGTTGTATGCTCAGAAATATCACAAAGATATCTGTACAAGTACACACACTTGAGAATATACTTCGTCATATGCTTTTTCCTGCTTGTCTGCCCATCCTGATACATAATACATTACAGCTGAGACCAAGTGGCCTTCCTCCATTCCTTCTTCCCTACCTCTCTCTAGCTCTCTCTCCCTCTCTTTGTCTTTCTATCCCACTTTTTCTTCCTCCCCCCTCCTCACCCACTTCAACTCCCAGCAATGATGCTATTCTCTCATCCTTCCCCTTCAGCTCCTGTCTCTCACCATCTTTCCATCTCCCTCCTGTTATGTGTTACTGTATTGTTAGATCCCAACAGTAATTCATTCATAGCGACACCCGGGCTTGCCACTCCCGAAATGGAAGGACAGATAGTGGACAGGGAGCTGACAGGAGATTTGACTTACAAATAGAAAAATTAAGAAGAGGAATGGGGAAGATGATGTGGACTTCAGATATTTGTGTTTATTTTTAATGATTTAAATTTTATTGCATTTTAGACAGGCAGAGTAATAAAAACAAAGCAAGGGGGAAGGACAAATGCATATACATAACATGAGCAGAAAACCAAGACAGCTAATCTGGAGTTGTAGCTAAGGTGAGCTTGAGCATGGATGCCTGTACATGTTAGTGGATATGGAAGGACACTAAGTCTTCTGTTTGTCAATTTAGGCTTTAATGTAGAGAATTTGAGTGATACAGTTGTATTCTGTCGGTATTCTGCCCGTATGCTCTCTCCACCCAGCCAAGCAGATTCTGACAGTCAGTGACTGAAGGTGCACTGGCTGATTTCCATTATTAAACGTGTGATCTCCTGTGATAGCAGTCGGGACCCATTTGATGTGGATAGTAGAAATTGTGTCTTTCAAGATGTACAGATATCTATAGCAGAGATAAATGAGGAGGAGACATCGGGATGAATAACTCTCCGCATCATACATTACCCAGGACACTTGGAGTCATCCTTTACATTGTTTCAAACTTAGGCATCTTTTAGGTATGTAGGAGTTTTTCTCGAGGTGCACCCTAAGTTGTTTACCTTTCAAAGAAAGTGGCTGCAAAACTGATCAAACCACTGAGCCTCCTCAGATTCGATCTTATGGGATCTGGGCCTGTCCGCAAAATAAATCACATCTATTAGTGAACGCTGTTCGTCCCCTGCCCCAAACCACAGCAGAGGGGTTTACAAAATTACATTTTTGTTCACATCCCCGCAGCCTGAAACCACTAAGAATAAAATGTCAACCCAACTGTCTGGGAGATGTGAGCTTAGGGAGGATATTCAGGCTCCTCTGTGAGGTATTACAGAATTCATTTTCTTTAGTTCCCACCTCTTATTATCCCACTGTGTGATACTGTGTCTTCTGGTCTGACATTTCAGTCTAAAGCCTGACACTGACAGATGTGCAGCTTCTTATGTGATATCTTTGTCTCCTTTGTGGCCTTACTGATTAAACTTGTTCCAAATCAGTTTTGTTACTTCACTTGGGTGTGTGCCCTATGTGTGCAGAGTTTGAACCAGGAAAACTGTTTTAACTTTCTCCTGCTGAAAGCGCAAAGTTCCTGTGTTCACCTTAAATCAGAGTTTAAGACGTGTGCTGTAATGGAAATTCCTCCAGTCTACCTATTCTGCTGATGTACTGACCAAACCATCTTATATGGACTGCATTTATATTGAGCCTTTCTATAATGGATCATTCAAATCACTTTCAAAGCTACACACTAAAAGCATAGAGCACACAACATACATCACACATTAAAACCAGTTGTGAAAAGGGAATTTTTTGATTTGTGATTTGAACATTTCTCTCACACACTGTCACATCCTCACACTGCTGCCCCAGCCATCGAGGGCCATTTGGGGATCGAGAGTTGCCCAAGGGTACTTCAGAACGCAAACTGGAGCTGCAGGGAAACAAAACATCGACCCTCTGGTTAGCGGATGATGACGTCTGACCTGCTCAGCCGGCCACTTGGCTTTCATAGCACTGCCATACAAGCCGCTGTGGCAAACGAAAATTCTGTGGAAAAGAATAATGACTGTTTGTGCTCTGTCGTCCAAGGTTAAAAAATGAACAAACATATAACTCAGGGTTAAGTTCCCCTTTAGTACCTTGTTTTTCTGTGCTTGGGGCATCGATATATATAGATCGTCGTGGCGAGATCAGACCCGTTGTAAGTAGCTTTATTGTATTGTTGTTGTTTATGCTCTGTAGAGCTGTGTATTTTATAGAAAAGCTTGAGGAAGGAGGGATGTTGCAATAGAGAAATGGGCTATTCTCTTTTTTCTAATTTGAAAAAAGTGTTCTGATGTGAAAAAGAACAGAAGAAGTGAGAGTTAAGTAATACCGAGGTGTGAACTGTTAGTGGAGGACATGTTTTTATCTGCGTTTGTTAGTTAGCAGGATTATGCAAAAACGTCACCACCGATATCATGGCATTTGCGACAGGACGTTATTAAAATGTTGTTTGTTTGACTTCTCAGAGAATATTTCCGGGATGCTAATGAAAATAAACAGGCTTATTTAGGGGACTGTTATTCGTGAGCGTGTGCCATTTGGGGCAGATCCAAAAATAAAAATCTGGATCTAGCGAATTTCAAATGAGTTTTCGTCAGGGGACTGTTGGGTCTTGGCAGAAGAATGTGCTGCTCTACTGAGTGTTGCTCTAGTTGTTTTTCTCTGTCAAGTCTCTTAATGTGTGCCGTGGCCCTGAGGTGCAAAACACATCATTTGAAAGAACAGATCAGCATTACAAAAAATACAACCCCTCAACGTGATACATCAGAGTATATCAGACAACACATTCATGAATTAGAAAATACGACAAAAAAACTGAACACAACATTTAAGGTAAATAAAAGAGTGTCTAAACAGCCCTGTGTGATTTTTTGTGTTTATACAACAGCCACACAACCTCTGCATTAAATAATACTTCAGTATATCCTTAATTTTGTTTGTAGTTGGTTCACCTCATTCCAGTCATTGTAGCACTCAGTTACCTGTGCTACCTGTTGTCATGGTTACCTGCAGTATTTTACCCCGTGCACTGATTTACAACATCAAACTTCCTGTGGAGCTGAAGTGACTCAGTGCACAAATCAACGGACACCAGCTGAAAAGAGGTCATTTTATATTGTTTCTTAATGGTTGCAATAATACATTAGATGTGATGTGGAAAATGGTGGTGTTTGTAGTAGCTGATGGCTGATGGTGTTAGATAACCATTCCACTATGTTGTATATAACCACCAGTTTGCTCAGTGAGCTGCCAAATTGTTTCCTGGCCGTGTGTGCGTGTGTGTGTGTGTGTGTGTGTGTTTGTGTGTGTGTGTGTGTGAGAGAGGATCTTTGTGCAGGCGGCTGCGAGGTGTGTCTTCCATCCGCTTCCCAACAGGAAGGAGGCCCAGAGCCATTAGAGAAGGCAGGAGAGGAACCTAATTGACGAAAACAGGTCGTCAGGGTTGCACACACACAGTGGGTTCCATATTGAAGCAGTCACCCATCCACCCTATAGTTCAGGCAGGCAGGTGGTTTTACTGTCACGTGTTCCCTGTATATTCCAACCAAATACCGTGTGTTCCTGATATGTCTCATCTCAGAGCCAGACAGTCCTCATAGACAGTCTTTATTTCTGCATACTGCATGAACACCTCCTGCTGCTTTACTCTCTCACTCCCTCCACTTCCCCAGCCGCCTCATCTCAGGTGATTTCTCTGTTTGCATGTTCATGCGGATGTTGAGTATCTCAGGTTCAATGCTCATCCTTGATCTTTAAAACAATCCCACTTTAAGCTCCATTTTATTGCTTTTTGATCTTTCCATGTCACGTGGTCTTACCCAGCAGATGCCATTTTCCAGTTCCGCGGATCTTGAATTAAGTAACAGTTTATTATTTCCTCCGCCACAGAGATTATGGTTTGCCCTGAGTTTCCTTATTTGTTACTTAGCAGGTATACGCCAACACGCCAAAACGCCAAAACGCAAAAGTTTTATTGTTGATTTCTTAGATAATAATTTAGGGATTTTGATGGAAATCAGCCATATTTAGGGGGCTCATATCTATGAGTGTGCAGAATTGACTGCAGATCCAAATTAAAATCCAGATCTAGTGAATGTATATGTGGTTTGATAGGTATGACAAGTGAGTGACATTCAATTATTTTACAGCATATATTAAATCAATCGATTAATCAATATCAGTTTTCAAGCGAACATGAGAAACATTTTGATGGTTTCTGCAGTTCATTGTAACGATTTGCTGTTTTTTTAATAGCTTGATACATTATTCTTAACAGAATAGCTTTGGATTAGGAATGAACTTGTCACCTCAGGACATTTTCCATTATTTTCTGAGATGAAGAGGCCCATCCTGACCAGGACTTTAACTTTGTAACATAATATAACCTGCAGTAAGCACAACCCTTAACATTATTTTGTGTTAATATAGTGAACTTGTTGATCAACATTTTCTTGTTAAACATACAGTGAGTAAGTCCTGGTCATATCTATTTCATTAAAACAGACAATAGAGCTCAACATGAATGTCCAGACTTAAGTGAGGTATATACAGCTGATTAAAATAGGTCTGAAATGAATATGTCTCAATCAGCTGGTTGCTGCTTTGCACCTACAGCGCCTCCTAATGGCAGAAGAAACTCCCTAAAAGCTACAAGGGCAGCATCATGAAGAGTGCATCAAACTTAGTAATCAGTGAATTTTAATCTCATGAAGGATTTTAGGATTCTGCCAAGTTCCTGATGCCATCACTGATTTATGATGCTCTCTCTTCCTCTCGCTCTCTCTCCTCCTCTTCTCTCTTTATTCCCTCAGTCCATCCGTCCATATTTCCATGACAGCTATTAATAATGAATGGCTCTGACTGTGTAAATGTCAGTCTCCCTGCATATCAGTGAACTGTCCCTATAGACAGAAAGCTAATGTTGACAAATGACTGGGAGCATAAGGCGATTGAACACTATCAACCTATGAAATGTTTGTGTGCCAGTTTGTGTGTATTTGTGTGTGTGAGCGCCTGTGGACGTGTCTATAATATGCTATTAGTGGGCCCTGTGCACCGCTATTAACCTTCATTGACCTTCATTATATATATCAGTCATATCATTCTAGTCGTGTTTCTACAAATGCCATCACACATATCACACCGATAATGTCAGCTGCTGTAGTTCCATATACAAATGTTAAAAGCGCAGCACACACGCACACACACACACACACACACACACACACACACAGATACATCCTTGCGGGTCGAGCAGTGAGATAAGAGGAGTAAGCTGCTGCACTCTGTCTAAGGATGAAGGGTCTAATTGGCTGTTAAACTACAGATTTTATGGCCCACGCACACACTAACCGTGCCCTCTGGGAGGTTTTGACTTTTTATCATTGTTAATGAATTGTACCGAGTTACAAATATAAAACTAAACCACTCGTTATAATGCCTTTGTGTTCCGGATTGTGTTTTCTGCGTGAGTTAGAATGTGAGTTAGGTGTGTGTGAGTGTGTATGTGTGCGTGTGTGAGTCTACAGGTTGCGCAACTGCTTAATTACCTTGCCATGGAAAATCATGTTAGCACTGTAAGAGGTCCAGGATTAAATGTCAGCATATCCGCACGTTTAAAAAGCACGTGTGATTAAGGTGCGTGTGTGTGCGTGTGTGTTTGTGTGTGTGTGTGGGTGCGTGTGTGTTTGTGTGTGTGTGAGCCGGAGATGCACTCTGTCAATTCCAGTAGCCCTCATCTCACACTAACTCTCCACCTGTTTCTTAGGAAGCTTTCCTCCCTGCTCCATTTGCTTTACTACACTGTGTTTGTCTGTGTGTGCGTCTGTGTGTGTGTGTGTGTGTGTGTGTGTGTGTGTGTGTGTCAGATCATTGTGTGGGTGTTATCTTCCTGGTTTTATCGTTCTGCAGTTGCTTATTAAACTTTCTTGTTGCCTCCTCCCTCCCTCCAATGGTTGTCTCTTCACCTCCTGTTCATTTTGTCGGTTCAGCTCTCTCTCTCTCGCCTCGTCATTTTCTTCACCTCTCCCGGGTGTTCTTTCTCTTTTCCTATATTTCTCTCGTGGTCCTCAACTTTCTTGTTCATCTGCATGTTTCCTCGGCCTCCGTGTCCTTATCTGCCTCTTACCATCCTGCAAGCATTACAGCATTTTTCTCCATTAAATCATCATGCACTATGCTTTTAAATGATGTAATAACTACAATGACACAGTTTATTTAATCTGACCAGATTCAAATCGATCTTTGTCAAGCATCTGATTTAACGCATGAAGTGAATGTTCATATAGGACAATAATTATAACAGTTACGTTGTCATAACCTGTTTAATAAAAGTCAGATCCAGTATCTATGGAAGTAAGCTGATGCATAATGGTGGTCACTGACGTTTCAGGATCATCTTGTCTAACTATGTGGAAGTTTTAGTTTTTTGTCCTTTTCAAAAATATGAATATTAATGTTTTTCTTTGCAAAGAACTAAGCATGAGTTCAGTGGAATATTTCTGTAGGGCCTGTTAGTTAATCAGCTTTTCCACCGTGTGTCTCTTTTGCACCACTGGCAGATTTACAACTGTTTGCACCATGAAGAAAAAATAACATACAGTGAAATATTCCCTCATTAGTTTGTGTTTCACAAATCATTAGGTTGTAGTGTACACCGATGAGCTGACTGACTCCAAATTATGTTTTTGTCTCATAAGGACTTAAATCCAGCAGCACTGAAGCTTCAGTATTTTCAGTGGTTGAAATAAAACAATAATGACACATATCTTTAACTTTTCTCCCTTTTTTAAATCATTTTATTTTAAGTATGATATTTAACTCACATTATGTACATCTTATATTTAGGATTTATTTCTTCATCGAACAAAACATCCCTTTCTCGTACATTACAGTTTTTATAGTCACTGCTGGACTTCAGTCAGGGATTAGGGGCCTATTTATTCAGCCTTTACGTACAAAAACATCCAGGCGTCCGTTAAGTTGGCATGGTTGTTAAGCAATACTCCCACCAGAGGGCAGCGCAGAGGAGAGCGTTGTGGGATCTAACAAAACGATCTCACACAGTCCTCATTGGCCACCGCTCAGCTCGTATTCAGTGTCCTCCCAGCTGTTGTGTTTGTCCCCACGCTCGGGGGACGTAGCCTGTCATCGTGTGCCTGGAGTTTCTCACCAGCCTCGCAAAGCCCCCCCCCCCCCTAAATATCCAGTGGTCCTGCTCAGCTTCATCTCTATCAAACGTCCAGAAGACGTGCACATACACCGACAACTTGAACAATTTTAAACGTGTACATTATTTTTTTTACAGTCCAATCTTTAACTTCCCTGCACCTTCTAAAAGCAGCATCGCATGCCTTTTATCCATCCATCCATTATCTATGCTGTGTAACCTTTGAGGGTCATGGGGGGGGGGGGCTGCTTGAGCCAATCCCAGGTGCCATTGGGCGAGAGCTGGGGATCTCACTGGTCAGATCGCCCGTCCATCGCCGGGCCGACATACAGAGAGAAACGACCATTCACATTCACATTCACCGAAAGGCAATCTAAAGAGTCTTCAATTAACCTGTGAGCTACATGTCGGAGGAGGCAGGAGTACTGAGAGAAAACTCCAACACACACCGGGGGAAAACCCAGAACCTTCCTGCTTTCAGGGGACACCAGCACGCTTTATGAACATATCTATGTCATATTGTCGCAGTCCATACATGCTGCAGAGCAACATTTAGCTGTTGAGTCTTCATTTTTTACGTAAGCATCACATGGATCAACATTGTGCTCGATCTTGATGTAAACTTTTCTGTCTCTCATGAACTGTGACGCAGCACACATCGTCTCTGTCGTTTTCCCCGGAAACTGGATTTGTGTCCTGAGCAGCTTTGGTGGTGTAATTCTTTCTCTGTTTGTTTGTGTGTGAGTTAGAGCAATGAGTTGCACTGCACACACACACACACACACACACACACACACACACACACACACACAAACACACAGGTTTAGGGTTTAACCAGGTTTTCTGTGCTTTGTGTGTGTGTGACAGTGACTGTGACATACTGTATAATGTGTGTAAGTGTACGCATGTGTGTGCACATGCAGGCAATTCTCTCTTATCTGCAGCGTCACACAGGAACTGAACCAACAGAGGACCGGAAGCCTTATCACTCCAAACACCACCATACTGTTTACACAGACAATTAGACCCACACACAGACACACCCACACTAACACACACCCACACCCACACACACACACAAACACATAACAGGTAAAGTGTGAGTTCAATTCAGAGCACATCTCTTTAATATTCATTCATTATAATGAAGCAACATATTGTGTTTACTGTATGATGTTTACATGTGTTTCTGAGTGTGTGTGTGTTTATTGTCAGCACTGTGCGAACAGGCTGATTGATAATAGTTCTGTCTATGTGAGTAGGTCACGCATGTAATTGGGTTAAAGCCAAATCCAACGCGTGGAGACACAATTACAGCTTTGAGCGGGATTACATGTGCGGTGGGTGTAGTTACACACAAACAAATATCTGGTGGGATTAATTTCCCTTTAATTAATTCTTACAAGAAAAATGGTGTTATAGAGAAACAGAGGAGATGAGAAGTTGACTTTTTCTTTCAATAGATGTCAGATGTCATTGTGACTCGAAACATTTAGATGGATTATGTCACAATATGAAGCAAAAACACATTCTTTATGTTTTTAATTCAAATATTATTCAAGCAATCTTTTGACCTATAATATCTTAAATTTCCCAAAAACGTCATTAACCAAAGTAGTTTGTGTGTATGCAGATTTAAGCTGGAAGTGGTTATGACTGGTTGTGCTCAGTATCACATATCGACCTGTGAATGTGACGCCTGTAGCCTGGGGGTGGGGACACACTGTGCTGTGGGACTGGGAGACTTTTTCCACTCTGTCCACGTGGCCCTGTTCCACAGTGAGACTGAACTCATCTAACTTGTCGTGCACACGGCCACCATGACTCTCCAAAGACCCATGAGCTCTGGCTAATGAAGCTCACACACAACATGCTGGGTTGTAAATGTGTGAATGCAGATGTTCACTCTCTCATCTTGAGATTCTCTTGTACGCAGGTGTCGGCAAATGACGGTTTCATTCGGCTCACATGTTTTTGTAATTAGGCTTTCACTGGTAACACAGAGTTCTTCTCTCCCTGTGATTGCTCTGTTATCTTGCAGACAAATTGCTCAGTCATTAACTGTTACTGTGTGTAATTATGGCGGTTCACATATGAGCTGCAGAATGAGGCTGACGGGGGAGCATTAGGTTTCCACCGGGGGGGGGGGGGGGTGGGGGGTATTAAGTATTAAAGATATGTTTGCTGTGCAGCTCTAAGAAGAATAGGGTGGCTGCTGCTCAGCATCTTGGGTGATGAAGTGTCTCACACACAAACCAGATGTCATTTGCAAAAGCTTTACTGTGTGTGTGTGTGTGTGTGTGTGTGTGTGTGTGCACAGTGAGTTAAAATCATGACTCTACATGAATCGCTTTTGAAGTAACGGTTTTGGTTAAATTCATACATTTGAACGCTGTCAGATTTGTGCATCATGCAGATTAATGGAGAGTGAATGTGCAACAGCTGGTGCAAAAAAGAAAGCATAAAGTATGTCAAGTGCAGTTTCCCCATCGCACTTCAGTGTCACCTTCACACACGGGTGGTTAAAAAACCTAAATCACTACAAATATTAATGATACGTACGTGAGCCATTCACTTTGTGGCTGCTGCTCACGAGGAGTGGTTTAATCCCTGGCTCCTCAGATCTGCATTCTGAAATGTCTTCGGGAAAGGGACTGAACCCCAAATTTCCCCTGAAGGCTCTGTCGATAATGTATGAATGGTGTTATAGAAAAAGCTGTGTGTATAGACACGTTATATGAATGTGTGTGTGTGAATGGGTCAATGTGACTTGCACTATACAGTGCTTTGCATGGCTAAACATAAATACCATGTACCATTTCATTTCTATCTTGAAACATATCTTGAAAACCCAATCATCTTATCGGCTTCATACTTGGTTATGTGTATTGTTAATGGCTTTATAATCATAAATACCTCTACCTCGAAGTGTAGTTCACACAAACATACACACACACACACACAAACGCACACACGCACACATACACACACACACACACATAGTATATACATTATAATCATAAATGCATGCACCCCTATGTGAAGTTCACACACACACACACACACACACACACACACACACACACACACACACACACGCAAGCATACAAACACACACACACAGTATATACACTATAATCATAAATACATGCACCCCTAAGTGAAGTTCTCACACACAAACAAACACACACACACACACACACACATAAGAGGTAAAGTGTGAGTTCAAATCAGAGCACTGTGCCAACTCAACCATTATTTGTGTTTGGACGTCCGCCTTCATTTATCTGCAGGGAAGTCAGGAGTGTGTGTCCGAGCGTGTCAGAGCTGCTGCCTGACATTTGCAGATGAGCTTTCACATATATTCTCTGTATGCGTTAATGTAAGTCGCTCTGGATAAGAATGTCAGCTAAATAATTGAACAGTAAGTGTACGTGCGGGGAGCGAGGTGGGTGAGGGGGATCAAGGGAGGGTAGCGGGAGGAAACGGGGGGACAGGTGGAGAGGGAAGAGAGAGCCATGCAAGCAGAGAAAAGGAAGGAGGCAGAAGAGAAGATAAGCTGAGGAAAAGAGAGAAAGTTTCTCGGGCTGGAAGAAGAAGACATTTGTGAGGACTCATTGTGAGCCTAGACACGCACTCACAAACACACACATTTACAGGCACATGCAATTTTTCGCACGATTTAGCTTGAACACGATCCTCAAATAATGGCACTTGTATCCAGTACTTAATTTCAGAGCAGAGTGACAGTTCAGTAATTTCTACCTCTCTCTCTCTCTCTCTCTCTCTCTCTCTCTCTCTCTCTCTCTCTCTCTCTCTCTCTCTCTCTCTCTCTCTCTCTTTCTCTCTCTCTCTCTCTCTCTCTCTCTCTCTCTCTGTCTGCATCTTCCTCACCGGATTTCTCTCTTCTTAATATGTTAATTGAAACATATCTGTGCAGACAGATATCAGAAGTGGATGCCATCTTCCATTTTTGAAGATAATGTTTCACTTCCACTGAAGGTCACACGTGAATCAACCACCTCGAATCAAATTTCCTTTTGCCGTTTGAGTCACATAAAGTCTTTCATGTGGACATATGGGAAGAAATGACTCTGTGATTACTAGGGATGGATTAATTGATCATTAAGAATTTCGTCGATGAAATTATTTTGTCATCGAGAAATTCGCTAATTACACATTTGACCACGGGGGGCAGTGTTTGAAAAAAAACGCCACAGGCCTACTCAGTTACCTGCGACTGGCTGCGAGTTACCTTGTATTTCCAT
The DNA here is from genome assembly GCF_949316205.1 of Platichthys flesus. Taxonomy (NCBI): domain Eukaryota; kingdom Metazoa; phylum Chordata; class Actinopteri; order Pleuronectiformes; family Pleuronectidae; genus Platichthys; species Platichthys flesus. Next base: position 13,447,608 of record NC_084948.1, read on the forward strand.
TTCCAAAGTAAACATGAAGAGGTCATGGCGATGTGTAGCGTGGGACCATTTTGAGTTAAAATGACTTGGTTCACTGCCAATACTGCGAAGCCATCCCCGAGACTGGGGGAGACGAGGAGCCTGCGTGGTCTAACACGGACGAGGGGAGTGCGAACACCGGAGCCGCGGCCAGGCTAGCCCAGTTAGCAAGGAGCTACCTGTGTATCACGGGGATGCCAGTCCCCTCAGAGCGAGTTTTTACTGCCGCTGGACTGACGGTCACCAGGCTGCGTTCCCATCTGACCTCGGGGAATGTTAACATGCTCATCTTTCTCAACACAATCCCGTAGGCTGGTGCTGAGGTTGTATGTGAGTTACTGGTTATTTTTATGAAGCTTTCTCGACTCGGTGCCTTGTTTGATAGTTTTGAGTTACTTCTGCTAAAACCTGTCAGACCCAAGTATTATATATTTGTGGTTAAGTTGTTGTTTAACATGATGTTTTTTTATATTATTATTATTTTATTTTGGAGAAAAAATAAATAAACGAGGCTCAGTTGTGTTTTGTAGCAGCGGCTTCTAGCTGTCGGCTCTGCTGCTTAAGATTACGGCAGCGCACATTTTGTTCATCTTGTAATAAAGATCTCAATGAGGAAACACGCTTTGTTTTTTCACTGCATCTTAATATAGCCTATAAATAGTGAATTTTTGAACTTGAAAATATTAATGATTTATCGAAAATTCTTCATTAATTCTCCCGACGATCGATGAAGACAATTTAATCGAACGCCCATCCCTAGTGATTACTGTGAGCAAATCAGTTTCCCTTTCAGGTTCATCTCTGAACACCACATACAGTTTAAGTGTTTATTTCCTGGAGGTTAACAGCAGCCACTCTGTGAAGACAGGGTCTGGAGCTCTCGACCTACGGGCAAACATCACTACGTTTAATTTGAACTCTCCTTGGAGCTTGTGTGCTTATTGAATGTTTCTCCTGCAGCATTTAGTGCCATCACCAACACAGCTGTTGTCTCCGATACTGCCAACGTCTCAGTCCTTCATCTTCAGCACAGGATACACAGAGTTCCTGAAATAAAGCCAGATATGAACCATGTTAACGATCTGCTGCACACTTCAATGTGTTTTTATTCCCTCTTAAGGTGCTTTTTGAACATATTTGTTGAAAATGCGGGACAGAGCTGTGAGGATCTGAACCTGCGCGCTGTGAGGGAGCAGCAGAGACACCTCGTCTTGCCTCGTCTGAAAACCTCCATGGTCTCAGATCCGGCAGTCTGATCGGGTGTATGCAAATCAAAGTGAGAGCAGAGCCAAATCCATTGGATGTGACACGTCTCCAAGTGTCACTGTGCTGTCAGGCTACTTCCCAGCGTCTTTCAACAGCTGCACGCGCTACACTGACTCTCCCTCATGTGTCAGACTAATGTTCAATATATGGCTGCAATGATTTCTTTCAGAGAAATATGGTAACGGTATTCACAGAACAGATTATGCAAACCTGCGTGTATTGCTTAGTCTGTAGTGCATGTGTAACTTTACTTCTTCATCTGATATCTGGCTTTTCCCACCAGAGTTCCCTCTCCCAGGAGACTGGTTCCTCTTAGTACTGGTCCGCCGTCCTGTGGGAGAGCAAAGCCTCATATTCTTCACCTGAATCTGACCTCAAATCAAAGAGAAGAGCTTCTGGTTGCAGACAGGAAGCAGCTGAAGTACTTTCAGTATAAAGGCGGGTCATACACAGCCGTGGTATTCTTCACATGTTGCTCAAGTTTTTACTTTGGTCAAACCTGACGATGGAGCCTACAGGCCTGACCTTTGACCTGCAGTGACGAGATTCAGTGGAATACAATATCACCGGTTCAGTGTTAGCAGCATAACATTTTGAATATATAGAGTGTAACAATTCTTCCCTAAAAACTCTAACATTAACTCAATGTTGATAAGTATGTTATATAATGACTTGACTATTGTACCTAAATATCTAAAATGTTTGAAACCCAGTGAATTTTATTCAAGGTAGCAGGACGTTTCCATTTGGTCATCTTTTAGTTGCGTCATATTCACTTTCTCTGCTGTAACTTCCAGGACACATAAGGAAACATGAGAAACATATTTCTCATAAACATTTATTTCAGACTTGTTTTTTATGATTTAGTATGAACATTTTGATTCTGAGCAGAATGTTGCCGTCTTCCTCCTCTCACCTTTTTTTTTATCTTGCAAGCAATTACAAATATTGCATGTTGAGCAGTGTTACAGAGAAAAATACAACATTTTGAACTTGCGTTGGAGATTCTGTTTCGATTTCCAGTTTATTTCTTTGCATCTTCTTTGATTCCCCCCCAGCTCAGGGTTTAGTTTGTCTGTGTGTCACGTTTGCCTCCACCTCGCCTTGTTTTGTTTCAGACTTGAAAGAACTCCAAGTCGACTGAGAAATGAAAAAGTGTATAAAAAAAAAGAGAACAGGCTGAAAGGTGCTATATGTGAAGAAGTTGGAAAAAGCGAGAGTTTTCTGACAATAACAACACGAGTGAAAGACGAGTGAAGGGGACTGAAAGAGACGGAGGACAGAAACAAACGGGGGGGGGGGGGGGGAGAGATAGAATGAACCAAATGGGGGAGAAATAGAGAAACGAGAAGAGGGGGGAAACGTGGGAGAATTCAGGAGAGAGAGAGTTCTGTTTTCACCAGGAGGAGGACAAAACAGAGGATGTTGTATATCACCCCGTTACCATGGGGACGGCGGGTTTTGTAGCCCTGCTTTTCTCTGCTCCATCACCGACTGGGATGGAGATGAATGCGCGTGTGTGTGTGTGTGTGTGTGTGTTCACGGGTGGGCCGTGAGTGTATTTGTTGTTTTGCCCACGTGCCATTGTGCACATGTATGACACACAATGACAGAGAGAGAAGTAAAGGCTGACCTTTGTGGCATATTGACGTGTACTGTGAAGTGATATTGTTTGCATCAGTGCACCCTCGTCCTGTGTGCAAGTGTGTGTGTGTGTATATACATGTGCACAGATCAGGGTAATCATCCTGTCAGTCTACATATATGTCTGTTGGGCTGATAATGGCAACGCTTCCCATGTGGCCAGAACCGGTGTACGACTACATATAGACTTGTGGTTGTATGTATCTGTGCATTTATGTGTGGCTGTATTTATCGTTAATGCAGGCACTGTGTGTGTGTGTGTGTCTGTGTGTAACCGAGGTGCTGGCACTGAGACGAGCAGGCCAGTGGAGAGGGTCACGACACGCAGGAACAAATCATTTTCTAGCAATCCAATCAAGAACTGGAAAAAGTATCTAAGTGGGAACCTTGTTAATAACAGAAAGATAGATTCCATTCTTGGTATGTCTTTAAGGGTGAGACTGAAAAAGAGAGTGAGTGAGAGAGCGAGAGAGAGAGGTGTGGAGAGGAGGAAGAGTGGAAAAACGACAGGTGAATATAATTGGAGAGAAGATGATTTCTGATTTCCTCGGCAGCGGTGAGGAGATTGAACAGGGAGCACAGGCGACGTGATAGAATGCCACACACAAACACACACACACACACACACACACACACACACACACACACACACACTTATCCACTATCCCTCTCACACTTTGTTAGTACTTAGATGTTGATGGCAATGGCCTGGCTGGTACTTTAATTGCGGAGCTGAATCACTTCTCTGATCTGTTAATCTGTGCAATGTGCAGGATTGGGAGTGCGACTCTTAGAGTGTAATCTGTCAGACGTCTGGTTACCAGCTGCACTGTAATCTAGTCAAATTCTGGCTGAGGAAGAGGACAACACGCAATGAGATGATATAAACACAAGGCAAAATATAAACATGAGGGGTTTTCTTTTGCAGATATTTATGACATCTGCAATCTAATCAATAAATCGCTGGATTAACCAACAATAGACACATCTCCGTCTTTATCTAATAGATTTTTATCACAATTTGGATCAAATTATTACTGAATTTGAACAGTTGTATGCTACTAACCCTTTATGGAAGTGAAGGTGGCCATCATTGTTGTGTGGCCTGGCTCGGGTGAAACGCATTGAAAAACAAATACGTGCCATAGAACTTAGTTATAATCTAATCTAAGTCATAACTGAAAGAAAAAACAACATAATACACATAAGAATACACAACTTTGGTTTCCTATAAATATTTCTTGACATGCACGTTGGATAGCTGTGGCTAATACTCTCCTGGAAATCAGCAAAGAAATGATTACTGGGAAAAGTTTTATCTGGGTGATTAAACTTATACCTAAAAGACACGCTATAGATTCACATCTTCACCATTGGCCAAGCTGTTAATTTTGGCTTTTGCAACTTCCAGTATTGGTGGATGAGAGTAGACAAGCTCTGAATAAATACAGTTCTTTTATCATTTACAGTCTTCACTACCACTCTTTCTAAGAACACTAATAAAAGCACTGTGGTTCTTAACTTGTAACAACTATTAAAGTTGTAGGAAATTATTTAAGCAGCATATATACTTCATATTGCTTGAGAAATGTTGATCGCCAAGAGCCTTCACTCATGGACCTGACTCAGACACACACAATCTGCAGCTTCACGTCACTGAGGAGAGGCGGCTGGAACTCTTACAGAACATTTGAGCACAACAAGTCCAGCAACTCTTCACTTTAAATGCAGCTGTTAAAAATGGATTTAATACAGAAGCCAACCTGGAGCATTTAAAAAATGAATCCCTGTAACTGTTATTCTGATTATTTCACTCACGACCTCCATGGAATCTGAATAAAAACATTGAAGTAGCTTGTATCTGCCTGAGCCCACTTTACCTTCTGTATGCTCATCAATCTATGCTCTTAATTGTTCAATAGCAAAACATGTTCTACTGTTTACTCTACTCTCCCTATATATATATATATATATATATATATATATATACATCCTCCATTTGTTTATTCAATATTTCCCTTTATTTAATTTCCAGTCGCCAAACGCCATGTGAGCGTAGCCCTGCTAATCCCTAGAAACACTCGGGGTTTGGTCAGTTCATGTTTGGCTGGTTTCGGACAGGAACTCCCTTATTTGGGGAAAACAACAAGTTTTTTTTTTACACCACCACTTCTTCTTTGTACCTGCCATCTGTGTCCGCTCGGCCCCTCTGTAACTTCCACTTCTCGTTTCTCATCACACAACACATTCTACTTTCTCAATCACAGCAATTTACAACATAAGTCATATTTTACCAATTATTCATTTCAAAACACATGGAAAAATACTCTTTAGATACTTTTTAGACTATTAATTACCATCATCTTACTTTTAAATACTGCTTTGTTGCATTTGAGTTAATTAATACAAATTCTTTAGCACATATGTGATTTCTATACACGGCATATATGCACACATGGTCTTACTTATACACTTGCTTCCTTATTCCTGTTAATTTAAGCTCTTTAAATCATCTCTCTGCTCAACCTCCATCTCCTCACACTGTTGCTTTCTCGCCTGTGTTCCTCTCTGTGTGTTCCTGGATCCCTGCTTGTCCCTGACATCTCAGCTACTGGTGACACAGTGTAATAATCTGGTTCGCTGCATGTTCCCTGTTGTAAAAATGGGGTTGTGCTGCCTCTGCCTCCTCGTCTACAGCCGCTTTTCTCAGCCCTCTCTCTGTGGACTAATTAGGTTTTGATAAGTGTGAGGCCTTGTCGGCTGCACGTCCATTTTTCCTGGGTTTGTTGACACCTTCCGGCCCTAACTCAACCCCAGCCGCACACCGTGCTACAGAGACACATGGAGACGCGTCAGCTGCACAATGGCCTTTTTTCCTGTTACCAGCCTCAAGTCCCTGAGGAGTCTCTGCTGAGAGACTGCTGACACGCACACACACACACACACACACACACACACACACACACACACACACACACACAGTATATACACTATAATGATAAATGCATGCACCCCTAAGTGAAGTTCACACACACATACGCACAAAGTGTGTTTTATGCTTGAATGCTTTTGTCACAGTTAATCAGGGTCACCTGAGAGAAAATGCCACAGAGATGAGCGGAGAGGAGACGGGATCAGAGGGAGAGGAAGACGTGTGAGTGCCAGCGTGTTGCACGGGGCATGCAGTAAATCTGGCCCACTTGGCTCTGCAGCCTCTCGATGGATTACACTTCCTTCTTTCTTGTCTTCCTTTTTTCTATTTATCCTGCGTTTTGGGCACAGTCGCGATATTTAATTCCCACCCTCTTCAGGCCGAGTGCTTCCCTTTGAAACGGAAACAATGCGCTCGTTGGTATTCCTGACGGAGACTGTGTAAGTGTGTGGGGAAGAGAGAGAAAGTGAGAGAAAGAGAGAAACATTGTAAGACTTTGAAGGTTGTGTTTGGGTGGCGGAGTGATGTCGCAATTGACGCGGGGCGTTGAAGATGAGGTCGGTGCAGAAGTTGCTCTTCATTTCTGCTCTGCTCTGCGGTGGCTGCTCTATGATTACTTTGCCCTGGAGAGAGAGAGTCAGGGAGATTCAAAAAATGGTTTCTATTTCTGGTATTCAGTGTTCAGAAAGTGGATGGAGTGGTGCAGTCGTACCTGACAACAATCCAAATGAGACGGAGCAATAACATACAGCGTGTTCAGGTTCACTCGGACTTCTCTCTAATGACGGGCGATCAAGAGAACAGATCCACCCCTTCGTGTTATTTTTTGAGGAAATCCAGAGCACACACCATGTGGTATTTTTTTTTTCCTTTCGTGCATAATAAGAAGAAGCTCAGACAAAAGAAGCTCAGACATTTTGCAGCCCACAGCTGTGAGCTGGAGGTGGTCCAGCCGCTCGGTATGCTGAGTGTTGTTTAGGAATTTGTACACTTGGGGGCACTCTGACAGCAGCACTGATTTGTTTGACATTGCAAACTCCCCACAAGAGGAGAGGGGAGAAAAATGGAGCTGACGGGAGGGGGGAGGATATCAGAGGAGAGAAAAAGAAATGGTTTAAAGGGGAAAAACTGATTGCGGGAAGGAAGCAAGGAAGGAAGAGGGACAGTGAGGTCAGAGATGAGCAAGGTCAAACGTGTGTGTGACTGAGATCTGTTTGTTAAGGTGTGGATGTCGATGTATGCTGTGTGTGTTTGTACATTTGTCATGCATGTCTTGACTGATTGCACATGTTGAATATTTTTGTGTGTGTGTGTGTGTGTGTTGCGGGGCCTAATTGCCATTGTGTATTCAGGCTGAGATAATAAGTCTGGGTGTCGACCTGTTGAGTGCGTTTGCGTCACAGCTGTAAAGGACCTTCTCCTTTTCTGCTGCTCTCAATCTAACCATGTCACTGACTGCTTACATTTCTTTGTTATTACTGTTTACTCCATCTCAACTGGCAGTCCAGTTTTCAGCTGCACAGCCAAGCCACCCATTCACACTGGAACATATTATAACTGAAATAGATAGAAAATGCTCAGAGTAAGAAATACAGAATTTTTTCATTAGCAATTAAACAGCTAATTAAGAACCTGGATAGTGTATAAACATTATGAAAAGTTTTGTTTCACAAAACAGAAGGTGACATCCCCGTAATAATCTTTTGTCCAACAGGAATTCAGTTTACTGTAATTAATCATTTCAAAAATAATCAACACATATAATAATTTTTAGTTTTCAGCTCTAAATCAACAGTCTGTTTATATTTCAGTTTGAGGATTTTAGAGCCAACACCATGATTGTGCGGTGAAGATGTGTTACAGACCGTCAGGTGGAAACAACCAGATGATACAAACTGACAACAGGAAGAAAAGGCAGGTATTTATAGTGTGGGAGGGGGGGGGGGGGATGAATGAGGAACAGGTGAGCAGAGCTCTGGAGAGGGGGGGGGCGATCACAGCAGGGTTGTCTGGTAATGACGTACAGGATCAGTACATTGTCATTAATGTTTCTCCCGTAAAAAAATGGAATAATCTGAACACCCTATGAAGCAGTTCTGAGTTCATGTTCTATAACAAAGTCCAAAAGTGACACACTGACTTAATAATACTGTAATATTTTCCTCTTATTCTGATCCACCATCTGCATCAAAGCAGTGAGGAGGCTCTTTGAGATGATAGAGCTGTTACAAGTGTGGTTGTGTGTGTGTGTGTGTGTGTGTGTGTCTGGCTGAGTGTGTGTGTGTGTCTTTGTGCGGCCGAGCGTGTGCTCGTCAGGGTCAGTGCATTCACGGCTTCATTATAGAGAGGAAATTGTGGGTATAAATTGTTCTGTGCTTTTTGCACTTTGGGAAGATGGGGTTCCATAGCAACGAAGTGGAGTCAGTGTAGTTATTTCATGCAAACGCGCACATGCACACTCACACACACACAGATACACACACACACACACAAGCTGTCGTTGTCATTACCACTTGTAGCATCTATTCAGCCTGCGCCACCGCCTCAGAGCGGATAGTCTCAGTGCTGCCGTGTCCTGATTGGTTAATTTGAGGAACCAATTACGTCAGAGAAATGAGGAGATAGAGTGCGGATAATAATGAAGCCAGACATTCTCCATCTGATCTGTCGGATGTTTCACAGACACACACACGCAAACGTGCAAACGCTCCTAAACAAATATGAGTTTGCCTCCTCCGAACACGTTGTGATGTCCGACTGAGAGAGATCGCAGCGCGGCACCGTCGGACTCTGTCGCCCACTCCTCGTTAGTTTCTTAGTTTTTACAAAAAGAAAGGAAGAAAACAGGCGTGGACAAAGAGGGCGGGAGAGGAAGTTTGGTTGGTTTGCTGCAGTCTCCTTTCTTCCCCTCACTGCCCCTGCATGACTTCTCTCCATCTATTATTTTTACCGTCTCTCCACAGCTGCTGTTGTTGCTGCTGCAGCGTTTCATTTTTTCACCATTCCCATTCCTGTCCTCTTTCTCCCTCCCTCTCTCTCTCTCTCTCTCTCTCTCTCTCTCTCTCTCTCTCTCTCTCTCTCTCTCTCTCTCTCTCTCTCTCTCTCTCTCTCTCTCTTGAGGCTGCTCTCTCTTTGTTTTCTGCCTCCCCATCTTTTAACCTTGCTCTAACTTCTACTTCCCTCACCACTGGAGATTTTCCTCAGCACTTACTCGCATTCCCTTTGGTGTGTGTTTTTTTTTGCCACTCTTTGTAATGCATGTCGGCGAGCTTGTGTTCACGCAACAACAACCGTTTTTTTGCCTTGACACTTTTAAGCTGACACTGACATTACCATAGGCTCCGCTGACTGTGATGGACAGGGTCAGGTTCCTCCCCTTCAACCTTTAACTGCCCATTTACAGGGTTTTTTTCCGCTCGGCTTCCATTTCCCCGTCTCTTTCTTCATCTCATTATCTCCCTTTCACTTCCACCGTGCCCCTGGTTTTTATCACCAGCTCCTCGCCCTGCCCACCGTTTCCCAGCTCACCTCTGACACCACCAAATACGAAGGGAAGGAAACGTGCGTGTGAGTCTGTGCTCCCTGATCATTGTTGAGTCGCTCACCAGGAAGGAAGCCGCTAACAGGGGACAGCAGAAGAGGTTTCCTTTACACATAAACACAGACACAAACACGTCTTGATACAGTGAGTTATGCTCATTGTGGGAGTTTTGGGAGGTACGACCCAAACTCAAGTGGGTCGTGTCCTGGTTACACCCGTCGGCTTTAATAAAAAGTGCGAGTAAGGCTTTGCAGTATCTCACAAACACGGACACAGATCCGTACGTGTGACTATATGTCATTGTTACAGTTAATAATTTACAAATGTTTTATAGACCAACTATAATCCATTAGTAAGACCAAGGTTCAGGATGCCAGGTTGTGAAAATTACCACCAGCTGTAGTTTTACCTCCTTTGGACTCATTAGGCTCATTGAATCATTCGACCACTTGCTTCACTGGATATCTCTCTGTAAAAGCCCTGTATTAAACCTCGCATTTATAACTGCAGACAATCCGTCGGTAGAAAGTAAGAAACCCATTTAGTAATTTAATTGGCAGTAGTTCTAATGTTCCCATTATCGATCAAGTTGTAAATGTCAATAAATCCAGGTGCTCTGCTGCCCAGTGGACTGTTGGATGCCTCCTAAATATTGAGTTTCTGTTAAAGAGAACCTAACCCCCAATCTGCATGTCTTTGGATTGTGGGAGATGTTCAAGTACCAGGAGAAATCCCACACAGACATGGGGAGAACATGCAAATACCACACACACTTGACTCTGGCTAAACAGGTAAATACAAACAAATTCATCTGCACAAAATATACAAATAATAAAATAAAAGAAGATCATGGCGGCCTCACCATCTCCCTGGATGGAGAGTTCTAATCCTGGAAGGACTTCACTGGAAAATAACTTTGATGTTCTATAAAAGTGAATATACAATGTCGAATCGAAGGAGTTGAGTTGTTTTTTTTGGGCATTGATTTATGAAATATTTATGTCATTGTTCCGAATGTATGAATCACTTATGCTGGACAGAGATAAAACACAAACATTCCATACTCATAATAACCTTTCAAACAGAATCCCATTAATGCCTGTAGGGATTCCATAGTAAACTCAGTGGACCCCGCCTCCAAGACATTTACCTGCTGCTCTCACTCTCAACATCTGCTGCATTCACGTCAAGGTTGTTGCACAGGATGCACATGGAGCAGATCGGAGGGAGAACATGATGTTTGAATTACGCTGTGGAAATCACATGCTCGTTATATTTCCAGGTCGACACCTTCGTCTGCAGCGTCTTCGTCGGTGGCATCTCTTTCTCGTCTTCGTTTTGAGGTTGTTCTTTCAGTTTAGCTAGAAACATCACCAACACACCCACTCGCTCACCTCCCTCATTCTCCGGACATGTGGCTTCTCAGCCCTCTGGATGGTTTCAGGAGAATATTGTGCATGTGTGAGAGTGTAAACGAGTGTTGTTGCTGGAAAGCCACTCGCAGCCTCTGTGCATTGGCAGCGAGCGACAGGGACACACGCGAGGATCAAAGGCTCAGCGTCGAGCTCCTCAGAAACCTATCACAGTGTCAGTGCAGCTCTTGGAGGGGTCACTCAAGCCGCGGCGCTCTGATCACAGAACAGAGCCGGCGGAGCGTGTGCCCGCTCTGCCGCTGGCTCGTCCTCTTTCGCCAAGTCTCATGTACAAAAAACAGATCATCTCCCTCAAAGCCCCCCTGCGGTTTTATCATGAGCGCTTCACATGCTAGGCAAATCACACCCTCTGTGTTTGGGTGACCTAAACCGTCCCTTTGAGTGGTTAAACACTTACTTTTACAGCAAAGCAGCTTTTCAATCAGTGCACTCAGAGTTGGGTTAGGGTTAAAAGGAAGCTGGAAAGGAAAATGAATTCAGACAAGCTGCGTAGCAAATCCTTCATCGGGTCAAATTAACCTGCTGCTTCCTTCAGCCTGCGACAAGGAAATTGAAGTCCTGTGTAAGTGCATGTCTCCGGTAAACCACGCCAATGCAGAAAAATACAGTTTGAGGTACTGGTGAATAACACACACACGTTTGTAACGCTGTCTTAGTGAGCACACTCCTTGGCATAATGCATTCCCTAGTCCCTTACCATGACCGGAACCTAATTCTAACCTCAACCCTAAAACCGAGTCTAACCCCCTGAACAGGCCATTAAAGGGGTTGTCACACAGTGGGGACCGCCCCAAATGTTCTCACTCTCCCAAAATGTCCTCACTCCGTAGGTTTGGGACTCAAAATGGTCCTCACAAAGATATCGGTACAAGAGCACACACACACACAAGCACACACAGACACAAACAAACGCACGCACAGACAAACACGCACACACACAGGAGCGTAGTGCTATTGTATCGCTCAGCTGGTGGGATTTCAAAACAGCAGTGGGCTGTGCAGAGATTTCTATAGAGCAGTAAGGTCTCCTCTCCTCTTTTTCAGGTCCCTCATCCTCTCATCCTCTCATCCGCCCCTTCTCCCTCCTCGACGCTGCCTAGATGGACTATAGTTAGCAGACAGTGTGTGTTGGTATGGAAACTAGCTTATAAACTGTTCAGGTTGCCAACGTCCTAACTCACATAGCAACCAGCCAGCCGCCTCTCAAAGTGTGGACGCGAAGCAGCTTGGTGATTTCTGATGAACTGAATGAAGACGTTTATTTCATTTGTTCATTTTTGCGTAAATGAATGAATATGCTGCTGGTCATGACGCAGTGTACAGATGCTTTAGGAGTGGCTTATGATGTAGGAGGAGGACATGTTGACTCTTTGAATGAAGTGACTCCCACACACGTGGTAAAATTTGGTGGTTCACGTGGAACTGAAGCACAATTTGGAGGTGCTCGAAAAAACGATGAGTCATCTGCAGGCCTTGGATTGAAAACAAATTATTTTCACATCGTTTGATAGACTGACTCTGAATTCTAAAAGATAAGATATAGACAGACCACGCAAGAATAAAAGCCTCCACATGGGTGTGCAACACATTTGCCGCAGCGGGGCCAAAACAGTAAACCTGTTTTTCCCTCAGAAATAATGTCATCTTTTTTCAATGCAGTGTTCTTCCGTCTATACCTTGAATAAAAAAAAATACTAACAACTTTTGGAAACTAACACTTTAGTAGCACTTAAATGGCACTTACTTATAGCACTTTGTAGTTTTGCTTTATTTTGAAGAAATTGTACTTTCCTGATTCTTGTCGTCCTTGGTCTGTACCCTCGGGGTTGAATGCACATTGTAAGTCGCTTTGGATAAAAGCGTCAGCTAAATGAAATGTAATGTAATGTAACAACAAATCTTACTGGTAACGTGAAGATGTTTTTTGATCACAAGGTGAAATAAGTAATTATTTTTTGGCTCGCTGTGCACACAGTCTGTTGTAACCCACATCCCGTTGGCAGACGTACTGGGTAGAGTCAGGTTAACAAACACATTGCACTGTTGAAATAGGTTATCAATGCAAACAGCATGGCCCGCTGTTAAGTGTGTGTGTGTGTGTGTGTGTGTGTGTGTGCGTGTGCGCGTGTGTGAGTGTGTGCGGTTGCGATTGCGTATGTCTAGGTGACTTTCCGAGACAGGGTGTGTCATTGTCACTTTCCTGCTGTTGTTTTACTGCTCATGTTGTTTAAGGAAATTAGTTATGAGCAACAATAAGGTGATGTAATATTCATACGCACGCACACACACACACTCACACACACACACACACACACACGGACACAGACTTTTCTCTAAGCCGTTCGTCACACTCCATGTGGTCACCACTTTGTCGTCAGCACTCCACAGTTGTGTGAGTCGTCCGTTTTTCAGTATTAATGGCTGCAGCAGGACGCGCATCACTAACCTTGGTTTATCCAGCTGCACGTCTACCTATAGATTTACTGTTCACACTTACAGTCTGATTAAAGAACAGAGCAGGGCCCTTTCCATAACTCTGCAATATTACACTGTCAGGTAGGTCGATTGTTTTACTATTAATTACATAAAACTTTGTTTAATAATAAAGTACATTTACAAAACTTTGTCACAGGGCTCGATTACATTCAGCATGTCTTTAAAAACGTCTCTCTCGCAAAAGACCATGGGCGCTTATCCGCTGCTGTACAAATAGTTGTTATTAGGGTGTAAGTATTGGACCTGGTCAGGCTGAGTTCGTAAAAAGTTTAGAAAAACTATTCCAGGTTCGGTCACGTCGGCTTTCTACTTGATTTTTTTCACACGGCACGCTCCTGTTATTGTATCTTAAAGATAACATGTAATACTTGATGATACTGTTTGAAACATTTTGCCTTATTTTGGATGTTTGTTTATCGATTTAGTTTTATTTTTCAAAGTACTATTCACTTACTTAAATAGGTAATGATAAAGTTTCTGCTGATCATTTCATTGATTGACTGACTGTTTAAACATCACCACTATGTGCCAATGTAGAAGAAAGAGAGTAAATGGTCAATAACGCAAATTATACCAAAGGTTTTTACATGTTCCCCTCAACAAGAAATGAGTGTTGATCAATACGATTCAGCCTCAGTGGTTCAGATGAATGTGCAGTGCTGGTTTGATGAGTCAGGACTCACGCTGAGAGCATCTTCAAACTTTCAGCAGAGTTTTTTATCCTCGTCTTCAATCCAACAATCCCCCTGTAAATAATGTGACCATCTGCTGAGTCTGTCTTTCTTCTTTGGCTCTTCACACAGCGGACGCATTTCCCCAAATGCACATTGCTCATCAAGCCGACCACATTTGTGAAGCGGTCACCTCCAGATAGCAGCTGCGATGGAGTCACAGTGACGGAGACCCTCAGATGAACTCCTCTCAACACTTGAGGTGTTCATGGCACATCATGGAGGATTGTTTTTTCGGAGAATGCTGATCGATGGTTTTCAGCTATCGATCACGACCAGCCTTTTAATCAGTGTGTGGTAACATGTAGTGAAACCTTTGTGAAACTATACCCTGCATTGAGGATTTTAAGAAAATAGTTAAATGAGAAGCTGGCATGTACACTACACTAAAACTTATTTATCTTACAACAGTGTTATCATCTTCTACCTTATCTCTGTTGTTGTTGTTTTTTCCCTAATACATTTACATTGGCTCAGTCAGATCAGCAGGGATGAGAATAAGGCTCCGTTCAATTGACACCAATGTGTGTGTGTGTGCATACACAAGAGGATGCCATTAATATAGCGCCCCCCCCACACCCCCCATTATGTAGATTAGCCTTATTCCCTTGAGTGCTCCTTCACCATTTAGAGCTTTAAATCACTCTTCTGCTTTATTGGAGTCAGGACAATCACTGGTATGTTCGGCGTACGCACGTGCACGCGCGCGCACACACACACACACACACATACACACACACATATATGGCTGGGATAGTGTATGTGTATATATGATGTATACTTTAACTAACACACACACACACAAGATTACTGGCTTTATCGTCATCGTCATCACATCACAAGGTAGATTTGTGTGCTGATTGCATTTGAGCTGCAACAACAGTGGCTGTTTTAATCACAAACTCTGGATCAATACTCCTTTCAGCTGAACAACAGTGCAGTCTTGCTCAGAAGTTTGTGTGTGCGTGTGCGTGTGCATATGTGTGTGTGTGTGTGTGTGTTTGTGTGTGTGTTTGTTCAAAAGGTAATCTAGATCACAGAGTCCACATCAGATGAGGAGAGACAGTCTTTGAGGAGCAGGAGCTTTGAACTAACCTATTTTCAGGTGTGTGCTTGTGCTGTGGCTTGTGTGTTTTTCCTGAGTACAGTGTGTGTGTGTGTGTGTGGGGGGAGGGGGTATGGGTGTGTGTGTGCATGCGTGTGTGTGTATATATATAGAAAACAATTGATAACATAAATAACTGTGTACAGTGCTGATGACCTCTTTATCTTGTTATTGGCCAGTGCCAGTAAGTAAAGTGTGAGTTTCTCTCGCACCAGAGTAACCTCTCAGCACGTTCATAAAACAGGCAGCCCCTGGGTTAACTGAATATTGCAGCATATTGTAGCGGAGCACTCACCTCAGCCTGAGGATAAACCTCTGTCAAGCTGCAATGTGCCGTCAACCTCTTCTTACCTCTGAATCTGTCGAGAACCATGTCTCGCTGTGATCAGCATCACAGCGCCTTACAATGCGCATAGATGCAAGATTCTTGCTGGATAACCCTGACAGTGGAGTACAGTAGATATTTTCATTCAACATCCTTGATTAAGACCCTCATTACCGGGGATTCCGTATGAGTGCTTATAGTTTTGGGATATTCTGTACGCCATCATTTATTTCAGGCAATTTCAGCCTCCAGTGAGCATGTCACAACAATGGGTTTTGATTGTTTAACCCAAACAATTAACAGTGTCTTTTCTCAGTCTGGCCAATTTTCAGCATTTGAACCAGAGCGGCCCTCTTCATTTGAATTAAAGGAGCTGCTCATGTCAGCCGCTTGAATCACAAAGACAATTGAATTGAAAGTCAATAACTTTTTTCTTTTTGATCTACTACATAAAAACAGAAAACCTATTTTGGAACTTAAATTCAAGAACTCATAAACATGAATAATCCTAAAGAATGTGTCTGCTTAAGAAATATTTTCTTTTGTGACAACGGGATCTGTGTGTGTGTGTGTGTGTGTGTGTGTGTGTGTGTGCAGCTGCTGGAGAGCTTGTTTTTAGTAAATGACTGTGAGGTTTCGCTGTCACATTGATGGACGACATCAGACGCTTCGATGCAACCTGTTGTGCGGCTTCATGCTAAATGTTCCGTCGCCAAGCAATGTCACCTCGGAGAGTCAGCTGTCACATGACTCCTGCACCAGCTTGAGCCCGCTGTGATGTATCTGCCACTTGATTAAATGTACAGAGCTGTGACGGAAGAGATAAATCTTTTAAATCTTTGATGTGCTATGTGTTGGGATGGTCGTACGGCGTCATTAGGTCTTAACCAGCTGCTGGTTTGCAGGATGGGTTTTTACAGGAACTCAGAAATGAGTAGAGTGAAACAAAATGTGTGGACAAAAAAGATTAAAAAAATTGCATTTGCATGGCAACGACTCAAATTGAACCACACTTATGTTTTTTTTCTTCACATTTTGGTATCACTTTGAATTTCTCCACATTTCAATTAAATATAATATAATTTATTAGCCTAGAAGTGCTTAAAATTCTTTGCATTTGTATCAGTTACCTGATATGTGGGAAAATGCAATCTATACATGAAAATCATATGATGTGTCTGAAAGCTCCAGAAGAGCTGATAAATTGACCTCAGAATGACCTTCCAGAACAACAAATATATGTTTATATAAGTATTTTTTGATTTTGTTTATTAAAGACCCTTGGAATTAGATGTTGGGATAATTTTATAACCATGGTTAAATGAAACCCAAGTTGCCTGGTAATCAGAGACAGGGAACAAACTGCAGTCTGCAGGAACAACACTGACAGAATCCCTGACGCAGACAATCCCTCAATTACAATCAAAGCTTGACGTTACAATAAAATGGTTCAAAGGGCCACTTGAGCCCCTACTGCACGATGCACTGAAATATTGTATTGAAAAGTTGCGAACGACAAAGTCGGAGTCTAAAATGAAAGGCCCACATCTTCAAGACGTAAATACGAGCCTGCATGCAGAGAACAGTCTCATGATTGATAAGTGTGGGAGGAAATCAATAGGCTCCTATCTGGCAGCACTTATATAGAGGAGAGGCACTGCAATATTAACAGATGAGCAGCAGAAGTCAACTCAACTCAATGTACAGGTAAGACTATCATAAAAAACTAGTTTTGTCTTTCTGTTACATATATATATATATTAAAAAACAACATGAGAAATGCATGTGATTTGTCCTTATTCGCAGAAATCTTCTTAAGATTTGCCAAAGGGCGATACAGTAGAGCCATAATGTTTCAATATTGCATTGTCCATGTTCACATTCTGAATAGCTGCCTTGGGTTAGATGGTGTGTGAGAGGATGTTTGGTTTGGCCAACACAGACTGTACCATTAGCACAGTCTCTGCAGACAACAAAGCCGATTGTTGGTCAGCTGCAAACCACCACGTCAACATCGGATTCAGAGTCGCATTTCATGCACTTCAGTCAGACAACTCATGTTTGAAATGTTTGCCCTGCAGCAGAAGATGGTTAGTAGTCACGGCTCTGACTTTATCACTCCACCAGACATGATCATATAGATGTAATAGGGATGTGCATGCTGGGATGGTGGAGGGGTGGAATCAGAATAGTGATTGTCTAATGTCAGTGTAGTCTAATGCTCGGTCGGACAGACATTGTGTTTTTTGTGTCCGAGCGCAACCCAAGGTTTTCCCTGATTCCCCATAAACGATAAAGTAAATAGCCCAGCCAATGTCATTCACAAATCATGGGGTCCTGATTGGTCCTGGTGGGTCCTAGAGGGTCCTGGTGGGTCCTGGTGTGCCCTGATGGGTCCTGGTGGTTCCTAGAGGGTACTGGTGGGTCCTAGAGGGTCCTGATGGACCCTGCTGGGTATGATGGCTCCTGAAGGCTCCTTGTGGGTCCTAGAGGGTCCTGATGGGTCCTGGTTGGTATGATGGCTCCTGATGGCTCCTGAAGGCTCCTTGTGGGTCCTGGTGGGTCCTGATGGGTCCTGGTTGGTATGATGGCTCCTGATGGCTCCTGAAGGCTCCTTGTGGGTCCTGATGGGTCCTGATGGGCACCGACAGGTTCACTGTACAGCACAGGCATGGACAAGCAAAGGGAGCGATGAGGACATGTTTGCAGATTAAATAGACCACCAAAGTGTGAGGGGGTGTATAATAGAGGATTATGGAGAATGAGGCATGTCACATGATCTCATGAATTGCTCCATTCGAATTAACAACACTCACCTTTGCATCTCACAGACAACAGTCATAATTTGCACAACCGGAACAGCCGCGGCTTCGGTGTTGGAATGGGTCATCGACTAAATGGAAGGTCGGTGGTTTGATCCCCGTGTGTGAGGAAAGGTCTCGTAAATAATACTTTTATAAAATCATTTTATTCATATTCGGTGAAGATCGATAACAACGAATCAATGCACATGATTCTAAATATTATTATAACATATTAGCAGGTGGATTTAGTATTCTACTGGTTACCATGTGGGTGAAGTGAATCCGCCCTGTACTGTACACACTGACACAATGTGCTCACTGACACAATGTGCACACTGACAACAGGGAAGTGGAACATGGGGAGGGTTGAGAGAGGCGGAGAGAGAGAGAGAGAGAGAGGCGGAGAGAGAGAGAGAGAGAGAGAGAGAGAGAGAGAGAGAGAGAGAGAGAGAGAGAGAGAGAGAGAGCGATAGGTGGGTGGGAGGAGAGAGGAGGAGGAGGAGGGACTGTGTTCACTCTCGGCTCTATGTGTTGCAGCTCGTGGTTTCTGCGCCGCCAGTGTGCGTCTCAGCCCCGCCGGTGTGAGTGTGTGCATCGGTGCGTCGGCTTTGCGTGTGTGTGTGTGTGAATGTGTGTGTGACTCCAGCGCTCTCTCTGCGTGCGACAGGTGGAGATGACATGACTGCGCTCGAGAGGAAGAAAGGGAAGGACCTGTAAGGACTTTACACTTACACACACACACAGCGCGCGCGGTGTCACACTCACCTTTCCCCCCTGCATTCCCTCACACACAGACACACACCTTTACATTCCTGCACTCCTCAGGAAGAGAGGGAAGTTCTTGAGTATGCGTGCGCGTTTGTTGTTGTGTGTTTGTGTGCGTGTGTTTGTGTGTGTGATTGTAACAGCTGAGTCCATGTGTGCACCGGGTACAACTCAAACACCAACACACAGATTGTTGCTTTTGATGCCTGCAGACGCGGTCAGCAAGTGTTCCTGCGTCCTGAGGAGAGTTCAGCTCCGGCTCAGACCACCAGACAGTCCACCACGCCGTCCGAACAACTCCAGGTAAGGTTCACTTCTCTTCTCTTCTCTTCTCTTCTCTTCTCTTCTCTTCTCTTCTCTTCTCTTCTCTTCTCTTCTCTTCTCCACGCTGTCACAACAACAGGATGCCACACACTTCACACACTTGACCCTCCTCTCTCTCTTCCTTGAACAATGTCCTCGCCCTCTGCTTTCGTTCCCTTCTGGAACAGCTACAGGTAGACTGTTGTAACATCTACCTCACAATAGTCTCCTGACTCCCCTTATCCTCCTGCACAGTTATTTGACACGCACAGACACACACACACACACACACACACACACACACACACACACACACACACTCTTGCTATTCCCTCACCTTTCTTGCTTTTGCCAAGGATGAACTTTTGTGTGGAGGAGGTAAGTTTCAACTCCTGTTGCTGCAGTTCTCTGTCTTTCTCTTTTGATTGAGTTTGTAAGCTACTTGGTATTGCCTCTCTCTCTCTCTCTCTCTCTCTCTCTCTCTCTCTCTCTCTGTCTCTCTCTCTCCCTCTGTCTGTCTGTGTGTGTGAGGGCTCAGATAAAAGACGGAAAGATAAAACATAAAACGGCCATAAACATGAAAGGGAGGAAATTAAAGTGACATTTTTGTTTGAATGAGTGCATGTGCACAACCGTGTCTGTTTGCATGTATGTCATGCTGTGTTACATAGTGTGTGTGTGTGTGTGTGTGTGTGTGTGTGTGACACACGCAGATGTGTAAAATCTGAAATTGCTGTTTTTTGTATCCTCACACATACCATCAAGCGGCTGTTTGTGTGGGTGTGATTGTCTGTGTGTGTGCATGCGTTTGTGATTTATATTGCAGAGGGATTTAATGTTGTTGGCGGCTAAATAGAAAAAAAAGAACCTTTGATTGGCTGCCAGGGTCGACATGTTCTGCTCAGATGCAATTACCTTCTCAGATACACAGTGAGGCACATGCAGGCACATGTACAGACACACTGGTGACACACAGCCACATAAAGTGTATTCTCATTCATTTCTGTCAGTGTGCATCAGGGCAAAGATCAGGTATGAACAAAGACACAAATATAAGTGTTTGTGTGTGTTACTTTTCAACTAAACTCCACCAGTAAAATTTTCACACATGCTCTCTAATCACTGCAGCCACTTGTCAGTTGTGAGTAATTGCTATGGCATCTTGGTTTTACTGCTAAACCTTTTATTTATAGAGAGCTGTGCTTATGCATGAGTGTGTACGTGTGTGTTAGTGTTGTTACACGTCTAATGCACCTCTGAGTCAACCCTCCAAATGTCCATTTGTGTTGCTGATAGTCTTGTCCGTCTGCATTCCTCACAGCTCTAGTGAGTGTTTGTTGTCAGTGGCCTATTTCTCAGGTGTCACAACTACAGTAACACTGTCAGTGATCTGTCTCCAAGTGAACATGCAGTGTGTGCAGCACCCCCTGCAGGAGCTGCCTGAATGACACCACTGAATTACCTTTTCTTTATTCCGTTTCTGAGGTACATTTAGAAAGGATTGCATCTTTTAGGCCACTTTTTAAGTTTTGTCTTTTGACGATGTCATGGCTCTTCATCCTCTGCTTTGATGAACGATTATCTATGAATGAAAGTGTCTTAGTGTCCATTAACGCTTATCTTCCCATGCATGCTGCGGTGCATTTGTACAGTATGTTTGTACAGTATAAGTATAAGTTAAGTGCTGTGTATGTGTGTGAGTGTGTGGCTGTGTGTGTATGTGTGTGTGTGGCTGTGTGAGCCAATGAGGCAGTAAGAGCAGCAGATTAAACCCTTCTCAGTCTCCAGCAGAACAGATGTGAGGATTAATTTGTCAGTGAATCTGGGCTGGTGCTGATGTGCTTGTGTGTTAGTGACGGAGTTGTGCAAAACAAAAAAATCAACAAAAAAGAGGGTTTTGACCTGTGTAAATGTTTCATGTCTAGATGTGTTTGTGCGAATGCAAATTTTTTTTAATCACATCATTTGCACTGTGCTCTGGTCTGATGCTCACTGATGCATTGTGTGTGTGACTGGCTGACATCAACAAGTGTGTGCATGTGGCTTTCAAACAAAGAATCAGAAGCAGCACTTGGGGACAGGTATGTGTCCCGACCCCCCCCCCCCCTCCTTCCTGCAGCTCACAGACACTTTTCTGCATCTTTCCACCTCGTCACGTTGTTCTATAGTTTCACCGATTTCGCTACATTTTCTGTCATGTAGCAAAGATAATGCGTTAAAAGCAATGGGAAATTATGGACAGAATATGGAGCTTAACAAACAAAAATGCAAGGTGCACACCAGTGTGTATGTGTTTGGGGTTGTGTGTGTTAGTGTGTGTGATTCCATACTGGGGTGCCCTAGATAGATTTGCCCTAATGGCATGAAAGTGTTGCAGTCTCAGTACAACAGGTCACTGCTGGATGAAAATGAACAGAGTACTTTCTTATGGGAATTAAAATTAGTTGGTGATGATACCGCATTAGAGTTACCTACCTCAATGTGTGCGTGTGTGTTTGTGTGTGTGTGTATGTGGTTCACCACATGTTTAGCCTCTTCCTGTTATTCAGATAAGGTAATTAACTCTCACATAGTATTATCCACTTCTTCTTGTTTGAGAATATATTCAAAATGTGCCTTCACACCCTACATTCTTTTATACACTCAATGCTGAGAAGGTAGCAGTTCATCATAGTCTCAAGGAAACAGGACAGAAGAGCTAACTCAGCTTACTGACTGTTCTTTTCCGGAGTCAAGAATATATTTTTATTTTAATGAATGTAACCGGATCGGGGCAAGGCTTGGGTTAAAATCTATGAAAGCCAAATACAGCAAGTGATCAAATCGGGGAAATCAGCCACACTCCACTCCCCCAAGATCTGCCACGGGCATTTCTGCTCTGAGTGAAACCTTCAGTGTTTTCTTCTTATCTGCTGTGCTTTTGTCTGTAATATAAGTACAGGCAGGCTGAGGTACTGCAGTGAGCAGCGAGCGCAGAGCTTGATATTCAGCTATTTAGTCGAGCACTCAGGGACCAACATAGCTGGGTCCCATTGTAGGTGAACAAACGATGCAGAAGACTGAAATAGATTATCTCCAGTGGAAGGACAGAGCTCGTATAGGTCCTTAGTACCCGTGTAGGTAATACACTACTTTACAGAATGTGAAGTGGTTGAGGAGCCACTACAGGCAAAATGGATTATAGCTCATTTCACCCCGTCAAATAAACGTTGTGCAAAAAGACCCTTCAAAATCTACAGAAGCAGGATGTGAGGGTCGAGGGACGATTTCTCTGCAGGACTCAAGTGGACCAAGACATGGTGCCGAGAAGAAGTTTAGAGTCTGTGCTTATGTGACAGCGCAGCACGGCACAGCCTGTGCCTGCCCCTTATTTCAGTCACACAACAACTTGCAGATGTAAAGCAGCAAATACAAAGTTCTTAAACTGAAGGTAAATTATCTTAATTCTTTATTCCTTAAGTGGATCCCCATTAGCTGCCACTTAGGTAGCAGCTATTCCTCCTGGAATCCACCCACAACAAAACCAGGCTGTTAAACAAGACATAACACATGTAGCATAGAACATGTATAACAAAAAATCTCCCAAAAGCATTTTTATCTGTCGCCAGTTAAAAATCTGCCTGATGTGAGCTTTTCACAGACATGTCTCTTCCTGCGTTTGTGTTTGATGATATGAAAACCTTTCATTCACAGAATAAATGATGCAAAAAAGTGTTATTTATACTGAAGTTTATGGTTAAAATATAAAGAGTAAATTACATTTCCCTGTCACATATACAGTTTATATACTGTAAATATCAATAACTTCTAAATATTTGTATCAAACCAGCTCAGAAACATTCACATTATTCAGACTCTAGTTTGAAACATAAATATACATCTCTTGTGAGAATGTATGACAAAGTGAGGAGAATACTCGGAAAGCTGTTTTATATTATGGAGCGCAGAATGAAAACCCCAATAAAACTCCAATCATATAAAAGTCCAAATACTGTCAATCATTTAGTTCATTTCCACCAAGACTGCACTCCTCAGTGGCTTGAAATAAAGAGATCCAGAGTGAAGAGTGAAGTGAGATCCATAACATTCAAACGTTCCCAACACTCTGATGACTAACATTGAGGGACCCGATGATCCCAGGTCAGGTAGAGTGACTTGCAGGAGTAGCTCTGGTCTGCGGCCATTGTGGTTGACAGCTTCAATCGATCAACCCGTCGCCGATGGCGGTAGACGGTCTCCGATGGTGCATTAGTGGATCCAGAGCTCGAGGTGTTAAACTCAGGGTTCATTTTTTGAGTTTCTCTCCAAGTGCATATGTGGATTCAGTCCGGTTGGTTATGATGACAAGTTAAATACACATGAACCCCATTCGCTAAGTCTAAGAAAGTGCTTACCCATGCCTCTGGTGTGCGTTTCTTTTTTAAATTCAGGAGTGGCTCGTTTGGTTTCTACATTTGATCATGTTGAGCTCAGACCGCCCATTAAAATACCACCCACCTGGGCTGGGCATGACAAAAACAAACGCTCCTCCTTTATGCATCAAACTAGTGCACATCCAGAGGCTTAGACAGGATGGGCAGCCGGCAGTAAACATGATGCATCAGTTATAATCTGCTGAATAACAGACTTCAGAAGGTGTTGGATTTCAGCCTGTATAAAGACAGTTTTCTGGATCCATTGTGGACTAGCACACCATGCAGTTTTTGCTTAATGGTGAACTCCAGTGCATATCCCCAGTAAAACAAGATTGTAATGCACCGGTTGTGAATGTTTCAAATGAAAGTTCACATCTAGTGTTGGGTCGATAGACAGCGGCGTCATCCTGACACATTTCCCTGGATGCTGAGCCCAGCGATGTGATTTGTTGCTGTGACAAACCGACAACAGCCATGTTTAATTTAAGCCGGCCGTCAAGTTAATTAGTTGCGACGCTCGCACAGCACAAACGTGCCAAACCCCCCACAGCCCCCCCCCACACACACACACGCACACACCCCACACCCCACCTGCCAATGTCACCATCCACTGTGACCACACATCCTCACATTTGCCAATTCAGAAGATATCGGCCAACCCCATTTCCGACATCACAACACTAATTCTTTGCTCCTCGCTCCGAACTTCACGTCACACTGTGCTAAAATCAGGCTTTTGTCTGTTTGATCCGTTTCTCCTGCGGCTGCGGCGTTTTCTCCTGTCGCTGGTCTCGCCGTGGCTGAGTGATGAAAATCCAAACATGGGAGGGGGGTGTTTAACATTAACAGGGGCACAGCAGCGCACCATTATGTGCTGCAGGGTTCAGAGCAAGAAGTGCGAAGAAATTTACACAAGCAGGGACCAGTGGGCTTCACCTGCCAGGACACTTTGAATCACTTTTATGATAAATGACCACTGACACAAGGGCACCTTCACTTCACAACAAGCCCCTGAGAGTGCTGAATAAATACGTGTGTGTGTGTGTGTGTGTGTGTGTCAGAGTTTTTTCTTTGATGAATGGACTGTATTATTCAGTGTTGCTGAATTGTATCTCAAGTGCATCTCTGCAGGGAACTGAGCAAGCTCTGTCTCTCCCTCCTCATATATGTGTTTGTTTTTATGTAGACCGACCTACACAGTCCTCTATTCCACCATGTCTTATCTGCAGGTAAACATACAGTGTGCAAGGTTGGAGTGCTTTCCATTCACTCAGACAGAGAACTAATAATCCCGACACATTCACAGTCACTTGGCCGAGTTAATATAATCAAAAACCAGGTCAGAGAGCACAGGGGCTCGGATACACACTGAGAGGCAGCATGCGCTGTCGCAGAGGGTCACTATGTCGATCAGCTCCCTGCTTGTTTGTTGTAGTTTCTGTAATAGAGTGAAATACAATAGTGATTCGCTCAATGACCCTCCTGTCCACAAAGTAACAGTTTGGGTCAGTGTGTCTTGATGGAAGCATTTTAGATGTGGAAAGAACTTGGACATCCACGAAACCTACAAAGAGAAAGTGAACACTTAAAACAGTTTAAAAAATAATTTGACTGTTCTGTGATGAAAAACATTAATGCAGACCTCATTTATTGGCTTATAATGCTTCGTGAAAGCCTATAAAAACACACTGATGAAACAGTTCCCCTATTCACAGTAGGTGACATAATATAGCACATTTCACAATTTCATCTGTTACAACATGTTCAAAAACCCATTTGGCAAAACTCCAAACCACAAATTTCTCCTGATGAAAAACCATATTTCATGGAAACAGAAAATGCTAATTTCTTTCCCACCTGCTTTTTCTTAAATTTGAAATCTGCCCTCGAAGCCGTCCTAGACACATTCATTCTACCTTTTGGGGAGCTGGTTTCAAACCTGTGAACATGTGATTTGTGGCTGTTCAATGGCATCACCAAGCCAGAGTTGTACTATCTGGAGAAAATAAGGATTGCTGTGGTGGTAAACATCAATTTTGCCTCTGTATGACCTCTAAATATTAAAAAGCATATATCTTGCTGTGTAAATTTGTCTCACTCTGACTCGCACCTTTGCCTTCAGAGTAATGTAGAAAGCAAAGGCTGAGATGGGATTTGCTCAGTGTAAAATATAGCTGCACATATGCAGAACTAAACATGGGAACCAGTGGCACATCATCAATTGTTTCCACGGGCGGAGGTTTGAGTCCTGTGTCTTGCCCCCTCCATCGCTTACACTGCTTTCTCAATTTTCGAGAGATACCCAAAAATATTCTTTATGGTTACTTTGTATTGTTGATGGCTCAGGTTATGCTACAGGTACATAACCTGACTTGTTACTTCTCCAAACTCTTAAGCTTTATAAAGAATAACCGGGGAAGACATTCAGACACACAGTAAAACGGAAATATGCTACTGCAAATCAAGATTTTTTTTTTCTACAGTTTGTTTCTACTTTGAAAATCACACACAAAAATCAATGAAAGCCCTGCAAGTGTTGTGTTTGTCCACAAAGGTGCAGAAAGTTGATGTGGAGGAGAGAGGATCTATTCAGGAATTGTAAATTGCATCTGTCACATGCCAAATCATCCGTGGCCTCGCAGGAGTAACAATGAAAGAGGTGGAATCATTAGATAGGAGGCACATACACAGCGTCCAATCGGAAGAACCTCGAGTAGGCAGAAAGACTTAAGTGGAGTTCTTCTTCTTCTTCAACTCTTTCTTAAAGTGATCCTTCGTCCAAAATGAGAATCTTCTCCAAGGAAAACTACTTAAAAAAGTTTTTGGGTTAGTTTTACTGCAGAGAAATTGTGAATACATTCCAATGGTTGTATAATAATTCAGACAGAAGCTGTCCTCTGTGACTGTCCTGCATCCATAGATAAAGCACAAGTTGAGTCAGTCCCCTGTTTATGTGATACAATGCAGCTCATCCTTTTCAGTTAAAACTTCTTCCTCCCACACCTATAGGGAGTTCATTTGAGATTCTGAGCATTTGTTATTTAGACTAATAGAGACAGTGTATTCACCAGGGACACTACTAACATTGTGGCAATGTGAAGGACACTATGTTGTCCTGGAAAAATATCTGTTTACTCCGGCAAAATGTAAAAGTAAATGGAGTTTGCCTGTTTGCAATTGGGGAGTAATTATAGACACAGGACTGTGTATATACCAACATACTGTCCATCTCACCTTCTCCATCTTCCGCTACTGAAAGAACCAATCTCTTCTTTCTTGGCTTGGAAAAAAAGTTGGAACATTTCTTCCACACATTTCTGAGCCATTGTATGAAATCTATTTAAACTTGAGGTGGGTGGCCCTGCCCACGCTCCTTTTACAAGAAGAGTAGATGGTTTTCTCTTCATCTGGCATCGCTACAGTCGCTCACCGCCGCCAGCGAGGCCGAGTTAGATAAGAATGTGAGTGCAGAGGCAGTGGAGAGAGGCAGCATGAGTAATAGACCGCAATATGAAGGGTGGATGGATGGATCGATAGATGCATAGATAGATAGATGGAAGGATGCATAGATGGATGGATGGAAAGATAGATAGATATACGATTTGATGGAAAGATGATGAGAGAAGGATAGAAGAATGGATGGATAGATGGATGGATATGTGTGTGATAGATACGAATAGTCAGGCAAATTAAAAAGCAGAAATGATAAATGTACTCTAAAGAAAAAAGCACTTTTCGCATCCTTTTTCTCTACAAATGTATTTAGGGTGCTGTT
Source organism: Platichthys flesus (assembly GCF_949316205.1). NCBI lineage: Eukaryota > Metazoa > Chordata > Actinopteri > Pleuronectiformes > Pleuronectidae > Platichthys > Platichthys flesus. The sequence goes on from NC_084948.1 coordinate 13,475,161, forward strand.
TGTGTGTTTTAGTGCCATTCTTTTGCTTTGCCATTCATTTTGCAGCCCTTCCATTGTGCTTATAGAGCAGCGCTGAATGGAGACTTGAATAGAGGGGGAGAATAAAAGGCTTAGAAGAAAGAGAAGAGCTGAGGAAGTGGGTGAAGAACGGCGAGGAAAGAGGTGTCGGTGTGTGATTTCCCTGTGGGATTGAATTAAAAGAGAGGGCGTGTCGCTCTCTTTGTGACTCTCACACACTGGGTTTGTGTCCACATGTGCAACCAGTGTGTGTGTCGGGGGGGGGGGGGGTCACCTACGCACTGTTCTCTTGCACTGTGGCCCTCTGCTGTATTGACCCCTAATGTATTTCTGTCATGCTCCAGTTTCCCCACCGGACGGAAATTTCAATAACCAGACGCTCAGAAGCCAGCGTGTCGCTCTGAGAGTTTCTGTGTGTCAGGTTGCATGTATGTGGCCAGCACGTACATCCGTGTGCATTTGCCGGTGAGTTTTTCTCACTTTAGATTTCGCCTTTTTAGATATGGGTTCACTGAGGTCCGTATTGATCTAATTCGCACTAATAATGGAGATCGATCGCCCCTCCACTTCCACAGGCACACACACCGACACGTCCACTACCACGCACAAACACGTCCTACACGTCCATGCACTCAAACTCACACTTAAAATGTTCCATAGGCACAGAGGTCAGCATCCCTCAGGCGAATGTACCTTTTACTCTAAAAGCTCAGGCTGTATCAAGAGGGATACATGGAGACATGTGAGTGGCTTTTAAATATCCCTGCGGGGAAACTGACAGTTAACCGAAAGGGAAATATGAGCTTCAGTGTCTCTGTGGACGGTCAATGTAAAAGCGAGCTGCATTCTGCACCAAGAACTATATCCAAACCCTGACGTCCAGCTGCTGCGTCCCTGTAAACCTGTGCAGATTCCAACGCAAACTTTATGTGTGTGGACTTGAAATGGATCCTGTCTTCACACAGTTAAATATAAATACATAATGCAAAGATCGTCATAAATTTAAACGTGCTCATCAGTCTAATAAAATCCACACCAAAATTAGGTTGTTGTTCTAATTATTCACTTTAATAGAGCATAATAATGAACACCCACTTTGAGAAGGACTCTGGTTGCCGAAGTAACTTTGCCATTCATTATCTCCATTGACATTTCAGAAAGTGCTTAAAAAAGGAGGTTTTAATTCTGGATTCGTGACCGTAAAGCATTTGATCCGGAACCAAAACATATTGGAAAGGTCCAAGACTATGTTATTATTATTGAAAAAAGAACTCATCCTATAACCATTGTGAAAGATCCATTTTCAAATCATTAAAATCATATTTGCTCTGTGTTAGACATGATTGTGGTTAACATTTCTATGGAAACTGAGATTTGCGGAACTCACAGACATTATTATTACACCCGAGGATTGTGGGTAGTGCAGTACTTCTCCTCGACATTGAGAAAAAAACACATTTTTATCAAAAGCCAGTTGATATCATACAGACTTGTGGCCGCTACAGGAGCATCTAATATTGTTTCACAAACTCGTAGCTTGTTGTAAGTCTACCTTGGATGGTTTAAATATTATGGCTGATAATCAAAAAATGTATTGATAAAATGGGATTTTCACTTCCAGTACCAAACTGTTGAGCTCTATTGCAGAGCCGGTTCAAACCAGTCCTGCTATGGAAGATCTCCACTCATCCGTGTATCTTTTTCTTGTATAAAATTTGATAAAGTGAAACCTGAAATATCTCCTTTGCAGTAGAATGTAACATATTTTCTTGTTTATTAACTACTCGCTCTGCTGTTGTCAGATCTCTGAATGCCACTGAATTATTTCAGTTTGTCAGATCATTACGTTCAGTGACAGAAGATACTTGATCGATTATTTGGTTTATGGTCTAAATGAGATGCATATTATACATGGATTAGCAATATTAAGGCTACGAATATTCTAAAATGGTTAAATGTGGGCAAATTTCCATTATAAAAAAAACATATATTGTATTTGGGCTGTTGTTGTTGACTTTCGAGGCAGAACAAATTGGTGCGGAAACTCAAATCCTCACCACGTCACTGTTCTGACTCTTTGCGGATGACTCATCCCTTTTCTGCTAAGGGAAGATGTGTTAGATATGGTAGGTGGGGATTTGGTCACAGTCATCAGTGAAATGTCAGGCAGGAAAGGGAGCCCTTCCTCCTGGTTACAGCTCAGCACACGCTCTGACAATTCGTCAGCGTTGTGATTGGACGTGCAGCAGCCTTCCACGGGCTCACGCTGCACCAATGTCAAAGACTTGCTTTGATCGTTTGAGTCGGGGCCTAAGGGCGACGCTGTTTGCTGCAGGAGAATAGTTTGGCTGTGATAGATGCTGTATCGATAACACTATACCTGTTTGGTTGAATAATCTGAACAAACTGACGTGTCTCCAATAAGAATCATGAAGTCAAGTCTTTGGCTCTGCTTTGTGCACAGCCGGAATCAACCAAAAAAATTTTCACAAGAAGAAACTCAGATTTTTTTTTTAAAGAAACAGGAAAGTTTTCTATTTGAATATAGCAAAGTTGAGCTGGGGAGACCTTCTCCACAAAGAGTAGAGACAATAAACTGAGTCAACTTCAGTGTACAGTTTTACACCGAAAGCCAATGAGCTGCCTTAGTAGCTATAAGTTGTCCTTTCCATAAGCTCTTCAACACAAATCATCAGAGTTCAAAAGTGAGTTTGAGTTGTTTATCATCAAGGACGACTAAAACGTGACTGGATCAGTCAATAGCAGAAATGCATTGACATAAGGAAACAGCCCACGAATTATATTATTAAATCCATAATCCTTTTTAACATGAATTATTATGTCAACCTGTTGCTGACCTGCAGTTGCGCCTGATTTCCACATTTCGTCTTGACAGACGGGGAAGTTTCTCATCCCTCAGCTGATTTCTCTCCCATGATGCAACTTGGCAGCTCATTGAGCAAAACCTCTTTTTTGATTTTCTTTTCTCCGCTTCCTCTCATTGTTATTCTATCTGACGCTGTCTGTGTTTTATTTAAAAACACATTCTGTCTCTTTTTTTATTGTGCAGACATATCACACAAACGTTTCCTTGACAGCCACGTAGTCCTCAGTGTGTCATAATCGCGATCCGTTCTCCGAGGAGTCTCGCCACGTCATGTTTCACGGGCTCGGCTGTAATCCAGCGTCGAAGCATGTAAGTGCTGAGCCACTCGACAGGCGTAGAACAGCAGTACGTCTAATTTGTCTTTCACCGCCGCTTCGACATGGCCTAAACGCCAGAGCAGTGTGGATGCTCTGTCCATCTTTTCACTTGTGGGTCACATTTGATCAGAGTCGGACCTTCCAAAGCTTCAGTTCACAGATAGAGAAACATGGCAGGATTTATCCACGCTCATTTGATCAATTTTACAACATCAGGGTTTATTAAAATTTTAATAAAAGCAGAACCTCAGAACCGTTCCGTGGACACCATGTAAAAAAAAAAATGTTATGCTGTGGGGGAGACTGAATGGCATGAAACCGCGCTAATGTGTTCCAGCCTCGGCTAATCCTGTTTGACCCAGTACAGAGAGAGAAAAAACCCAGAAGGATTTCTTTCTTTCCACTCGTGCCATTTTATGTCCACAATTTGATTTTAACTAAATGCTTCCTGAGGGCTGTGTTATCAAATACAAATAAATGACAGAATTCAATCCGGTAAAAGGACCGACTGGAAGGTACATACACACCACAAGCTTTAAAAAAAAAAAAAATAGATCAAACATCAGTTACTTGTTCTCTGTAAACACAAACTCCTACACCAGCTTTATCACAACTGCTTGAATTCTTTAAACGAAAAATATAGGTTTTGTTATCATTAGTTGACATGTGGGAAAGTTCATTGTGACAAACACGATCAAATAACAGTATTTGCATACACAGTAGTGCCCTCATGACATCATTGGGACCAATTGTGCTGTAATTTTGGGTGCAACATGAAGGAATTTACAGTAAACTAAAAACAGCCTAAGCAGGATGTTACTATTTGTCAAGCTAAATCTTCATTGTCCATTGAATCCTCTTCTATCCTCTTTATATCTTATTAGTATGAAATACTTTTTTTGTCATCAGCTTTGATGATAAGTTTGGCACCATGTAGAGAACATATGGTCAACAACCGCTGCTGAACTGCAGCACTGCAGGGGGAAACAAGGAAATCAGCAGCATGCAAAACATGATTTATTATAGGATCATACATCTGAAGCCGCACAAGTGAGGCGTGAACAAATAAAACAAGAGAGGAGATAATGTTCCACCTCACATGGTCTGATTAGTACAAACAACACATTAACTGTCAGTTCACGGGAAAACTATTTAACCTGGTTGTTAATAAATGTTAATAAATTCAATTTCTCTGTTGCCTTAACAAATGGTTGTTAAATTGAAAACTTTGGAGTCACACAGACAAACATCATTGTCTGAATTGCTTCTTTTAAATTTTTCTTCAGTATGAAAAGTCACTTATTCATTTCAAACAAAAGATTTGATGAGTCAGAAAAATAGACGACATGCAGACTACCTTCGTAAATCGTATCAATTCATTTATGTTTACTGGGGTATGGAATGCTTTTCATACATACCTTCATCATGGTTACCATATTTTTCATTTTTATGAAAAGAAACAACGATCACATAAAGTTTCCATCATGCTTTTGTGGAATCAGTCAAAGAAGAATTTCTGTAAAGGCTTTAACTCTCATATAGCTTTTACTGTCATGAATGAATGGATTTCCATTAAATTGCTCTCATGTTTTATAGTCAAGATATTTGGGTGTTTATGTTTGGCTAGAGGCATCGAGTCACAATATTTGTCTGCGCAATGAAATAATCACTCTGTGAAGAATTGAATACCGAGGGAAATATCTTGGAATGAACACGAGCTGATTGGTTTAACACATCTAACCGTCTAGTTTTTACAGCATCTTGTCTGACAGCAGTAGACATTTCTGCTTCAAACGTGTACGTGGAACTTTGCCCAACAGAATCCATTTAAAGTCTGTAGCAGTGTGTTTGCTGAGCCCATCGATGATTGGGTGTAAAGTTCCCCTGTCCTTGAGTGCAAAAACCAGATAAGGGACAAGATGAGAATTCAATTTTAGCAAGTCAGCAGGTAAAATACAAGCAAAACAGAGCACACTCCCAGTGCCCTGAAAGATAAAACAATGGAGTCTTTGAAACTGAAATGTGGTGTATTATCTCCTCCACTGACTCGATGATGCAGCCAACTCAATATTGTCCCTGCTGCTCCGAACGATTCATCATTTTCTGTAGAATACTTTTAGTCATCAATTTATATGTATACAGTTGCATGCTACTTCATGAAACCCAGCATCATGGTCTTCGGTTGCACCTCAAATTTCAGTAATCTTTTAGTTTTCATTGTTGACACTTTACAGCAGTACTTACTCAGATCGTACACGTTGTACTTTTTTGTTTTATTGTACAATTCAAGATTTAATTGAAATGTTTGGAGGTAAAACACCATGTACTTTCAAAAGTTGTACCTCATCACACAGCCGTTAGAGCATTTGGACCAACCCCAGGAATATTTTATGAGCCTACAGTATATTGAATGACAGAACGTCCAAGTATTTGCTGCCCTACTACTCCACTTTCTACTTTGTTGATTGAAAGCTTTTACTGTATTTCCTGTCGTTCACACCTTTATTTCCCTGAAGTGTTTCTGCCGCCGTGTCTCCATTTTGAACTCACACCATAAAACCACATCTCAGCTTCTCTAGATTATTTATAGCTGCATCTGCTCCTACAAACATGAAAACAAAACTCACATTGGGATTGTAAACAATGCAAATTGTCTTTTGGAATTAGTTTGAAAAGCCTTTTGAAGAAATGAGGCTAACTGTAATAGGAATACATATGAAATGTCTCTAAAGAACATACACACCAGTCCACCTATTGTTGGCTATAGGAGAAATTAAAATGTTCACGCTGCATAACAATTAAGCACTAAATCACATGATACATTATCTCAGGTCACCTTAAATAATAAAGCGTCTACAATAGAGAGTTTCATCGGTGGGATATCTTATGAATTCAATGGATCGTGTCTGATTAAGTGCTGTAATTAACTTTTCCTGGCAGATTCGCTTTATCTAGCAAGTGCGTTGTTCTCCATTCACACCCCTGAACCACAATTTACCTCCCTCACGCACATTTTTGTCATTTAGATTGGACGTTATAGATATAATCTTAAATACTGTCTATGGTTAGTACAATTGCAGACTATAGAGTCACTGTCGGACATGCAATGAACTCTGGCTAATCTCCTGAAATGTATCCGGAGGGGCTGGATGTGAGAAAGCAAAAGTCTCAGTCAGAGGGTCCAGACTTTCCCCAGAGCTTCTCCCGCCGCCCCCCTAGAAACCCTGGATAATCTCCAAGTGAGCCCACGTGTGAAAGCAGCAGGATAATGTCCAGGGGATTCACAGCGAGCGAGTGGGCGTGCTGATGACATTTCTAACACGTGAAGGATGCTAAAAGAAAGGAAACACGCTAACAAAGATGTCCATTTAAGACGAAAAGATTGAAGAGCTTTCGGTGATGTTGGTGTCAACAGGCTCTAAATAACAACACGTGATCTCTACAGTAGAATAATGACACAAACTGCAGAGAATGTCCGGACTCAGTTTTATATACACACCAATTTACAAACCTAAAAATCTCTTGATCACTTTTAAATTAAAAAAATTGTCACTGTGTTATTATAAATTGAATTTGAACAAAAGTATTTCATTTGAGGGTTACTAATTGAGGTCATTTAAAAATAATTGCTCCAGCAATTATTGCTTTAGTGTATTATTTATTTATCAAATTTTTTTTTTTATTACTACGATTTTTCTGCCTGATGGTTTTTGTCACTAATGTGCCACATGTCGTGAGGTGTTTGAGCTGGATGATGAACAAAGGTACAAGAGTTCACATCCCGAGTCCTGCATGTGTGTTCACGTTAAAAATATAAAATAATAATAAAAATAATACAATTTAAAATGAATAAGCACTTGGGAATATGTTTTAATCTAGGAAACAAAAGCACTTTGGTTGGGATAAAGAGATTGTGGTTTGTTTCAAATCCTAATTAAGTAAATATGTCATGTTGTCTGGTTCAAGTCACTTGAATATTTTTCCTTGGCAAACATATCTTTTGAAATAATGTGTTGAGATTATTTTTCTTGCGTGTCCTGCTGTATTTCATGTTAACGGCAGAGGAAGCAGCAGGACTTTGGTTTGGATAGAACAGGATGGAATATTTGCAATGTGAACTCCCACCTAGCGTCAGCTGCTGATTGTCTCCCACATGTTCAGCAGGATGCTACTCCAAAGTGTTAAGTAAGGTTAATTAACTAAAGAGCCAATTAAGCAAAGGTCACCGCGCCGACCCATGATCCCCGGATCGATGATCTGTGTTGTTTTCTTTAACCATTATTCTCTTTCTTTCTGACTCCCCCCCCCCCCCCCCCCTTCACTTCCTCCATCTCAGCCTGTTTCTCTCCATCTGCTGCTCTGTGTCCATGTGTCTCCTTGTCCTTTTTCCCTGCATGCACTTACAGTATGCGTTTCTTGTCTGTCAAGCATTTACAGTCAATTATCCGCCTCCTCTAAAGAGCTAATCTTAATGTTTACCCAGGCATTGATTAGCCAATAGCAGACAGGTGGCCATTGATTATACCACCAATCGTATTGCTCCCTCGAGAAGCAGCTTAAGGACCGTTGTGAGTCACGTAACGGTCACATGTAGACAGGAAGAGAGAGAGAGACAGGCAGAGAGACAGGCAGACAGACAGACTGTCGGGCAGCAGCTGCGTACATAGATCATAATTTAAAAAAAGGAGGGTGCAGTCAAAGCAAACAGAAATGTCCTGTAATATAATAATCATGATCACATTACCACCTTTTATTATGATATTTTGTTACGGACCCTCATTACTATGCTGAGAAAATCTCATTTCTGCCCATAATCAAATGCATTTTGAATTTGGAGGCACCTGGGCCAAGTATGGTGAGCAGACACACACAGACACAGACACACACACACACACATAAAGAGACAAACAAATATGGACAGACACACACACACACACACAGTGTAAGACAGCATGCTAATCAGCGGGCCTGTTCCATTAAATCAGATGGGAGAGAGATGACATGTTATCTATTCTAACCACACTCTGTGCCTCTAAAATCTTTTATCAAGACAACACACCTAATGCCCAGTTCACTTACAGTGTGTGTGTGTGTGTGTGTGTCGGTGTGTGTGTGTGTGTGTGTATGTGACAGTTGTCAAATGGGCATTGTCTTGTTCTGCTCATCGGGAAATGAACCTGACATTACTCATCTATCAGGACCGCTGTCCCCCTCCTCCGTCATCTCTTTACCTCCTCTTGCTGTCTCTCCGTCCGTCACCCCGGTTTCCGCACTTTCTCGTCCCTCTGACTCACTGACTCTCTTTCTTTTTCATATTTTCTCCTCCGTCTACTTCCCTACGTGTGATCAACCTCAATCCTTTTCCTCATGCTCCCTCTTTTTTCACTCTTTTCATGCTCATCTTCCTCTTCTGTCTTTCACTCATCTTGGTGCACCTCCTCTTTTGTTTCTTCCCTTCCCTCCCTTCCCCCCTTTATAGTCACACCACTTTCTCTCTCTTTCACCCTTCTGTTTAATTCCTATTCTCCCTCTGCGTTTTTGTCTCTCTCTTTTCCCCATCAATCTCTAAATCTGATCCTCGCCGTCATTCTCTCTTGCTCCGCTTTGCTTTTCTCTCTTATCTTAAAAAAACCCTCTTTGTCCAGCACAGCCATTCATCTTGGGTGCATTCAAGCGCATTAAAGCCTGTGATAAATTGAATGCACTCTCGTTTTTTTTTTTTAAATCCTTGTTTTTGTCAATGCCTGCCCACACCGTGGCGTGTTCCACCTCGTTTGAGTTCAGCTTGTCTGATGAGTTCCACACGAACAACTAAACTCCAAGGTCCTCTTCGGTGACCGTTTCTGCTTCAAGTCCACACCTAAATGATGTTAGATGCATTACTGCCTCCCATAGTGATTATTGTATTCTGCTTTCCTCCGCATCCGGTTTCTTTCTCCAATGAGAGACAACAGCTACCGATCACAAAAGCTTTTAGCAGCACACATAAGACAGGTGTAAACTGTTTTTACCTCCACTGGAAACTCAGTGAACACAGGCTATTTCCACCTGTCAGCATCGATGCACCATCGTGTGCAGAACCAGAACATGCAGCTTTGTTTCCTTCGTACAGTTTAATGGTCGACTTTAATCACAGTGGTGCAACAGCTGTTTTATCAACTGTTGTCAGAAGTGGAAATGGGCTGGAACGCTGCACACTGCCGCTGGGTGAGTAAGAGCTGTGATGGAATAATGTTCCAGCTGAGAATCTGAATATGCGAGAACTGTTTTTATTAGAATAAACGGTTAGAGTAAATAACGACACTGTTTGCATGAAAATAGAATTTCAAAGAATGATTTCTTTCTCCTTCTTTTATTTCCTGCTTTTTGAGCCCAAGACTCAAGTTTGTAAGGTAGCACTCAGTATACATGTGTACTTAAATATTTCAACAACTTGTATCATAAGAGGCAGTTTGCTTTGAATAAGAATCAAAATTGACTCCCTGCGTACGTGTACAAGGGATTGGTTTTGATGCAGTTGTCAAAACCTCTTATTACACCAAGATATAGCAATAAAACGGGAAAATAAAATTGAAAGTAAGAGGAACTTTAAAAAGCACAATAGAGCAGTTCAAAAAATAAATTAAATCCACATTTACAACTGAGTTTAAAATGTATGTATATAAGACTCTGTGTGATGGGTTTTCTCAGATTGAAGAGACATTTCAAACACGTGTAGGGATTGGATTCAATGTTTATTTGCATTATACTTCTAATTGTTAACATTATAACAAAATTAAAACAGTAAACCATCAACAGTTTCTTTCGAGTTGTGAAATGATGTGAGCAAAAGTACTGGGGATTCTGCCAGAAGTTGCTTGAGACTGGAGGAGATCAGTGAGCTTTGATGGGTGACATATTCCTCTCCGATGACCTCATATAAAATCTCTGTCACCCTTCGCACACACACACACGATATAATTTGCAGATAAGACTCGGAGGCTGACTTCACTCTTTGTTGTCAGAATTAGCTCAGGAGCCCTGATACAACAGAGAGACATTTGTCCAGGCCGATGTGAGAAGCAACAGAAATGTTGTGTAGAAACATGTGTCTGTGTCGCATAGTTTTAAACACTGACGGGATCATTCTCCAACTGTTGAATCTTGGATCCACCCCCTCATTCGGATCCCCTCACCAAAATTCACAAGATGCAGATTTTTATTTGACTCTGCACCCAATTGCAAAGAATCACAGATATAAGTCTCCTAAACAATGCTGTCCGCCCCGCCCCCCCCCCCCCCCCCCCCCCCATCAAGTTCCATTAATTATTCACTGAGAAATCAATGTAAATGTTGAAAAATGACCCGTCTCCTGGAGTTGTGTTGTAATCTGCTGAGTAGTTTTTGCCCTAATCCTGTTAAGTAATGAACAAACAAATAACCTCCTTGGCCGAGAAAACGGTAATGCCACTCAGTAGAGTGTTTACCTGCACCAAAGCCCAGCAGTCTCTTTATAAAACCCCTTTAAAATCTAGATCCTAATTGTATCGGGGGGGGGGGGGGGATCCGCCCCTCTGTCCAGATCTGTCCCCAAATGAAATGGTTATTTTTCGGCCCATGTTCCATCCGTCCACAAAGTCATTTTTGTATAATCCTGTTCACAATCCAACCAACTGACAAACAGACGGAGGTGAAAACATAACCTTCTCGGTGGAGGTACATAACAAGTCCCATGGATCCTAAAAATCGAATCAAAATGAGTTGTGGTTGTCGCCTCTGAAATTTGATGACTCCCAATTGATGTCAGCATATTGGCCGGAAAAATCCAGGACAGTAATTCTGTAATCACAACCAGCAAACACACAGTGCAGCAGCTAAATAAACAAACCATGTGGGTCAAGCTCTATTCACTGTATCCATTTTTGCCCTGCTTCATTTAATACGCATTGGGCTAAACTATCAAAAAGACCAGGGTATGTATGTGTGAGGGTTACAGCTGGTGTCTCTTCTGATCAGTCAGAAAACAGGATCACTCAGGAAGAAGGAGGCGCTGACAATTCCTTTTTTTGGGGGTCTGGATGCAGAGGGTCTGGTCATCAAGGACGATTCTATTAAAATCCAGCAGGAAAGCTGCAGCTCTTGAGCGGTTTCATTTTTCTGAATGGCTCTCATGGTTGAAAGGTTCGAGAGTCTTGATGGAAAGTAATCTTGAGCTTATAAGAAGAAGAATTCATTCGAAGAAATCAGTGGATCATTTCAGTTGAGTTTTTACTTGCTTATTACCGAAGCGCATAAAACCACATTTATAAGTTGGGCTGAAAATATTCCTGGAGCATGTATTTCAAAGTGAAAAACTTAAAATTTGACGTTGAACTTGGTGATGGAGGATTTTCATTGAACCAAATATTCAAAGTTTAGGTTAAAAGAAGAAAGAAAGAGACAAGATTCACTTACTGTTTTCAAGGCCAAAGAAGAACATCTGCATTTACATCTGTCAAGGAGGATTTGTGTTCATCATGGTCTCTTTTGGGGTTTTAGCAGGATTATGCAAACACTATGGGATCGATTTACACAGAACTTAGTGGGAGGGATGCTCTGTGGGTCAGGGAAGAACCCTTTAAATTGAATTTACTCAAAGTGTATGCACTCCTTTAGTGCCCTTCTAGTTTGTTGGTTTGTCCATCGACAGTGTTACATAAAAACTACCAAACTAATATGAATCAAACTCGATGGGGAGTATCTTGGGTCTGAGAAGCACTCATTACACTTGGGTAAGGGGGCAGATCCAGGATTTCTTAAACTATGTTTTATGATAAATAAATAATTGAAGGTATCAGACCACTTTCCTTTTTCTTCTATATTCTCACTTTAAGAACCCAACAGTCATGTGAAGGGTTGTTTGGCCTTGGCAGATGTATGTGCTCTGCTAAGTGCCATTTCCAGTGAAATTAGCATTACCATCGCATTATTTATCTCTAAGTTGAAAATTCATTACTATGCTCCACTCAGAGCTGCAGAGTCTGAGGGCAAGTCATTGCACAATTATGTGGAACTTGGAGCCAATCTGCTTCAGGCCAGAAATGCAGCAATATATATCTTATAAGGCGCAGAAGTGCAGACTGCAGATTCATGATAAAATGTTTAATCACTTTCTATTTCAGTAGCTTGATTCTGCATTCAGACCTGTTCCCCGTGTACGTCCACCTTCACTTCTCTTTTACTTTCCCCCTGTTCATCTCTCCTCAGTCTGAAATCACCAAAATCAAGTTACCATGCTTCTTTATCTTCAACTCAAATATATATCGGATTAGTTTTCTGCCTGTCACACACTGCATTGGGTGAACATGTATATGTCAATAGCAGTATATTGTATTATTATGCTGCTACTGTAGATGGAAAATACAACTGTCTGAGCTCAGCTTATTTTATGTTTACTGAAATTGAATGAATATTGTCCTTGTACCCCCGTGGTCCCGACATATGAGTGAAAAGTTAAAATCTATGTCAACAGCTTAATTAAAGCAGCTATAATTAAAGTTTTTTTTTACTGTTGATCTAATTTAAATAACGTAGAAACCGTGCGAGATTTGACTTTATTTATCAAAACTTCCGCTCCCCTCGGCTTAAGAGAGCTCTACCTTGTGTTTCATAGCAAAGCAGCGATTAAGCTGTTTGCAGCAAAATACTTTTTAATATAGTACAGCACCAAAGATCAGACTGTTATGGTTACACAGATCAGCTTGGAAACAGTCCAGCTTTTTGCAGCCAAAGAGACAGATATTTCCCTCAGGTTGGTAGAAACCAAACATGGAGCTAAAAGAGAAAAATGACTTCTTCCTGGTGTCTTTATCAGTGTGCAGCAGCTGAAAAATTCAAAAGCCTCCCTTCCTATGAAACTACATTTGAGCCCTTTGAGTTTCTTTTTGTGTTTGGGTCCGCTCCAAATTGCACACACTCATAAATATCAGTCTCCTAAGTATTTCTGATTTGTTTGATCAGGATCCACAAATCACTCACTGAGAAATCATCGCTATCGCAGTCTCAATGAAAGAGCTGAAAAATTCCTGGATCTGCCCCTTTGCATGGATCCATGCCAACATTCAATGGGTTCCTTCTTGGCCCGTGTCCCATCCTCCCAGTAATTTTTTTTGCAATCTTGCTGACAAACACGCAGACCAATAAACAGAGAAAAGCAAGTGATGGATGAATAACTAATAAATAAGCAAATCTTGTCGACTTAAAAAGTGATAATAAATCAATTCTTCAGGACTTTGTTGCCATTACATCTTTTCAGGCAAAAAAATCAGATTGAATCTGTGTTTGTGTGTGTGTGTGTGTGTGGGGGGGGGGGGGGGGTGTGCGTGTAGGGCAGTGCATTTTAGTAAGTGTCCTTGTTGGACCCCCGTGGACCAGTACCAATTTACAGCACACACACAGAGATATGGTCCCCTTCTAATGAGCAGAGCAGAGCGGTGTCTTCATTTGCCTTTAGACCCCTTCAGCCATATCACAGAAATCATTAAAACAGCTCTGCCATTTAACAAACACACAGACACAATGCTCACAAAGAGAAACACACCATTCCTGCGTGATTAACTTTAACATCCTGGACACACACAGGAGGAAACCGAGAGAGAGAGTGAGAGAAATGAGGCAAGAGTGGGTGGCAGAGGTATGGAGACCAAAACTGAAAAATACATAAATTGTGCAATTATTCAAGAGACACAGAGCAAAAAGACATATGTAGAAAATGAGTCAGCTGGGTGAGGTGGTGAAGAGACAGCGAGAAGGACAAGTAGTGCTTGGTCCGGTTGTTGTTCTTCCACGATGCTGTTCCTCACCGTGGCAACTAACACTTAGACGTGTCGATGTGGGGGGGGGGGGGAAGCGGAGATGTGTTATTTAAGACAGGAAGCAGAAATTGTCGGGCCGCCGCCGTATCGACACCAGAATAACAGACGTCAGCGTTGAATAATTGTCCTCAGTGGACAATTCCTCTTTTCCCCCATTCCTCCGCCGCCCTCACATCAGCGGGCGAGGAGATTATTCAGCCAGAGGCTCTGATGAAGACTCAAAGTGTTGTGTTTTTTTTCCATCCTAGAAATTAATTACAAATCAAAGTAGGCATGTATTATATCTGTCAGGTGGGAGGATTTATTTTTAAAAATTATGCTTTTCTATCATCGAGGGTGGAGACTTAAATCAGAGAGGGAAGGAAGGGGGAAGCTGGAAGGTGTATGTGCGGCTGTGCGTGTGTGTGTGTGTGTGTGTGTGCACGTGCACGTGCGTGTGTGTGTGAGTTTGGCAGCAGCGTGAACTTGTAGAGACAAGTTGAGTTAATTACGTTGCCGCACCAGAAACAATGACATATAAATCAGCGTGGGATAAAATATGCTGTTCAATAATTAAAGTGTACAGTAGCTGGTAATGCGCTGCTGTACGTCTCACAACCTCACACACAATACAAAAGTCTGTTTGCTTGATCCTGCGCCCGAGGCAGTTCCTCTCAACATGGTCCTTCATCTCCATCTCCCTTCCTCCTCCTGACATCCAGCAGTCGGCGCCGCCATTTCTCCTTCTCGCTCTTTATTGGTTAGCGAGCACTTTTTCATTATGAGATTCTTTTCATTCCCTCATGTCAAAGATCACATGCTCGCCCACTCACTCACTCACTCACTCATGCAAACAGTATATGCAGCCTCGCATCCTGCTCATGTACAGAGAGGACGTTTTGTGTGGAAAAATGAGCTGATTGCGTCGCCCTGTGTGTAGGTGTGCGGGTCTTTTTTCCTGTGTGAGTTCGGAAAGTTCTGACTATTCTTAAAGTTTAATCATCTGCTGTTTGGCACGAAGGCTCGCACAAGCTGTACTATGCAAGTGCACATGTCGGTATTTTCATGACCTTGAATTGCGCCCCTCCTTATATTTATGCTCTCCGTTCATTAGGTCCATATTTGAGCAAGTCTTCTGAATACATATGAAAACAGAGCAGTGCCACTGGACATTTCAACAATGGCGGATCTTGAAGGGGGGGGACTTTACTAGTTTGGTGAGAAACTATGATGGTACTCTGCCTGGTCTCAGGGACATACAGAGATGCTTTAACAGTTTTCTTCGGACAGAAGTTATCACAACCTCCTCCACCGTCGCCACGTTCGTTGTTGACAGCAACTCTCGACTTTGCACTGCCCTCTAGTGGACGTTTAGCTTAGCCAACATGCTAACGTAAGGAGTCTGGGGAAACACATGTACACAAACAACCACTCGCTGTATTGACAAATACAACAAGATGTTAAATACAATGTCGTGATTAAAAAAATTATTATTTTACTGTGGATACTTTTGTTTCAGTGCGTTTTTCTAAATTATGCTAATGACTTCGTCTTTTGACACCGGGACACTTCCATTCCTACAGCTGGTCCAGTGGCGAAAGCTGCCTTCCCTTCTGGGAGGCAGCACACCAGTTAGAGCCTCCCCCGCGCCAAACCATCTCCCCCTTTCTTTCACCAGCAAATTAACATCAACACGGATGAGATGAAGGCCACCAGACAGAACGTGTCAAAGCTGAGGATAAAAAGAGTCAATGGAGGAGGTGACATTCACCGTAGATGAATATGAGTTTCCAGGAGAGACCGAAGCCTTTATTGTAGGAAGCTAAAGAGAGGAAGGAAAAAAAAAATGTGTCGTGATTGGGTGCTATACAAATATGGCTGAATTGATTTGAAATTAAAAAAAAATACAGGCTACATTTACAGTACAGACCTTCACACGAGGTGCTCAGCAGGGACACGCTACATAATCATTTCCTATGTGAAGATTCTTGAGTTAATAAAATGAAAGAATTTTCAAGGTCCAGGAAACATTGATTTTAGTCTGATTATGTTTTGAAACCGAGGCTGAATCACATCATCAATAACCCCCCCCCCCCCCCCACCCCCCTTTAAACCGCATGCAGCGAGGAACATATAAGCACAATAAAAGCACAGAGTTGGAGGAATTATTTAGATTCTTTAATCCGTTTTGAAAGTTTCATTGACGTCCATTGTATCCGACATGAATTAACGCTAATTATAATCATATCTGCACACAAAAATTCAACTGAACCTTCTGTTACTATGGCATTCCAGTAGTAAAGAGTGGAGATCCCCAAAAATCACAAATCAGCAACTTCATGAAGTTTACGTATGGAATCAAAAGTTACATAAGCACTCATACTGCTATTTTTTATAATTTTCTAACTTGCACTGATGTCACTGGGAGTGGCCGGGGTGTATTTTTTAGACAGTTGTGCATCATGAATGTGCATCGGGCCGTCACACCAGTTGACAGCAGCCAGCAGCTGAACATGAAAAGCCGTGACAGCAGCCTGCTCTCTGTCGTCGAGGAACGTCTTGTTGTCATTTCACAGGAGGAGAAAAAAACAGAACAATTCATGTAAAAATTCTTCGATATTATTATTTGATTTTTTTTACCTTCACCGAGGAAGTTGTGATTTCGACCCTGTCCCTGTGTTGGTTGGTTGATTTGTCAGAATGATTACTCAAAAACTACTGAACAAATTTCCCACAAAACAAAAAAAGAACATGGACCAAGAGAGAATCCATGAATTAAACTCACTGGCGCAGTGGATCTTTCATATATATGTCTTTCTCACCGATTTCACAGGGATCAATGTATGAATCTTGATTAAAAACATTTTGTGGAGGGGTGGGGCATGACCCAAAATGCATATACATTTTGGAGGGGATCTAGATAAATGGGCATATTTTGTACCCACTATATTAGGCAGATAGGGCATTAGCCTTAGCGAGTTATGTCATTTTGTCTGCCTGTCTGTTAGTTAGGTGGATTACAAGATCTACCGGACAGATTACCACCAAACATGGTGGAAGGATGCAGTGTGGGTCAGGGAAGAACCCATTCAATTAAATAACTGTTATGAGAAGTGTTAAAAAAAGGGTTTTTGGTTTAAAACGAATCTGTGGCAGGACAAATTAGAATACGTCTGGCCACCACAGTGCAGATAAGTCATAGGAACTGCTTTGACATGGGGACAAATGACGCTGGCTTTGGTGCAGATGTTCACTCTCTGACGTTTGACATGTAACAGGAGATAAATGAATTAACACAGAGGTAAATGTATTTGTCAGTTCAAGTGTCTTTAACCTCTGCAACCTGACTTCTTGAAACTGACGAGGCAGCTACAGTATCAGTCAGAGGGAAATGAGGTTTGTTTGTTATAGTCAAGCAGTTTTTACTTAGTGCCTCAGCTCCGGGTTCCTGCGGAGCCGTCGGGGGACTAATTTCCTCAAACTGTCACCACAGCAGCTCCAATATCATACTGGTGCAAGGGAGGAACTAGGCGACGGCTGCGGGCATAATGTGTTCTCTCCTCAATAATACATTGACCCTGTGAGAAAAAGCCTCACTGTCAGATGCTTGTTTCTGACATGAATTCACAGATCGCACATACAGCTTCGTGTTGCCAGTTTGAACGCCTGCCAGCAGATAAGCTGAAACGAAGCCAACCTGCAGCTCCGATGTTATCCCAAAGAAATGATGTAGTATTTATAAAGAAATGGTTTGAATAACAAATAAACACCAGTGGTTTTAAGAAGAAATACAAGCATTTGTGCACTAACCAGCCCAGCTCGCTCATGGCTTGTAACTGGTGTGTGTTGACTTGAGAGGCAGTGAACTCCAATCAGACTTTGCATGAAGTCAAATCTTTGCCAGGGAAGTTTTACTTGGTCTGTCCCTGAACACTGTAGGAATGAGTGGAGTTTAGAGGTGAGAGAGAGACGTCTATTTGCTGCTCTGTCACTCTGAATCTTATCTGCCTTGTGCGTCACCTGCCCCTCAAGAGGCCGCTCCTCTCTTTTGTCTCCCCCACTCTCACTATATACTCACCGTCAAGTCACAGGTTTAAAGCCGTTGTGTTTGTTGGTGTCGGTATTTATCCGCGGCAGTGAAGCACAATAAAAGGCTCTTGGCCTCTCACCTAATGCATTTTCCTTTATCGGGTTCCTGTCCTTTTTCCTTAGCACTTTTCTTCTCTCTGTTCTTCTTCCTCGTGCATTTTCTCTCACCTCTCCATTGAATGGCTGTTTTCGTTGAGCATACATTATTTCAAAGTGGTTGCTTCTTGCAAACTTTTAAGTAAACCCGGACAATATGGCCCAAAATGATATCCAGATAACAAATTTAAGTCAATAGTGATAATTTTATTGATTTGTATTTCATTTGATTTCATCGTATTGGTTAAAAGATGGATTTGACTCCATAGATCAGTTGTGTGCTTGGGACTGGCCAACAAAACAATATCAATAACTGTAGCAGTATATTTTCATCAATAGCAATATAACAAAAGTCTATATTGATATAATGCTTATGCACTGTGCAAACATAATGAGGATGTGTAACACAGAATTGCTATAAAATGTTCCTATAAGCAGCAAATATCAGTCCATAAACTCAAAAGAAATAACTTGATATTTATCTATTCCTGCTTTTATTATCGATATCGACTGATATGAACATTTAATGATGTCATATTTGGCCATTTCATCATATGCTAGGCCTCCTCCATTTACTTGCACGATGCACAAGTTTCAATATATACTGAACTTTTGTTGTATTGATAATGATGAAAATCATATTGCAATAATTGACAGTGTTTTATCACCCATCCCCACTCTTACAAATTGCTAAATGAAACACCTATCACTGTAACACAGAGAGAACAGGCTCCCATCATAGCTTATATCAGTCATTGCACCTTACATTGGCTGCGACAGTTTAGCTGTGACCCGAGTTCCATGCTAAATTAGAAATTTATTTTCAATCAACTTCAATTAGGAGCTAATTTTCTATTTGAGAATCCTGTCAAGGATCAGGCGTATTGGAAATAGGGTGGCGGTCGCGTACAGTGAATTTGATGGAGGCCTGAGTATAATAATAACAGGAGTTCATAGGCATTTGATCTGTGTCCTGTTGGAAAGTGGTCTTAAGATGAAAAAATATTAGCAGTGGCTCAGAGATATAATATGCTGCAACCTTTAAAAGATTGGTTTCCAAGCCGACAGGCCTAGGTGATTGTCCTCGATCAATAGCTTTTAAAGCCGCACAGATCCCCTCACTAGAAACAGCTCTGAAAATAAAAGAGTCCAGAGGTTATTTTACACTGACTACAGAAACCGCAGAGGTGGGGAAGAGAACCTGAAGTAGAAAAACTGACACACTTGTTATTAACTTCTCATTTAATTCCATGTTCAACAGCGTGTTTGTTGTTCTGCTCTTAATTAAATGTTAAATTGACTCAATGGCTCTCAGGAAGGAAGTGGAGAATGACCGACATTCTTTCTGCTCCTGAGATTTAGGGGGATTCAGAAGGACAGTCTCTTGTCATTATTTTAACTTTTAAAACTAAACACCATGCTGACAGAGTGCGTTCACCAGCATTTGTGTGTACTTATGTGTGTGTTTGTGTGTGTGTTTAAGACGGAATTTGATTGACTCACAAAGCAGGTTGGCTGTACATTGTGGGTCACTTTTTTAAACCCAGTAATCTGTCTCTGGTTCTTTTTTTTGTCATTCGTTTTTTTTCTTTGCATTCAGAGAGCCACAAGTAAAACGCAGAGCAAAGTGAGACTTGACAGTACCAGACTTCAGATTCAGTTAGCACTGTGAGCGTTACGACACGGCCTAATGAGATTAACTGTGGCAGGAAATCAGCTGGAGAGTTTGTTTTGCTCGTCGGCTCAATGCACCTTTGGAGTTTGGACTATTGACAAGTAGATTTCTTTTCACTGGATGTATAAACAGTCCTCCAGACTTCAGGAGTGGTTTTCAGTGTGTAAAGTGCAGAATATGTGAAGCTACGTGATCGCTCTATGTCGGCAGTCATTCTCTGAGTTCAGCTTGATGCGTTGCAGCTTTAGAAACAGGACAGTTAATGAATCAAGCCTTGCTCCGTGAGGGTTTTCACTTAATTAAATTAACGGGCTCTGATCAGAGGATATATTCCCATAAACATGAAGTCAACTCAGTATCACAGATCAAACTGACTACTGATGTCACTGTGTGCACAAACTGCACAGTGTGCTGATCCTTATACTAAATGTGTATGTATATATATATATACTGTATATACATACATACATACATACATACATACATACATACATACATACATACATACATACATACATAAATACATATACAGTATGTATTTTTCTTCATTGATTAATCTTACAGCAAATACATTCAATTAGTGAAGAGCTTGTCTTTGCTAGATTTTATACTTTTTCACACTGCGTTTGTATATCTCAGTGTGTGTGTGTGTGTGTGTATGTGTGTGTGTGTGTGCACATGTCCATGCGTGCATGTGCCTGTTCTTCACCAGCCCTTGCTGTGGGGGTGTCTGTTATTATTAGCACCTCTGTCGCCATGGAAACTATTTCAGTTACACTAATTGGCTTCATAACAAGAAGAGTGGGTACATGATGAACTGGCAGAGAGACGGAGAGAAATCGAGGGATAGATAAGCGAAGGAGGACAGAGTGAAAAGTTAGAGGGCATGAAAAGAGTTCTACAGGGTGAAAAAAAACTGCAAATCCAGAGATGGATGGAGGAGACAGTGGGAGGGGGGGGAAGAAAGACAGAGGATCAAAAGGAAATGCTCTTTTACTTCCCAGATTTTTTAGAAAATAGCACACATATTCCCATGAGCTCCTGCACTCAGGCATCTGTTCTGCTGCAACTCTGCAGGATGTATGTGTATGTGTGTGTGCATGTGTCTTTATTGTCTGATGCCAATGAGGAGAGTGAAGCCGGGCTATTACGGTGGTTTGCTGAGTGATATAATGCTGCCGGTTCCAGTCTCTCGATCACTCATTAAATGAGCTGAAGCCCATTTAATCCATTATTTCTACACAAACGTCTTCCACAATCCTCACAATCGGCCAGTTTACAACATTCCCGTCAACAATAAACCTGCAATTTCTAACATGCTCAGCTCCAGTATTTTTTAACGCTTGTCGTGAGGATTTTCTTATGATCGATGCAGTCATTCACCAACATCTCACCATACCGAGGAATATTTCTCTGACTAAACAAGAGATGCTGCAGGGTGATACAGGATGTGGAGAAAACTTTACACCAATCACTGTAACACAACCTCCCGACACAGGCGTCTAGTACTCGTCCACCTAAGGATTTTTTTGTCGCATCTTGTTTGAGAGTGTCCACGTCAGCCGTCAAAAAGCCACCAAATACGAGTAATTAAACGTGACATCCTTTGCAAAATGAATGGACGGAAGCAAACGGGCCGTGCTTAAACTAAAAACGACAAAATAACGTTGAGCTTGGCAGTGAGACTCCGGCAGACTGGTCCATGCATATTGGAGGCACACAGATGGCCTCAGCGCTGAATATGGATGAGGGATCTGACACCACAACTCAGACAGACAGCGTGATAAAAGAGAGAGCGAGAGAGAGGAGGGAAAGAGGAGAAGAGGGAAAGAAGGAAGGAGGGCCGATCAGTATCAGTAAATATGTCTGTTTTTAATAACCTCTCTCCGTTTTCTCTTTCGTTTTATCCCTTGCTTTCCCTTCCCCATCCTCCTCGTTCCCCAGTCGTTCCCTCTGGCTACGGCCGTATGAATTATGAGGCACAAATGAGGTGTGGGTGTGTGTTTGTGTGTGTGTATGTGTGTGTGATCGTGCAGCATAGCGTGGTCGTGTTTGTCTATGAGTGGGCTGAAGGCCACGGGTGCGCGAGCAAGAAGCGCAGCGCAACAGTAGCTGTCACAGCATCTGTCGGGCCAAGGGTGTGAAGGTATTCTACAGCGATACACAGAGCTTATAAAAAAAGACACACAATAATGCATTTTTCCTTTGTGGACAAATACACACAGAAAGAAAAAAACAACACATAAGATCACACAAGCATGCAGAGAACATGCAAAAAATAAACAAAGCACATTTATAGACATAGGTGAATAAAACATACTCATCATTCTTGCCTGGGGCTCTGTATCAGTGTTTGTTTCACATCCGTGTATGTATGTGTTTGTTTGTGTGTGTGTGTGTGCTCTCAGATATCTTTGTGTGGACCATTTTGAGCCTACAACCTACAAAGTGAGGACATTTTGGACAGTCCTCACTTTCTGAACCACCTTTTATGGACTGTATGAGGGTTAAGACTTGGTTTTAGGGTTAGGGTTAGAACTAGGTTTTGGTTAGGTTAGGGTTAGAACTAGGTTTTGGTTAGGTTAGGGTTAGGCATATAATGTGATGGTTAAAGTTATGGTAAGGTTTTTTTTTGTGTTTGTGCTGTGAGGTCTAATGAGGTCTTTAGAAAAGGTGGTCTCTGTCAGTATCGGGGGGGGTGGTCTGGAGCTCCTCACATGTTGCCACATTAACTCAGTCCCTCTCTCAGTTGGAGAGAGGAAGGCAAAGAGCGGAGGGGGAGGGACAGCTGGCAGGTGTGAGGAAAATGGGATGAAGACGAGAGGAGAGGAGGCATGGAGAGGAGGATGTGAGAAAAAGGAAGAGAGGATGTATAATGATGTGGCGATCAGACGAAAAGAGATGAGGACAGATGAAGAGAAACAGAGATTTGACACTGTCCTTTGATGTCACACATTATCACTACCTCTACTAATGGCGTTAGCTAAGAAATTTGTATTTTATTGTTTTTATTTCTCTTTTTGCTGTTTTTTCATAGAGCAAGTGCATTTTAAAAGCACGGGAAGTGAATCGTGCAAAGTAAAAGCCTTCTTAGAGACAGGACTTTCCTATTCCAGCAATAGGCCCGTTGAAATGAAAGTGATGAGCTCCAGCCAAATTGCATTTAACATGTTTGATGTATCACAGACACAGGGGATCAAGGAATCACACTTTGTAAAGAAAACTCTCTCTCTTGGTTGTTCACTGAGACTTTGATCAAAATTCATTTACAAGTTGAACAGTTTTCTACCAGACTAAAAAGTTTCTTTCTCACAATATTTGCGATTTGAAGCTGATGGGTTTGGGTTGGCCGTTAAAGAAACATCCCCGAGGTTCTTTAAAGTCAAATATCGACTTTGCTCGTCCTCGTTCTTTCATTCTTTCTATCTCATTTTTTTTCTGTCTCTTTCAAAACGGGGTACCATAAAACCGGCCTCCTCCAGGAACAGCTTGTAGTGTCTGTCTTCAAGATTGAAACAGGCCGAGTTTCACCTCTTGCCCGACTCCCCAGCGGCCGCTCGTATCAGCTGTTGAGCCTCGATTACTTCCTCCTGTATCTCCCGTCTCCATCAGCAGCAGCAGCGGGACGGAGCTCCGGGTGATACATCTCTGTCTGGGTCCAGGGACTTGATTTAGATCCGCTCTCTCTCTCTCCCGTCCCCGACAAATAAACCACGCCGCTCTCTGTTTACGTGCGTGCTGGAGCGTGAACAGGAGCGGGGACTTCTTGCCCGAGGCACATCACGGTGGCTCAATGAACACATTCTAATGATTGAAGTATCAGTGTCGGCGTGTTCAGCGTTCTCAAAGACGATCTCAGGTCTTTTGTTCCAGGTGTCACCACTGACTCCAAAAGGATTTCCACTCTACCAATTTCTCATGTTTGCTCCTTTTTATTTGAACCTTTTGCTATTTACTCACTTGTTTATTCTTTTGATTCGTTTTGTTTGAAATCACATTGGGATTCATTAGCGGTTTCTCATTTCAGAGACGTCATTTTCTTTTAACACATCAACGAGCCATTCCATAGGCGAAATCAGTTCTTTTATCCCCCACAACAAAGCCCCAGTCATCGTCCAAGCTACTTCAGATTTTTTATTGTTTGATGTTTGCAGCCCAATAAGCACCTCTCTATTTACGTTTGGTGTTATGTGGATATAGGAAGGAGAAAAACGTTTGGACTTTTGTCCAAGACATTGAAAGTGATTAAGTTAATGATTTAATAAAATGCTTGACTAAGATGGAGATCATTTTTTGAACAGAATTGTTGAATTCACACACTCTTGGATTTCCTGGAGTTTTACCTTAACATTACTGTAGTTACTACTTGCCTTTCCGTAAACTTAAGCTGAACCTAAGCCTAAACTTACACACACACACACACACACACACACACACACACACACACAGACAAATTTGTGCAGCTATCCATATTAAGACTTTGCATTGACTTCCATTCCCTGTTGCCAGCTTAACAAAAACCCTATCCCTAACCTTTACCATGACCCACTCACACTAACCCCAACCTTAACCAAACCAGAATTCACATCTCACCAATAGCATTAACATGTTAATGCAGGAAAAAAGGTCCTAAAGAGATAACAACAACAAGCTCACACACACCAGTAGATGTTAAAGTACCTGTTTGCTTTCCCTGCAGGAATAAATGTACACTTCAGTGGCAGTAATTACAGAGAATCAAGGCACTGACAGACACATGGGGAGAGAAGAGGAGAAGGGTAAAAGGACAGAATCAGGAGAAAATGAGGTGAAAGGCGGGTAAAAAAAAAAGAGCAAGAAATGAGGTGGGTTGGGATGCAGAGTGAATGTGCTGGGGTGCTATAAGTGGGAGAGGGAAAGGGAACTGTCGAGCGATGTACATTTCGGCACATAGCTTGCCTCTCTGCACAGTCAGCGGAGTGATGGAGCTGAGACAAAGGTGCAAAGAAATCGGCTGGCTTGTGTTGTGTGAAAGGAAGTGAGAGATGTCACAATAAAGACAGAGAGGAAAAGGGAGAATGTAGGGGATAGAAGAGGGAAGTGTCACTTCAGGAAACTTTGGGGAGGGATGACGAGGGCAAGGAACGCTGCCGACAAACATGACGTAGATGAGACAAGTATATCCGGAGCTGTGACGCATGCATGTCGCTCGGGAGTGGTTGTGGTGGAGGTCAGGGGAAATGGAAGGAGTTTGCTTTTGTGCAACTGCGAGTTAAGCTTCGTTTTAATGCGTTCACTGGAGTTTGACTGGCACAGACTCTTAGACAACGCAGATGTGTCATCGGTCCACTTACCAGAGAATAACATCCTCTGTGGCTCTGTAATGACGTGACGACACCGTACCTGCAAACTGAAACACAACACAGACACACAAATTGTACTGGATAAACTCCATGAGAAAAACTAAAACACTGCATTTGGCAATTTCATTTGATTCCGTTTTTTTTTTTTCAGTTGCACACACTCAATAACTTCTCTCTGAGGCATCACCCGTGAAAGACAGAAAGAAATCAAGAGGAAGAAGGAAAAGAAGGAAGGAAGGTATTCCTCTCGGAGGCATTACTCATGCAGGCTTTTATTTGCACGGGAGGAAGGTAGAAAGAACGAGGCAGAGGAGGAAGAGAAAAAAAGAGAAAGAAAGAAAGAAGGTGACATTGAATATATGTTCTCTGTGTACGATCCGTCTGAACTCACATTAGCTCAGGGCTTGTTTTAACAGTCAAATGTTCTCCCCCAGAGAACACAATTACATTCACTCCTGTCCTCCCTCCCTCCCCCCTCCCTCCCTACCTCCCTCTTTTTCTTCCTCTCCCTCACTCCTTGTTTCTTCCAAAGCATCAAGTATTTATGATTTAAATTCAGGGAGCACTACCAGATGCTCCCTACGGTCACACACAAACACACACATAGGTGGAACATAGCTAATGACACTGTGTTGGTTTGATTTAAATTGTCTCTGCTTTACAGTTGTGATGACTTCATAACACAATCCAGGACGCGGGTCGATATGGGAAAAAATTATATCAAGGTTACATTTTCATATCAAATGATATGGACAATAATCATGATAAATGTTTCCGTGTAAAGACCGATTTTTGCTCCTGAGACACGGTGAGGTAGTCCAAAACAGCCGACGTGCAATTTAGGAAAAATAATAGTTATTCATTAAATCATTTAAACATATTTATATAATCCACTCCCTTGAACATTAATGAAGCAAATTGATTTTTCTGTTTTCTAACAGGCCAAGCAAACAGCCGGGCAGTGCACTAGTTTTACAAATCTGAGGTAGATCAGTTATGTGTTATACCTACTCACTCGGCTTGTATAATATTTAACCAATATATCGATATAACTTTTGTTATCCTGATTAAAGTTATATTTCACAAATTTAGTTGCGTATAAAACTCATCAAAATAAAAAATCCCCAGTAACTTCAATCGTATTGGATTATGCTGGAACGCTGTTGACTCCTGAAACTCACAAAGTGTTTTGTGGAATCAAACGTTTAACCAACCCCTTCATCGGCATAGGGGCGAGGAAATAATGAGTGAATTCAAATTTTTGGGTGAACTATCGCTTTAAGGGATACAAATCTGCTGGAATCTAATATCTTATTCTTCCAATTTTCTGTCCCTGCGAATGCGACCAAGAATGCTCCTCTCTCTCGAGCTGTAAGCAAAACGGAAAGTTGGAGGAGACTGAACCATTTTATGCACAATTTATGCATTGGAGGCTGAAGTGAGAGTAGAAATTGAAATGGCCTTTCAGGCTATCATTATCCTGTGAGAACTCCCTATTCAACCCGCTTCCTCACACCAGATTATATGTAGGAATCATCATCACTGCACATCAGACACTGATTTCCTTTTTATATTACACCGCCAAAATTGTGAATTAACCAACTACATCAATAGTTCAGCCCTTCGATCAACTGCATATTACCTTCGGGTAAAAAGATAAAAAATGCTTTGAAATATAGTTGATTCCGTTCGTCTTACTTGGTATTCAATGACTGTACAAGGAGGAGGAGGAGGAGGGTGGTAGAGGAAGGGGGAAAGAGGAGAGGTTATGTCGTCCCCTCAGGGATTAGATTGACTGCTTAATTCAAGTCGTCAAACTGAAAGTCAAAGACAGACACAGGGAAGAAGGTGAGGTTTACGTACAGAGGACAGGAGGAGAGAGCAAGGGCAGAGAGAGAGCCGTACAGAGACAGAGGAGGTGTTGTTGTTATTGTTCTCTCTCAACCTTCCCCGCTCTATTGGATTAGAAGAAGGAAGTCGAATCCTGCTGCGACATTTGCATGCAGCTGCCCAGTGCTGATGGGAGGTGGTTTGTCGAAGCGACGGAGACACAAATGTTATGCTAAAGGAATGAAAATGTCAGGAGACATTACAATTCACTACACCACGTCCGTTCACCGAGAGTGGGTTCAGATTCCACAGGTAGACGAGGTTTAAAGGACACACACACACACACAGACACCGGACCTTTCAAATTAAATTTTCCGTTGACCATTGGGAGTTCTGTCTGCATGACAAACAAGACAATGACCTTTCCTAATAAGACACCGCTGATACTGCTTGCTGCCGCACACACACACACACAGACACACACACGGACACACACACACTCAAGCACAGGTTGGAAAGGATGGAGACTCTGTTGAGAAAGTCAAACAGGATTAATCCCGGTCTCTTGCCTTTTGTCGGCGAACATACATGTGCCCGCGTGTGTCAGTGAGTATATTTAGACATGTCGAGATGCCTCCACAGGCAATCCTCTTCTGCGTTACCATGGAAACGGCAGAGCCAAATTGTCAGTTTGCACTACAAAAGAGGGCTAAGTGATGCAGAGCACTGATATCGTTCTGTGGGTGTGTGTGTGTGTGTGAGAGAGAGAGAGAGAAAGAGAGAGCAAGAGAGAGTTAGAGAAGATGCAGGTTGCAATGTGTTATCTAACTCTATGTGTGTGTGTGTGTGTGTGTGTATGAATGAGTCACTTGTTTTCCTTATTGACACTGGTAAAACAATATTAGTGGCATCACGCTCACGCCCTCAGCCGCTAAATGTCTCCATGCGTGTTTGAGCTGGAAATGAAATCTTTCATGCTTTTCAGGCCGTTTGATCTCCCCACAGTCTGTGCCCAGCTCCTTACTGGCCCGTTCACACCTGCCAATCTCCCTTCCCCTTCTCCACTAATATCTCCTCTTCTCTTCCCCTCACTCCTTATGTTCTCACTTATCTCTCCACCCCTCGCTGGGCGTTCGTGGGGAGATGCAGATGTTTTTAGAAGGAAACGGAGAAGACAGATGATGAGGCTTCGCTGAGGTTCATTTAGCTGCTTTTGGGGGGTTCATGCAACTCCACCAAAGATTGTGTTAAAGTTGAAAACCTGACTTTGAAAACCTTTTAAGGCAAGCTGTCAAAAGAGAGAGTGTTTGTGTGTGTGTCATTATTTTGACTGTAGATTTCAAACTTCATTTCATTTGAATTGATGGTGACATTAAATGATAGAGCATTTTCCTGTTCACATCTTTGTGATTGGAGGCAGCAAGGCTCGAGGAGACCGTCCCCTGGTTGAATGATCCCACAGGTCGTCCATGCAAGCAGATGGCTATGATCCATAGTTGAGTTTTATTGTTAGGTGCTAGTTATTTTAATGGGAGCAAAGGAGGAGGTCAGAAGCCGGGGTATAAAACACAGCAAAGGCAGTGTAAGGAGGAGGTCGGGCTGGGTGGAGAGATGGGTTGACACAACGCATGAGACTACAGCTGTTTATTTAAAAAAACAACACAACCATAACTATGTCTTAAGGATGTATTTATTTTTACCATGGTCTTTTCCTAAACCTATCCAAGCAGTTAGAGAGCCTTAACATTTTGATTATGATTTCTACCATAGCAGAGGTCCAGTCCACCTGCCACTGGTCTGCTCTATGACACGTATCTGGGGGCATTGGAACCTTAACTTAAAAAATGAACTTCATGATTGTTTAGGTTTGAAGTAGTTGTTTGACACCATGCGATTAAAATGTGTGGTTCAAACAAGGATTCATTTCAGTTTAAGTAGTTCTGACACACTGATGTATGTTCAAATGTTCAATATACCAGTAAGTTTGCTTTTGACAAGTTATCTGACGCTATAAAAAATGGGTCAACACCCTGATTGACAGCTGAGACTGACTCACAGACTCTGGCTCCAAATGCGCAAGATGGCAGCGTTTATATCAGGAATATTCATGCTCCATGTCTGGATAGTTGGAGGAAGTATCATCCATCTTTTGTCCGTGGTACAGCCTCAGAGCTGATTGCATGGCTGCAGATGTGTTTTCAAATCTATAAAACAAACTGAGCACTTAATGATAAAGTAAGAAAAGGCCTGTTAGAAATTTCAAAATGGAACACACTGAAGGTTTTCTGTCCGAGCTGTTTAAACATCTTTTAACTTACTTATCCTCTCATGCTGTTTAAACACAAACTCTAATCCCAATTCTACTTCTCAGACACAAAAACATCTAAAGTTTGTGGCATAACTCGAGGCGAGGTAAACCTCAGTGTGACTGAGACAACTGCTCCACGGAAAGTGGGCTTCAGTTTTGAGGGAAATAACAATGTAATTAGTTTTGTCAGATTCTTAATAGCCTGCTAACTCCGGGGTCTATTGTTCACTGTTCCGTACTGATACATGCTGACAGTGATCAAAATGAAAGTAAAACTGCAGCCCATGGTAAAATGTGGGGACAAGATCAGCACAATCCTCTTCAAACAAAGGGCATGTAGGCGTGAAAGTACGCCAGCAGTAGACACAAATACCCCCCCCCCCACCCCCCCCACCTCCCGACGAGGAGCACAACTGGCTGAAAAACAAATCTGAGAGAACAAGGAGGGAAACACAACTCTTACACCTCTTCTCTCTGCCTGTTTGCATCAGCAGCTTTGCTTTATATATGTTTTGACCAACACATGCTCTAACCTGCTAGTTAGAATAGTGCGAGGGAAGGTCAAAAGGCTTGGTTACAGGTATGCACTCTTCTTGAGGGCGGCCTCCGAGTGGTCTGTCTCTGTGTGTGTGTGCCGGCCGGTTTTGGGGAGGAAACAAGATCAGGTGTCATTAGCTTGTGTAACGCAACGGACGAGCGAGTGTCCAGGGCGGATGAAACAAGATCATTTGGATTCGCAGTCCATGCTGGTGAACTGCCGAGTGTCTGAGCATGTGCACGATGTGAGAGAGCAACTAGTCATCTCATCCTCTCATCGTTTTTCATTTCACTTCAACGATAAGTTGTTTCTGTGTCCATCTGCGCGAGTGGCAACGATTGAGCGTAAGAGAGCGCGGGAGTGGGATGAAAGAGGGGAGGAGCAGAGAGAGGAGAGACGTGGCAGGGCCGTGGGGCGGCTGAGAGACATTCACGGACAATACACAAGATCCACAGTAAAAATGTGCACACATTTGGTACCTGTACATGCATTCTCCTTTTCTCTCTCTGTCTTCCTCTCTCTTTCTCTCTCCCTGTCCGTTAGATTTATGTGGTTTCCAGACAGGGAGTTGAGGGAACAATGTGACAGCCATTAACTATATTCTCCAAGTCAGAGAAGATGTTTTGCCGCTGCCTAATCCAATAACAACAAACAGCTTATACTCCCATTTTAAGTGAAACACTTCACCCCTAATGCGTAAAGCAGAGACACCGGTTGTAATTTCATACTGCGCTCCTTGATATTTGCCTAGAAAAAGAAGCTGTAATAGAAAAATGTGCTCCTGCCTGAATATGCATTGATATCATAGACAGCTGTGGTAATTGTAGGGTTAATTTTGACACGTGACAGATTGACGTTAAAACGAAACAAGCAATTGCTACTTTTCAGATATTGCAGGTCTGCGGGTCATTTAAAAAAAGCTTAATTAATCACACATAACAAGGGTTGGAATTAGAAGAAAAAATGTATTATGCATATCAAGGGCTAAGCATCTTTTTATATTGTTATATATGCATCTACCATTTAATGATTTATATGGATCAACGACCATTTGAGAGATTCTGCTGGTGTTTATATTATATATTGTTTATCATTTCTGAGTGTATGAGGAAAAGTGGATGTTGATGTGTTTCCATTAACAGGACTTATTGAAAGTACTTGACGGGTGTTCTTTTTTTTTTTTTTTTGTAATTTATGATTATAACATTTTTGAAATATAACCACCACAAACCGTCCCACTCAAAAGACAAGTAAGTCAGTTGATTAAGGAAAAAGGCTGACTGAATAATTAAAAACAAAGATATTATAAGTAACAATTCCTAAATGAGACTTGACCTATGTTATATATACAGTACATATATCATATCAGGTGGGTAGGATGAGTCATATATGGTTGCAGTGTTATGACACAGCTTCTCAACTGGCTTCTCAGAAAAAGTCAACACACAGCATATATTGACACTGCGATAGAACAACATATTCCCAATGAGCCGTTCCTCAACAAAGCTGTTATCTGTACAGTGTCAAGTGTTTTAATTTGTGTTTACTGGAGTCTTGTTCCAGTGTCTCTGTGTTTACCATCTGAAAGTCCTCCCTTCACATCCTGCTGTCCGGGGGGGGGGGGGGGGGTGTGTTATGGTAAAAGGACATCTGTTAGTCATCTCTCAGTAACCGTAGAAACGGGGGATGTTAAATTTGCCGGCACCTTCGGAACAGAAAGGAACGGAGAGAAGGAGATAGGTGAAATATGGAACGGGTAGAGGAATGATGGATGTCACTGTGACAGGCTGCACTTAGCATAATGAGGTGTAAGGTCTTTGTGTGTGAGCGTCGGTTGGCACATTTTTTGCACGTCAGTCAAACAAAGAGAAATCAAGGTGTAGCGAGGAATTAATCAGCCCTCTCTTCTTGTCAGGGGAGTGTTCTGATGGACATTGTTATTATGTAAATGATTGTTCCAGAGTGTGCACTGCAGATCCCGATTCGGCCTCCTCTGTCGCTGCCTCATTTGCAGCGAGATCTGAAAGCGAGTGGGGGGGGGGTAATGTGGGTGTAAAAGGTTACGCGCAGCACCTCCGTGAGCGGAGCGAACCAAACTGACCTCTGAGTCACAGGAACCTGCAGATCAGAGCCGCGTGAGCTGCCCCGAGCTCCGTTCCCACTGCAGGCTTAAACCAGTTGTGGAGATCTTCAAGACACATTCAACCCACTCTGTCAGATCTGTTTGATTCTGATCCCTTTAAAGGCAGACAGCTTTTATATATATATAAAGTAATATCTCTAAAGTTGTTTGTATTTTTGGAAATCTCCCAAAACAGCCTCCAGAGCAGATTGAGGAAAGACCCCCTCCTGTTGATGTAGGAGAAAACACAGCTTTGAAGTTCAGGAGTCCCTCGTTTCGAACTGAGACATCCCGCCATACAGCTGTTTCTCTATTGACGGCAACAACCAGAGCACAGCATCTTCAATGAACTGGTGCAAAAACGGAGGCTTAATAAAATACAAAGATATTCACATCTCCAACAGACCATTCCAAAAGCCTCTGTTCAGAAAATGCAGCCCTGCTGGGAGTATATTGTTTCAGGCACTGATGAAATGATGAAATACGTTCCGGGAAGCACAGTTGGAGGAATAGATCCACGAGTTCTTCAGGCTCTTCAGACGCTAAAAATCACTGTATAACAGCTTATATGTGGAGAGGCGACAATTATTTCACCTTCTACTGAAATTACAGATCGCAAAGTCATCTGCCAGGAATGTGCGCTGGCAGGCATTTGATTGGCCGAACAACGAACATGACGGTAAATGGTAAATGGACTGTATTTATGGAGAGCTTTTCCAGTATTGACCACTCGAGTTAGGTTCAGCTCATTGGTCAGACACACCCGTGATGTTTTTCCAAACCCTGCACATCGACAGCCCCAGTGCAGTGAACACATTGGAATGACAGAAGAGGCCTGCGTTTTTCATAAAGTGCGTGAACATGGTATATAGGACCTAGGGTGAACTATAACTGAGTATAATCATACAAACATAGCCACTCACAAGTATGTACACACGGAATTTGACTCTGGTTTAGCATTGCTGTCAGTGTACTTACATAAATAAATGCACCTAAATAGACATACAGCTAGGGAGAAGGACTTTACAAACTAAACAAATAAGTTTCAGAGTTCAAATTAGCTGGCCGGATTCAGCAAACACTGCTGGACAGACTTGAAACTTGGTAGAAGGATGTGGGATGGGTCAGGGAAGAACCCTTTAAAATGTTGCTCCGGAATCCAGGATTTTTTTCCCTTTCACTTTAAGGGGTTAGTATTGGGTAGTTTGAACTATTTTGTGCAGATCCAAATACAAATCTTGATCTGGATTTAAATGTGGTTACATAGGGTGTTGGCATTTTTAGCCGGTGTACCAAATCAAATAGGTCTTGAAAAACTGTGACCACCAGCTGAGAACCCTAATGTGCCCTTAACCAAAAGGCTTGATTGGATTTAATGGGAATGTTGGGCCTTTGTTGAGATATGAGTGCCACTCTAGTTTGTTTTTCAAATAGTCTTTGCACGGCTGTCATGTTTTTTTGTACTATGTCCATTAAAATGCTTCAGGTTTGGATATTTACCTCAAATTCATGGAAATAAAGTTCAATAAATAACTTAATAGTTCTTTTAAACTTCTCAGAAATCAACTCATCCTCACAAAGAAAGTAAGAGATGGAAACGAGAACTCGTATTTATATCCCCGAAATAAATTCTCAACCTCCCACTTAACCTTAAACTTAATGGAAACCTTGTCTTCAACAATAATCTCAAACAGTTTGGATTAAAATAAAAAAGATAAAAAGCCCTGCACTTATTAATTTAATGTTCTGAATAAAAGATTTTCTTTTGTTTACTTTGCAACTTGATGAGACCCTTAAAAACTGCACAGAAGCACTTAAACTGCTGAATACAACTGCACTGGGGAATAATTGATTTTCCTCATTTCACTGGGTGTGAAACATTTCGTGTTTCGTAGAGTGAGAACGAAGCCCACAAGTGTGTGTCTGCTTTAACCTCCTGTGTGCATCACAGGTTAACAGCAAGAGATGTGCAGCAAAGTGTGTGATGCACACAGACAAGAGCAAGAGTAAGAATTTATGCCCTGAAGTAAAAAAAAGGATTTTTCAACTACAGCAGAGGTTAGGAGTTTGTGTAACCACTGCATGCACTTGTCTGTGAACGTGCCTTCATGAATGTGTGAACCTGTTTGCGGATTTGTGTGGATTTCTTTCCGATTCCTCTTTCCTTATTCTTCTTTTTCCTTTCCTTCATTTCTGTGAGGTCAGTCCAGGGTAGATCCCATGTAACCTCCAAAATAATCCTCATAATGTAGATAGGGGGAGCGTATAATCAGACGTTGGGTCTGAGAGTTGTCTGAAACATTTTGTGCACTGAAGGTACATTTATTTCCTCTTTAAATTATTTGACGTTGACCTAAAGTCTTTATGAATATTGTCTGCGACAAGAGAAACAATATATTCTATTGTCAGTGTGTAACACTAATGGACATAAACCACAAGCTCTAATCTAATTTAATGGAATAAGTAATGTACTTTACGTGATAATAAAGATGTATATCACCACTTTGGTTATTTTTCTCCACCTGAATTATCCAGTCACCAGGGGGGGGAATCATACATCTGTGCAATTACAGAAACACAAAGGTTGACAATAAGTCAAATAAATGTTGACGTATGTGGCAAATGTCAGCAGAATTAGCTTAAGAATGCCAGGGAGCTTAACATAAATGTTAATTATGTATTTGGCATTTCACAATTGTGGGGCTGAGGGAGGAGCAGGACAACATAAATTGTGCTTAAACACCCATAAGAAACACACGTGCACACACACGCACACACACTGAACATCAAAGTGAGTAGTGTGACAGTTAACTGACAGCTTGATCAGTGAGTCTTATTTCTCTTCCTGTGACTGATCCGACAGGAAACAGACACACAACCTCCGTATCCAGGCAACTGCCCTGTTTCTGTGGCACTGAGAGATGGACAGGATGCACGAGCGTGTGTGTCTCTACATGTGTGTGAATGACGGCTGTACGAGCCCGACATCTTGCACTTCACGGCCTTCATACAGTTCTTTTCAGTATTTTTCAATGCATCCTAGAGACATATTTTCTCTTATTACACATTTCTATAACTTTGTTTTATTAAACATTGATTCTGCATAATGCACAAGTCCCATTATATGCTTGGTCAGTAGATTTAATCCGTCAGTTTTTCTTGTTTCAGAGAAATAAAACAAATCCAGGAGTTGAGTCAATCAGTCTGCAATTAAGAGTTGGGCTGAAGAACAATGTCCATCACCAATGGTTGACATTCAATGGTGCGTTCAGTGTCAGGATCCGACCGACAACTAGATTCATGTAGGCTTGTTATCAAGTCAATTAGTTAGAACCGATACACATAATCACCAGCGTGTTTTTCTATATTAACCAGCGATGGTGACACTCAGGGGAAAAATTAGAGGATGCCGCTAATTGTTTTGTCTGCGTTGCTAATGCTAATGATGTTTGCTCATGATCGTCAGCTTCAAAGCTTATTAAACCTGCACACCACAGGGATAAAATCAGGTTTCTTTGCAGTGAGGTTGTTAAATGTTGTGAAACCGCAGACTACAGATGGGCATTAACCAAAAATGTATTGAAACCACATCACATCAGGAGCATGTCCTCTCTACGGAGGCAGCAGTGCTTTTTACATTTGTCCACACTGGACCAAGTCAGTTGATTAAGGAAAAGGCTGACTGTTTGGAGTTTTTATGAAAACTGAAGGCCGCCACAGGTTCTCTTTCATGTTTGGAAGGGGAGTCTCAGGTGATTCAGCTGCAACATGCAACTTCACCAGTAGATGTAACTAAATTCTACACACTGCAACTTTAAGAACACATTCAGTGTACAATACACGGTCTCCTCGTCTTTCCGTTTTGCTGGTTGAGTTGTGTTTCAGACAAAATATCTGTCACATTGTCACAGCACCTGTGCGTCTGCAGCTGTCGAAGGGTTTCCTCCATGAGGATGTGTTTATCAAAAACGAATACATTGAAGCCGTTGCACAGCCCTTATGCAGGCTACCTGTTGGATACGTGACCCGAGGCAGGACTCCTATTAAAGAAAGAGAGTGATGCCCCTCTCCTCAGAGTTTCATGGAAATCAGTTCAGTAGATTGTGTGTAACCCTGCTGACAGTCAGACAGACAAACGTAGTGAAAACATAGCCTCCTTGGTGAAGTCATAAATTCAATGATAAAGTCAAGAGTTTGAGCTTTAGTCCTAATATAGGACTCCCTGCAAACATCTGGGTCACTACATTTTTTTAACATAAAAAATGTTTCTAGTTAATGTCAGACTGTATCCATAAGGATTCAGTCTTCCAGGTCACGGTATAACTGCAGTATGTGCTGTATCTGCACAAGCCTTTTTGATGAAGGGTGAAAAGTCTTCCAGAACCTCTGGCCAGCCAGGTTGCCTCTTACAACACTTAGCAGTTGACTTTTTTAGTGAAATGAATGACTTCAGACCAGCTTGCAGCATCAGCAGTTTGAGGTCAATGAGCTGCTGCTCTCGGCCAATAAAAACGTCTGCAGTAACTGTTCAGCTCCGTTTGATTCATGCTTTGCTTTTATTCAGTGTGACTGGAGGAACGGAGTTTTCAACCAACCCGGATTTATGTGGAGAGCATCCGACGAGATTTGAGAACACACAAAACAGAACACCGTTTTTTGTTGTAGCATGAGAAAGTGTCGATGCATGACTAACTGCATTTAGGCAAAGCACAGAAAAAATCAAATTCCTGTTGGTGGATGTAAAAATAATCCAGTATAATCAGATCTAAACATAATCTGCAGACGAGACGCATTTTGATTTTGATTTTATTTTCACAGTAAACACCAAACCGGAGTAACTTTGCATGTATGGATGCATGCGGGGCCAGCAAGGACACATATCATGTATGTTTGTGTATGTATCTGTGAGAGATGTTGGTATACAGCATACCTGTGCTTGAGCTTGCGTTCCTGTACGTGTGTGAATCCCGTGCACGGATTTGTGCATGTCTTAATCCTCTCTGTCAAAATGATTTTACAGCCCTCGCTCATCTCCTCCAGATTTCCAAACAGAGGAAGAGGAGATTAGTCACACCTCCTCCACTCTTGCTCTTAGTCTCTCCCTTTATCCTCTCTTCCACAAGTGTGTGCGCGCGTGTCTGCGTGTGTGTGTGCGCACGTGCAAGTGTGTTTGTGTGTGGGATCAGCGGTTTTACGTAAAGCTCCATAGAAAAGGCAGGAGTCAAGTAGAGAATCCTTGGCAGCAGAATGCAATTGCTGCTCAAAGGACCATTTTCTGCAGAGCTGACCTTGCCATATTGGGTTTTCTGCAGAACAGTCCACACTCACAACACACACACACCTATACACGCTTCAGATGATGAGGCTGCAGGGAGCGATTC
This sequence comes from Platichthys flesus, assembly GCF_949316205.1. NCBI lineage: Eukaryota > Metazoa > Chordata > Actinopteri > Pleuronectiformes > Pleuronectidae > Platichthys > Platichthys flesus. Next base: position 13,512,575 of record NC_084948.1, read on the forward strand.
AAAATCATGCAAGAGAAGTGATAACTGTACACAGAGGGACAAAAACATGTACAGGAGGAATTGTGAAAAACAGGTGTATGCATCAATGTAACGTGTGTATGCACATAATATGTACATTACACATACAAAAACACACAAAATGCATATATCTGAGGACACGCCCACACAAAGATGACAGAAACTAGTTTTTTGTCAGGATTATGTGCCCACGTTTGTCTTAGCAATGATAATTACCACGTAATCACCCATTCACACACGGCGCATAATTACCTTCAAAGCTTTTTATACACAGTGTGTGTTTGTACAGTGTGTGCAGGCGTGCACGTGTGCGTTGAGGCCAAAAGGAAGTGGTTCCCTCCACTGTGGAAGTCTGTGTGATGACACGATGACCTCCTCATCATTACCTCTCTGTCACCATCGACCTTTAACCCAAACAAAGCTTGTGTGGGGATGGGGGTGGGGACATCTTAATTTACAAAATGTAATTTTGCTCTACGTGGTGTTTTTTTTAAACCACGTGTGCTGATTTCTTGTTTGCCAGAATTATAATCTTTTCCCACGGCCAACATATGAAATTTCAAAATCATTTTCATTTCATGTATGTGGCCAAAATATCAAAAGAGTTTGTCTAGTTTACATTGAATGTCCACAAGAGAGTGAGATCCAAAACTTGTGTCACACAAACATCGAACTTAACGTCAGGAAATTTGGATTTTGTATCTATTCTGTAATAATAACAATTTCTCTCTCTCTCTTTTTCTCTCCTTTTCTTATTTATGTATCTCCACATCTTGATGATACCGTCGGATCTTTCTATTTAAGGTAAGAGACTTGTGCAGACACAACAGTCAGAATGATACATGGATAGATGGATAGATAGATAGATGGATAGACTGAAGATGGATAGACTGAAGATGGATAGATTGATAGATGGATAGAGTCAAAGGGGCAGGATGGATCAATATGCAAGCTGATGAAAAGAAAGATTGATGGAAGGACTCATAGAGGGGTAGACAAATCAACAGATGGACAGATGAATAGAGTGATAGAGAGATGAAAAAAATGGTGGACAGAAGGACAATCGCATCGACAAGTCTGCTAACGGAGATTTTGGCTGTGATGGCTTTCCTCTGTAGCCATGACAGCACCGCCACATACCAGCTGGACTGGAGAGGAGATGCATGCGCACACACACACACACACACACACATACATGCAGGAAGAAACACACAAGCACACACACGCTGCACGCTGCACTCCACAACCAAATTACTTTATAACTTAAATTATAAACACCTCCCTGCAGAGAGGAAAATTATGCAAATACACCCGACTGTGAGAGGAAGGATGTTCTTGACTTTGATAGCGATTCCTGTGGTTCAACTTAAATCAGTCAGATGTGGCTTACTAGTAACATATAGCAGAAGCTGCTAGAGACTACAGATCCAGAGTCCCGGCAATAGCTTCGATAGCTGCAGAAGTATCAGAAGAGTGATGCTGAGGAGCTGAGGAGCTGAGGCCCTGTTCAGACCTGCTGATGTCTCTCAGTCGGTCCGATTACAAGTCGTCAGCTCCAAGGTGTGGACGCAGCGCGGGCTCACCACTCAGACAACACTCTGAGTCGCGTCACATTGTTTTAGGTAGAACTAATTCGTCCCTGGCCACTGCTCAACGGACGCCCTCTCAGTGTTTCACTCGCCGTAACATCAAGTTTGATCAGGTACTGCCTCCTTTAGCTAAACTGCTCATCCTCTATGGGTCAAGTTGGGATCTGGAGTCAAACAACAACCATCCACGCTCACATTCACACCCACGGTCAACTTACAGTCTCCAATCATCCTAACCCGGGTCTACGTGTCTTGTGATACAGCTGGAGTAGAAAAGCCACCCACACATCAAATCAAATCAAATCAAATCAAAGTTTATTGTCACATGCACCAATGACAGCGTCATCGGAGCAGTGAAATTCTTATGACATGGCAGGCAAACAACTACGCAGTAGGCGACTTTACAAAATGACAAAAAAAAAAAACATACTATGTAACATAACATATAACATTACATTGTAACATATGACATATAACACAGTCAAGTGAATATTAAATTAAGTAATATGAATATATGTATAACATATAACATAGTCAAATTAAAGTCAAAGTTAACTGAAGCAGCAGTTTACAGGGTGAAGGAGTGGGGAATATTAAATAAAATAATATGAATATATGTATAACATATAACATAGTCAAATAAATTCAAATGAAGCAACAGTTTTCAGGGTGAAGAAGTGGGGAATATTAAATAAGATAAGTATATGTGAAGTAAGTGTATTTGTATTTGTATCATTCGGGAGCAGAATGTACATGGTGACTATTCAGAGGATAGAAAAACAAACAAACATGCAATCTAACATAACATATAACATCACATCGTAACATATAATGTAGTCAAGTATAGCATTAGTTTACAGGGTGAATGGAGTATTAAATTAAATAATATGAATATGAATATATACGAGGAGAACAGTCAAGCTCCAAACTCGACCCCGACCAAGCCAGATTCCTGCAGTGAGCCGAGAGTGCGAACCTTCAGCTGCCTTGACCACGTATTGATCTTCTATATTTATTTACAATTTAAAATGAGTAAAATCTCATTTCACTCTAGAGCTGTGTGCGACACATCGATCTGCTAAGCCACTCCTTGCCTCCCTCCCTCCCTCTCTTTGCCTCCCTCCCGCTCTCTCTCTCTCTTTTGGATTGTGTTTATTCGTAAATAGAGACAATGAAATTAAATGGGAAATGAGATCCAATCAAACGTGGTCACCGGGGACACATATAATGTCCGGTGTGAATCTACGTACTTGGAGCTTGGAGTTCGCCATTTGTGATGGTATCACACTATGGGCACGTTAGTATCAGGTGTGAACAGGTTATGACCAGTAAAATATGAATGTATATTCAATATTTTCATTCCAACTTGATTATTTAAAACAATTCTTCTTACAAGATTATGCACAATTCAAAACACCACTTCATTGGAGACGTTGTAGTTGCAGGTCGATTTTGAATAGATGCTTAATTTCAACAGATGTAAGGTTTCCACGAGTTGGCTGCTTCACACATCCTTTGTCACAGGATTAACATGACGGTCACGTTATCCCACATTTACCTTTAATAATACTTATTATCTTGATTTGATACGAGTTCAGCTCCTGACATTCAGACTAACAAAGGAGTGCAAACCGCGGGCGCCTCACCTTTTCATCCCCGTCTCGCTGCCTGCAGTCGTTACTCTTCCAGTCGTTGAACTCTCCCTCATTGTTTTTCTCAAAGTCACACACACACACACACACGTCACTGTCAAATTAGGGGTTTTGTGAGTTGTACACACACCGAGAACACACTGCGTTGGAAAGAGAAGAGCAGTGATCAGATCTCAGGCCGTCGCGCTCCAAACACTACGTCCTGCAATCTCCAGCAAACTCAGCAGAGCTACAGACAATCTGTGAAACAAAAGTCCGTCATCTCCTTCTGCATAGTGTGCAATTTAAAATCACATAGAAGAGCAGTTATTAAAGGACCGTTCTGCTGAGTTAGCAATTAATTCCAGGAACATGAATCAACTCACAATGAGCAGTTTAAAAAAAAAAAGATGAAGTTTGATAGAGCAGAACCAGACAGGTTTGAATCAACATGCTCCTTGGCTCCCCTGAAAAGGACATGAACTCTGACTCTGATATATTAAAATGGAGCTCTGAAACTTCGTCCATTTTGTTTATAGGTTGCAGATTTAGATTTTCTGTTCCATGAGCTTCCTGAAATAAAAAAAATAATAATCATAAAAAACAATGCTGTGTCTTTTCCTGCTACGGACAACCATGCAGGGTGGGCCTGCCCTCAAATCTTATATGTTTTAACGTTAAGATAAGATAAGATTTGATTAGATGATCCTTTATTAGCCCCACTATGGGAAAATGTAACATGTTACAGCAGCAAAAAGAAAATAGTGAAATACACACTCAGTAAAGGTAATAAAAATTAAAAAAAGTACAATATAAACACAAAAAACTATAAAATAGAAATATGTACAATGTAAACAAAATGTTGTTAGTTCAATTAGTTGCAAACCTGAGTGAGAGATTTAAGGTACATGTGTGCATGTATGTGATTGTGTAGTATTACCAATGTAATTGTGTAATTTGGGCACCTCACCAACAACACAATGATCTGGGGCCGGGGTGTGTTATGTCGGCAGTGGATAATGTAGATAAGAAGCAGGGACATGTCCCTTTCCTCTCTCCTCTCATGTCGACGTGACCTCCTTTCCTCTCATTCGTCTCTCCTCTGTAAAAGTCCCGGGTCACCTTGAGCGTATGCATCTCTCGGGGCAGTACCTCCAGGAGCAGGTACTGAGCGTGGATGAATGACCAGCAGCCGAGGGAGGTCGCCGCAAGTCAAAATGAATACGCTAACTAAAGTAGTTCCTTTCTGTAAGCAGACAAAGTGTGGAGCTTTCTTTATCGCTGGCTGTTACCTAGATAACATATTAGGAGTCAGCTCTAATGTTTATACCCGGTGTGTAAAGATCTCTATCTCTCTCTTTTTTCCTCTTATCTCTTGCCTGTATCTTTTCTTTCTTTCCCTTTTTTCCATTCCTTCCTCTGTTACCTTGTCCACGTATCCTCCAACCTTTCCCACCCCAATTCAATCCACCTGAACCTGCCGTATATTCTAATCCTGTGTTTCCGTCAGTCGCTCAGCCTCCCTCATCTGTCATTTTAACTTCCTTCGACATGCTCCCTCTCTCTTTCTCTCTTTCTATCCCTCCCCTTCTCAATCGTTCCTCTTTCATTCTATTCCTCTCCCATCGTTTGTCGTCTATCAATCACTTCATCCCCATCTATTTCCATATCGTCTCTCGTTTCATGCATCCTCAACTTCTGCCTCTTTCGGCCTGTTCCCATGTCATTTCAATCTTCTCTCACTCCGCTCTCTGCTGCTGCTCCTCTCTCTCCAGTATTGACTTCAGTCAGTCTTAGCGATGAATTGATAACAGCAGATTCAGATTTAGGGTCAGGGCTTGAGTGTCACACTGCACCATGCATGTTTGGCTGTGTGAGTGTGTGTGTCTGTGTGTGTTTCTGCTGTTTCGGCATTGCAGTTCTCGGTTCATTAGAAGGAACACTGATGTAACCAATCGCTCTTTGCTTTCCCTACTTTTTAATTCATCACAGCTTTCGCCAGCGAGATTCTTTAAATTATGCATTTGTGTGGATTTTCCTCCGATTCACACCAAGAACCATACACACATACACTCAGAGTCCCATATCATACACACCTAGGACACAAATGTGTAATCGGCTGTGCAGACACTCTTCAAACATATTAACCTCGCTGCGTGTGTAGACTACACAGTTTAAACATCCGAGAAGCACACATACACACGGAAGGGCACGCACTCATGCCAATGGACACGCTCACGTTTATACAGGTAAGTAGCACGTCCATGATAAAAGAGTTCAAATGGTCGACCTTGAGTGTGTGAGAGCAGGATTGTGGAAGAGAATTAATGGCCTGACTACAATCTCTGCATTTGACTTTGACCACTCAGAGGAAATGCATGAGTGCCAAACACACACACAAACGCTCACACACTCTCTTTCATTTTCTCACAAACACACACGCTGTCTTTCACTCACATACACACATTTTGTCTCATTTGGATCGGGCTTTGGTCCTCATGAGGACTACTAGTCCTGACAAGGTCAGTTTTAAAGCTGGAGAATATCCTTAAGAGAAAAAAAAAAAAATGAATACACACTTATTTGTTTTTGCTTAGCAGAGGTGATGTCTTCCACCTCTTGTGAAACAAAACGACTTCTCTCCAGCTTTTATCAGGTCATATGTGTTTAAGAGCGACACATTACATGTGTGTAGTTGTGTTACAGTGATGTCTGCACACAGTGTTCAGCTGTGATGAAAGTATGGAGTAATGTGGAATGCTTTCTCTAAATTAAACTTGTATTTAACACAATGCCACTGCCACTGCCACACACAAACACACGCACACACACACACACACACACACACACACAGAAGATAGGAGATGTAGTTATTTGAAATTCAAAGTAGAGTTCTGCAAGTCCCTGATAAGGCAGCCTAAGGTAAGATACCATAAATATTAATATTACTTTTACTATGTCACTGGGTTTGCTTCAATGTGCATTGTGTGTGTGTGTGTGTGTGTGTGTGTTTGTGTGTGTTTATGCATGTGTGTGTTTATGCATGTGTGTGTTTGTGTGTGTGTGTGTGTGTGTTAGTATGTGTGTGTGTGAAGTAGCTACCATCCATCACCCAACGACCTATCAATCACTTCTTGTCCAATCAGCTAAGTGGACCTCACTAGAATTTGTGCCTAAACATGTGTGTGTGTGTGTGTGTGTGTGTGTGTGTGTGTGTGTGTGTGTGTGTGTGTGTATGTGTGTGTGTGTGTGTGTGCGTGTGCGTGTGTGTGATGCAGCGACCATGTTTTGGACGGCTTCATTTCATTGAGTTTCTCCGTCTCGTCAGCAGAACACATTTAAATGTTGTGTACAGTTTGTCAGGCGTCTCCGGCTCTGCACAAATTAAAGCAGATGTATATTCTGCTGCTGATGACGCAATCAATTAATATCCACACACAACTGTCAGACCATATACGCTGGTAATCTGATCTATTTTAAGGACTCATGAGTGTCAGGCTTTCTGTCCAGTCCACTCTGTCTGTTCGACTTTGGCGGGAATCCTTTGGTCAGAATTACGGCCCCGGGCAGTAGCTACACTGTCATGCCATTTGTGTGCCTGTGTGTGTTTGTGCGTGAGTGTACGTGCAAGACCTCTGGGCCGAGTATTGATTGAGTGTCTGATGCCCCATTGTCAGCACAGAGTTAGCCTCATTAGAAATAGGTCACGCAGCCCCCTCCCCCTCCTCCTCGCCCCCCCCCCCTCCCTCCTCACGTATCTTCATCACATCTCCTAACCTCACCACCTTCACCTCCCACGACCCCAGCGCTCCCTCTCATCTCCTCGCTCTCTCCCTTCTCGTCCTCCTCGCCCTTTCACAAAAGGAGACACAATGGCAGCGAGGCGTTGTCACCGATGCTGTCGGTTGCAAATGGGGTTGGCAACTGCGCTCATTGTGAAAAAAAGGTTAATGAACCGTGAAGGACAAAGGTTTAATGAAACACAATAAGGTTTAGTGTAATTATTGGCAGCGGTTCCTCTTTTGACCTCAAACAGCAGCTGGTGAGTAATGAATTTAACATGGTCCCTTACTGGCTCATGCAGGATTTCCACAATTCCAAAATATAATAGTTACATGAATAATAAATACATCCCTTAGTCCCCAACACTCGGTAAAAAGAAGCAATCAGTGTCCTTTTAATATACACGGTAATACACAATGCCCTCCATGATATGAAACAAATATGGACACAAAATAGAACAGGTAACCGCTCTCGGACGTTCACTGAGCCCTGGTAAAATGTCTGGACAATGAGATTCATGGCGATTGGTGGCCGTGTGGATGACGTTTCTAGCAATGATCGAGGCAAATATGGAAGAATACAAATATCACTCACTCACTCACTCATCGTCATCCGCTTATCCGGGGTCGGGTCGCGGGGGGAGCAGCTCAAGCAGGGGGCCCCAGACTTCCCTTTCCCGGGCCACATTGACCAGCTCTGACGGGGGGATCCCGAGGCGTTCCCAGGCCAGTGTTGAGATATAATCTCTCCACCTAGTCCTGGATCTTCCCCAAGGTCTCCTCCCCACTGGACGTGCCTGAAACACCTCCCAAGGAAGGCGCCCAGTGGGCATCCTTACCAGATGCCCGAACCACCTCAGCTGACTCCTTTCTAAGTAAAGGAGCAGCGGCTCTAATCCGAGTTCCTCACGGATGACTGAGCTTCTCACCCTATCCCTAAGGGAGACGCCAGCCACCCTTCTGAGAAAACTCATCTCGGCCGCTTGTACCCGCGATCTCGTCCTTTCGGTCATCACCCAGCCCTCATGACCATAGGTGAGGATAGGAACGAAGATCGACCGGTAGATCGAGAGCTTTGCCTTGCGGCTCAGCTCTCTTTTCGTTACAACGGTGCGGTAAAGCGAAGGCAATACCGCCCCCGCTGCTCCGATTCTCCGGCCAATCTCACGCTCCATAGTACCCTCACTCGCGAACAAGACCCCGAGGTACTTGAACTCCTTCACTTGGGCTAAGGACTCATTTCCTACCCGGAGTAAGCAATCCATCGGTTTCCTGCTAAGAGTCATGGCCTCAGATTTAGCGGTGCTGATCCTCATCCCAGCCGCTTCACACTCGGCCGCCAGCCGATCCAGTGAGTGCTGAAGGTCACAAGCCGAATACAAATATCTCAGGATGAAAAATAGAAGTCATCAATGTTCAAGACACCAACAAATATGTAAACTCTGAAAGACAAAGGGAGATTCGCGTGCTTTTGGCTTGTGACTCAGACAATTTCCTTCCCTCCCTCAGTTGTTTGTATTGGTCTCTCATCCGTGAGCATGATGTGCGCTTGAGTCGTGTCAGGTAGATTTTCATTGGCGATGATGCTGAATACAACATCTCCCACGCTCCCATGCTGCCTCAGTATGTCATCAAGCTAGGTCTTTCTTTTTATTATTTTGATTGCGAAACTCCTAATAGCTGAAGTCACATATTGTACGGTTAAGATAAAATGTGCACGTCTTACGCGTAAAGGAAAACTGTGAAGCTGCAGTCACTCTTCATACTTGAGCTATTTTAAGTTTGGACTTTACCCATCAGGCCCTGTGAGGACACGATGGCAGTAGAGTCAGAGCCCGACCGCCTTGTGTCAAACAGCATTTCAGTGGGAAGGCAGTAAAAAAACCAGGGCGCTCACAAGGTGGTGGCGGATCTTTTGAGAGGGTTTTGCCCGAAGCCTGACAGCAGCGCCCTGCAGCAGCTGCAGCCAGGTCACCGCTGACTGACAGAGGCGGGCGAACGAGCCGCCTCCAAACACCTGACACGACGAGATAAAAAGTATGAATGAGATTGAAAACAACACGGACAGGGGGTTATTCCACTGCGGGGGGGGGCACAGACAGACAAATGTGTTCTCACCTACAGGCAGCTCAGAGTTTCCACTTCACCTGCTCTGCTTGTCTGTCGCCGTGGCACAGAAAGCAAAATCCGGATACGTAGACGAGTCAGCGTCAATCTGAGCCTGCATGCTGCTGGCATAGTGAACCCCCCCGAGATTGAGATCGATTCAAATTGGAAGCTGCGATGGGTAAAAATATCTTATTGGTTTTTTAAGGACAAATATAAAACGCAGTACACGACCCCCTTTTGGATTTTCAACAGAATAAGTCGGTTCCCCCGTCTTCTCAGATGTTACAGACATTGTTTAATCATCCTACGACCAGAGAGGCAACAAATTAGCTCTCTCCAATTAATAAATCCATCTTGCAAGCTTCTAATTACTGTTTCTGGGCTTGTTCCATTTTATGCGCATGCTGTCTGGGTTTTAATTATTTTTTTCCTGAATCATAGCCTTTTGCCAAACATAACAATGCACTGAGTGTTTGTACGTCAGGAGTGCTGGTGCCAGGAGTGCTGTATAATGAGACGCTATATGGTCCAGCACGTTTGACAATTGACTTTTGAATAAGTCTACTTGCACTGCTGAATAGAGCAAATTCCCTTATTAGATCAAAATAATATAATAGCTTTCTATTAATATAGTGTTTTTGAATATTGTGTGTATTATTAAGTGTTTATTAACACTTGTATTAAAGTTGAGCTCCCCTTTGAACATATAGATACAGTATATTACATGTTACAGAGTGTACTACATTACAGTATTAGGTGTCATAGAATCAACATGTTTATTTTATGAAAGGGATGGAAACACAGTTCATGGATATCTCAGATGATGTGTTCAGTATGTTGTGGCTCTAACATTCTCCTTTTTGACTATGTCCTATGGAAATGTTTTTTTTTATCTTACACTTTGATCCAGCAACCTTTGTTTCAGGACACAAACACACACACACACACACACACACACACACATAAACACACACACACAAAAGTGTAACAAAGGTTTGTTTTGGCTCATATGAACAGGAAAGGCCGCTCTGACTCCCCATCCTTTCAAACACTTCCCATCAGCAGGTAACATTTTGGACGGACTAATCTTGAAGGAGGACCTCAGAACTTAAACTGAAAATTGTTTTTGAATCCACAGTTGAGAAACCCAAACACTGTTTTATTTCAGTGACTAGAGGTGTCCTTGCTCAGTTGTGAGACATTCAAAGACACTCAGTACCCACTCCTGCGACATACTGCTCAAGGTGACCAAGGATTTTTACAGGGGAAAGACATAGATGCGGAAAAGAGGTCATGGGAAAGGAGAGGGGAGAGTTAAGGGACATGAGATGTCTCTTTACAAGAGACAAGATGGAGGGGGAGGCTTGGTGCGAGGAAATGACAGGAAGAGGAGAGGTCAGCAAAATGTCAAGGAGACGCAGAGGTAACTTTAGGAGACTCAGGCATTGTGTTGCCCTGCCTTTGTGTGTGAGTGTGTGCCTGTTTGTGTGTGTGTGCACAGGCATGTGTGTGTGTGTGTGTTCCTGAGCAGATAAACAGGGAAACTCCCGGTGGGGCGTCCATCCTGGAATTTTTTACAGGAAATGTATTCTACCCCTAAACAATGGCGTGATGCAAGCACACGCACACATTCACAAAGCCGCTGAATCTCATTAGAGGTGCGAGTAGGTACAACAAAACATTTAAACCCATCTGATCAAAACGCTCATCCAAGACATTGTGTGTCTGTTCAGATGTGTGTATTTTGTTTCTGATTTCATAATTCAATCCCTAAAATACTATTTGTGAGCTCGCACATGTGCATATTTCCATAAGTGTGAAGTGTGAACTAAGTGTGTGCGTGTTTGTGTGTGTGTGTGTGTGTGGTCGGTGTGTGTGAGTGTAAGTGTGTATGTGGTGAACCAATCACATTGTGTTTCTAATTATAATATAATAAATGTTCATTTTTAAATTTGCAACATTCATTTGCAATTGCTGCCGCAGGTGTACACTTTGAAGTGGGATCTCATGTCTCATCCACAAGCACACACACACACACACACACACACACACACACTCACACACACACACACACACACACAACCTTTCACACAGAAGGCTGGCATCATGTGGAAATAACAAGTTTGTGAATATGGGGACTACCTCTGTGTTGGTATTCCTGACTTCCTGTCTGGTGTCCAAATAACAAGAATTGTTTTGACGATTAGCGTTGTAATAGACGGGCGCAGAGGGAGGCAGCATTTGCCGCTGCTCGACAGATCTCCTGACAGCCAGCGTGGAGAGGTAATAGAAGTTTGGCTGCGAGCAAATAATTGCCAAAACATTTAATAACAAAGCTGAAGATAACAGGCCTACATGGAGAGGATGACGACATTAAGGCCAAGCCTAAAAGTCAGAAGTCGGAAGATTTCCTGCCGAGTTTCGCAGCGCCGTGGAGAATAGTAATTTACTGGGTTCCTAGTAATTATTTAGCTGGCAGGTTAATGTGAAGATACTTGTACCAGGCGCCATTAACTGAATTAGCTGCCTTTCAGATGTATTGATAGCACTATAGTGATGACTCTGTGGTTGGGTAAAATAAAGCAGTTTCTCTCATTTCTGCGGAGTGTTGTCTCACCTGAATTCCTTTTTGGTTCCATGACTGACTTTTCGGCAGGTCTGTTATTTCCTAGCAACAGCTGCTTTACAGCTAATTGCCCCACTTCACATTTAAAGGCCTCTTCAGAAGGGACTCTTTTACTTGTTGCCAAACAAATCCCATGGGAGCCTTCCAGTGGCTTTGAAGCCCTGGTTGTCCCGTGAGTGACGGATCATGACACAGATTCAGTCTTGCGGTTCTGACGCTCACATTCTCCAGCGCTGCCACTATTTTCAATAGCCATTGGCTGTGGATCGGAGAAAAGAGCGGAGCCGGAGTTCAGAGGCAGGACGCACAGAGAGACACCGGCTTGTATACTGTGACATTATCAAGTGACTCACTGTGACCAACATGGCAACTGGGATAATTGTATCCATGGCGATTTTGGTTTTTCTACTGTGTCTGCAGTTTCCAAGGCAGCAACAGTTGTTTTCCTGTCGGAGAGCACATTTTATATAGACAGACAGACTGATGGATGGATGGATGGATGGAAGGATGGATGGATATTAAACAGGATGGATGGATAGATGGAGGGTAGGACGGAGGGATGCATAGATATAAGAATCGATAGATGGATATAAAGAATAGGTGGATGGACAGACAGACAGATAGATGATGGATCAATGATAGACTGATGGAGAGATGGATAGATGGATGGAGGGGTGTTTGAGCAGGGTAGCAACCCAGAAAAAAGGAAGGATTGAGAGCCTGAGTTGAAATTGAGCCGAGAGACCGGTGAGAGTGTGTGGGTGTATGTTCCTGAACAGAAGAGTCAGATTAAAATAGAACAGCCATATGACGACAGAGTGACTGTCAAGCACCTGCAGCGGAAAGAGAGAAAGACGTAATGAGACGAAGGAACGATCAGAGAAACAGACAGGTGACAAAGAGAGAGGGAGAGCGTGAGGAAACTAGGAATAGTGAGGTGATGTAAAACATTAGAGGGAACGGAGCGACAAAGACGAAAGGCACGAATTAGACACAGATGAGCAAGAGGTCGGTAACAAATGAGAAAGAAGGTGAGGATGAAGAATGGAGACCATTATAATGGCCCCCTAGCCAGAGTTTGTGTGAATGAAAAAAAAAGGACTGATCTTTTTGTCGGGTATAATCCCATCGGGTCTCCTCTTTTTCCTGCCGTGGCTTTGAATAGCTCTTCACTGCAGCGCTGCTGGATGGAGAGCAGAAAGTAGACTTAGGTGGCATTGTCGCGAACAATAGTCCCATCATTTATTTTTTTTCCGCATTGTTTTTGAGGCGGGCGTGATATTTAGACATCCCTGATTGGCATTCGTTGACATTTGAGAGGAGGCCAGCCGCTTGGTGAGAACTGATGACAATCAGAGCCGTGTAAATTAGACAAGGTGCTTAACATTTTACCGTTTGATACTTCATCTGCATGAGAACAAACATATTAACAAGGCTATTACTCCAAATACAAAATATCAACAAAATACATGAAAGTAAATAGCTCGTACTTTTTAAGGGACCTGAAGAGTCTGTGTCCATTAGGGTAGAAGATTCAGTCGGCCTCATCGGCAGCTTGGTCATTGTCCTTGTTGTCTTCATCAGAGTCATCGAGGGAATGACACCAGATGTGGGAACATTACTCTACATCATCCTCTTTGTTAATCGTGTCTGCTAAACTGAGAACGGCCGATCGTTGTTCTGACCTCTGGGAGTTTTCAATGGAAAACAACACATCATGTATGTGAAGTGTAGCAAATCCAACATGTGGGCGACAATTCAGGAGCCTGGAATCCTGGCTTCTGTTTTAAAATAACAAATTTCATTGGTCATGAATACATATGCATATGAGGTATATACCCAGCATTAGTAATGGGGATTTGCATATAGAAGAGCAATTACAGAGCATATTACATTCGTATTTTTACAAAAATAGCCACAAAGAGAAAAGTATAGCACATAGTGTTTATAATACAACTGAACTAATAGGAAAATGATCTAACAGGTTTGACAAAGACTCCAACCCTGAATCAGATCATGAATCTGTTGAGCTTCATTTCTAACCTCTCCCTCTCTAATTCTTCTTCTTCTTTAATTAAAATGTAATAGTGAGACCAGATGTGAAAAGCTGTGGGCCGTGGTCTCCGGAGATGCTAAAGCCTCAGACCGACTGAGAGCAGAACTGGCAGACGATCATTACCGCCAGAATATTATTGTCAGGTTTTTACAGCTTGTGGCTCTGATCCCTAATAAATCTCGTTGGATTTCTTATGGACGAGCTCATATAAAATGTGGCCCCCAGCTTTAATTAAGTCATGAAGTCTTAATGATTCGACCAGAAAAGGGGGACGTGAATGATTGATTTTCCTTATAGAGGGGACATATATTCGAGAACAGCGACCACAAAGCACAGATATACAATGAGCAGTGACTCTGTTCGTCAGGGACAGTGAGACCACGTTCCAGTGTCAGTTTCTTGGTCTGTCTCCAAACTTTTGTGGAACACTCGAACGCACCTTTCTGCTCTGAGCGATGTGTGAAATTAATCAGCGAGCAGTTTGCTCTCTTTATGGAACTGGGTTCCCCTGTTTAGTCTGTCTATTGCTGCCACTGTCACTGTCACTCTTTCTATCCATCATCCAATTCCCTCGAGTCATGCTCACAAGGAAATATTATGTTCTGTTACCCTGCTCACTTTTATACATTTCACTCAAAACTGTATCTCTCTCTCACACACACACACACAGACAGACACACACAGTAACACACACACACACAAACACACACAGATTGGTTAATTAAACAGCAGCAGCCTGAGGCACCTGTTCCTCCTGCTCTTCACACAGTGATGCTGTCGGTCACCCTTATTACCGCCATGGCAGCAACACTTTATCATTTTACACCGTCAATCCTTTGTGTGTGTGTGTGTGTGTGTGTGTGTGTGTGTGTGTGTGTGTGTGTGTGTGTGTTCGTGTGTGGTGGGGACGGCCATCATGGCCTGGCTGTATTCTACAGTGCATGTGTCTCCAGTATGTTAGTGATGCTACTGGAGACCCAGCTCTGTTGGAATAACAGCCAGGACCCAATGCAACTCTACCAGCCTCCCTCTGGCCATACTGCACTTGTGTGTCTGTGTGTGTGTGTGTGTGTGTGTGTGTGTGTGCGTGCCCGTGCCCCTTGGTTGTTTGACATGTATCCTTCACTTTCCCTCCAGCGACTGACTGGAAAAATATCAATCAGCACCGATGATTCACTTAACTCAAACGTTAAAGCGTAAACAGTGCGTCCCATGTGCACTTAAACATGAACAGGTGAACATGGAGCAAGTGACGGAGAGAACATGTAAACAGTTGGTTTTACATAAAGATCTATGGGCATGAAGGAGTATGCTTTTAATCTTCCTGGAGTGGGATGCCATTACCCTTCTCCCTCTTGCTGCTGGATCAAGGTCGAAGCTCTTGAAATGCAGATTGGCTTGATTCTCGGCATTAGACGGCTCCGTGAACAAGGCAGCTGATAAGAAATATGGGTGTTACCCTAAAGGCTCCAATTAGCTCCTCAGACTAATCCTCCCAGTCGAGTCTTTAGCTAAGCTAGGTCTTTATCTAATGGGGCCAATTGAGAATATTAGTATTGAGCAAGCTGGCTAATCTAATATCTGGCTTTCAGATGAATGATTTACCTTCATCACATTTATGAGTGTAATCAAGCACCAGGCATCCTGAGGGGTTAATTGGTGAAATGGTGACAAATATGTGTAAAATACCGTCGCAAAGTCAAACAAAAAACCTTGTTCTAGAAGTTTTACTCAATAAGAAATACAGATGTGAGGTATCTCTCGTACTTCGGAAGACTCTGACCCAGCCATTCAGAGCTAAGGAGACATACTATGCCTTTTGCTCATTTTGTCTTTTTGTGTATATTTAGAACGTAAAAAGTAAAAAAGCCATGATAAGGGCAGCTTCCCTTTTTCACAGAAAACACTGCTCCTGAGGTTCCTCAACAGAAGTCCGGCCGATACTTCAGGGGAATCATGACGTCACACGACATCACAATGTCCAACACTTGCATAAGACACGCCTAGAGGCTAATCTGGCAAGCCAAGTAAAACAAGAGCGGCAGATATCTCCTAAACACACTGGATGTGGCTGGCCAATCAGAGCACAATGGGCTTTATCAGAAAGGGGGCCTTAAAGAGACAAGAGCCGAAAAGAGGAGCTGCAGCGATGGACAGTCTGAGGAAACTAATATTTTTCCTGAACAGCAGTGCATGTAAACCTTTTTTAAGTAATAACCCATTTTTAAATGATTGACTAGAAGATAAGCATAATATTTCTCCTTTTAGAGGGATTCATCTGTTTGAAATGAGGAACAAAACGTATGTCCTGTCCTCCTGCTGAAAATTGTGAAATTTACCCGCAACTCACATCTGGGACAGAGACTAATAGGATGTGTCAAGACTCCCAAATCCCTCCCCAGATGTTGAGGTTTTCCCACTGCACCATGTTTAGACTGACTTCTTGAAGACTAATGCACATGTCATAGCATTAAAAATGGCTCTTGTTAAATGATAACAATGTGAAATAATTTGGGGAGACACTTGAATTGTGTTCACAGTATCTTGTTGGTTCTGAATTTCTTCGAAGAAAAGAGTGTTTTGTGCCAAATTATTATTTCCCGTAAAGGCTCTTTCAAAGTTGTTGATTGATTTGTATTGTTGGTGGAGGAAGATGCTCAGTGGAAGGACATAAATTTATATGGTTTACTTTAATGAGGATTATAGTTTTTGTCTTGCGCAGGAGACAGATGGGAGTGCACAAGAGAAACAAATTGTAGTGTCGCAGTTTATTCTATAATTATGGCTGCTGTTCCAAAGACAGGATCTATAAGTCATGTGTGTCACATGGGCTCATCAACATCTGATCTAAATAAACCAGTCATTTGTCTTTTCCAGCGAGACCATCCACCAAAACTGTCAAATAACAGCTGTTCTCCAATGACGGACAAATGGGAGCTGGAATGAAGACAGGGAACTTCTTTCTGAAGCAAAATTGAAGGACTTCTTAGCAAAGAGTCCACATACTGAAAATAATGGGGATCAAACTATCTCGAAGATAACCTAGATCCATATCCTTCGTATATGTCTACAATCTATCTGCCTATTATTGCCAGTCTGTTTCTCCATAGTGTAATTTTTATATAGTTGTCTACTCTTTGTTACAAGTGTATCTTTCATCGAGGAGCAATCCTGCCTCTGTTGCGCCACCTGAAATGTTTTCATTTTTAATGCCTCCGGGCCTCCGGAGACCTTATGTTTTCAAATTTTCACTTAGACTCACAGATTAGATTTGAGAGGTCATAGTCATGGGCCATGGCCTTGTTTTTACAAAAACTTATTTTTAGCTTAATTCTAAATGTAAAACAGAAAAAGTCAGATTCTCTTTATTTACTGTAGCCTGACTATATATTTAGATTCAACAAAGGTCCCTTTTATCTTCAGTTGAGGTAACTAAAAGTAGATTTAAGATTTTACTGTATTTAACTCCTCATTTCTTACTGACTGTTCAATCGTTTTCCTGGTTGTGCTGGGGTCTCGCTTCTATCACCACCACCTCCTCTTTTTTATTTTCGTCTATCAGCCATATTTGCAGCACCACTGTCTTGCTTCTTACATCATGCATATTCCGTATCTCGCTGCTGTGCTCCTCAGGGGCTTGAATCTGTTTCCTGCTGAACCTTTCGCTGTTGCTGCAGCTTCCAGATTCATATAAAGAGCCCGTCTTACACAAATACAACTGTGTAGCTGTTTGTGCAATTATGCTTTCACCGTTAGAGAGAGAGAGAACAAATGTGTGAGAGTTGGCAAAAGCAGAGCTGGGTCAAACAGCTTTGTTAATTTAGTTTGAATGAGTTCAAAACCCTATATGCCACATAGGCATGTTTACATGAGACAGTATTGGGAAAGTGTTCGTTCATACAAGCGGAGAGCACAGCAGCCTAAAACAAACCTAAACCTGAAGGAATGAACAAATATTATCTGGCCTAGTTCTGCTAATTAGGAAATTATCTCGACATTGTAGCGAGCTGATTTGTCTTTATCCTGCCAGCCACAGCTCTGTCCATGTAGACTTAATTAAACTTTTCAGTGAGTTGTCCTCCTGGAGTTATGCTCTATTAACTCTGATTTATGGCTGCTGCAGTTCAGGGAAAAGACACAGGGAAATGGTGAAATCTTATTCTTGTTTCCCCTCTACCTACATTTATTAGCAGTTCAGAGTTACATTTCTCTTGTTGATTAGTGTTCTCTGCATTTTAGTTTTGGTTTTTCTCCACCGGCAGCAAACGAGCGTCACACAAACATTTTGAAATGCCCTCCTGAGGAGCTAATGGAGCGCAGAAAGGAGGACACACTTCAGACACATGTACCTTCAGTTCAAAACTTGCAGGAAGTTAAAACTCACGAAGACATTTGTGCGGGGAGGACATACAAATAGAAAATAGTTTGAATTGTCCTCTTTATGGCTGCCTATGAGTAACTCATACCCCTTTGTCGCTAATTACAGTTTTATGTGGTCATTGTGATGTGAACAATGTCGGATGATAAACAGAAGAGCCACTGATTTTGATTATGAGCAAATATTAGCAGGCTACACCAGCTGCTGTATCTTAAAGGAGTCATATGCTTTTACTGTTTTTCCTCTTTCCTCTAGTGTGTTATACTGTTTTTTTTGTGTAATAGTAAAATGTCCAAAGTTTAGAAAGCTCAAAGTCTAAAATAGACAAAGCTCCTCACGTCTAACAAAGCAAGTAAAGAACCGGAACCCTTACACACAATAGAAGTAGTAAACCAATCACAACTGAGAGGGCCAGTGGGCCAATCACAGTTTACAGGGAGGGGGCCTTGTAGAGACAGGAGCTTAAAGTGTTTCAGACAGAGGCTGAAAAGAAGAGCTGCAGCAATGAGGAAAACTGATGTGTTTTCTGAACATTAGAGCGTCAAACCCAAATTAAGATTATGAACCCAAGTCTGTCTTCTTCTAAAGAGACAGAGGAAATATGTATGTGAGGGGGGGCGACTGTGTTTAGTAATGCTGATCAGTGGTGAGAAAGGCTGTAGACATAGACAACAGTAAATACTTCACCCTGAGGGAAGGAGGAGTGGGAGAGGAACAGGAGGAGATCTGGAGTTTCAAGTAAGTCACAACGGTCCAGGCAGGAAAAGTTAGAGAGATCTTGAGGGAAGGTGGGAGGAAATGAGGTAAAACCATAATGAACTGGGTTAGCATCTACTGCTATGTTGCATGTGAAACAAGACAATGAAATTAACCCTGCGTCACATGAGTGCACTGCTGTGACGTATTGTGAATGACAGTAATGGAATGAGTCGAATGAATGTATCTCTGGAATGAAATCACAAATAATAATTACATCAGAATAATGAGCGCGCACTATTATGTTAATGGGACTTCGCGTTGTCCCGTCATGCTGTTGTGATTCCTCTTCGTGATCAGGGAGGACGTAGCTCGTATTAAAATATGTTCTCTGCCGTGGCTTTTCCAAATCAATTCGGATAAAAGCTTTGGCCAAATTCACATTAAAAGGCATTAGAGAAAAAAACGGTCTATTAGTGTAATGAAATCATTTCACCGTTTTCATTCAAAACTTGCAGACCGTCATGCTTCACTTTTGAAATAATTGAAGGATTACTTTTTCCACTGAGCAGTCCTTCCTGCGGCAATGACCCTTAAACCCCCCCTCCCCTGCATGATCTCTGAAATTACGTTGTGTGCGTTTTTGTTTTTGAAAAAGCTCATCTGTTTGAGAAACTGCATCACCTGATACCTATTAAATAAAAGTTAAGTAGAGGCGATAACACGGTAAAAGTCAAAATGAATCCGTAATTACAATGAAATTCCGTAAATGCAAAAATAGGGAAAGGAACTTAATCATTTTATGAGCAAAAAAAAACACATGCATAGGCGTCAGGACCTGTTGAGTGGGTGTCGGGTGAGAGAGAGAGAGAGAGAGGCGATAGTAGGAGGAGCAGGTCAATTAATATAACAGCTGGTTTGAGGTTTATGGCGAGAAATGATTTACAAAAGGTCATAAGACAGCATCTGACTTTACATAGGCTTACATTTGATTGCCAGTAATGCACGTGCACACGCATGGAGAAAAGGGGCAGCAGGTTTCTGTGACTGACAGGAGAGTGGGGTGAAGCACAGATATATGTTTGTCTGCTGCTTCCGGTCAAATATTACATGTGAGGATTTGTGCAATCATTTCAAGATCCATGGCTTAGGATGCAACACACTCGCTCAAGCACACACAAACACACACACACACACACTGGATGAGCTCCAGATTCATTACAACAGCACTCTGGCGGGCTGATTGAGTGATCAAAGTTAATCACATTTAATCATCTCTAATCATATGTAATAACCAACACTGAGTGCTCAGGCATGACAAGCCTCCACTGTCTCTCCACCGCTCTCTTTTCTTCTCTCCTCCTCCACTCCTTGACCCCCCCCCCCCCCAACGCAACCACCCAATCACCACCCGCCTTCTCCTTCACCATCTCTTCCCCCAACTGAACCCAACATGAACTCCAGTGAGAGGTGGAGGAGAAACAGGATAAGAGGAGGATGTCAAAAAGAGGAGGAGGAGGACAAATTAAAGCAGAGGCCGACAGATGGTCAACCTCAGTGGAACATCGAGCAGCTCTTCCTCTTCCTTCCGGCTCCGCTGTGTAACTCTGACAGCTTTGTCAAAAAACGACTATAGCAGACATTATTTTCGACACTATCATCTTCTCTCCAATTTATATTCAGTACAAAGTTTTAAAAGCTGCAGAGTCTTAAGCTTGCTCGTTTTATTCCAGTGTTTTTTTTTTCATGCTTTGATCAGATTTCCGAAGACCCACTGGGATACGTCTTTAAACCGCAGTTACATGTTATCATAAGGCAGTGTGTTAACTGGAGCTGCTAGGGATTTAAGCACACTGCACACAGTGCGTAAATAGTCCTACTGTGTGAATTTATAAAGCTGTCACATTGGAGGTTATGAGCACTCATCTGATAATAAAGCTGTGGTTGTACGATGATGCAGCTCGGTACGACGGCTGGGAGATCGGACGGAAATCTTCATCGATCGTCGGTTGCAGATTTTTTAGGCAATTTTATTTTGATAAATATTAGGCTGTCTCCTCGAGAATTGATTCAACTCTAACCTTACCTGGTAACTGGCCCTTCTTATATATATCATTATATTTATCTATTCATTCATTCAGTCCATCCTGACACTGCTCACAGACACACAAGGGTGTCATGGAACACATCTCTAAACTCAGACTGGGTCAAAAGAAACTAATTTTGTCTTCACAAACACAAATTAAATGCGAAATTATTTAAAAGGAGAGGAGGAAGTGAGATCTTATCACACACACAGTAGTCCAAGGAGGTAGGAACACACAAAATGTCCACTCTGATCTCCCAGGATGGATGTCGATTCCAGGTTTAAAAATCCCCAAAATCACACAGTATTGTGCTCGGAAGAATGATGTGTTCCTAAATGCTCGCGCACATGCATCGTGTTTGAATCTTTTGCCATCACTTAACTCCGTCAGGTTGGATGTTTCCCGGATTTAAAGCCAAAATAAGCCCAAAATTGGGTAATTTAGCATTCTTTGTGGCAACAATCTCTTCCATCATTTTATTTGCTGTGACTGGCCACATGAGTACACACACACACAAGTATAACGTGATTCTATGCTTTTGGATGCCCGTGGCCGACTGGAACATTTTAACGGATCGCCCAACCCAATTGTGTTCACCTGTTTTTAGTGGTGGTAATGTAGAAAGTAAAAATGCTCAAACGAAAACCCTGAGGCACAAGTTTAATCTTCCATGACCTTAAAATGTAACATCTCCTGTTATCTCAGATCCCCTCTGTTGTTTTCCTTTTCCTCCATGTCTCTGCCCCTGTCTCCAGACGCAATCTTTATTAAAGCAGAAAGCTGCTTTTAGAGGAACGAAGGGAAAACAAACTGCTCTCACCTTGCAGCTATATTGTCCCTTTTAAAACATTAGTATGCTTCAAATGAAGTGTTTGCCGGCTGGTCAAACAGCCTCCGAGACACCCCCGCCCTTCACCACACACGGTTTGACATTTCTTTCTGTTTTTTTTAGCAATTTTCTTCTTTTTGAAACTGACAATTTGTTGGAGCGATCAGCTGGGGCGTGTAAAGTGATGAACGGAGAAAGAATTCAAACTTCTTTCTTTTTAGTTTCTTCTTTCCCTGACTATGGCATTATTTCCATTTGTAGTTTGATCACGTCTCACCTCTCTCTATGATGGCAGGCGTAAGAGCCCCCACCTTCAAGCCCGGTCATTCAGAAAAGCAATAAAGACTTAAGATGAGTTCGGCCTACAAACAAACAAACGCCCAGTCTCTACTGTGAAGACGGGCCACTTCTGACTGGTTTATTTCAGCTGAGATGTGGTACTCCATGTCTGTCTCGCTGATCTGTAGATGTGCTGGTTTCTGAAGTGGAACGTCAAAAAAGATGAATGAAGAACTGTTCATTTTGATTAGACGATCAGAGGCAGACTGTAATTAAGATAACCACCATGTTTCCAAGCACCTCTCTCCAAGTTAAGTGCCTTAATCAGATCTTTAAAAGTAGCATCAGTGAGGGAAGGAAATCAAATATGTGAAAAAGGAGATATTTGCAAGTATATGTGCTCTTTCATTTCCCAGTTTGGGATCAATAAAGTCCATCTATCCATCCATCCACCCACCGACCTACCCACCCACCCGACCACCCACCCATCCATTTTCCTCTACTGAACCATGTAAATTAATTGTTAAGCGTTTGGTTTTCACGCTGCCAAAATGAAACAAAAGCACAGAGTGTCCTGAAGAGCAAAACTAACTCCCCTAATCCCAGACACGTCTGAGCTCACTTCATTTTCAAGTGCCTCGCTCATTTCTCCAGCAGGCAAAGATTTGCTGTGTGTGTGTGCAGAGTGTGTCACAGTTTAAATATTGTTTCAGAGGCCTTCGCCGCCTGCCAACCTTAATATCTGGGGAAGAGTTGTCGCAACATAAACCTTGTACCCACAAAAAAAAACAAAAATAACCGCAAAGGCCTCGGGTTTCTGGAGCCGTGCGTTGAGATCATAAGCAAACATCCAAACAGACATCCGGGCTTCTGTTTGTCTCCCTCCCCAGGATGCATTGCTGCGGTTGGCGGCGGTTGTTGATGCTCCATCGCTGCGAGTGGCCCTTCGAGACAGTATTCAGGAGCTGCTATCCAGCACGGTATTTGAGCACAAACACACACACACACAATTTATACAAATAGTAGAACATGATTGGAATTTTCCAGATTTTCCTGTCAGTGTTTTCAGCGTAGTGGAGCTAAGTGTCTCTTTCCTGACATGCGAGCAGGAACACAGATCCTTTTTGTAAATGGATGCAGGCTCATCACTCACTTTATTAGTTAGGATCTGATTAAATTCTACAAATGAATGTGTACCTAAATGTGTGTGTGTGTGTATGTTTTATTCCAGGAGTGTGTATGTGTCTACATGCTGGAGGGAGACTCGAGGCTGCTGTCTGACGACCCGCCACACGAACTGCCTCTGGAGGGAAAGATCAGGTGTGTGTTGCTCATGCTTGTGTGTCTGTGTGTGGGTCTCCGTGCACTGAGCAGCAGATGTTTTGTCTCGGCGAATCACCGCTGTGCGCTGATTTGCTCCGACGTCGCTGAGGGCGGCGACACCCTGAAAAGCAATAGAACGAGGGCGAGACGAATAGAGGGGGAAACACTCACACACGCACACACACACACACACACACACACACACACACACACACACGCACAGCTCTTTTCTCTGAGTGAAAAGCAGGTGGCACCTGAATGAATATGAGCTGCTTAGACCCAAAATCACACCATCAACACAAAAGCGGGACAGAGGGAGACGTCATCATCGAGAGACAACACAGGCCCTCGCCACTGCTTTTATCCTCTTCATCCCTCATCTCTATTGCTTTCTCATTAGAACTCTCCCTTCATCTCCCTTTTTCTTTTTTTCCCCTCCTCTCATTACACATCCCCCCACCGTCTCTCTGACAAGCTCTCCCCCTCCGCTGTCATCTGCTATTCCACCTTGCCACCTCACTGCATCAGCCTGTCTTTGCCCTTTTTCCCCTCTCTGCCCGGTCTCTCCCCGAAGAGCGATGAGGCACTAAGCCGCTTGTGTTTCGGCCTCTCTACTCTCCACCCCTCCGGCTGCCCTCCCCGCCGCTCCTCTCCCTCTCTCACCTTCAAGCCCTGTCCCCGCGGAGGCGTTGCAGGGCTAATAGCCGAGGTGACAGCGCCCGGGGTCCCTCGGTAAGCCATGACGATCCTCTCCGCTCTTAAGTGCTCTCCGAAGCTCCACAGCCCTGCGTTCGACTCCGCCCCGCTGCCCGGGCACTGGCAAAAACCAATACTACATTATTGATGCAACTGTCTGTTTGTCAGATAAGAACCTCTCTTCGGACCCCTCATTGCCACAGAAACACAGGATCGCACACACTTACATGCTTATGCACAAGCATGCAAGGACACAAGACAAACATACAACCTGGTGCACTCAAACTCACAAACACACACACACATACACACACACAAAGCACATATTCGCTAACACACTGTCAGTGCAGCATGCAGTCTTGAGGAGGTGGGGATATTAAAAGAGCTACAGGGCACTTTGTTACTTTCTCCCTCCAGTTCACCTGCTTATATAAGCCTGTTATCGAGACCAACACACACACACACACACAAAAGCACAAACATGCACACACTCCATGAACCTGTCTGGGAGGCAGAAGGCCGTGGTGGTGGAACCCTTTTTCTATTACATACAAACCCATTAACTGGACCTTGACACACACAGACACACAAAAAGTGCACAAACAACATCTGCAAATAAATCCCTCTCGATTGTTTATCCTCGAAACTGTGTGTCTTACAAGATAAGTGAAATTGTATATATTGCAGCAGGTAGATGCACAACTCAAGGTTGAAGAGATTCACACTATAGAGATTCACACTATAGAGATTCACACTATAGAGATTCACACTATATAGAGATTCACAATGCTGCTGCACAACTACGGCAGTCCTTTTTTAGTTGGAGCTAATTTTATATTCATGAAACATATTTTTGTGAAAAGGACGAATTCATTTATTATTGGCTAATTGCAGATGATTGACGATTATATTTGTACAATTATCATTTGGACCGCAAGTTATATATATGCTTATAGATTATCATATTTAGGACAAAACTCTTATTTAAATGGTCAATAAATCATCTATAAAACTAAGATCAAATTAAATCAGGAACTGGCCTGACATTGAACATGCCCTGAGGAAACCCTTAATGGATGATGGTCTACAATTCAATCTAAATTCACCATATTTATATAATGATGTCACAGCCACATATTCATTTTAAGGTAGGGATTGATAATTTGTATCTGAAAACCTTTTATAACATTTTTCGATTAACTGTTATGAACATGACCAATCGGGGCATGGCTGTCTTTGGTTCCCTGCTGGTGCTTTCACTGCAGATGTCCAGAGTCTTCACAGTCAACACAGCTGAAGCAGGGACGATAGGGCCGACGGGAGGAGGTGGGATGTGTCGGATGCATTTTTAGTGTAGTCTGCTCTTGTTAGCGTTTCCAGGATTGTCAACCCTATTATTAACTAACAACATGACCTGCTCATGCAAAATGTATTTACATCGGTAGAGAAGCATGTAGATGCTGGATGGATGTTGTAGACTGTGGGAGGAAGCGAGAGTACCTGGATAAAAAACAGACCGACAAGGGGAGGACATGCAAACTCCCCACACACAGACACTGGCCAAACTGGGATTCGAACCAGGAACTTTCTTGTTTTGAGTTGACAGTGCACCACTGTGCTGCTGCAAAATATCAAATCCACAGCTGCAAAATGTATTTACACATCATGGAACTGAAGTATGCAGGCTCTACCACAATGCCCTCCGCACAGTGTTTCACTTGTGAGCTATGTATTTTAAATAGTGTCCACAGTGGTACTATTACTCCCTTACGACAGAGTTGTGTATTCTTAAAGTACATACATGTCCAGGCAAACACAGACTAGGAGCTGTTACAGTGACGCTTATGAATTCTGTCATGTGCAGAACCGTACAGAGAAAATGGTAAAGCAGTTATTAAGGTTGGATTTCATAAGACAGGTTCAGGAATGAGTATCACCCACATCTATTAATCATCAGCTGATCTGTATGAGCAGCACCTACTCACATATCCACGGACACCACTGTGGTCTGTTGGCCATCTCCCAGTCTGTGCTGCTGCCACAGGCCTCCAACTCCACACTGCTCCAGCTCCCTCTCACTGCCTCTGAGGGGTTCATGTTTATTTGTTTACATGCTCAGAATAAATTGGCTTCAAGATCACACAATAAAGTTGATTTGAACAGACATTAAGTAAACGTCAGCTCTATTTCCCACAATGATAAACTACAATGAGAATGAGATAAATGGACATTTTAATATCGAGGCAAAACACAGACGTTAAGCCACTGCTGTGTGCGTTTCTGTGTGTGTGTGTGTGTGTAAAACTATTTCCCTTCTTTTACTCATATATTTCACTGTGTGTGTTTAATGGACTGTGACACATGTTTTTTGCAAGTGTGTGTGTTTTTAGTCATTGGCAGTGGTAAGTCAAGAGTAAACAAGTTCTTGTCTAATATTTTAGCATAAGAAAGCTGCCCTTTGTATCAACTGTAACACAAACGCAGACTTACACCTCTGCCACCATGACACATGGCTTCACACCTGGCCAGCACACACACTCACAGACAGACAAATACAGACAGACAGACACACACTCACACACAGACACATACACACAGACACACAAATGGTCGTATTGATTTCATATAATGACACAATGAATAATAGAACTATTCAAACATTCATTTTTTTTTGTTTTGGTCAGTATCAATGAACACAACGTGTCTGTTTTTGTAATGTTGCTGATTGTTTTTCCATTTGCTCAGATTGTCCTCCCAATCCGCTTTTCCTGTTTGTCTCCCCACTGTCTGACCCACCGTCTCTCTCTCTCTCTCTCTCTCTCTCTCTCTCTCTCTCTCTCTCTCTCTCTCTCTCTCTCACTGCTCCTGGCTCTGACCAGCAGTCCCTAACAGTCCCTCCAAAACCAGGGTCGAGCTCAACATGTGTGTTTGTGTGTGTCTGTCTTAGGAGTGTCGCAGACCAGCTGAAGCGATGTCAGTGTGCCGGCCTTCCTCCATCTGAACTGCCAGAGAAATACAGAATCTGCCTCGCAGCACCGTTAGCGGCACACAGAAGAGGTGTGTGTGTGTGCGTGGTGCTTGTGGACACACAAATGGAGAAGCATCTGAGTGTGTGTGTGTGTGCGCGTGTTTGCCTGATTGTGCGAGCATAGTTCTGTGCATACAGAGGAGCAGAGAGAAGTGAGAACAGAGAGAGGGAAGTATGAGATGATGATGGCTGAGAATGAGGTATGGAGCTGTGTGGGCAGCAAAATTGGACGAGCAAAAAAGCGATGAAAGTTTTAGAACAAGAAAAAAAAAACACTCAGGAGCTCAAGGAGAATGAGTAGACTCCACACTGTTTAAATTAAGGTTTTTGTTTTTCATCTAGGAGCGAGAAAATAACCTTGAGGAATGTAATCACACAAACAGCTGAAAATACAAGAATCATAATAGCTCAATAAATACCAATGAACAATCAATATCGTGGTGGAAATAAGAGTCCAATGTGGCCTAATCATCATTCTGCGAGTTCTGTACAAACAAACACAACAACCCTGAGTTATTAGACTTATTATTTGGCCACGTGGATCTGCTGCTGCTGTCTGCTCCACATCGACCTGACTCGCAAATGAAAGGAGATGAAAGAGAAGAAGAAACAGTGTAATGCAAGGACATCAATTCTTTATTTCTCCATGTTCGTTTCCTTTATACACCTCTGTTAGTGTTAGAACATGGAGGGAGATAATAATAATTTTAAGAGCACGGCAAGGACATGAGGAGAAATAAAAAAAAAAGAAGCTCTGTTTTGTGTGAATCCGTGTGGTATGTATTATGAATGCTTGTCCTCCTTCTTTCTCTCTCTCGCTCATTCTCTCTTTCTTTCTCTAACTCTCTGTGTCTCTGTCTCTCAGCTGTTGTGATTCCTATCTTGAACCAGGAGCGGGACAAGGCCATCACTGTCGCACTGGTGAGACCTTGATTATACGAACATTTGTTGGGGTTTCAATGCAATAATAAACTCATGTACTGATCAAGTCATAGCTTTGTCTATTCATGAAAAAACAAATAACACGGGTTCAGTAGATTTACGTCACAGTGACGACAACGTCCTGGAAGATTCCTGCTCATGTATCCAGATTGGACTGATGTGTGTTTGTGTGTTGCAGGTTGGCTGTAATCCACTGAGTGATCAGGATGAACTGCATCTTAACATTCTGGAAAAACACGTAAGCATTCCTATTTCATGTCTTTTTCGTAAACATAAAAAGAAGAAACTTGTACGACCTTCTGCGTGCTCAACATGTTTTACAGCATGTTGAGCACGCTGTATGAAGGCAGATCTTTGCCAATAATACGAAAAGATGTAGACACAAAAAAAGCCTCTAAAGGAAGCCACACCTAAATTTACCTAAATAGAGCAGACCTCCAGCAAGGCCCAACTGTCCCCTTATTACACCTCATTTGAATTCACTAGATGCAGATTTTCAAGCTCACAAAATGTCTGTCTACTGGTTGCTCTATGTATCTCTGCTAAACATGTGTGTGTTGTGAGCATACGCACAAGCTCAGTTGGGATTCCTGTGTGATAGTTACATCACCTTTCCATTGGTTTTTGTTATCTAAAGAAATATTGTTCTCAACTGACTTTGGTCCTCGTCTCTGTCTGCGCCACATCACAGGCCTCGGTGGCGTGCGTGCGAGTCCAGGCCGCTCAGACGTCCTACCAGCGGCCTCCCCTCAGCCCCTCGCCCATACAGTCCCACAATGCACTGCTGCATCTCAACGTCAAAGAGCAGGACTACTGCGAGCTGGACCGCAACATTCTGCAACTCTGCGGTAATGTCGGCACGCACGCACACACACTCTTATACTGACACGCATTTACACACAATTTCTGTCTCTCTCTCTCTCTCACACACACACACAGACACACACCCATTTGCACGCATACTCACATATGCTTATACACACACATACTCTTTTCACTTTTCACAATTTCCCACGGGATTAATAAAGTATCCATCTATCTATCTATCTGTACTCACAAACTCTGAACTGTCCACACACACACACACACACACACACACACTGGTGTATGAGAGGTGAGTTATATTAATAGAGAAACCCATCTGGACAAAAAGCTCTATGAATTTAGATGGACTCTGTCACTGGCACAGAAAATATGTGACAACTCCTGTGTGACAACGGAAAGCTTCGCAAATACACTGTTTAAAATCTCATGCTTAATTAAAGTGGACTTGCTAATGCTACTGCTGCTCCACACAAACACATCCATCTTGTTTACTCCCTGGTAATTGTCAACAAATACGAGTTGCCTGTGGTCCCTTTAGGTTTTTCCGGCCTTCCTTCTTCTTCCCCGTCCGGCACTTCCTTTTTGTCTTCATCTGCAGTCCAGGCATCCCTCCATCTCTTGTCTTGTCTCCATGATTAGTCCCTCTGTTAGGTGGTTGGCGTTCACCCTTCCTCGACCTCGCTGTCTCGGTGCATCCCTCCGCGGATTGCTTTCTGTCCACTCGCGTACATGTTCTGCATTCCCGTCCTTCCCAAGCTGCCCTTGCTCCTCTCTGTTTTTTTCTCTCCCATCATGGTCTCTCTCTCACTCCCTTTTCACTTTCAGGCGAGCTCTATGACCTTGACGCAGCCTCTCTCCAGCTCAAAGTCATCAATTATGTAAGTGGTCGAGATCACTCACACACTCCCACATGGTACACATGCACAGTTCAAAATGTACAGCCCATGCACAGCATGAAATCCTTCCCAGCGACTGCCCATCTCTCCCCCTGTCAGTGCCCATACCAGAGGCTCTTTATCACAAAATTACTTCATCAGCATGGCCCCTCCATATGCATGATATAGGTTCCCTGAGAGCGGGGGAAGATGTCAGATGTAGGTTACAGTTAGTGCAGAAACCTGACAACATTTCAAATATGTGAAATGATTCATGGATAAAGACAAGCTATGGAGGAGGCAGAGGTGAAGGTTATACTGCATCCGAGATTCAAAGACTCTTTCAGAGCTTCATAAAAGCCAAATGAATGTATGCAAAACACTTGTGGTTCGTTTCTCAGACGACTGAGCATAAAGGACTTGATGTCTGGTCTGATTTGTCTGACTTTAGATCATTATCCTAAACTGTAGGACATTGTCTTTCAACGTTCTCTCCCCTCATTTCATATTTTTTCTATCAAGGCAAACGGCCCGAAAGATATCTTTATATAAAATGAAAATTTGCCTCAGACAGTTTTCTGGACCAAATATTCTTGAAATCAAAAAGGTCAATAATGAAAATAATTGTTAGTTGCAGCCTTTAATACTTAATAATACTATTTTTGGAGATCCAGATATTCCCAATAATTTTGAGGGACCATTGTGCAGGATTTAGTGACACACAGTGGTGAGGTTGCAGATTGCAACTAACAGAAAACCCCTCCTCCACCCTTCCTCTCCAAGCGTGTTGAATCTACAGTGGCCTTCAGGCAATGTAACAATATGAAAGGTCCTCTCTAAAGCTAGTTATTGGTTTGTCTATCTCTGGGCTACTGTAGAAACATGGTCATTCAACATGGCAGCCTCCATGGAATAGAGGCAATTCTTGTAGTAGAAATAAAATACACAATGATTGTACATTATTGAAATCAGACAATAGGACTAAAATATAGATGTTGTATTCCAATTGTACCATAGATCCTTATAAAGCCTAAATGCTGGAGTCTGAAAATGTGTCAGTGTTTAAAAAAACATTTGCAGCTAAAGCACTTAACCTGTTCAAACGTTTGACTCGGATGCATAATCAGCAGCTCATTTTCACCCTTCTGCCCATTTCCTTCAGAATTTTCAATTATGTCTTCCATCAGTTTAATAAGAGAAACTCATTTAGTTTTAACTGCTGTGCTCTTGTAAAAGAAAATGATATTCGTTTTGGCAGCATGAAAAAAGATTGATTATACATTTTATCCAAAGTGGTCATTTTAAAAATCTATTTATTTCTCTATAAAAATGGTAAAATCAGAGAATGGAGAGGGATTATTATGATCTACCTGCATCCGTCGTACCTCGATGGTTGCAGGAACGTCTCTGTGTGGTCAAACAGCGCTGCTGCAGGGCGGCCTGCGCGTTCAACACAACGTCAGCTTTTGACGCCTCCAACATGCATTTGAAGGAAGGGAGAGGCTGTGAAAGCCTGCGGCGGTTTTAAAATGTGTTTTGAGTGCGACAGGATTTTTTTCCGCCTGTTTATTGTTACAGTTGTAAAAAGGGGTGAGGGGAACGGGAGAGGAGGGAAGGTACAAAGAGGAGCGGGGAAATGGTTGCTTCTGAAGAATCGTCATTTTGGTGGGAAATGCTCGGGGCAGCTCTTATGAGATTAGCAGTATTTGGGAAAAAGGGGGCGGAGGGTCTTATTATTATATGTTGGCGCAGCAACATCGTTTACGTGTGTGACTGAGGGGCGAGTGTGTGTTGGCAGCAGCTGTTGTTTATTCCTGTCCTGGTTGTTCTCCATCCAGCTCCGTGGATTACACAGAAGAATATTGTGTCAGGAAACGCTGCTCTTACGTATAACTGTGCGTGGGTTTGTGAGCGTGCGTGTGTATATTGCGTGTTTACTGACAGTATTTGTGTCAGCGTGTATAAAGGTGGGCTTGTTTGCACCTCGGGAGTCTATTTCAGGCTATGAATGTGAATGAAATGTTTCCCATCAGAGACAACAGCAGGATATTGGTTGCAACCCCTCAGGACACAGAGCACGGCAGCAGAAACATGCAGACACTCACACACACTTACACACACACACAGGCAGCAAAACGGGACTTTCATTGTCTACGCAGGGATTTAGAGACTTACAATTTCGACGGAAAACGTTCATCTTGTGCTTAAATCAATGCATGATAATGTATTTGAGGTTATCTGCAAGGACATTCATGTTTTGATGAGATGATAACTTATTAAATACAAGATACCATGAGTAAAAGTTGATTTATTTGGTGTATTGATTATTATTAGTAAGATTATTGTCATAAAAGAAAAAGAGAATGACCCAGGATATACCCACGTATTAAGCAAGGTAGTCATATCTGTTGAAAAGTATATGAATGATTATATAAATGTAGAGACGTTGAATGACAATATGTGTTAAAGATAATAATATGTGTATATGCTCAGTTTTATGTATATCCCTTCACTCAAACTATTTTAGACACAATAAAACCAGACAATTTTTTAGCGGAGATAGTATTGAATTGTTGCCCCTCGATAACTCCAGTCATTTTCCATTGTCCACTGATCTCTAATCTCTGCTTCACACCTTAGCTACGCTCCATAGAATCATAAATGAAGGCTTTAAAAACAATCTGAGAGAGATTTTTGTGATTATGTTGTGATTATATGTCATATATGACTCATGTTGTGTTTGGTTTCTCCTTTCAGCTGCAGCAGCAGACTAACTCGCAGTGTTGTTGTCTACTACTGGTGTCCGAGGACAACCACCAGGTGTTTTGCCAGGTACGCACACAAAGACCACACACAAACACAAACACACATACACACAAAAACACTTGGTTTGTCATGAAAATCACCCCAAGAGTGCAGGCTCCAACATCAGCTATGCCCCCTAGGGGAGCAAATCAAAACAGCCTTTGTCATTAAAACAGACATCATGGGGTCCAGTTTTTTGTTGTTTCTTATTTTTTTCATGTTTTTTCAAGAAAATTGCACCAGGCACATCAACAGGCTACTGATTGCAATGAGACAGAGACTTGGTCCCCTGCGCATGAGTCATATGCCAGTTTGAGTTCTCCACCAGGATAGAAACTCGTACACACTCACACACACATTAGCAGTGACTCATTCACCGAAGAGTATTTGGACATTAACATTTGAATAAACAATAACCTTTGACCTTTGTGACCCTGTAGGTGGTTGGAGACAAAGTCCTGGAAGAGGAGATCAGCTTCCCGGTGAGGTCAAAAAACATAATCATTACCAGTAAAAAAAGTACAGATGAGTTTATTTTGCCAGTGCATTTATTTGCCAGTTTTTGCTCATTTTTATTTGTTATAGAATTATTAAATTATTTGTTGAATACCCTTGAGTTTGTGCACTAAAGCATATTAAGAGGTTTTGTCGCAATTTTTATCATGCATACTGCATATTGAAACTCATCCTGTAAGTTTTTTTGACTGACATGAGTGAATAAACCTTCCACATTAAATCTTTTATAATCCCTGGCAGTGGTTACAATTAAGAAATTTGGCAGAGAACACCATTCGTTTCCTCTGGGTTGCTTTCAGTCTCCTGTCCTTGGTTGTGCTCCACACGGCGCATTTTTAACAGGCTTTCCATTATGGAGTGAATGGACTGCGTACCCCAGCATAAATGATCTGTGAAATCTCGGTAATAGTCGGTGTAGAGAGATATTAAGACACAAAAAACATGCACCCTGGATAAACCATTTGTGCTGATTTAACAAGGGAGCTAATAGACTTCTCTCTGAATAAACAACCTTTATTTATATATTTTACCGCTATAAAATGCTCCAGTTTCTCCATTTTCGCATGTTCGCTCTGCCTCTCACCCTCATTACACTCATTTTTCAATCACCCCGTCTTTATCTCTCTCTCCTTTTGTCTTGTCTTTTCAGCTGATGTTTGGACGTTTCGGTCAGGTTGTTGAAAAGAAGAAGTCAATTACGCTTCAGGACATCAGTGCAGTAAGAACACGTCTGCCTGTCTGTCTTTCTGTCTGTTTGTCTGTTCGTCTATTAGTCCACCAACCAACCTACTAACCTACCTACGCGCTACCTAACTTGCTACCTACTAACTAACCGAATAACTACCCACCCAACAACCTACATACCTACTTAGGTACCTACTAACAAAACAACTACCTATCTGCCTGCCTGCCTGCCTTCCGGCCATCCAACCAACCAACTGATCAACTAACTTAGTACCTACCCACCAAAAACCTACTCACTAACCAAGCAAGCAACCTAACTACCTATAGCTACCTACATACAGACCGACTGACCTACATACCTATCTATCTATCTGATCGTTTGTTTCTGTCTGACTCTCTCTCAGGAGGAGCGTCGGCAGCTGTCCAGTATGTTAGGCTGTGAGATCTCCTCCATGCTGTGTGTCCCAGTGGTCAGCAGGGCGACTGGTCAGGTGGTGGCGCTAGCATGCACCTTCAACAAGCATGGTGGCCAGAGGTATGTATGTAAAAGATCTGTGTCCATTCTGTAGGCTCTCCTTAGCCTTCTTTACCTTTTGGGTTGCATGCTGTGTCTGCCTGCAGCTTTTCATGAAGATTTCAAGAGACACTCTCCTGTTTTTAACTTCGGAGCTGTTCACAAATCACTGTAGCTCACTCACTAATGGCTTATTGCTAAAGCATTTTTCAAATGCAGGAATGTCAGTCTGAAGATGATTAGGCTTTTTCCTAAATCCTGAAGCACTGACTCATGATACAAAGATTTATGTGACAGCGGTTGACAGTAACGTCGGGATGGGTAGCCTTTTGGTTTGGGTTTGTAGCAGTGGAGCCTGTGCTGCTACTGTTTCCACTGAAATCTGCCATTAAGCAGCCGAAGGTGCTGCGTAGCCCTATCAGTGGATACCATCAGACTGGAGCCAAATCAAATCTGTGTGTTTGTGTGTGTGTGTGTGTGTGTGTGTGTGTGTGTGTGTGTGTATGTGTGTGTGTGTGTGTGTGTGTGTGTGTGTGTGGATGTGTGTGTGTGTGTGGGTGTGTGTGTGTGTGTGTGTGTGTGTGTGACCATGCAGATGGGTATTTGATGATCTAGAGTCCGGTCATAAGTCCAACAGCAGCGGGTGATGAGGCTGCCTGCTTTGGCACCATGTCCTGGCCCTGACAGTATACGTGTGGGTGAGGACCAGTTTAAGTAAAGAACTAATGAGACATTTTTCACGTCCTCACTTTTTCAAAGAGCTGCCTGAGGGTTTAAGGAGTTAAAAGTTATGGTTAGGGTTAGGTTTAGGTATTTCATTGGGATGGTTAATATTGGGGCAAGGGAATGTATGTATGCCAAAGAGTGTCCTCACGTAGTGTGGACCAGTAGATCTCATGGGGACCGAAGCCAGGTCCTAATGAGGAAAGCGTCATTTCTGTGCTCCTGGTTAGGGTTAGTGGTAAGATGTGAACAGTGGTTAGGTTAAGTTTAGTGTTAGGCACGAATATGGAGAAGGATAGCTGTGAAAAACCTGTGTGGGTGTGGGTTATGAGTATGTGTGTGTGTGTGTGTGTGTGTGTGTACTTGTTGCCAGGAGCTATACTGCTATCTCCTCTCTACAGAAGTCTATAAAAACACACCCCAGCTGTGAGTGTGTGTGTGTGTATTTGTTTAAATACAGTTTGGACGTGTGTGTTATTTATATATTATTTCAAAACGTGCTCTGCTGCCATTGTCATTTTAAATGTCTATTTCAACTGTCTATATATCTCCCTCCTTGTAAAGCAACATGTATGTCTCTACTTATGGTCAAGAACTGGTATATTACCCTTTCCTATGCTATTTTTACACATATTTTACACAACCCCGCTCCCCTGCTGCTCTCCCTCTGCTCTCTGAAGACGGAGATAGATGACAAGGGATCATGTCCTATAATTTCCTGCTGCGCCAGTGGCACTGATGAGAGAGCTGGCATCTCATTACCATAGCAACAACAGCAGGATTACGTTTGCGAATGTTCATAAAACGTGATAAATACATCCCGGGCTTCGAGCTCAGCCAGCCAGACTTTGGCAGAGACGTCCTGTACATCTTAACGACGCAGCCCCTTCCTCGTATAGATTGCATATTCGTACGCGGAGATGGCCTCTTGGCCGAGGACACAGGTGCACAACGACATATTCTGACACCAGTAGCACGTCCATAACTCAGTTTGGGTGCCAGCAGATGTGAACGCGGCCCACACATCATCGCCGACATAACTGAATCCTGTTTTACGCAGAGCAGGTGGAAAATGTGCGATGATCGTATAAAAACTGCAATCTGAGCTGCAGAATAAAACGTGTATATGTTCCAAACAATCTGCTGCCCTGCCTGAGTCCCGTACGATCGAGCCGGGTACACACTCTCTCTATCTCACAGGCTCTTTCACTGATACATGTTTCTTGGTGTAAAGTTGTGAGTGCTTCAGGTCCTGCTTTTTTATTCTAGCCGCAAAAACTGAGACAATTTTCCTTTGTGACCCCAAAATAACTCCCTGGTACCATTGAAAAAGATTCAGCACTCATGACTTACGGCACTGAAGAATATATCTCTCTGTTTAAGTCAGCCATTAATGATCTGCACCACTTACGGGAACTTAAATCCCACTTGAACTGAGCCTCCCAGGCATTTTTCTGTGCTCGGTACAAATCCTGTCTCCTGCGCTGGGATTCCTGGGAGTCTGTGCGCTCAGGGCCTGACAGCGACACAGTAATATGCCACTGCCCTCTATAGGCAAAGAGAGGGAATAGCAGGCACTTATCACCGTGGTCACTGCAGATAATTCCCTTCATCTGTCTTCATCTGTCTCCTTAATGCTGTCAACTTCACACATCACTTCATCTCAAAGGGAGAGAGACAGCTGCCTTCTAAAACTGCAGCAAACCAGAGTCAGCTCAGATATAAGTTATGTTTTTAATGAAGGAAAATCATTTTTAGTTATTTTGTAATATGT
Source organism: Platichthys flesus (assembly GCF_949316205.1). Taxonomy (NCBI): domain Eukaryota; kingdom Metazoa; phylum Chordata; class Actinopteri; order Pleuronectiformes; family Pleuronectidae; genus Platichthys; species Platichthys flesus. The sequence goes on from NC_084948.1 coordinate 13,549,360, forward strand.
ATTCCTTATATACTGGCTTCTCTATAACAATGCATAATATATTAAATCATCAAACTATATTTTCTTTGTGTAACCTCTAGAGAAACAAATGACCACAACTGTCTTATAAATATGGTTCATAAAAATGAAAATATTTCCCTCAGACATGTAGAAAAGTAAAGCAGAAATATAGATTATGATAATAAGTTATTTAATGAAAAACTGTCAGTGACAGTTTTTTATTGAATATTTATCCATAACTTACTGCCCTGAACCTAAAGATATCCAGTTTAGAATGCGAGATAAGAAGAAGCAGAAAATCATTATTAAGGAGCTGTAACATGAGAGATGGATGAATGATTGTGTTAATTAAAATGCATTTCAGCTTCACTTTCTGTGCTTTAGAACTGTATTAATGACAACGGAGGATGGCAAAAGCTATGTAAACCATTTATATGATGTTTGGTGATCAGAAGTCTATTAACCTTGTCTTAGATCACATTCACCCTTTGACTGTGTGTGTGTGTGTCTGTGTGTGTGTGTGTGTGTGTGTGTGTGTGTGTGTGTGTGTGTGTGTGTGTGTGTGTGTGTTCCTGCGTGCAGACACACAGAGGCAGACGAGTATGCCATCCAGCACTGTTTCTGCTACACTTCAACGGTTCTCACTTCAACTTTGGCCTTTCAGAAAGAACAGAAACTCAAAGTGGAGTGTCAGGTACTGTCCATGCTCCCTCAAACACACACACACACGCACACACAAACACACACACACACACACACACACATACAAACACTAAATGAATACATGAATATGCACCTGAATCAGAGCTTTTTTCCCTCTGCTTCTGGACACAGGCGCTCCTACAAGTGGCCAAGAATCTCTTCACGCACTTGGGTAGGTTTTCTCCGCCTCCCACCACTGTCTCTCTTTCTTTCCTTCATTCTCGATCACTGTGGAAGGAAGAGCGCCGGATGATTTGCGTCAATGGACAATATTTAAGTGATCACCTAATGAAACGAACGGCGCTCGTAATTGAATGAGATATTACCGACACTAGCGGTGATTACACCCAGGATCATAACCATAAAATCAAAAGGGCATAAACGATGATGGTTCCACCTCTCCTTCCAGTAATTACATTGAGGCATTTGGTTTCTTATCTTACTGTACGCGTCAATGGCAGAGTATGTTGCCGACGAGTCCTCATGATCGCTGCTGCTAAAAATTGATCCGCCGGTAGATTACAAAAGCTCTTAGCGGCTCGTACAGCTGAATAACCGATGCTCGTGGTGTAATCTCTGTTTGTGTTTGTCAGAGCTTTGCTGTGTCCGTCGCATTTCCTCACTCACCCTCTCCTCCTCTCTCTCTCTCCCTCTCTCCTTCTCTCCATTTTCTCAGATGATGTGTCAGTGCTGTTACAGGAAATAATAGTGGAGGCCAGGAACCTCAGTGATGCAGAGATGTAAGCCGTCTGATTCATCCTCAAAGGGACATTTCTGTGTGTGTGTGTGTGTGTGAGTGTGCATGTGTGAAGTGCGAATGCCTTTATCTCCGTTTACAAAGGCCATCTTGGCAATTTGTTCTTAACCGACTCTTGCCTCGTTTAATGAAAGTTAGTTAACGACGTTGAATGAGATAAACGTCTCTCTGTGCTCGGCGCTGTTCTCCATCACCACTCTAACTCTGTCCCGCTCCCTCAGCTGCTCCGTGTTCCTGCTGGATCAGGGCAGTCATGAGCTGGTGGCCAAGGTGTTTGACGGAGGCGTGGTTAGTGATGAAGAGGTACGACGTGCTGCTTTTCTCTCTGTATTGTAGCTGTGGATCGAGCATATTTCATGATGCAGTAATGGAAGTGACAGAGAGTAGGGGATTGTGGGTATCCAGACTCGAACACATTACAATTGTACAGTCAGTAAATGTAACCTGTAAGGCACCAGGACAGCCTCTCACATCTCCCTGTCTCTTGTGTCAACCATAGATGAATCAAAAATGGCCAAAAATAAAGAGATGATAGTTATTGATGTCGCTTAATGCCGTTAGTTATTATGACTGTAAGCTACACAGTGTAGAAGTACAGTTATAATACTGAGAAAAAATATATATTTATTTTTACAGGAATTTGTGAGAAAAGACTTTGTTTCAAAAGTTTTGCTCCTTCAACAGCAAATACAGATCGACCAACATTTTTTTTTTCACATTGCAATGGGACAGTTCCCATTTTTTGCAGCGCTCCACGCAGTAAGCAGTAGTGGAGCATGGCCATGCAAGCATTTAAAGAGCAGCTTTAGGGTTGGAGAAGCTTATGAAGCTTTCAAAGCTGAACATGTAATATGTGTTCCCATATGTGTGTGTGTGTGTGTGTGTGTGTGTGTGTGTGTGCGTGTGTGTATGTGTGTGTGTGTGTGCGAGTGCAGAAGGAGTTTCGTATCCCAGCCGATCAAGGTATCGCGGGCCACGTGGCGACCACTGGTCAGATCCTGAACATTAAGGACGCCTACTCCCACCCTCTCTTCTACCGAGGCGTGGACGACGAAACCGGCTTCAAGACTCGCAACATCCTCTGTTTCCCCATCAAAGATGAGAACAACGGTAACATTAGTTTCAGGGTTTAAAGATCTGTACAGGAGACAAACTAATTCAACACATACTGTGTAAATAAAGGTTGTATTATATTTATGTCTGGGTTTATATATGATCATTCTTATGTTTTTATTAGTGATTGTAATCATTACCCAAACATTTTTTAATTTATGAATATAAATTAGTCTGACTGTATATAAAGATGGACAACATGACTGTTCCTCAAGAGTGAAGCCAAAGCCTCTTTATCGCCCTCTGTTGGCTGCTATAGTATAGGTCATAAGACCCACATACCCCATGTTAGTGGAAGGGACATCGACCAAAATTAATTATTAATAATTTAATGTTCCTCTTATCACACCCATCTATATCTAACTGCTAATTTTTTTCCCAGTAAGTCTGGTTTTAATTAGCTAATTGATGGTATAAAAACAGGGTTTAACAATATGATTGACACCTGAGACTGACTTATGTTGGTCAAACACGTGTATCACCCAGCGGCAACTCGTCACCTTCCCCGATCACTACGGCACAAGATGGCAGCGTTCGTATCTGGGATATTTTGGCTTCCTTTCTGGGTCGTTGGAGGAAGTGGAGACACATCGTCCATCTTTTAATACCGTCTATGAAATAACACATATAGGAGCCTGATAGATGCTCGTCTGCTGACGTCTGCTGTACATATCTACTCCCCCTGTTCTCCTCTAAAATCTCAGCCACATTTCCTTGAAGCTGCTGTCATAGAATAACACAAAGCCTTGTTACATTATCTCAAATATTGGTGATGTGGATGTGTTCCATACTTAGAAATGAGAGAAAACTGGCTCCTAAAACTCTCCTGTATCTCGTGTGTGTGATTTGTCTCCATGTAGAAAAACTGTGTGAAGCTCAGAATATGAGTTAAAATGTGTCCTTTCTTTTTTTTATGTGCAATTAGGTTCAGCTCCAGTGTGAAATTAATTTAGGTCAGCAGACCTTTTCGATTCAGCATCTGTTCTCCGGCTCGCACTGTTGCCTTCTTTGCCTCATTTTCTCGTCCTTGACTTTCATCTCCTCATTTTTCCTCATTATCATCATTCTCTCCCTTGAACTCCTTTTCCCCGCTGCTTCCCTTTACTTACTTTACGTTTGACTTTCTTTAAATCCTCGGTCCTGCAGAGGTGATCGGTGTGGCTGAGCTGGTGAATAAAATGAACGGGCCGTGGTTCAACCGCTTCGACGAGGATCTGGCCACGGCGTTCTCCATCTACTGTGGAATCAGCATAGCTCATGTAAGTCTTGACTCTACATCCAGTGGATGGTTTCATGAGGGGGGAGCCATCCCCTTTCGACCAAGATGACCACAAAAATTCCACCATCCTCAACAAGTGTTTGCAGATAGAGAGTTTGTGTTCAAGTGGGCCTCCTATAGTTAAATCTGCTAACTAATCTATAGGGATCTACAGTTTAATCCTAAAGGTTGAAGCTGCCTGCTCCTGTAAGATTTATGATGGTGGGACTAAAAGCAGGAGACCAGTGCAGAGACGTGGTTAGAGGCACAGGGTTATTACCAACCACTGTGCTCATGAATTACAGGAGGACAATGATCTTTTCCCCTGTCTTTTGAATTATTTTGCACACCAGTGGGGTCTTGTAAGTAAAAAAAGCCAGACTTGACGAGTGCGAGACACTCATGGTATAAACTAAAACAGTATACGGTATTTTTTATGGGTGACCATCCCCCCTGGTATGAAAAACATACCGGATACTATCTATGAAATTTCAATTTTCTTCTTTGCTGTGTTGAATGGCCACAGGCGTCTGGTCAGGGATGAGGCGTTTACATTTCATAAAGCATATTCATTGACCACAGCAGTCAACACACTCCATAAGTCCACTTGTGAATTTGAGTATGATTTTATATAAAGAAGGAAATATGCCAAACTATAATACACATAAGACACATAAACTACACCATTACTGGAGAAACATTATCAGTTACAAATTAATTAACAGTTTAAACTTCTCACTTGGCCTCCATTACAATCTCTCATTATCTCATTTTCCAGCAGCAGTAGCAGTGAATAAGTGTGACACATTAAAAAGGGAGCAGAAGCATCTTCTCCGCGGCTGCACATTCATCTTCATACACACTGACTCATTTTAAACAGTCCTAAGTCATTAACTCAGCTTGATTTTAAACACGGCTCACAGATGGAATATGATGTACAGCATATTAAAGTCAACCTCCATGCAGCTTCATAGTCATCAACTAAATTTAGCTGCACAGAGACAAATAACCAGAAGCACTTGCACTGCAAATAAAGAGGCTCTTACTCCTTGAAACAATGCAGTAGGTCTGTGAGTGCTGTTAAGGGATCAGTCCTGTCTACCTTAATGTGATCAGTTCATCCAGCCATTACCTATACAGCTTATACTTTGAGGGGAGGCTCGCAGGGGGGGGCTGGGGTCAATCCCAGTCAAGGGCACGAGGCAGGGTGTAGCCTGGACAGGTCACCATGCAACACGCAAACTCAGAGAACAACTCCAGAACAAAACAGGATTCGGACCAGGAACCTTCTTAAGATGCATTTAAGATGCATTTATTTGTCCCAAACACATGCACAGACATGCAAAGGCACACTCATGCAGGTAGGGAAATTTAACCTCTGCTTTTAACCCATCTGGTGCACGACACACAGAGCAGTGAGCGACCATGAACGGCGCCCGGGGAGCACATGTTGGGGGAGTAAGGTGCCTTGCTCAGGGGCACTAGACAGGGTAGGGAGAATCCTCTTGGCTGCTGTGTTGAGTGAGAGCGAAATGCTCTGTCAAGGCAGAGTAGAGGAAAATCTCAAGCGAAGTTTAGAGAGATTGGATCTGTGATGGGACTGAGTTGCTTTTATGACGGAGAATGACTGCGAGTCAGTGTAGAGCAGCTTTTATGCCTCAGCGCCGGAAAGAACATTATGTTTTCGAGGCTGTCCGTCTGTTCGTCTCATTCGTTTGAATTATCTCGAGAACTTCTTTTTCTCGTCTTTTACCAAATTTCTTCAAATTTGGTAAAAATGTTAAGTTGGACTCACTGATGAACTGGTTTTAGGGGTTAAAGGTCAAACCCATAGGGAATTTAATACATCTTGTACAAATATTCACTTGGGCTCGAAGATGAACTGATTCACAGATTAGCCGATTCAATTTCAGTGGTCAAATATCATAGTGACCTCATATGAGTCTGGGGAAAAAAGTATGTTGACTGAAACTGAACGGGTGGACGGAGGCACACAACCACAGAATGTTAATTCTGGTTTGAAAAATGCAGTGATATATCTTTTTCATCCTTTCACCAGAGCAGTAAACATGGATTCAAATGGATTTACGATGCACTGATTTCTCTTTCCTCTAACAATATTTTTAACACAAAACCGCCAAAAGGGAATGGAGATACTTTGTTTTAACGTTTTTATTGTTATATACACAGCTATAATGATATTTTATTCAGCGTGTCCAATTCACCTTCAGATTAACTAGCGCCTTTATCTTCTGACCTTTGAATCACTGCCGGTCCTCGATTGTTTATCCACAAACTATAAAGATTTTTGATTGGAAAAATAATTGGCTTCTAGGCAGCTCGTTAATTATTGAAACCCTGACCCAATGTATTATGTATCACTGATTGCTCTGTATCATGCTGTGTAGAGTGTTACGTTGGCTGTAAGGAGCACTTCCCCTTATGGACCGACCTGTTAGCATTCAGTTTGAGTTTTATTGTTTCATACACTAGACTAGTCAAAGCTTTGAATGGGGAAAAATCAAAACATACTTGTTAATCCTAAATCTTTTGTTTGCCATTTGATAGTGAACACGCACTCACACTGAAGAGCAAAAGAAGAGAGGAAGACATTTTTAGACTATTTTCATTCCCCTTCTTTCTTCTCCTGCTGCTGTGACCAATCTGTACATCACACGTTACTGTATCCAACTTCTTTGTATGTGACAGTTATAGTCAAACTGTTGATTTAGCTATAATTTGGTGTTTGTTTCTCTAGTCTCTGCTGTACAAGAGGGTCGGTGAAGCTCAGTTCAGGTCCCACCTGGCCAATGAAATGATGATGTACCACATGAAGGTAGATATCCCCCTCACCCGTCGCACTCGCTCTTCCGCATGGACACAGTCTATTTTGTGACACGGTCGTCCTTATTTCAGTATGACTCAGTGTGTGTGCTTCGCAGGTATCAGAGGAAGAAGTGACCAAGCTGCTGGTGGCGGGGGTCGATCCGGTGATAGAGATCCACCCCTGCTTCGCCGAGTTCACCTACACGCCGCGCTCCCTGCCTGATGACACCACACCCATGGTAAGAGGAGAAGGTGGAAGCCGAGAGACACAGTGCGGAGGAGGCAGAAACACAGGAAGGAAATGTAACGGACAATGTTGTATGTGTCTGCAGTGTGTCCTCAGCATGTTGGAAGACATGGGTTTCATCAACACGTACAAGATTGACAGGAACACGCTCGCCAGGTCTGAAAATCAATCATATACCAAATATATGAGCCTTTGTCTCTGTGTGTAATCTCTGAGTATTTACTGTAGTAATTGTGCAGTTTGGGTTGCTACAGAAAACTTTTCTTAATATGAGAATTCTTTTGTGTTTTTAACTGCTTTATTGTGAGTTTACTAGAATTATTCATATTTTCAACACCTTGGAAAGACTTGTGTAAACAGCTGCAAAGAGACTATATTAAAAATATTTTCTAGAATAATAGGAATTTGTGTCCCTGGTGCTACTTCATAAGTCACTAGTGCAGCAAATCTGGTCGGAACAGTTAGAAAAAAGTCCTAATTCATATAATTAGTCAACCAGAGGCCCTTAATTAAACTGCTGCTTTGGCGTCAGGTTCTGTCTAATGGTGAAGAGAGGCTACAGAGACCCTCCCTACCACAACTGGATGCACGCCTTCTCTGTCTCACATTTCTGCTACCTGCTCTACAAAAACCTAGGGCTGTCCAACTACCTCGAGTGAGTGCGCCACATTTCTTGAACAGTTGAAAAATGAAATGTCAGCTTTGTTTATGTGACCCAAGTAACGGCTTTCCTCTTCCTTTTCAGGGATATAGAGATCTTAGCTCTCTTTATCTCCTGTATGTGCCATGACATGGACCACCGTGGCACCAACAATTCTTTCCAAGTCGCCTCGGTGAGAAAACTAATGATGTCTCTGTTTAGAAGTGGGTGTGAGATGGAGCAGGACATGATGTCACCATGATACAAGCTGAAACTAGGTGGTAGAAAAGGAAGAACATGGCATTGAGTAAAATCATTAATAATCTGAAACTCACAAAGTGCCAGTGGAGCATTGCTTCACTGACCCTTCAGAAACATACACTATAAGTTGGTTGTATTTGTCTTTTTATTTGTAGGTATTTTTAACAAATAAGGTATGGTTAAACTTTAAAATACACAATTATAGTTCTTTGTCATAAGGGTTTGATAATGACATCTTTGGAATTATTGGCAATTTTTGAAATAAATATAAATAAACATATATCATTTTTTTTACCCCCCGTGTGTATCAGTATCATATCAAAATCGATATCACTCTGGTTCTGCTAAAAGCAGACTTTGATATATAAAGGATGAAGCATGTGAGCAGGCTCTGGATCTGTTTCAGTGATATCACAGTTTATATCCGAGTGTGAGGTTGTGTCTCTGTGACTGTGGATTCGGCCCAGTGAGACACTAGATGTAATAGTGATTAGCAGCACGCCGCTATGTTCCACTCTGATCATGCAGAACCCTCCAGCACCGAAGTGACACACTCACGTTATCAACTATGCACCAACAGTCACTGTTTCGTTTGATCAATGCTATGTGAACACTAAAGGATTGTGTTTCTTTTGTCTGTCTGTGTGTGTGTGTGTGTGTGTGTGTGTGTGTGTGTGTGTGTGTCTACCTTCAGCAATCTGTGCTGGCTGCACTCTACAGCTCAGAGGGATCTGTGATGGAGGTAAAGTCACATGGGAAGGATGTGGGAGAGCTGATAGAAAACTGTCAAAGCTTTAACAGTGTTTTCATTGTGTACTTGTGTCTTGTGTAAATCCTTACTGCATTCTGTTAGACTGTGATCCCTGTAGAAACTGTGCAGACTGAACTGTCTTGTCGGTTTTACTGATTTGTTCCCTCATAGTTAACAAACTTCACTCTCGGGAGCTACTGATACTGTGTTCTAATGCGACATCTAGTGGTCAAAGTCAAACTTGAATTATTTGCAGCAGTGGGAGGCATGTAAATTGACTTTGCTTTTTTCATTACAACATGACTCAACATTCACTTTGGAAGTAACCATTTTTTCCCATCATGCTTTATTCCCAATGACAGAGACATCACTTTGCCCAGGCCATCGCCATTCTGAACACTCACGGCTGCAACATCTTCGAGAAGTTCTCCAGGAAGGTGAGATATTGGATCTGACATCTGCACATCACAAATATCTCAGAGTCCTCTCTCTCTGTCGTTTAGATTCAATTTTCTGCTTTCACTTACAAGCACAAGTTATCTTAATGTTGTTTTCTTCTTTTTTTTCTCAGGACTACCAGCGCATGCTAGATCTGATGAGGGACATCATTCTGGCGACGGATCTGGCTCACCACCTTCGCATTTTCAAGGACTTGCAGAAGATGGCTGATGGTACGCCACACTGGTTCAGTATGCACAGTCACATCTCTACTTTTTGCTCACAGCGGTGAACAGCAAATCCAGGCTTTGTTCAGATGCTCGGTCCAGAGCGTACAACAAACATTATATTTAAAGATGTGTTATTATATATTTAGAAGGTCACCATTTTTGTGGATTTGTGAAGCCATGTAATGTCATTGACATCATTTCTTAAGCTAAGTAACCAAGGATGATTGTCCTTTGCAGTCTGGCTCATTTCTTGGCACCACACAAAAGCCCCATTCTGCCTCTATTTACCTTCATTTCAGGAGTCATTATGCAGCGATGTGAGTGAAGCTCTCAGCATTCCTCACTGACATTCTTAAACATTCCTCCACTTTTATTGGACTATTTGCCCTTTGGAGCCGACAGTTGCTCACTGCTCTCTTATGCAACGTAATTGGCTGCTGCCTCCAGTGCTTTTTTTTTTACGCCTGAATGCAGCCAATTATGAGTTACCCTGAGTGGACGTCCCATCACTAGAATCAATTCTGAGCTGAAAAAGCAATTCAAGGACATTAAAAAACCTCACAGCACAGAGTTGGTAAGTGTCAATCATGGACTGACAGGGTGGTAGTATACAATGTCAAGGTGCCCTTTAAAAATAATGTTGTGTTGCAGAGTTTATAAAATGTCCTGATATCCCATATGGCTTTTAATATCAATATCTATCAAGACATATATGCTCTGAGTACAGGACAGCTGGTATTGATATCAGTTAAATATACAATTTTACTTGACGATGCAAATGCAGCTTGAATAAAGTAATTTGTCATTGTGTGTGTCTGTGTGTGTGTGTGTGTTTCAGACGGATACGATCGCAAAAACCCAACCCACCGCTCTATGCTGCTGTGCCTGTTGATGACATCATGTGACCTGTCAGACCAGACCAAGGGCTGGAAAACCACGCGCAAGATCGCTGTCAGTTGACGTCCATACACCTCTGTCGATTCTGCTTATTAGCGAGTGTAAACACAAATCTGCCAAAATGTTTTTAGTTACGACTCCATCATTTAGAGCAAATGGACTAATCTATCACCACATAAGGGAATAGCAGCTTTTACATCTAAGGATATGAGTCAGCCCAAAGATATTTTGGTTTTACTAATATACTCTATACACCTGTGAATTGCCTCATATCAGGTTGCACACAGTGAGTCCCCCATATTTTATGGGACATGAACCAAACTAAAAACAGATCAAATAAGGTTTCCCTCAAAGATGGTTTGTGCCAATAATATATGTTCCAATATTCATTTTTCTGGTATGTTTGGTTTTTATCAGTAGTTTGGTGCTCTGTTGTGGGGTGTAGGGGTGGGACTTCATCACCTGATCGCTACTGTGGAGACTCTGGGTCCAAATGATGTTTCATTTCTGCGTTGTGTGAGGAAGTGGAGATGAGTTGTCCATCTTTATTTACAGTCTACAATATGGTAGAAGATGCAGAAGTGTAGTTGTTGTATTTTCTGTGATAGTGCGAGGACCAGAAAGACGATGAGATGCAGAGCTGTGCAGTAGAAAACAACATTTCAGTCGATACTCCATGTCACTCTTATGTGAAACTGCACTCAATTATAGGATTATTTTTAATCTTGGTCTGCCCCCGTTTCCACCCCTAGCCCCGGACCCATGTCCTAAATCCAAAACCCAAATCTGCAAATATCTGACACCTGCAACAAAAGCCTTGTAATCCTTGCCCCCAAAAATGGAAAATAGATTTCTGTTGAATTCCAGGGAGGAAATTATTCTGCAATGTCTGGTTTGTATTTGTCCCAATGGGGATTAATGAAAAATAGCAATTGCACAAAATATTGAATAGTTATAAATGGAAATGACATTTTGTCTTAGAGCACAGCATGCCTGCGATTCAACGTAATCCAGTTACAGTAATGTTTACAAATCTGACAAATTCTCTCCTAAAGCTCAAACACTCAGATATAAACATGTACCAGCTTTGAATTACATATGGTTTTATTTATATTGTGTTGTTACAAAGGAGATTCATGCTAATTTTAAATTAGAATTTAAAATCTATACTTTTTCATATTAGAGCTTATACTTCAGTCATTAAGGTAAAATAAACTTTAGTCACTTCAAATTTGCTGTTTTATAGTGTGACATTAAATAAATTGTACTTCATGTGGAACTTAATCAGTCTCTATGATTATGAAGCCGTATGAGCAGTAACAAGTGTCTGTTCCTCTGTGTCCACAGGAGCTGATATATAAAGAGTTCTTCTCTCAAGGAGACCTGGTATGTGTCGGTGTTTTCTGCCTGTTAAATGACATGTGAAATTATTCAGCAAGTGGCCGCAGTGTGTGTCATTTGACACAATAGTGGGCTCATTACTCATGTCTGTGTGTGCGTGTGTGTCTAAAGGAAAAAGCCATGGGGAACAGGCCAAGCGAGATGATGGACAGAGAAAAGGCGTACATCCCAGAACTACAGATCAGCTTCATGGAACATATCGCCATGCCCATCTACAAGTGCGTATATTTGAGAACATCACATCCTTCCTACACTCATCACTTCAGTCATATAACACTTTCTCTTAGGGTAAAGACAGACATGTGTCACCACATACCAAGTATTGAACACTGGGAGGGAAATATCATTTCAAAGGTGCTGGCTAAAAGATGATAGTCAAGCAAAAATCTCCTCCCCATATTATTTTGTATTGTATTATATTTTATGTCATATTGAATTTAGTGTCAAAATGTCAAATATATTTTGTACAGTACAGTTTGTTTTTAATTAATTGTAATTTTGAATCAATATATTTATATCACAATGGATCAAATTGGTGTGCGTAGTCAGAAAGGAGGAACTCATGGGGAATTTTCACCCAGTTCTGCAGTTTTCCTCAGCTCTATGGAGCATTTTAGTGCCTTTCAGCTCAATTTTTTTTGATTGACTGTTTTGGTTCACTTCCTCCATCATCATCATCATCATCATCATCATCGTCATTATCAAGTTGTTTTAAGCAGCTGTTTTAGTAAAAAAGATTCAAGAACACATCGCAGACTCAGCACCAGCTGAATGACAGGCACAGTTAGCAACCTTCTAGAAAACACACTGGAGCATTTAGCAGCTTAACAGCCAGATATTTCCCTTGTGAGCTCGTGGAGGAGAAGACAGATATAACTAGAACAGGACTCAGTAGAGCACATTCTTCTGCCAAGGTTCAACGGTCCCCTTAACTCCAATCATCGTGCAGACTGTCCCATAAATATGCCTGATTTTGAAGATCCATGATTCCCTAGCAAATTGGTGAGTATGTAATAAGAAAAGCCTCCATCTTAGGATATTAAATAAAGTAGAAAATATAATTCCTGCAAAATTTTAATTGGTTCATTATTGGGCCATGTCCCATCCGAAGGCTTTGCATAATCCAACAAACAAAAAGACGGGGGATAAAACATAGCTTCCTTTAAGAAGTTAAAAGGAATGATTATTTCAGTTGTTTTCATTAGGCAAACACATTTTCCATTTCAACTTTAATGGCGATTATGTGACAAAGTTGTGGTTACAGGATGTTCAACTGCCCTCTAGTGGCCAAAAATATTAATTCCACAATTAAATGCTGTGTGAAAAGAAGATGGTGAAGAAGAAGAAGTTGAACAGTAGTTGAAAAAAAACCACAATAATAAAAAAAAAGTCAGTTATTAAATTATAATTTACACAATTTAATCTGGGACTAACGTCCTGCGGAAGCCTCTTGTACAAAGTGCTAAATAACAAATAACTGTTCTCTGTCCTCTCAGGTTGCTGTCTGAGCTGCTTCCTGGAGCCACCGAGCTGTATGAGCGGGTGGCAGCCAATCGGGAGCAGTGGACCAAAGTGTCCCACAAGTTCACCATCCGTGGGTTGCCAAGCAACAACAGCCTAGACTTCCTGGACCAGGAGTACGAGCTGCTCCAGTCCCAGGGTGCGTTCGGGAGCGACGAGCACTGCTTCAATGGCTGCCTTGACGACGCAGAGGGGGGGAGGTGCCAGTGATGACGGCGGGCTGCCGGCTGTTTCCTGGAGTTTTCTGCGGTCCAATAAGAGGCTGAGGATACCTTTTGAGCGACCTGAGAGGGGAGGGGTCTCTCTCTGCTGTCAGTCTCTTGATTAGCAGGCCGCGCAGAACGGACACGACAAAGCTTCAGACCAACCGAATCCGACGGGTGATCTGAGACCAGTGGATCCACCTGAGACGACTCAGTGATTTACATGCTACATGTTGCTTTTGTCTCCAGTTCAGGAAAGAAGAAGGTGGTGACTTGATACTTTTCAGCAGCTAAACTGGAAAAATAAGTTTATACCACAAGATCGTTCACACATTCTGATCTTGATTAAGATTGTAAAAACACACACCCCCACACACACACACACACACACACACATACACACACGCACAGACACACATACACACACACACGTACATGCAAATGGTGTTTAGACACATTTTGTTCTGGAAATGGACTACGTCAACATGTACCAGTGAGACAAAGTGCTATACTTTCTGTAAAATGGTTCACAGTATCTTATATTGATTTTCAAATGGCTCAGCTTTGTTCACACACAAGCAGCTGCCGACGTCCCTCACCTGATGCTTATGAATGCATGCTGTATGGACACCTCACGTATTTTTCCTTTAAACCTGCGTCAGTGTTGATTTCTTCATGGCTAGGAAATGAATGCAGTCCATTTTTTATACCATCAGAGCAGAGTTTTGTATTCAAAGTATATTTAATTAATCCATGATCGTCAAGTTGTACAAGGGAGATTTCGTTCATTTCCTCAGAAAGTATTTTAGCTCTCACATGTACTGATTCGCTTCCCCTTTTTTTTTTGATCGCTCAAGAGACAATTCGACAATCACTGATCAATAACCGATCCCTGGCCAAAGCAGCTCGATCCATGCATAAGACTTTAACAACATATGCTCTGTGCATATTCATTCAGTATGCATTTACACCTCGAAACGAAGGCCACTGGACCTTATACCCTGAAATTATTTCTCTCATCATCATTTCCTCTCCCTTGCACGTTTTATTTTCGCTTTCTTTAATATTTTTTATGACAGATTTCCTAATTAAACAACTTGTGAGAGAGAGCAAACTGAAGCCCTTTAAAAGATCCATCTCATCCATCTGTGTAAATGTGCCAGAGTAGAGCGTGTTCTCCGGAGTGTGTCATATATGGATCTGCCTTAATGCGCATCTTTGCTGCCTTTCTTAGAGCTTTTAATATATAAGAATTGAAATTTAAGCGTCTGTTTAGTATGTATGTTGTATGTTTGTTATAGACATAGTTTAGAGTATCGGAGTGCGGACTGAATGATCGCCATTGCTCAGAAGATGTATATTTGTGAAATAACTGTGTGAAGACCTCAGATTTTATGTAATTTCACTTCTTTCTATTCTAAGTTATGTATACAGCCTCTAGTGGATATTTGGCAGATACAACAGCATTTTCTTTCAGTTGTCAGTGCACATAAATTTGTTTTATAAGAAGGAACTAGAGATGTAGCCGTCATAGAAATTACTCTTTCCTGAAAGCACCGACCCGTCAAGAATTGCTGCTGCACTCCAAAGGAAATGTTCGGAAACTTAAAGTTCTCAGATTGTGCCTCGTAGGAAACCTGACACTTTGGGCTGTGGGGGTTTTGTGTTACAATATGCCATATTCAGTTTTACCTCACAATGCTTTTAAATAGGAACTGCTGCAGAGTCGGGGAGAGATAAGAGTTACACGAAGAGAGATCTCTGTAATGGACGCCACTGTATGTAGGCAGTGTGTAGACGGGGTGACAGTTACTGAGCGAAAGAGTGGACGTGGAAGCGTGGGTGAGAAAATAAGCGAGAGAGAGAGGGAGAGAGAGAGAACTGGAGGCAGTCGGTTTAAGATCAGGAGAGAAGTGTTTAGTGTAACCGCTCGTTACAAAGCTGCTGTTGACAGAGATGAGGCAAACCTCAAGTGAGCCACTAGAATTTCTTTAAAATATCTCCCCTTTTATGCAGCCCCTGATTAGTGCGAGTGAAGGTAGATGAAAGCAAAAAATTGCAATCATGGTATTTAAATATATAATTTTTCTTTGAGAGTGTCTCATGAGGATGAATTAGGGATGAAGGTTAATTGGTGAGTAAAGTGGTTTGATGTATTGGTCCTAGCTACACTGGGAAACCCATTAGCAAGACTGGATGAAATTGATTGATCTGCTGTGGTTTGATACATGGACTGAATATTTTTACTATAACGTTTTCGAAGGCCAGATTTGTTTGTAAAATAGCCACTTTCTCTTTCTCCTAAGACAACGTAGTAGGGCCATGTTGAAGGGGGACAATGTCATTATATTTTGAGAATAAAGTCATAGTTTAATGAGAAGAAATCCCTAAAATTTGTAAGTTAATAAGAAAAAGTCATAATATTATAAAAATATATTTTATGAGAAACCAATCAAAACACTATGGGAATAAAGTTGTAATTTAACGAGAAACGTCATAATATTAAAAGAACAAAGTTGTTTTTTAATGAGAAACCATCATATTTCAAGAATAAAGTTGTACATTGATGAGGAAAAAGAGTCATAATATTCAACTTTATTCTTGTAACATTCTGACGTTATTCTTATTATAGAACAACTTTATTCTCATAATAAAAGGACTTAATTCTGGAGATGTAAGCATTTTTTCCCCTCTTAAAATGAACTTAATACATTGTATTTTCAAGTATTTTCTCTCTCATGTGTGATTTTCCCATTTCTGTTCTTTTTAAACCAATGTTTCATATGTACCTGCGTTTTTCATGTGCAATATGAAGTATCTGCCTCTGTGATGTTGCATAGATTCCTATGTAAATACATATGCCTCCTGTAAAATGATTCCTTTAGGTCTGGGTTCTCAAAATGCATTTAAGAGTTAGATGATGATGTCTCCACTGAAAATGCTTCTATCGATGCTTTAAGTGTCCAGACCTGTGTCCGTTTTCTATACTGAGTGTATATCTGTCCCTCCATGTTTGTTTTTGAAAGTCAGGGCTCAATGTGCCAAGCAAACATTTTTCTACTTCCTGGCCAAGCTGCAACGGAAAAACAGACGCACACTAAATTAGATTATTTTTTTATTTTTAATGTTGGCGTGTTGACGAGGGCTATATCCATAAAAAACTTTTCTGATTCATCATGACCAGGTCTGAAATATGCAGCTCATCCAGGAAGTACGAACCCAAATCTATTTCCCATCATCACAGAGCAGCGGGATTCAAACCTGTGATGTAACGTCATCTAAACGATCACCTGTGACGTCATTGTTAAAAGTGGCAAACGTATATTTGCTGTAAATATCAAAGAGAAAATGTTACTTGATTGTCTTTCATTATTACGATGGTAAGTATTTCATTTCTGTGATGTATTTAAAGTGGTTGCATCCTGTTCTCTCTTTTTATTTTCCATGCCATGTTTGAACAACCCCGAGCGTTAGACATTTAGAAAGAGGGGAGGAAAGAAAAATACATGTGTATTTAGGATATACACATGATTTTCTACCACGGATCCCAAACGTAATCTGACATGTATAAATAATGCTTATACTGAGAACTAAACGCAGTCATCTGTTGATTTGTTTGAGTTCTGAGTGCTGGTGGTCTTTTCTTGTTAAGGTCCAATGAACAAGGACATTTTCTGGCAAGAAGACAAATGGGTGATATTTTGATTTCTTGTCTTTCGTGGAATAAATCTGGTGAAAGGCTTCTTGGTTGTTGTCTCAAAAAAAATGCACAACACAGTACTGTAGCTTCACTGTACTCTCTAATGTTACCTCACCATGAAAGTGTACCTGGCTGTGTTTGGATCAGGTGACATTAGGCCTCAGTGACACTGATCTTCCTGTCACAGGGACCTCTTTGTTGATCCTGTCGACCCACACTGATACTGCATTATCATGCCCCGATTAACACACCCCGGGCTGTCGGAGGTGAAAATCTATTACAATCCACTAATTATCAGTCAGCATTATCTCCTCTCTCATACTAATTAAAATAAGACAAACCTCAGTAAAAAAAAAGTATATATTGGTTTATTTTTGTCGTGCACTGATTGCTGGTTGTACATCAAATTGCCCTTGAAGGATAATAATGATTTTCTTTTATTGACAAACCAAGCAAGAGCAGCAGAGTAACCCAGCAGCCAGCAGGGGGCAGCTTCAGGACATCACATGGAAACAAACAGTCCTGGCAATGTTGACGCCCTAGGCGAGATTTCAAATTGGCGCCCCAAAACATACACATGCAGACTGTCATGCATCCCCAAGAACTTTTGGACTGTATACAGATGCACTGACAGACAAGTGCATCACATTTTTAAGCTGTGAAAAACAATAAAAATATTAAATCAAAAATATAAAAAGAGTATATCATGTCATGTCGACACAAATAAACATTAATGATGTCCACATTCGGGGTGATTCTTACCCCCCCCACAGGGCTATTCTCTAACAATAGGTTTTATCCAGTATCTAAAATCCAAAAATATTAAAGTAACTTTTAAGTAAGGCTGTCAAATATATGTAGTAAAGTAGAAAAATATTTTCTCTCAAGTGTTTATCAAAAGCAGCATAAAATGACACCGACACACACACAATAATTTGTCTATGGTCTTTGTGTGCTTAGTTAAGCGTGGAAACCATTAGCTGAAGTGGCCTAGTTGGTAAAGCATATGCACTTTGAATAGACAGTCCTGGGTTTGAATCCTACTCCACCACATTTTCAAGCTGGCAATATATTAAACTCTTAATATTGCCAGGTCTTCTCCTATTAATTGCAAACTATTTAAAAACTATGTTAACTAACCCTAAATTAATTAAATATAAAAACAGGGAAAAATTTTATAAAAAAAAAAAGAAGCTGCACGCGCAATTCCTGCGCAGAATGTGCGCAGTAGGCTTCTGCGCAGAATGTGCGCGCGCAGTTTTTTGTTTTTTTTCCCCCATTTAATTTAATTAAAAAATATATATATTTTATTTAATTACATTTTTAATATTTAATTTTATATTTACATTTTTTATATTACATTTCATCATCATTATTTCTCCGCGCTGGTTCATGGGCTGGTCTTCACAGGTGACTGACGCAAGCCTGTTAAATGTTGAAAAATGGTGAACTATGAACGTGAACTATTCATGTTTACTTGTATGAACTGAACTTGAAACTAGTTCATGATAGGTGTGAACTTGCACAACACTGGTTGTCAGCTTTATAGAGATAATGTAAGTCACTCTTGATTATTATGCACAACATTGATTTATCTCATTTACAAATTTTGCAGCATAGTGCCAAGAAAAGAGAGACTCCAAAAGCAGAAGGACAGGCAACTGCAACTCAGGGTAGCAGCTCTCTTTTATCTTGGATCAGGCCATCAACTAGTAAAACAAATATGGGTATATAATAAACAGTAGTATAAGTTGAAAATATCATACTGTGTTTTTTATTTATTTATTATTATTATTTTAAATAATAATAATAAATGTGTGCCGTTAATATATTGTTTTACATTGCATGTGTCACGTCATGATAAATCAGTCTCTTGTGCCGCCCTCTCGGCCTTTTGCTCTCAAGGCAACCTCCTATGTCTTGTCCCTTACGTACCTTTTATTAACTATGTGTTTTGAAAGCGTGAATGAGCAGTAGTAGTAGTAGTAGTAGTAGTAGTAGTAGTACATTAGTGATGTATTATTTCTATACCGTGGTACTAGTGGTTTGCGTTCAGGTGCCAGAGAAGTTGACAAGCAGTTCAGATGTTGATTTCTCGCGTGAGTTGGGCTACGTGAGCTCTGCGCAATGAGAAGTGCAGCGCCTCCGCCATTGCTGCATGAACAAGTCTCGGATTTGGCGTCGGGCTGTCAACAATAAACTTGCAGCGCCGCGACGCGGAGCTACGAGGTCGAGTGAAAGCTCGTCGGCTGCTCCACAAACCAGTCGCCACCCCCGACCCTCCCCGGAGAACACGTTCATGTGAATATAGAGCCCACGGACGAGGCAACCATGTCCAATCTCAGCAAAGGCGGCACCAAGAAGGACACCAAGATGAGGATACGGGCCTTTCCTGTAAGTGCACGCCGCCGTCGGTGCGCTGCCTGCCCGTCAGGCGGCGACTCGACCACCGTGGTCTGGGCTGCCGGCTACATGCTAGCATGCTAATCAGCTGGGCAGCAGAAAAGACTTGTCTGCACGTAAACAAAGTGCAGCCGTCAAATGTCCAGTCGCCCTCCCCGTGAGGTGGTCGGTGGGGAAGTTTATCTCCAAACCCCAGAGATGAGTTTTAAATTCAACTTTCACTATCTTTACGTTTTAAAACCTCTCAAATCACCAAAACCTTCGCTTGCAGATGGGCTCTGTCGACATGTAGCCGGGGCTAGCGTTAGCAATGGCTCTTGACACTTGTTGTTTTTGCTGCTAATAGCTTTCTTTACCACATGCACCCTATGTTGCTGTGTCTGAGCTTTACATTCGACTGACATCTCTGTCGGAAGATCATCGCTCTATTTCCAGATGCATGCTAGAATAAGCAGCGACGTTGCCACAGCTGTAAATGGATGCTAACACAAAAACATATTAGCTAGCCCTGGTTTTTGCTTTGCATAAACGTCCATGTCTCTGATGGTTCCACGTCCTGTTTTTGTTCTTTGGTAAAAAACCGTGATGGAGGAGTCGTCTCCTCGTCTACCTGACACTCCCTTTGTCTGCTAGTCACTGGAAGACCTCATTTATGAACTGACCTCATTCTGCTTTAAATGAAATGTCAGCCTGTCTGTGACTGTGCATGATCCACATCCTTTGTATGTGAGCATGTTTGTGTAAATACAGTGGGACTTTATACGTGGGACCCAGTCTTGACAGACACATACATGATATCATGCCTCTTGACATGCATGTGTATGGACATGTCTGTGGAGAGGGAGCACAAACCGTTCCTTCTCACCAGAGGTGGCACTTGGGATGTTCTCTCCTGTGGCCATCGCTGCTGTGAGGCCCACAAACATGCTGAGGAGAAATACTTTTAGAAATTCGGTTAGTTTTTATAACGAGGCTCCTTCTCATACCATTTTCCCTTCCTGATATAGAGTCCTACACCTGTACTCGGTGTATTAGCCGATACAGAGTAATTGCCAATATTATAGCTTGATCTCGTTAAAATATATGAAACCACTTCTTCGTCACTGCCCTAAAAACAACACTTAAGTGGCAGTTGTGAAGTGGCAAAGAGGAAGTGATTTCCGGCAAAAGAAAATTGCAGTTTTATCTGGGTGGAACTAATATACATTAAAGAGGTATTGGATAGTTACATCGATTTACGCACTCGTATTGGAGACATTTCCAAAGCTGATATCGGTATTTGAACATCACGTGATGCGTTCCAGCTCAGTGCAGTGCAGAATTACATGTTTGTCACTGTGTGTGGGTGACTGAAACATCATCTCGTCTGCTCTTCCTTATTGTGATGAATCAAACCCATTTCCAACCACACCAGACAAACTGAAGCTCCCAGTGTTTAATCGGCATTCGGAAGGTTTTATTGTGCAGTTTGTTACATCAGTTGGAGAGCTACTGTGGCGCTTCAAACAAAAGCAAAGATTCCTTAGTTTGGGGGTTCCTTGTCTTCCTCAAGCACACTAGGGTAGGACATAGTAGAAATGAAACATCTGACTTCTAACCCTTCTGGGATTGACTGCCTTACTTTATGCCAATAATTGGGTTAATTTGGTTTTGAGAAAGATGTCTAAGGTTAAGTGACAGTAACTCAATAAGAAGACCTGATTGATTCTATCAAACTTGAACCAAACTTAGCACAAATACTTGAGCAACATACCAGGGTTAACAAGGCATCGCAAAACTTTTGAGAATTATAAAAGTACCTCTTAACCCACAGAGTGTTATGTTATAACTCTATTGTTACCTCTCATCAAAAGCTGTAGTACTGAGGGAAAGCTCATTTGTGACAGTGAAGCTCAGTCTTTTGTTACTACGCATTATTTAAATGCAACTACTGTCTCTGAGGGGTTGTTTCAAACGAGCTGCGATGGTAACTGCTCTCTGCTGAGCTGTTAGCATCGCTGTAACATTAGGACTTTTTTATGTAACGCAGTATTTTATCTCCTGACTTATTCTCCCAGACCTTTCTGTTAGGTTTAGTAAAGATCCTGTATTATTCGCTATAATAAGCAGATGCTTCTCCAGGGGAGGAAGTGCCGCAATAGAGTTGAAGCCTGGGGCAAAGGGGCCTTTACCAGCACAATAAGTTCACAGACAGCAAAGATGTGGGAGCTTATTAGAGGCAGGGGGAGTGTATACAGATATATTAATGTGGTACATTCTCAATAATATAGTAAATGAATAATGCTTGTGAATTGATGCATATGCAATATCACAGCCCTTACAAACAGGTTGTGTTTATTAATTGGACTAATCAGGTAGTCTAATTATTCTGCATCTCGTTCCCTGGCCCACATTTCTAACTCGAGGTAAAAACTGCTCAGAAGTTGGAGACTTTTCTGTGTAGAGAGGCTTGTTCTATGAAAAAAGAGCATTGCTTGAAATAATACAAATTTGATGGTAATTTTAATATTGGCTGTCGTTTGCAGATGACAATGGATGAGAAGTATGTCAACAACATCTGGGACCTTCTGAAGAACGCCATTCAGGAGATACAGAGGAAGAACAACAGCGGCCTGAGTTTTGAGGAGTTGTACAGGAACGCCTACACAATGGTGCTCCACAAGCACGGCGAGAAGCTGTACACGGGCCTGCGGGAGGTCGTCACCGAACACCTTATCAACAAAGTAAGACTAACTGAGATTATGGGATAACATGGTTGCAGAACTTTAAGTACATTTTGGCGGCACCGGTTCGGATAACACACTCCGTAGTAAACCTATAAGTAATTCCTTAGCCTTACGAGCCCTTAGCATCTTGAAATGCACATATAAAAATAGCCCAATATCATTAATAAGCAAATGTGCGGTTCTCAGTGAAGAAATAAAAAGATCCAGAAAGGTCCACCAGTGAGACGTGGTTAATAATCATCAAAGTTATTAGTTGACAGAATTATTGAATAAATACATTTGAATGATGTTTCTGTTTTTGTGTTAAAAAATCTTTATGACTTATCTGTCACTCAACTTTGCAATATGTAATTACTTATAATTTTAGCTGCAGTTCGGGTAAGTAGTGCAGTACTTTCTCTCATGTGAGATCTTATCTTTCACTCTTCAGTCTCTGTGTGGCTGTCAGTCTGAATCTGTTTTTGTCAGTCTGAATCTGTTTTTTGGGCTGTTTGCTGGGAATTTATTTTCAGAGCTTTTGACTCGAGTCTTATCTCATGGGGGTTTGCGAAATTCTTTGAGGCTCACCTAGACCTTGGTTTGACAGAATTATCATTTCTGACCCGATTCTGTATACAAGCTGTGTCCTTGAGTGGTAATATAGATTTCGATTTGAGCTGTACAAGGTTACTCTTTCATACAGCTTTAGCCTCGTGTCTTGCAGGAGCGCAAATGTGTGTGTTTTTGAATGATGCCTTTACAGAAGGCAGTTTTCTCAAAGTGGGCATTTTGTTGACTTATTTAACTGAAGAAATACGTTGAAAATGAAATGATAGTCTTGCCAAATGTCAGTGAATTGCATTATTCTATGAAGTATTCAAGGGACAGCAATGCAATGCTGATCCTGTAACTATAAGTTTAGTTTTTCCTAAGCTGTAACGTATTTGTTGCTGCACATCATTAGCGTCAAAGTTGGACCATGTGATATTTGTAGTTGGTGCTTCTGTGCAGATACTCACTGAGTGATATTTCAGCAGGTGGCAGTTGTGTATCAGCCAAATAGTTTAACAGCTTAATGAAATATACGTTCTCAACTTGACAGGCTTAGTAAATTAGCAGCGAGGGACTGTCAACAAGAAGCAGATCAAAGTAGAGACATCTGACACTGGAGCGTGTTTTTATTTGCTAATAACGATCCAAATATCCCTTCCATTGAAAGAGAGTGGTAATGGTAACATGCAGCCTAGAAAGCTACAAACACATCTCAGACACATACTTTGAAAACAACTCAAACATGACTGTTTTCTTTTGCTTCACAGCCGTTACATCTTACATTTCCGAACTTTAAGGGTATTCTACTTCTCAGTTGGTTTTATGTTTATTGGCCTAATGATTTCTGTCGTGAATAATTGCTCAAAGAAGGATTTGCATAGGAGAAATGACTTTGAACAGTGATATTATTTGAATCTCAGCTCAGTTTTCCTCACCAGCACAGAACAGCCAGACAGGACACTAGATGTAATTACAGGGCAACATAAAAATCCTGCTCACGACAGTTTAACTTTTTTCATATAATCGCGTCATAAAAACCATGAGTTTGCATTATGAGTGTTTGATTCTTTGAGGGCTGGATCCATTGTAACATGAGGGGCAGGTGATAATTCATCATCTCTGTTCAGAGAAGATGAAAAAAGCAACAAAAAAAGGTTGGTGTGCCCTTAAGAATCTTACTCTAGAGAGACTTTAGTTTACTTTGCTGAGTCACACTGCAGTGTGACTTTTATCAAGCTGTTTGTTGTGGGCCTGAGTAGAAGAGAGACAGCTTGAGTTAGAGGCAATTCTTCTGGTCAACAATACATTTTAAGTTGTTTGTTCGTGGTCCGGCATTTTGTTGACACTTTAACTGCAGACCTGCACTGTAAGATGCCCCCCCCCCCCCCCCCCCCTTCTTATGTTCATGTGTTTGTCTGTTTCACTCACAGGTAAGAGAAGACGTCCTCAACTCCCTAAACAATAACTTCCTCCAAACCCTAAATCAGGCCTGGAATGACCATCAGACAGCGATGGTGATGATCAGAGACATCCTGATGTATATGGTGAGAAGCTGATGGTTGAACACATTTAGGCCACACCCACAATACCATATTTTAGTTTGACATGGCATCACTGTTGCTGCATTTCAGTCTGGACAACGACAAGCCGAGATGTTTTGAAGTCACCTCCTAATTGGTTCTTATCAGTCTCAACACGTTTCCAACACTTTATTTCAAGCCTTTTTCAAACATGACCTCAGGGTAAAATCTGGAAAATTGACTAAGGCGTTCACCCATAGTTCGCCTTTGACAAATGTTTGCTTCTGCCGGGTTTGTAGAAGCGTCAGTGACCCCCACTCGCTCCCGCTGAATCCTGCTGTCACCACACATCAACTTATTCTGGATTTCTACAGACTTTATACTTGGAGGCCAGGCGGATAAAACCGCGGAAACTATGTTGTCACTCGACATTTGCATTCGCGCATGCATCTCCTCCAAAGAAAATACAGAGGATCTGCGGATTCCAGTGCATGTCTGAGAGCAGCTTCAGTAACAGGTCCACCTTGTTGGAACAAGGAAATAAATCCACTGTCTTACTTTTCACCAATGTTGTTTCTTATTTGTAGTATTTTCTGTAACTAAGCAACCAACTGCAGAGTAGAATATCAACTTGCTGTGTACTGTTTACTTGAACGTGAAGTGTTACACAACTTACTGAAAGTATTCTTCATCAGACTAAATAATTTAACACATCGGATATATATGATATAAGAATTATTATGTTATCAGAAAATTGCTGATGATACAATAAGAGAATATTTGTTTTTAAGTGATGATTCTCTCTTTTTTTGTGTTTGTCTCCCAGGACCGGGTTTATGTGCAGCAGAACAACGTAGAGAACGTCTACAACCTGGGTCTTATCATCTTTAGGGATCAGGTGGTTCGCTACGGCTGCATCAGAGACCACCTCCGACAGACCCTCCTGGACATGATCGCTCGCGAAAGGAAGGGGGAGGTGGTGGACAGGTAGGCAAACTTTCAACCCAGGATTGATTGCATGGAGAAGTAAGAGGGGGGGGGGGGGGGGGGGGTTAAATTAACATCCATCATAGTCAATTACTGTTATCAAGGAAAATTATAAATCTTCATGTGTCACTAGAATTGGACAGGATGCATGATTTTAAAGAGCTGCCTGATAGATTTGTTACAACTACAGCAGCCAGGATCATGGATATAGTAATCAAACGTTTATATGGATCAGAAAGCTTGGGACAGAATCGATCCTATACAAATGCTGTTTAAATATTTCAATTATAGGGATCAAGTAAACCGCTTACTTGTTTTTTTTTTATATACAGGTTTGGAATGGAAAAAAGTTATAACTTGGTTATTAAGTTATATATTACTATGTTTACTGTTGCTATGTGTCTCTACAATTCGTGGCGGGCATTGCCAACCGAATCGTACCTAACCAAACTCTGCCATCTCCTCTGGCTCTCCATACATGGTCTCAGTTTACAAATTCTGTTGTTCTTACCCAGTCTGAATTTTCATGTGTTTCCGATCTCACTGTGTGTTTGTCACATGTGAGTGTGTGGGAGAGAGAGAGAGTGAGAGTGAGCTCAATCCAACAGAAGCCACGCAATTCGTTTATAGAAATCAACCGGTTCTATGTGATCATTCTGGCCCATGAGCATTATAATGGGTTCACTGTAATTACTTTAAAATGCGCATCAAGAAAGGTTCTCTCTTTAATATTGAAGTGTTCGTGTAGTGTCTTGCATTACTGATTGTGCTAACAACATTTGGTCTGTCTCTCTTTTCTTCAAGGGGGGCCATTAGAAATGCCTGCCAAATGTTGATGATCCTCGGCCTTGAAGGGAGATCTGTTTATGAAGAAGACTTTGAGGCACCGTTCTTAGAAATGTCTGCAGAATTCTTTCAGGTTTGTGAGAGAATTTCCCCACGGCTGATTATTATTTATTTGGATCCCTGTTAGTTGTTGGCTTGGCTACACCTTCCGTCTCTGGGATCCATATAAAAAATACAATGACGTCAATGAAGATCATTGTCAAAACATCTTTTTCTTGGTTTATTTAGATGGAGAGCCAAAAGTTCCTAGCAGAAAACAGTGCCAGTGTGTACATAAAGAAGGTGGAAGCCAGGATTAATGAGGAGATCGAGCGGGTGATGCACTGCCTGGATAAGTCCACGGAGGAGCCAATTGTCAAGGTGGTGGAGAGGGAGCTCATCTCCAAACACATGAAAACTATTGTGGAGATGGAGAACTCCGGCCTGGTCCACATGCTCAAGAATGGCAAAACAGACGGTAAGCTCTGTTTCGTATGCAACCTATACTACATGTTTTGGTGGATGTGGGGCATCTATCAGTGATAATTAAATACTCAAAGTAGCAGTATATTTCACTTACTCAAAACAGAAGAATAGTGGATCAGTAATGCCGTTACAATGTGTTCCCCTTTCTCGCATCAGAAAGTAAGTTCATACACGTGCAAATGAACCATCTCTCAAGCAGATCTCAACAGTCATTATCAGCCACTTGAAAGACTTTTCTGATGTGTGCCTGTGTACTCATGAATATCCATCTACAGACCTGGCCTGCATGTACAAGCTGTTCAGCAGAGTTCCCAATGGGCTGAAGACCATGTGTGAATGTATGAGCTCGTATCTGCGGGAGCAAGGCAAGGCGCTTGTGTCGGAGGAGGGAGAGGGAAAGAACCCTGTGGACTACATCCAGGTAAGATGCTCGGTTGCAGTCTGTTGAAGCACAGCTGTAATGGGTTTTCAGTCAATAAGAGACAAGAAGACAGTGGTCCTAACATCTAGCCTTGTTAGAGATCATGCAGTAATTTCCACTGGCTTAGCAGGCATTAGCACCATCGCGTGCAAAGCCTTGATCATAATGCACTTCCCATCAGACCCTGTGAGACTGTGGCCACAAACCATGATGGTTTATGACTTCATCGGCACTCTGTTGTTGCAATGTGCTGAATATAGTGGGAGGTTATTAAGCGCATAGAGAGAACGCACTGTATTTGAAATACTCTGTTTAGAGCTACTGTGTGGAATATTTTCTGTGGTTTGCAGTTTTACTCCTACATTCGTGCTGTTACTCTGATCCAACAGACTCTGTGCTTTTTATTCTATTAGATTGACTCTTTCACTCACTTTATCTGCTGTTGGAGCTTTAATTGCTGTGTTAAGCTACTGCTGATACAAACGTTGGCTGTCTCATCCTTGTCTCCTTACCACAGGGTTTGCTGGACCTAAAGTCCCGATTCGACCGATTCCTCCAGGAGTCCTTCAATAACGATCGGCTCTTCAAGCAAACTATTGCTGGGGACTTTGAGTACTTCCTTAACCTCAACTCTCGCTCGCCCGAGTACCTCTCACTCTTCATTGATGACAAGCTGAAGAAAGGCGTCAAAGGGGTAAGTGATTTATACTTTTTTTTATTATTATTATTTGTACACATGCCATATATTTTTATGAACTTCTTATTTAGGATCTGATGCCAACACTGAAGCATGCCACCATTTCAAATTTTTTGTGAAAACTAAAAAACTTCCTAGAGAAATTTGCTTATTACTAGAGTCTGGCCAAAACATCAACTGGCTGAAAATATCGGATGATAAAAGTCTTTTTCAGACTCATTGGTATCTCTGTTTATTTTTGCCAATATGCACCGATATAAAAACGTTTATATAACAGACTCAAAGATGCAGAAAAGCTGTGCATTTATGTATATTTGGTTATATTTGTGTTGTCTTTTTATTTATAGTTATCGATAATGCAGTTAATGTATATCTTAACAGGATTTATTTAAGTCGTCTATTATCCTGTTCATTGAAATGTGGTTGATCTGGATCTACTTTGGATGAATGTTGCAGCACAAGCTGAAGTCATGTACATTTTGGTTCCACTGCTGTTAAGAATATTGATGCAAAACACAAGACTAAGATAAAATTCAAATAATTTTATTTGTATGTTTCAGTTTAGTAGCTTGTTTTGCCTATCAATGCTGATCAGGAGAGCTGCTCCTAACCTCACCTGCTACGTCCTCTGCTCACATGACGGATGTCTCATGGTCCCTGTGTCACTCTATTTTTGTTGTTTTCTTTCTTCATCCAGCTGACAGAGCAGGAGGTGGAGTCTATACTAGACAAGGCCATGGTGCTTTTCCGCTTCATGCAGGAGAAGGACGTGTTTGAGAGATACTACAAGCAGCACCTGGCCCGCAGGCTGCTCACCAACAAGAGCGTCTCTGATGACTCTGAGAAAAACATGATCTCAAAGCTCAAGGTGAGCACGAGATTTCAGTCAAAGTTTTTTAATGGAATGAAAAACCTTAAGCCTAGAGACGCAGAGAAGTGTTCATCAAGCTGACATTTTTGATTTGTATCTACTGTAAAGCTCCATATTAAGCATTTCAAGTTTATTTGATGTAAAGGTACATTACAAAGGTAATTTAAATGGTGGCTATGAATAATTAGGCCGTGTCCACTTACAACTGTTACAAATTGACCGATTTGTTGACCACCAGTTTTTGATTGACCTTCCACTGTTCTAATTGCTCAGACCGAGTGCGGCTGTCAGTTCACCTCTAAACTGGAGGGCATGTTCCGGGACATGAGCATCTCTAACACCACCATGGATGAGTTTAGAAATCATCTACAGACAACCGGGGTGAGGAGACGCAACACGCCACATCTCATTCTGTCAAAATAGAGAGCCCACTTGTTATCTGTAACAAGTACATGGCTGCTCTAATGATTGATCTTTGCTGGGTTGCTCAGATAAAGACGAATATACTTCATTCTTCATATGCTTCTAAATAAATACATACAAATATAGTAGGAAACTCCTGAATAAATCTGAGACCAAAAAAGGAATAGAATAGCAAATCCTAAATCAAATGTTAAATAAGTAAAACCTCCACACACAAAAGGACAATTAGTGCAATTTAACTTTTAATCTCACTTTTTAATCTCACTTTGTTTTGCCTCCAGCTCTTCTTGTTTCTGGCCGAGTCATTTGATTTGTATTTATTCCAATGGCTTTAGCGCATGCTTTTGCTATTTTGCCAAACCTGCTGGTTCCTATTTCTGTTTTCTTGGTGTCTTAGGATATTTTGTTTATTTTCTGTATTCGGCTATGTTGTATATGAGATCTGTACCTCGATTTATTCCCAAGTTAAAATAAAAGATGAATCAATAAAACTTTTAGTTAACATATTGGCACCTGTGGGGTGATTATCAGCAGCAGTAGAGACCCACTAGATAATGTGTATAATAAAAAAAACATCTGCTTTACTGCCCTGTAATAGCCCACTGAGCAGCCTGTAGTGTTAAATCTAGAGCCTTCGGGAGACAGACAGGTTTTGCATAAGTACTATTCCAGACACTATTCCAGTTTGTCTTGTCTTAATGCTTTTGATGCCTCCGCACTGGCGACAGCCAGGAGCCAGAGACATAACGTTTTTGGTATGTCCGTCAGTTCCATTACTGTGAACAAGATATCCCAAGAATGCTTTGAGGGAATTTCCTTAAATTTGGTACAAATATTCACATGGACATAAGGATGAACTGATTTGATTTTGGTCAATGCTGAAGGACACAGTGACCTCACAAAACACATTTTTAGCCTAGTGAAGGTGATATCTTTGGAGTCAACGATTAACTCTTATTTACCTGTAGTTAAGAATGCAGAAATATGTACACAGAATCTGCACTGGTTGGTGGAGGCATCAAACTGCTTTGTGGTAATTCTAGTTATATGCATCTTATTGCACTGTATAGATCTAGACGCTGTAGACAGAAGATCTAAAGGCATTTTAAAATGTCTAACATAGTTTTTCGGTATTTATCCAAAATATTCTTTCCTGAAATTACAAGATTCAATACTCATAGCTGTTGTGTGACTTAAGTGTTGTTTTTATTTTATTCTACCCTCAGCAGTAAAATATAGCTTTAAGCTGCATGCATAACATAACTTTAGACTGAATCTGACTGTGTCCTGTGTTATTCTAACGATAGGTGTCACTTGGAGGAGTCGATCTCACTGTGAGAGTCCTGACCACAGGATACTGGCCGACACAATCAGCAACACCCAAGTGCAGTATCCCTCCTTCGCCGAGACATGCGTTTGAAGTCTTTAGGAGGTTGGTCTGTTATTACACTTATTACACAGAATGAGAGGTTTATTGCTTATATTTGCATATTGTTTAATATCAGCATGTGTCTGTGTGAAAATAAAGAATATTCAATAGCTGCATTATGGCTGCGTTCAGACCTGCATTTAACATCCATCCCGAGAGATCTGATCACAAGTGGACAATGTTAACTTGTCTGGTCAAGACTAGAAAAGTGTTATATAAATACAGACCATTTAAAAGCAAGAGATAAGGAGAGCGAGGTCAGGAGGGGCAGACTTGCTCATGCACAGTGTGCAGCTCTGCTATGGAATAAGATTTTACCCATTTGAAAAGAAAATAGAAGTCATCATGCAGGGGTCAGTGTTGATATTGGGGGGATGCCCACAAACAAATAAATGGAATTGTAGTTGGAATCGTTAAAAATGTAACCGTCAGAGGATGTCCACTGAGAAGATGGTCCTTCATACGTGACCCAGAACACATTTGCATTCACACAGCGATACATTGTGGCCACATGCGTTCCATCACCACCTCCGAATGTGGTCTGAGTGATCTCAAGATACCTTGAGGATCCATTAACTTACAGCTGTCCAGTTGTGATCGGATCTCAGATCAAGGATGTTAATACCTGGTCTGAACAAAGTCTATGTTTAGTTTGAAGCTGACCACAGCAACACAATACTTTTCTGTTCTTGAAGATGTGATCTTGTGTTTATTCCAAGAAAGGGAATTCATGAACACATTGGTACCATCCCATGTTGTCATGTCGTAAACAACGAACACTTCAGTTGGATTAATTGTAACATGTGGACTATTCTTACACACTAACCTAGAGTGACTCAACCCTGTTGTCAGGTTTTATCTTGGTAAGCACAGCGGAAGACAACTCACACTGCAGCACCATATGGGCTCTGCAGACCTAAACGCCACCTTCCACGGCTCCATCAAAAAGGTACATGCTTCCAAATAAGAATACTATGACCTATTTATAGTGTCTCATGAATGCGCAATAGAAAACAACAAGGTGACCTTGTTTTCATTCTTTGTCAATACTGAAGTTTTAGTTTTAAAATTCAGACATGCAATTGTGCCTAATCAGTGTTGAGTGTTTGAGAATAACGTAACTTTTAAATGTACTGCTTGAAACACTGTAACATTAAAGTAAAAATAATAGTATTGTGAGAAATAATTAAAAGAATAACAACTCATTATTTTCAAGAAATTCTGAACCATGTTTTTAGATTTTGGTCTTTCGTTCTGACTTGACACCAGGAGGATGGGTCAGAGGTCGTAGTGGGAGGAGCTCAGGTGACGGGCTCCAACACGAGGAAGCACATCCTGCAGGTCTCCACCTTCCAGATGACCATCCTCATGCTTTTCAATAACAGAGAGAAGTCCGGCTTTGAGGTACGGTATTTAGTAACATGGATCACAGAAACTAGGCTCTATGCCCTTGTGATTTGAGTTTCTCTTTGTGTCACATCTTTGGTATTGTGGTATGGTCTCATAGCCCTGAACTTAATCCCTCCACCTGTAGGAGATCCAGCAGGAGACGGACATCCCCGAGAGGGAGCTGGTGCGAGCGCTGCAATCGCTGGCCTGTGGGAAGCCCACTCAGAGAGTTCTTACCAAGGAGCCCAAGTCCAAGGAGATCGAGAATGGCCACGTGTTTACAGTCAATGACCAGTTTACATCCAAACTGCACCGTGTCAAGATCCAGACAGGTTCATAAGATGCTTTCTGATTAGAATAAACAAAAAACATTATTTTACATCTCTGGTAAAGATGTTCCGATACCGATATTGGCTTCGGAAATGCCTCCAACACTGCTGAAAATGCAGAGACCGGCACAGGAGAGTTTGCAAAACTACGTATTAATCTGATATATTACAAACTTTACTGCCACTAGCAAGTACTATTTTTAGAACAGCAGAAAAAGTGTTAATTCCTTGATGTGCAGCGTCAGCTATTTGACAACTTTTCATGCTCGAAAGCCCTACAAGTAAAACAATGTTTGCAATTACAACACTAGTGTTACACCAGTGATAGCAATCATCACTTTCCTACTCGGTTAGTAGCATACAGCTGTGAAAATACAAAATATCTAACTTTTTTTAAATCCGGTGTCAGATCAGTACTTTATATCGTTCCAGGGGTCAAAATCTGTGTCAAGAAAATAAAATGGTATCGGAACATTCCCCAATTACGGGTGCATTGTTCTCTATACTTGAATATTATTATACTACATAACTGTATGCTTAACTCATTCTGTTTAACACTGTTTGATTGGCATAGCAGTGACTTTTATGAGAAAAAAGACAACAGCAGTGACTTCAGCAAGAGGTGTTTTAAATACTGTAATATCACATTACCATGTACTGCAGTAAATTTCAAATGTTTGACACACTAACCATTTACCTCAACATAAATTAACCTTACAGTTACTCTGGAAATAGAGGATAATTGTTTTTAGTGTAACTTCTACTTGTCATTTGCATTCACCTTCCACTCCTGTTCACTTTCCAGTGGCGGCTAAACAGGGCGAGTCAGACCCCGAGAGGAAGGAGACGCGACAGAAAGTGGACGACGACAGGAAGCACGAGATCGAGGCTGCCATTGTTCGCATCATGAAGTCGAGAAAGAAGATGCAGCACAACGTCCTAGTA
The DNA here is from genome assembly GCF_949316205.1 of Platichthys flesus. Taxonomy (NCBI): domain Eukaryota; kingdom Metazoa; phylum Chordata; class Actinopteri; order Pleuronectiformes; family Pleuronectidae; genus Platichthys; species Platichthys flesus. The sequence continues at coordinate 13,582,287 of NC_084948.1, forward strand.
GCAGAGGTCAGTCAGTGGAAACTCTTGCTGTTAAAAGGACAACTTAACCTGACTATGAAGCCAGAAGCTGAAATAGGCTTTTGTCCATTTGACATATTTCTCAGTACACAGCTCATAAGGCTCTCCTCAGTTTGCCTCCCAGTGTTGAATGATGTGATGTGCAAGAAGGGAGGCCAAAAGTTCAATGGAGCCTGAGGTCAATTGAAACGGAGTCTCTAGCTGTTTTCAGACATGAACTATGGAATATGTTCAGGTATTTTTAATGCAGCAGGACATTGTGTGGGTCAGACGCTTTCTCAAATCTCTCAAATCTTGTTTTATTCCAAGTTGACATTTTTCTGGTGTCTTCTACATGTATAACACCTCTTTCATCCTGAGATATTTGTACTCTTCCAGTTTCCCGTCCATCGCATGTCAGAAACATCTTAACGCAATAAAAATTCGGAACACATTTATTTCCTTTGACCACAACCTGCCGACAGCACCGGACAGTGCAGCGTAGAGCAATGTAGTGAATGAGCAGACAATGAAAGCAAAAGATATAAATCGAGGTGATGAAGAAGTTTGGATTAGAGGAGTTTGTACCGTTCTAACCACTGTGTTCTGTGTCTCTGTAGGTCACACAGCAGTTGCGATCACGATTCCTCCCTAGTCCTGTAGTCATCAAGAAGAGGATCGAAGGACTCATTGAGAGGGAATATTTGGCACGAACACCGGAGGACCGTAAAGTGTACACTTACGTAGCGTAAAACAAGCGAATTCAATGAAAGCTAACACGGAGTTGAGAGTTTTTTGTGGACTGCTATGCTTTGAATGAACTTGGAAGTGCTTTCATCATTGATTCTGGGAAACACTGGGAAGCTTATCTTTTCTTCCATAAATCGTGTAAAACAAAAAAAAGACAAACTAAATCATTCGTGAGATGGAGGAGTTTTCTAGCAATATTAGATTTCTTCTGCGGGGAGAAATGAATGGAGGGGATCTAGTTTTGTATAAAAGTCATGTTTCTTGTGGCCTTTGGCAAGAATTGGATGAGCCTGTTTGCAATTGAACCACATGCTGTCGAGAACAAGCGGTGACATGCTAAAGCGAATGTGTGGCCACATGGAGACCGAGAAAACATTTGAATTCACTCCCCTGTTCTAAATGTCGATTTCAGTGTGTTATGTTTGTGTTTTGTGGCACAACGATGGCTGTTCAGGTTGACAGACACTCTTGGCCTTTTTCTTTCCCGAGGATTTTAAATTTAAAGAAGAGGACAAAGTGTTAGCTGGTACAGACCTGGTTTACGACAGCAGTGAAAACAGTTTGAGCACTTGAGAAATCTTGAGGAGTGCTTTGTTTATGTTGCAAATAAGTCTGTTTTTTTTTTGTTTTTTTTAGGTTGTTTTAGTTACCGCACCCTACTTCACTGAAATATTTAATGCCATTTTCAATATTTGTGCCAGGTCTGTACTGGTGGTTACGGAGATCACGACACATTTTTCACTTCAGGCCTGCTCTGGGATCAGCCAAAAAATGAAAACGATCTCCTCTCTTTGAATGGAAGGTTCCTTGTGGTGCAGGTTTCAAAGAGGATTTTTTTCATTCTCGACTGCATTTTGAACAGGTGGAACGAGCTCAGCACCGTGTTCTAATGTGTACAAATTGTAAAATAATTATTGTACTCACTGCTAAGGTGGATTGTACAGGGCCTTGTTTTCATCATATTAAATGTAGAGTTAAAATAAATGATGGGTTTTTCTTTCTTGTTAAATGTCTTTCATCAGCAGGCCTGCCCCTTGAACCATGATTAAAGCTTAATGTTGTTTTCAAGCCACAGTCATATGATTTAAGTCTAATGTTTTTCATTGCAAGCTAATATTCATAAAAATAACCACTCACCTAATCTTTTAAGTTTTTTTGAAACAGTTCAGAGTTGCAGATGTAACTGTAAGCTCATTGTGGAGGCTGTGGTTGTGGCGCTATTGAATCATACACATTGTGTTTATATATATTTGTTGGTATAAAATGAGCAAAAACAAATATACCACACCACAAACTACAAAAGTTTTCTGAATACTATCCAAGAGAAGTAAATAAATGTAAAAACTGTTGCTTTTAGAATAAGTAGGAGGAAATAAGATGACTTTAAACATTTATTTGGATAGTTCACAATGTCATGGCTATTTTATATTCAATGTGGTATCATATTGTTTTGTAATATGCTGACCTACCTCTATATTTGAAGAGAAGGTGTATTGTAAGAATGCAATGCACCAGCTTAACTTCCATTTTTAATATCTATGTTGTTATTCATAACAAATACACACACTTCTTTAGTTAAGCTTTTTAATGTTTTATTTTTTGTATCACTATATTTAATCACTTATGTCAATTGCATAATGTGTTTTTACAGATTAACTCAAAGAGACACTTAGACCAATCAGAGTATGAACTGCATAGACGTGAATAATAACAAAATGAGGAGGTATATTGTTGAGTAACCTCAGTTTGTAAAATGTTTCACAGTTTATCTGGGTTTTTTCATACTCTGCTCCTCAAGAAGAGTTATGAGCAGCCTTCACCCTTGAGCATCTTAATCAGGTGATGCTTGTTGGGATAATAGTATATATCGGTCTCTGATATGAAATTACCTTGATATACATATAAAGTTCTTTTTCTTATGCTTTTTTTTTCATTTTGATATACTGTTTTTTTAAATCTTGGTTAGATTTTTTCTTTGTGTAAAGCTTTTTTTCTTGGGATACATGTACATTACTTTTTAACTTGAAAAAAATCAGATTTTTATTGTCTTGACATATTTTTTATCTTGAGTTACAGTTTGATTATCCTTTACTACTTTTTTATCTTGATTTACTTTATCTTGATACCTTTTTATCTTGATATACTTTAGTATCTTGATTTACACTTTTGATTATCCTTTCCTACTTTTTTTATCTTGATCTACTTTATTATCTTGATACCTTTTTATCTTGATATACTTTAGTATCTTGATACCTTTTTATCTTGATATACTCTAGTATCTTGATTTACTATATTATCTCTTGTCAGAGCGTGCTGTGCTTCTGTAACGTGGAGCAGTGGGTGAGTGTTTAATGCTCTTAACAAGCCCAGTGTTTAATGGGCAGGCTCCACTCTGCACTGGTAAATCTCCCTGCTCCGTCTGCTCCCCTTTGTCCTCATGCCGTTAGACGCCTGCCATCTGCTCCATGTTATTATTATAGGCGGATTTAGATGTAAAGAAGCTGCTGCTCCCTTTCGCCCACATTCAGCCCCAGGAGCTGGAGCTGGACACGTGTCGCCAGACTCGGTTGGTTCTACTGGTTGTTTCTCACAGAGCTGAACTTCGCCTCATTCTCCACTCCACGGTGTACGGTTGCCTGGTGACGTCAGCGTCCCAGCACAGAGTTCCCTTTTCTTTTCATCAGCAGCAGCAGAGTTAGCTTTAGCATTAGCAGCCTGCGGAGAGACATCAGCCAGGATGCTTTTCACTCTCAGCCCTGGCTGCTGCTCCGGACTCCGCCTGAACTTCGCGCCCGGAACCCTCCTCCGCGTGTGAGGCTGTGAAACCGGCCGATGCTCCGAGGAGCCGCGGTGCTGAGGAGAAGCCGACGATGAGAGCGTGGACTCCGGAGCTGAGACTGACGAGTGAGTGGGTCAACAGCCGTTAGCTCCGAGGCTAAGGCTAGCTAACGCCGTTTTATCTCGCCCACAATGGAAAGCAATTCTTCCTAAGACAGGAACACGAGGGAAAGTGATGTTTTAAACCAGCAGCGTAACTTCTCCTCTAACTTTTTAACACTTCGCTGCAGTGTGTTGTCGCCGCTGCGCTCGTTTGTGTTGTTTTTCTCATAAATTAGTTCTTACACTGACGTTAGGCAACAACAGATGTGTTGTCATGGTGACCGCGGGCAGAGGGGGCCGGCGCCACAAGATGGAGACAGATCATCTCTGACGTGTCCGTGAGCTCATCTCTCACGTGCTTCTCATTGTGTGTCCCGTGCAGATCAGACCGCGGCGCGATGTCGTCATCTGGCAGTAAGTTCACTCTCCGCTCAAGTAGAGCTCATGTTACCAAAACCCATCATCAATCATGTTACCAACATCCTACACTTCCCACAATGCATTTCAATACCTAACTGTCTGGGTAGAGCCCATGCCTCCACCATGGCCCAACCGTCCCTTTAAATTGAATCAATGATTTGTCCTAAAGTCATTCTTACTGGTGCACACAACATACCCAACAACTGACCATGTGGCCCAGTAGACCCAGTGAATTGTGGAATAACCACAGCTCTGGGTACCTCATCAATGAAGTGTTATTGCATCTTACCAACTGTTGGCTAAGTTCACTGTGTGTTGGGATTTTTACCTTCATCAAGGAGGTCATGTTTCATTAGCATTTGTTTTCCTGTTATTTGGAAAAAGCAAAAACTACTGGATGGATTTCCATGAAACCCGATGGAAGGATGTTCTATAGGTCACAGAAGATCCTTCTATTTTTCGAGTGGCTCCAGGAATTTTTTTCTTCATTTTCTTTAACATTGCAAGAATTTTTTTCCTTTACATTTTCACAGATTTCCCGGTGGAGAATTCATAGATCAGGATACAAATCTGTCATTTTAGCGACCTATTGGTGAAATAAGGTGCAGCTTGATTGAATTTAATGAGGCTGTATGCGCTGAGTGTTCAGACATGGGACACTTGTAGACCACCTTGTATGTTTGTGGATGTGGCACAGAAAGTCTTAAGGGTAAATATCAGTGTCCATTCAGCTAACTTTTGTTATTTCTTCTGCTAAAACTCTTTCGCTACCTGGTTTTTATCGTTTTCATTTGTGTGTGTGTGTTACAGTTGAGCTCACGACCAGGCGGGTCAGGCGGCAGCAGCAGCTCCTGATAATGAATTTGCATCTTCTAGCCAACCCCGGAGACTCTCTGCTGCTGCAGCACACACTGGACCGCCTGCTGCGCTGGCTCTGCCCAAGCCTCCGCATCTTCCATGTGTCAGAGAGGGCCGCACCATTCAGGAGCTACACCCGCCTCTGTCCCGTGGCAGGTGAGGATCCCCTCACTGTTTTTTATTCTCTCGGGTCGCAGGTCTTTCAGTTGCAGGGATGCAAAGCCTTGATCCTTGTACATTTAATCTAATTGCACGTCCTCTGTGTTTTTTCTCGGGAAACAGGAAAAAATAATAATTTCCATGTGTGTAAATGAGACATGTTTACAGATTCACCAGTTCAACTTTCCCTTAAGTGTGGAACTTTGAACTGAATACTGCATGATTGGTGTAAACATGCCTACCCACTACAAGCTTCCCGTGCCTGAATTGCATCTGTTTTTATTTAAGGTTGATTGAGAATAAAACTTTGCCCAAACTGTTCCAGGCTACCCTTCCATGGCCATCACTTTCTTCCTCCACGAGGCCTACGGGGAGGAGCGAATCCTCAAAGTGCTGGACTTCTTCCAAAGGCCTCCGTGGCAGTACCATCACACAGAGAGCGGCGGCAACCGAGCCGGGGGGATTCACATCACCTCCACCAGCTCCCCCGCCAAAGCCCTGCTACAGCCCTACCTCCTGCCCAGCAGAGACTTTTACAGTCTGGGAGCGGGGATGCCTGTGTGGGGGGTTCGACCGGTGCACTGCGGAGGAGAAATACTGCGTGTGACACTGTACAGTGGATACGACAACTATGAGGACGCTGTGCGGCTGTACGAGACAGTGCTGCAGCAGCAGGCAGAGGAGCAGAAGGCCGGCTTCTGCTGGTTCACGCTCCACACAGGTACATCTACAAGTTTGTCTTTTGCAGTGCTTATTCTCTAATGAAAATCAGAAACATAAGTTTTATTGTTAGGTCTTGAGAGGGAGCTTATTTTTATTGTAACGGGTAAAGACACAGACCTTAAAGTGAAACGTTCCAAATCAGGGCCCTGACTTCAGAGGACGTGGTCGATGCGGTCCATGAAGGATTTGGTCTTTATGGGCTGTGTAGGCAGCGAAGGCCAAACCCAAATGAGATATTCTGCTCTACTGAGGATTTCCATGATCCTCATCACCAGCTTGTTCAACCCTGCTCTCGTCTAGCAGCAGAGTGGGACACGAAGAGAAAGCTTTAATGCCTATTGGTTTTTAAACATGTGTACCATTAGCTGTTGAGTTGGAGTATGATACTTAAGCACCAGAACAAATTAAGAAAAATCTCTAGATATAAAAAGGTGACATTTAAACAGTAATATGTGTCCCTGAACACCTCCTCCAGCTTTGTTGTGTCTGTTGTCTCTTTTGACCGGTTGCTCTCATCCCTCCTCTTCACACAGAGCCAGGGTTGTGCCTGCAGCTGGCGTTAAAGCAGTTGTCGCCGGGGGTGCGGGTGGAGCCGTGCATCTCCGCCGTGCTGCAGTTCAGTGTGGATGAGATTGGACAGCTGGTCCCACTGCTGCCTAACCCGTGCACACCCATCAGCAACACACGCTGGCAGACTGAAGACCTAGATGGCAACAAGGTTCTTTTCCAGGTGAGTGCAGCCACATCACTCATTTCAACCTGCAGATATAATTGTGGACAAAAAGTGGAAACTCAGAATGAGTTATGACTAAATATGAATTATTCTCTCTGGTACTGTACCTCCAAAACGTTTTGATTGGTACAGAAGTTAGATTAAGCTTTAATTTGACATTAGTTAAAATCGACTATTTATTGTTGTTTGCAGCGTTCAGTGAATAAAAGTTAAATACATGACCACTTGATTCGTGTCATGTGATCTTCGTCGGCAATGGTGCTGAAGACAACAACTCCCATGATCCAACTTGGCTTCATTATGCCAAAGTTACATATTGTACATTTAAATCGAATTCATGCTATTCACACGACAGAATATCCAGTGATGTTGGAGTGGATGTCCTTCATTATCCCAAAATAAATTAAATTATATCTAACTTTAAATCTAACCATTAATAAAAGCAGAATGATTTCAACAACAGAAAAGGGAGAATACTTATATCATTCTCCAAGTGATAATGAAACAACTGAGGCATGTGGTTAGTGTCTTTCACAGAATAATCTGGAAGCTGTCAGAAAGCCATATGTTGTATGTTAATGCTGTCATAGCCAATTAACGTGCTTTAATCTCTAGTCCGGGTGTAAATCATAATCCCTCTCCGCCTGTCTTCCTGTGCTGCAGGTGAAAACGCCAGCTCAGCCTCAGCGACCTCTGACCTGTGCTTTTCCCCCGACCTGCCCCAGCGTATCCCCTCGGGGAATCCAGCTCAGGAGCTCGGGACAGGGCCACAGCCTGTCGCCCTGCAGCCTCACCACCCCCCTGCCCTGGCAAGCGCACAGGCAAGGTAAGAACACAGTAAAGAAAAGTGTTTGTGGGGTGAAGACGCTTTACTCTGATCAATCTACAGGGTGGAAAATCTGCTGCATATATTAAGAGGCTCAGTCACTCTCTGATCATCTCGGCTGAACGTCGGTAGGTTCCTCCTCCGACCCTCGGGGGGGTGGAATCTGGATCAAATCAGCCCAAACTTCCTGTATTCTGAGCCTGGCTGTAGTTGGTACTTTCTTGTCATAAATACAGGAGCCTGAGGCATGAGCCAGCTGGAGACAACACTATCACTGGTGCAGAGACATGTCTCTAAATTACTAGATCTCTGAGTCAGTCTGTGGCTCCCAGAGGCCACAGAGTTAAATATAATGATTTTTTTTTAATTCTCACAGTCAGCCAGTGTATGAGGCGATCATTTTTATGCGGGAGGCTGCTGAATGAAAGACTGGAATCATAAAGGGACAAAATGTTTGAGGCATGGAACATTTGGAAGTTTAAGCTCTTAATGTTTGAAATGATAATGATGGGGAATTCAAGCCAAGCGGTTAAATTAGACATTTAGCTTCAGCAGTTAAAGTGGGTCAGTCGTCTACAGTGAGGTGATGTAACTTTTTCCTGCTCAAGACTCATCTCATCGCTGCAATAGTTAGGGAGCTGTTGAGTCATCTTGTTATTCACTACAGAAATCAGATGATATTAAAAATGTTTCATTTACTTTTATTAAAACATACCACACACACATTTCCTTCGAGGAAACCTTATTTCTGACACAACTCAAAGAGAGCACACACGATAATAACAGATATTGAATCACATTGGAGCACATTACGTTTAAGATGCTGCTTGTTGTGTCCGGCTGCTCTTAGGTCAAAGGCCTCTCCTGGACAAGCACCATGGAGGAGGAGGAGGTGGAGCAGAGAGCCTGGGATCAGGCAGCTGCTGCAGCACCCCTCCAGGCAGCTCCTGTTACTCATCCCAGCACAGCAGCCCCGCACCGCCCTCCTCCTCCAATCAACCGGACTCTCCTCAGCGCCCCTCCATCAGCCACTCGCTCTCCCATCTTCTCCTGGAAGAGGACGAGGAGGAGCCAGAGACCAACGTAGACACGGGAGTTCCCATCTCACCTTGCTCTGATGTGACGGTCAAAACCCTCACCCGCTCTGCCTCCGTGGACCTTTTAATGACTTTTCACTCGGACAGACCTGCAGCCGTTGGGGCTTCCGCTGTCGAGAGTCTTGCCAGGGAGTTGAGGGAGTGTCTGCCAGAGACACACACACTGCCTCAGGGCCCCTCCAGGACGCGGGGCTCTGCTGGTTTTACAAATGGCGGCAGGGAGGGTTGTAACAGCAGGACTAGCAGAGTGGGACAGAGTCCCTTCAAAGGGCCTGTGGTTGAGAAGAGGACTACTGCTGCACTGCTATCAGCACGCACAAACAATGAGGAGCCAGTAGATGAGTTCTTCATCTAAAATCCTGCCCCTGTGCCACATGCTGTGTTAATAATCACAGTGCAATTCCAAACATATAACATGGAGAAGATGAGTCACCTTTAAGAGGATCCGAAGTTTGACAGGAGGACTTGTCGTGTTCAGGAAACCAAAGTTCAGCTGCACGAGTATCTTTCCACTCCAGTGTCTTAATGTATGAACTCTTAAAATGGTTTGGCTTAGCCCACATGTACAGTAACAGTGCCACTGTCCACATCCTACCTTACTGTTCAAAGAGTGGCACAAGATGACCGCTATGAAGCTAATAAGACTATATAATAAGTAAATATCCTATTACCTTATATTTTACCTTGTTGAAGATTGTTTATTGTCCAAATAACTTTTATGTAGATCATAGAAACGATCTGTGCAGCTATTTCTCTAACATGTAGCCCGGTGAACAGTACACATGAAGGTTATGTTTTGAATGTGTTACTGTCAGGGTTGTAATGCCAGTTTAGTTCTTTGTGACAATCTTTTATTTTTAGATTACCTTTAAAACAGATAATGACCTTATTGTGTAGGAGCTCTTTGTTGATGAGGATTAGAGATCTGATTTAATCTGATTACTCTTCACACTGCAGCACTGTCAGTCTGTCACAGAACACAACTTTACCTTTTACATTTAACCCAGTGGCTTTTCATTGCATTTGTTTAAATGCACATCAAATGATCATTGTTCTCGTATTTGTGTTGTAAAGTAGCCATGATGGGTCGGACCCGGCCAAATTATTGTTGGGGCGTGCATTTAATTTTAACAGATTATGATATTTTCCTCCGCCCACTGCTGAAAGGGATTTTTAAATGACTAGACAAAACAACATTTTGATTAACCATTATTGTGTAAGGTTTCTGAAATGTGTGCTCAGCCTGAAGCCTGATAAATGTTAATTACTGTAAGTCTGCAGTAAACTGAGGGATCAGCAGAGTTCATCCTAAGTGAAAACTTAAGATGCAAGTATTGGACTGATCACACACACACACAACAGATGGCAGCAGAAGACACACACACTTTGCACAGTGCAAAGCATCATTGCAGTGATTAATGCTGTTTAGAGACTAGTCTAATTAAAGATAACATTCTATTAGGTCGAGGGGGGAAGTTAAATCATTTCTCTCTACTTTGGTTTAGTCTACACACATTATGTTAAAACGGTCCCTGTTGATTTAATCTGTGGATTGTGGCCAGTATCTGAATCAAATGCATATGAGTGAATATATGAGCTGCTACTGGTCAATATGATATATGACAGTTGATGTGCAGTGCAGCTCCAACATCTGAATTTGTTTACAGTTAATGGGTTTTACTGGAAAAACAGAAGAATGCTGAGTTAAGAAGAATCAACTGTGACAATGTTCAGTGTCTCAAATGTTCAGTGATGCGGAGAAATTCGTTTTGGACCAAGAATTAAAGACATTTAAAGAAAATGGCTTCATGTTGTTAAAATTATAAAGAAACAGATGTTAGCATGTGATGGAAACGTTTAAGAAATCAATAATTATGCAACAGGTATTTCAGAATTCAGTGGCTGTGGGTAGAGTGAGTTAGTTTGTAGGTGATCTACATTTATAGTGCAGTGGTGTAAAAATCACACTTTGTGAGGTTGGAGATTGAATGCTGGATGTTTAGGACAGAATTCACATCTCTTAAATGCATCACCCTGTTGAAACCAGACTGAATATACAGATGGACGACACCACCCAAAAGTGAAGCCAAACTGTCTGGATCGCCACCTGGTGGCTGGCTGCAGTATAGGTCATACATCCTTCCTATTCGGGACACTTACCGAACTTAAAAGTCAAAGTACATATCAAATGATTTTAGTCAGAAAGTTTGTTAATTTCTAGGTGGTTTAAGTGTTCCATGTTTAATTAGTTATTCAAGAAAAATGATTTGAAAAGTCATGATTGACATAGGAAGGACTTCTCTGACGTGGCTCCAACCACAAACACTACTGCTCAGACTGGCTTCAAATTACGTCCACAGGATGGTGCATTCGTATATCTGGGATATTTTGGCTTCATTTCTGGATAGCATGAAGAGGTGGAGACAAGTCGTCCATCCTTAAGTCTATGATAGAAACTGTTGTAAGCTTTGTGATCATATTTACGTCTACCTGCCATCACACTTCATGACTCACCTGCGTGTTCTCCTACACTTGCCTACACTTTATACAATGAATTCCTCATATTGTCAGTGAGCAACTAGTGGGTGCACACAATCACAGGCTTAAGTGAATTATTTCTACAATTTCTTACATGTGTTAGTGACACTGGACGAGATGGTTTAAGTACAGGTTAGTTTCTCTGTCAGTGTGTAAATACTACAGGAGGAAAACATATGGATTTAAAGGAAGAAAAGTCTGTGTAATGTCCCCACATACAAACAGTTGTTGATCTGCATGCACAGTCCTGCTATTGTTAAACTGTATCAAAAAGCTACAATTGCACATCCATATACAGTAATAATAATTCTCGGCAGTGTAAATAATGTTTGTGCTTCAAAATATACAAATCGACGCCAACCCTTTTGAGATATGTCTTTTTGACCCAGACTCATAAAGACCTTTACAACATAGAAACTCAATGTGGGTTTTAGACACAAAAAACAACAGTACCACCTTTCTGTATTTTACAGCAAATCAACAAATTGCACATTATCTCAAGCTCACAGCTCCACCTGCTGGTCAAAGAATGTTATTGCTCTGAGGCGTGTTGCTGCAGCCGGTCCAGCTCAGGTCCTGAGCCCACTGACCCTCCCTGGTGACCCGCACCTTCAGCGGGTCGAACCTCCAGAAGCGCTGCTCCCTGAACAGATAGAGGCGCCCGCCCGGACGCGTCAGCGCCCCGTTGGTCCCCTGTGGCACCCCGGTCCAGTCCGCCAGCCTGCGGGGGTAGTAGGGTTCCTGGCGCAGGGTCTGCAGGTTGAGCACCGAGTAGCGGGAGCCCTTGAAGAGGACCATGTGACCCAGAGGGGCGTAGAAGAAGGCACAGTCCGGGTGGCGGGGCAGCCCCAGCTCGCTGCTCCTCTTTGGGAAGCCAGAGTCCAGACCGCTGCCTGTGTAGCGCCACATCCGCTTCCCTGCAGCACAGAGGAGGATGAGGATTTATAACGGGACCGAACGGTTCAACAATGAATGTTTTATAATGAAAAATAGAATTATAGGAGCTCGTGCATCAAATTCATTCAGTATTCAACTTTTAATACTACTACTAATACTACTACTACTAATAACAATAAAACTAACTTGGTTACTAATTCACAAAATACATTGGAATAAGCCAACGTAGAACATAACAAAAAAAAGATAACCTTAAAAAAAACATCCGTAAACACAAAACACGCTTCACAAATTCACTTCCGTCATTTCCCCCTTATATGACACTAACACCAAGATTTCTATCAAAATCATATCAGTTATTTTAAAACTGAAAATGACCCTGACAAAGGACAGACAGCTCAGTGTTTTCAGAAATGCAGTCTGCTGCTTGAGACATAACTTGTCTGCAGTGTGTCCTTCACCCTTTCAGAGGACACATGATGGAGAGGAAGGTGGAGATGATTAATGGAGAGTAAACAATGCCTCAGGAGAGTCTTTTTTAGCAGATAAGTGAATTCAGAAAACGCCTTTTGATTTTCAATGGGAAAGTTAAACTTGTCGAAACCTTCAGATATTTGTTTTCCTTTAGCACAAAGGTGAAAGTCCTTAAGCGATACAGCTGAGGCTGAGGTGCAGTATAATGTCTTTAAATAGCTCTTTCCAACTCAAAAGGCCACGGTAAAAAAATCTATTTTGGGCCTTAACAAATGCATGGAGTTCGGTTAGAGAGGATGTCTTTAAAAGGAAGCGTGAGTGGCATCAATGAGCTCAGTGAAGCTGCACCTTTGAAAAAGTACCACTTGGAGTCCAGCGGGGAGAAGGCAGCAGCCTCGATGGCGGGGGGGAGGTCAGGCCAGCGCTGACGGAGGGGCAGCGGGTCGCTCACGCTGCCTTCAGCCGACACCGTCCAGTACACGCCGGCCCGAAACACCAGCACCGTGTCATTCTGGTCTGGATGCACACACAAAATTGCACAAAGGTTAAATTAATGTGTAGATTGACTGTGAAGCAGATTGGATAACAAAAAGATCTTGTTTCAGGTCCACCAGGTTGGAGGCCTAAGATTTGTTTGAAACCTTGCAGGAAATTCAAGGCCTACGGATAATTTTTTCTATTCTGGAGTAATTCGAAATTGGCGTGGCAAAATGGCTCAGCAGCGCCCCCTAGAACACAGCCCCTAGGTTTCCCTTTGATCGATCCTCACAAAAATCGTAGCCCAGGTGTATCATGACCAGACAAACAAAAATGTCTCAAGGGGCATTATGAAAAACGCAACAGGAAGCCTGCCATTTTGCATTTAGTGGCCATTTTTCAGATTTTTCCTTAGATGAACTTGTCCCTGGGCTCTCGTCAGATCAACTTTCATCAGATTAACTTACTGAATAAACATAAAATAAAACAAACAAAAACTATATCATTACTATAACACTAATCATGTTTATTTTGGAAGCGTACCCATGGTGATGGCATCGAAGACGCCCTGGCAGTAGAGCGGCTGCTCTGTGGTCTTGTGCCTGTTGTGAAGCTCGGTGATCTCCCACTGCTGCAGGGCGGCGTGCAGGACCTGACCCGGCAGCCTCACCGGGCGCTCACCTGACGGCTTACCTGAGGGGAAAACAAAGAACACGGCCTCAGACAAGTCAAACAGAAGTGGTGTGAGACCGTCTTGTCCCACACCAGTCTAATTTGTCATGCTTGCCAAAAGCAATCTAGGTATTTGCTTAACTGAACAGCGTGGGAAGAAATTACAAGACAAACAGTGGAGACTTCTGCATAAGCAGGAAAATGTGAACTTTTAAATGGAGCTTTTCAGGATGTTGGCTGTCCTGATGCAAACTGATGGTTAACGACAAACAGTGCAGGAAATTAACAAAAGATCCGGAGCGAGCACACACAGGAACCCTTAAACCTGCTAAAACTGCAAGCACCACAACAACACTGCGCTCATGTATTAACTGATTTATACGTCAGTTTACGACAGAATCCTGGCACATGAGACGAGAAGAATGAAGCACAGTCGAAAGCAGAACAAAGGGAAAAGCAGGAAACTGTGATGCATAGGAAGACGCGTTGTTTCGTGAGTCAAGGCGCTGAACAAACATTTGTGTAGGAGGTGGATAAAATCAGCTCACCCAAGAAGCAGAGGAAAACTGGCTACACAGTGTAGTGTGTTAGATAAGAGCTTAATGTCTGACTTCACTCAAACCAAACCTCCCTCCTTATACTCTGTTCTTCAGTTTACATTCACCAGTGATACAGGAGGTATACAACTTTTGTTGTAAAGTAAGTACTTGAATGATATATATATATTTTCTTGACCACTTATATTCATATACAGAACAGAACTCTATATGCCTGTGACTGTTCCTAAGTACAAATACTCAGCTACTGTACTTAAATATTCATTTGATGTGTTGTACTCTAGTATTCCCATTGCATGCAACTTTATAATTAATCTCCACTAGGTTAGTTTGACATTTATAGTTCAACATTACATAACAGACAAAGATTTGAATCAAATTACATATAGTCTTAAATAAAAAAGATACCTCGGTGCAGATTAAAGTGATTAACACTGAGTAAAATCGTTTCAATTGTTCAAATAATCCAATTAAACAACATTTACAGGGGCCACTTTCTTCATTGAGTTATTTTACAATTGATACTCCAACATTTTACTTGATCTAACTCGCACCAAGTGGGTTATGTTTACATTGCTGCCTGTTTGTCTCTCAGCAGGTATCTGGAATGTGTCTGTGCTAATATCTAGGTGGTGAAATTTGGTACGGATCTGGATAATCTCAAAATGTGTATTTGCAATATGGTTGTGTCAGCCTTGGCAGTGTTATGCACTCTCCAAGTGTCCTTAGAGTTACAGTGTACTACTGTTCTTGTACCTCAGGATCTTGACACTTCCACCACACTAAACTCCCTGATCACACACCGTCTTATAAGGTAGAGAAATATCTATAAGCCAGAAACTCCTCATGCATGTTCTGTAACGTGTGGCGCTCCCAGGGTTTTCATGTTTTTCATTGCTGAGCAAATCAGATCATGTCTGGAGGCAGACATGTTCAAGCTGCCTCAGATCACAATACCAACACTAGGGATTGTTCTCTAACACACACAAGCACACACACACACACACACACACACACACACACACACACACACACACACTGCCTGCAGCTCATATCTTTGAGCAGATGTAGTGTTTTCGCGGCGTCTGCAGTTCTGTCAGCCGTGGTTCTTGTCCATGTCTGTCTCTGGAACTCTTTGACAGGCTGTCTGATCAAGTCGATAAGCGAACAGGTGAAAAGCCGCACGCCGCACTGTGCTCAACTCCACCTGAGCGCCGGCAGCTGAAGAATCCTGGATGGACTTTTTTGTCAAGCAATAAAAACAAGTTGTCAGGTTCACCAAGCAAAACACAAAAGTGTTTTTAATGGCTGCTCTGTAATGACAGATACTGAGAACCCATTTCACTGAACTGAAAAATAAGATGTGTGTGTTTAGAAGTGGCTCGGCTGAGACAGTGGCAGTGGGGGGGTCAGTCCAGCTCCAAGGACACAAGGCTGACAAATACCACTTTAGGAAGCTGAGGCCAGGAGGTTTGGAACTCCTCAGAGGTCTGACAGAAAAGACGAGAGCTGTCTACAAACTCCTGTCGAGCTGGATCTCAGGTTCTGACTTGAATCATCCAGATGATCTTGAGACTGTCCTGCAGCCATAGAGAGACGTTCTCAGAGAAGACACAGACCGGCCCTCTGCAGCTGCTGTACAGCTGCACCTCAAGGTCACAGCAGGGAAAGTACCATCACACAGGATGTCAGGTGGTTAAGAAGCTGCTCACAGTGCAAACAGATTCAAAAGACATGTTGTTGTGCAACAGCATGAGAGGAAAAACACGAGCAATAGGAGAGCTTCACTGAGGCACATGTGGAAACCTGCCTCACACATGCCAGGAGCTAGGGACTACACACTCACACACTCCCAGTCAACAGAAACTGTTGCATTTGTCATCACACAGAGATGTGTGTAACGCTCCCACACTCTGCAACACTCATCTGACACAACACCCACCCAGGTAAACACTGTGCCTGTAGCACTGAGACAACAGATAATAATTATATTAAAGATATGCTACTGTGTGTAGGTGTGTAGGTGTGTGTGTGTGTGTGTGTGTGTGCGTGTGCGTGTGCGTGTGCGTGTGCGTGTCCGTGTGCGTGTGCGTGTGCGTGTGTGTGTGTGCGTGTGTGTGTTTGTTATTTTCATGGTCAAACCTACTATTCCCAGCAGCTACAGAACTGAAACTGATAACACACTCTGGGATTTCTTGTTTTCACAGAGACCCTGACGTGTGAAGAACAACAGCAACTAGGAAAACACAACACGAATCACCAAACAGTACGTCCGTTGTCAATAGAAGGAGCCTACCTCTTTGCTGTTTTGTGTTGTGATTTGTTGTGTTTTCCTATTTGCTGCTGTCGTCACTTTTTCACCTTTGTGTTTTACTATTTGACATTTAGTTTTCTTTTTTTGCTGTTATGAAATGCAGTTCAGGGCCACTGATGTTTTTCAATTTTTTCAAGAAAACAATGAAATGAAAAGTGACAGCAGAATGTTGTCTGCCCTGTGCTGTGGACTTTGAATCACCTTCATAACCATGAGCTTTATTCCACAGGAGCTTTGAACGTGTTGCTGGAAAGACGACTGCTATGTTTGACTCATGTCCAGGTTTTAATGATGTGTTTCAGCTCTCGACAGACTCTGCCTTTCTACTTATTCTCCTTCTGTGTGTGCAGCTGTGGCCTTGGGACGCTTCCTCTCAGGCCGTTTCACAGCTCGGTGCCATGACTGTGGATTTAATGGGCCACAGAGCCGAGCAGGGATTACTGTACTTCTGTGTTTCTTCAAAGACAGTCTGGATTCATAACGAGTCACTATTTCATGTAATTGGTTCTGTGTATTCAGATAATAGCTCCAAACTGCAGCCTCATTTCACCATCTTGAAATGGTCCTGGGTCAGACAGGGAGGCATTCTGTCATCTGTCCACTGCCCAGTCTTTAACCATCTCTGTGGAGGTGTGATGTTTAACACTCGCCCTGACCTCAGCATCACACACTTTCCATCTCACAAAGGAAACAGTCTCCTTGGATCTGGAGAAGAGTATAAAGGCATTGTGAACTCTGCTGGTCCAGGAGTGTGTAAGAAACTAGGACACATGAGAAGAACCGTCCACTCACCGTACAGCTGCTGCACCGCGATGATGTCGTCCCAGCTCGGCACCAGGTTGCGTCCGAGTTTCCTGTAGTACGGTGACATCAGAGCGTGTCGCACCGGGGAGTGCTCCAGCCCCAGGGTGTGTCCGATCTCGTGGGCGGTCACCATGAACAGGTTGTGTCCCTTGTGGCCGTTGAGCGTCCACCTCTCTGCCATGTCGAAGTGAGCCTCACCACGGCGGGGCAGGAAGGCGTGAGCCAGCGTTCCCCCTGAGGGTTGGAACGGAGGACCAAATATGCATGGAGCAAATCAGGTTGGAGCACAGCATGTAATCAAAGTATTGCTTTAATCTGATAATTCATAGTAATCAGATTACTGTGTGTACACAAAAATGAGCTTTATTTATTCAGGAAGTCTCTAGCTTCAAGATCTGAGAACAAATTACACACAAGTTCACAACTGCTCTTGTATCACACAACAATCATCACTAATCACATCTCAAATCACTACGCCCGGATAGATTGATCTGGGATGACGTGAATCTGTGTGTGTGTGGTGTGTGTGAGCCTGACCTGGACCATCGAAGGCGTTGCTGGCCCCGTCGTTGTGGTCGCCCTCGTAGAACGCCAGGCGGATGTCCGCGGGTCCCTCAGGGGCCTCCTGGAAGACCAGGCCCGACACGTTGCTCCACAGCTGGAACGCTGCACGCACCACCAGCTGCACGGAGCCCAGAGACAGATGGCGAGGCCAGTTCACGATCTGATAGGTCAGGTGACGCTTGTACCACCTCTCCACTGCAGGTCACACACACACACACACACACACACACACACACACACACACACACACACACACACACACACACACACACACACACACACACACACACACACACACACACACACACACACACACACACACACACACACACACACACACACACACACACACACACACACACACACACACACACACACACACACTCAACATCTTAGTTATCACAATCTGTCAGAGGAACTGCAAATACACTGAAATCACCAGAAACTTACAAGAAAAATCTTGCAAGAACATTACAACTTTTCATCTATGACACAAAATGTATTTATTTTCCAAATACTATATAATAATACTAATAATAATAATAATAATAATAATGATGATAATAATAATAATAATAAAAAAAATAAATAATGTAGTACATCAAAACTGAGCAATGATGGTTAAACCCAAAATGCTGGACTCATCTACTGTTCAGCTGAAGATAATATGAGGTTTTCACAGTGAGTTAATCCATCCTGCACGTTACAATGTTCATTTTCCTCTCTGTTGGTGAGTGAGTGAATCATTTCAGAGGTAGAACCCAAAGTGGGAACTGTAAACAAGACTTTGAGCTGCATGGCATTTTAATCAACTTAACCAATAGGTGGAAACTGAATTAAATGATTTAATCGGCCTAAACTAATTCAGATAACTGATATTTATAAGTAATTGTTAATTTGTTATGTTTTTTTTTGCCATTTTGTTTCATTAAATGGGTGCAACAAATGCAAAGAGAGTAATGTGCAAAAAAATAAAACATGATTGGTTGCACGCCTGGATTTTGTAAGTGTTTACTTCTTACATATCCTGTCCTATAAGTCCAAACAGCAGATGAAGTAGACCCTCATCCCATCCATCAGGCCCGAGCCAAATGACAGGACGTACCCATGTTAGTGCGCAGCTGGGTAAACTGTAGAGAGATCTGAGTACATGCTCGACTAAACTGTTTATTTCAACGTGTGTGTGCGGTTTCTCAGCTTAGTCATAATCACATGTGTCGCAAACTTCAGAATCTCACATTTGTTTTCGGGGACTGAGCGAAGAGGGGGAATTAAACTCAAACGCTTTAATTTCACATGACCTAATTTCTTCATATATATATATACACACGATTACACAATGCTGCAATCAGGAATCAACGAGAAACAAACACACACACACCGGCTGTGAAACAGGCGGCACACATCCACAACAAGCAGACAGGCGGAGAGGCGGCCTCGCAGGAAACAATCATTAGATAATATGGAGCTTTAAGGAGACGCAGCTGGAGAGGCTGGAGTGGGAGAGGAGAGGTCTGAGCTGGTGGAGGATTTTAAAACTCTGTGTAGAGTTCAATCATCTCTGCAAGTGTCTCAGTTTTTCTTAACTCGAAACAACAATGTTACAAATATATTCATATACCATAGACATTTAAATTGTACACATTGACAACAGGTTGATAGAGAACTGATGAGACTATTTAGAAAGAAGTGCTTATACAAAGGCAAAATCTTGACCAAATCAATTAATATATTTTAATTTCACAATATAAACAACATGAAAAAGACAGAAGAAATGGACGGTGTAGGGTGCATGGTGTTAATGAATGTAGCCATACACTGTTTATGAAAGTGGACGTGTCTCCACTTCCTCACACTATCCAGAAATGAAGCCAAAATACTGTACACTGCCATCTTATGCATTTAGATACAGAGTCTGTTCAGCAGTGATCACGGGATGGGGGGCGGAGTCAAGGTCCCACCGGTATACGCTCCACCAATCGTGAGTCAGTCTCAGCTGTCACTCGGAAGGTTTCACTTTACGGCATAACGTACATGATTACAACCCAATTTAACTCTAGACGTACTTCAGGTGTATATATATATATATTTTAGATATGTATATTTTATTTCTATTTACATTTTTATATTCTATTTTATATTATTTTATTTTTTTGTCTGCTTGTAATATTCTGAGCATTGCCATAAGAGAGCCTGTGACCCAAGCATTTCATTGCAAGCGACGGCTGAATGTAATCGTTGTGCATATGACAATAAACCTTTGAAACTTGAAACAGTGTGACAAGAAATACTTCAGCCATCATCACGAATGTGTATAACATGTACAGAACCTCCTTCACTGTGGTAACACCTCGAAAACGTAACTTAAAAAAGGTTCTGCACTGTAAAAGCCTCTGTACGGGTCAGTAGGTTTAAGATGCTGAGATACAGAATAACAGCCTCAAGAACTTAGAGGACACAAATGCAGTTACATTTTGACACAAGAGCAACATGGATTTACTCATACTTTCACATTTGAGGGGTTAACCACAATGTGGCGACATTAATCACGCACACTTACAGTTGTCCAAATATTTAAACTGCAGTCGATGTGTGTCGGACCCGACGTGGAGGCCAAACGTGAGTGGGAGGTCTGCACAGGTCTGAGTTACAGCCTCAGTCTGACTGCACTTTAGTCTCATTTGAGCTGTTTTAATGTCGTTTGCGCTCAGTGAAAAAATAATAATAAAGCAAAGAGTCGTGTGGAAGATTAGAGCGATAAACAGGAGGTATGTGCAACATATTGTGAAAAACCAAGAGACCTAAATAGCACCGCAGGGACAGCAACATATCTGAGTATCTGGAGCCATTAAGACGAGGGTTTGGCATGAGTGTGTGTTTCAGTGTGAGTAAACACAAACAGCTTTTGTGCCTCAGCAGCAGCTTGCGTTATATAAACGGGATCTTTGGTATTTTTCTTTATGCGGAATATTATATGGTAAAAGAGGACGTAACAGAGACCTAGATCATTTTAGTTGTAGAAGAGGGAATAACAGTCATTTCACTGATTTACATTACTTCAACAAAGTTATAGTAGCTGATGTCTGGCAGAACAACTCGCAGTTTTCAGTTAAAGTCAGATTGTACATATAATTTAGCACTTGATCAGGTTCCTCTGCTGAGCTCAAAGAGAAGCTGGAACCCGCTCCCTCACCAGGCTCCATGTGTCGTTCCCAGATGAACCAGTGTATCGGGCCTGTGGTCACACGGCGTGAGCAGATCTGTATTCTCAGCAGGGCCGAGCTCAGGCGCCTTCTCTCCGTCCCAGACCGTCCACCACAGAGTAATGGGTCCCCAAGGACGACCGGGGAAGCCAGGAAGTGCAATACACAAGACATTCCACCACTTCCCTTGTGGAAGCAATTAACAGGATGTCCTCTAAAGCAGCAGTGTGGGGAGGGTGGGTTATCACAGACACCAGGAAGTGACTGAGATCAGCTGATAGAGCTGCAGTTTTTGTTTGTGGAGGTGCAGGGAGATTTTTGTTGCTGGTGTCGAGGAGGACATTTGACACCGAGTAGTGAATAACCATGACCCATTACATGAGACCAGTACAACCAGTGGAGGCTAAATGCGGCTAACTGGCTGGCAGTGTGTTTTTCATTTATCATACATTGTATGCCGCAGAAGTTAGAGGAGACAACAAAGCCAGAGGTAAAGCCGGTATGACGCAATAAAAGGAGGCTGAAATGAAACATGGACGACCAGCTCCTCCTCATGAACGACAGCTACCTCCAATAGGTAGACTGTAAACATAGATGGTCAACAAGTCTCCATTTCATCCCATTATCCTGATGGGAAGCCAAAATATCTCTGATATGAATATTACTATCTTACACATTTGGAGGAATCTTTGAGGAAATTCTTATTTGAGTACTTGGTCTTTTTACCTTGGTCCATGTCCCATTCACTTATATGGAGGAGGCAGGGTGTCTGACCTCTACTGCAGCAAGCTACTTGATGGAAATCAGCCATGTCGTCCATCTTTACATGAGGTCTAGGGTTTGAAGACCTAAAAGTCAGAACCTACATTTTCTAGCATCCCAGTTGTTCCATTGTGACCCACAGTGGTGCACATTTAGATAGTAAAGTATTAATTGTAAATCATCATGTTAGAAGCTGGAACTGAGGAATTTAGAAAAAGAATCAGTTATTGTAATAGGTGCCCGATACGTTTATCAAACTGGCCAATCTGTGCAGCTCTGCTGAGCAAACACAATGAGCTCTTTTCTATGTTCACATTGCTGAAATTGTGTAGAATTATAATAAATGGTCCAATGTGATGTAAAATGGCAATTAGGTGGTTAACAGCTTGCAGGAAAGGGTACAAATCCACAAGAGCACACCTCTGAAACACACACACACACACACACACACACACACACACACACACACACACACACACCTATCATGCTTGTAGCACTTATCTCGGGCGAGGGCGGTGGAATGTCAGTCCTCTAAATATCAGGGGGAACCGGCCATTGGATTCAACCACATGTCAATGATTGTTTTCAGTTTCCATGAAGCAAGGGGGCAGCCATGTTAACACCAAAGTCCATCACACCACAGCTGAGAGCGAATACACAGGCTCCATTTAGCAGCCGCTGTCTGTGTCAAGGACAAACTGCTCAGACAATTCAGCATCAATCAGGAGACAGGTTTGCCTCAGAGCAGAAACAAAAGTGGTGAAACTATATGGACACATGGATAGATAGATGTATAAATTACTGACACAAAGTCATGTTTAATGTTGAGCGTCTGTCAGGCAGCACATCGATACTTTAGTTATTTGGGCTGGCACGCACCCCCGCCAAAAAAGGGTACAAGCATGAACATAAAAACTCTTTTTAGAGTTTTCTTTTCTTATTCTGCACAACCATCATCTCATTAGTTCGAAGTTCACACAATAAATATTTAATATTATAGTCATCTAATACTAATCTAATACTACTCTAATACTACTCTAATACTACTCTTATACTACTCTAATAGTCGAGATACAGTGTATCTGTGAGGAACCAGAAATCAGGTACTGCCCTGCCTGGTAGAATCTGGCTGAAATGAATGGCCACCTGGAAGAAATGCAGGTTTTCTGACTCCGACTCTACCTCTTCAGTTTGCGTCTTCAGGCCTCCGGCAGAAACATATCAGCTGCTTCTCCAGGACAAACACAGTCATCCAATACAGTTAAGTTAATCACACTGCTGAACTGCACCATTGGACACGTGAAGAGGTTTGAACAGAGGGTATAAATGAATCGTCCATTAACGCGGCTCTTTGTGTAATAATACTGCCGCCTGTCATGTGAGCCACGTCTGGGACTGAAATAATGACAGCGAGTTGTTTTCTTTCTCCAGAACAGGCAGTAATCCTGCCGGACAGTCAGTCACTCAGCAAGAAGCCCCCCCGCTCATTCAGCCGCTGGAGATATCTGACCACGGAGAAACAGCCGGACGGCCGGGCTCGGCAAACAGTGTCATACAGTCAGACTATTATGGATGTGTTTACCAGAGGGAACATGTCAGGTACTGACATGAAGAGGAGCGGCAAACGTCAGCAGCAACTGCATTCCCTGAACATTAGCCAACCCCGTCAGTGACAGGCAGGAATGTGGAGGCTTCACACACCATGAGGCTGCTGGAGGCACAAGTACAGAGGGAGGGAGTGGGAATCAAACCAGCTACTCCCGGTGCCGTCGTCGGGCTGTAGAGGAGACGTGAGGAGCGACGGCACCAAAGACATGGACACATACTACAATCTGTCCCCATCGCTACAGCAGGAGACAAATAGATCCAGAGCTAAAAATTAGACACTTTCCACCAGGTTCCACTGAAATCGGTTGAGCTGTGTTTAGTCACAACAGCAGCGTGGCTCTGATGATGGTTGATGATCCACTTTACTTCACTCTTGACCCTTTTCCATCAAAGTGAACCGGGCACCAGTGCTTGTTCGGAGCTGGTTCAGCTTGTGACAGTTTGTATTTTCATGGGCTACAGCCACGTTAGAGCCACGCCATTACGTCATTGTGCACTTCTCTGATTTCCCAGTAACACGGCATAGACTATGGGGGACTTCTGCTGTGGTTTTCAAGTGTTGTTTCTGGCTGTGCAAACCTACATCGACATCCAAACATCCTGGATTCACAGCAGCATTATAGCCCAGCAGAGCAATTAGATTCAAGAGGGAAGGTGACAATCGAATATGTGGTGATTCCTATTAACACCGAACGTGAGATGCGAGTCCTTACAGCCTTTTCCCATATGAAGAAGACAGCAGGAGATTGTCAGGTAACTCTCCAGAGGGTTCAGGTGGGTGGGGTGGGGGTGGGGGGGGAACTTCAGCTCAATTACAGTTCTTCATGGAGTCGGCAAGCAAACTGGCTAAGCTTTTAAACACTTAAAGTCCCGCTGTCCTTAGCAAAGTCCAATTGTAGGGATCTGCTCAGTGATAAATGTTTTTTTACTACTGTGTTTGTTAGATTAGAAAATGATGATGATCCCTGATATCTGGTAGAAACCTCCAGATTTTTCTCGTGGGATGAATTTTCAGGACTTTCTCAAAACGTAGACGAGCATTTAAGTCCTGAGCTAAATTTTGACAAATGATATTTTGCAAAACTGAGAAATCGAATTCTTAACGGGTGTAGTTGAGGCTGAAGGCAGGAATCCTCCCGGCTGACACGAGCACCATCAGACGCTCCACCAGCTTTGATGACACCCCGAGGTCCATCTACTGCTTGAGTTTACAAAGGTGGACACTCCCTGTTAACTGTTTCTCTCTTTACGACCTCTCCTCAATGACTTTCATCTGTTCCCTTACACAGACGTTAGGATGCCATTCACACTCGAAAGGCACAGACTCAAAAACCCACATACAAACATGGCGCCTCAGGGACACGGTACCTTGTGTGGCATAGCGCTTCCTGCGGCTCTGAGGCCGCCCCACTGCGGCCCTCCTTCCGGAAAAGATGGCCTTCACTCTATTAGCCCAGACATGCTGGCTGCCCTCGTCCGACATCCCACAGCGCGGCTCTGTCATCTGCCTCAGGGTGGCGCTGTCAAGTTCACCCGTGACGGGAAGCCAGGACAACCACTGGAAGTCGCTGCAGAGAGATGAAACATTTGTTGGTGACGCTCTTGCTGATCAAGCATTTGGCCTTTTAGTCACGACATCAAGGAATTTAAAATACTTCTTGGGACCGAACAATATGATGTTTTACTGTGTTTCTAACTAATTAAAGATCTATTGTATGTTGGTGTTTGTGTTCTCAGCCGTTGTGCCAGATGCTTTAAAAGCTGATCAGGGGATTCAGGCAAAGTTTAGAAAGGCTAAACATTATGCTACAGAATAGATGTCGTCATGTGAAGATTGTCAGTGGTTCTGTTTTTCAAAAACCGGTCTGTATGGAAAGATGGTCACACGTTTCCTGTAGGCGAAGCTTCAGTGTCTTGATCGTCCCCTGGTGGCCGGCTGCAGTCTGGTAACATTGATTTGTTTAGTTATTTGATTCTATAAAATCGTGGCGAAACAATATAATTGACAGATGAGACTGACTCATGATTGGTCAAGTGTGTGCACCGGCTGGCTGCCGCTACCACGGCTCCACCCCCCAATCACGACTGTACAGACTCTGACTCCAAACGCGCAAGATGTCATCGGTCCTATCCAGGATACTTTGGTTTTATTTCTGGAACACGGGAGGAAGTGGAAAAATGTTGTCCATCTTTTGATACAGTTTATCTTCACAACGAAAGAGGAGAGAGAATCATGGCTCGGGACGTTCACAATATCAATTATTCACAACCATTTATAAATTTGAAATTCGGTAATAGAAGCTGAAAGGGCCAGTGTATGAGCCTCAGGGCCATATAGCTGAGAGGATGCAGATTGTAATCAAATCAACACCCCTCCTCTCTACAAGCCTGCACAGAACATACGGTGGTCATCAGGTAAAAACATGAAGACCCTCGGTTTAGAGCCAGGGATGGTGGTGCAACATGGAGGCCTCTGTGCAGGAGGACCTGGGGATACAAAGGACAGCCTCCACCTCCGGCTCTTTACCTACCAGTTATTTACCAGTGACATCAATACATCACTCAGAGCAAACTTCAAATCAAAGAGTGTTTTAAATGGGCGTGAACGGCTTGATACGAAAGATGAGGATACTGACTAACTCTATGCTTACTAACCCAACACTCAGTGTAAGTTTTCACCAGTTCTCCTTGCAGTACAGTCAGTATATGGGCCAGAGGGCAAGGTTCTTCAAATTCCTGCATGGTTCAGAGAGGGTTCAGGAGAGCTTTTCCAGTGCAGAGGTGAGGGTGTGTTTTACTGCCCTGCGCTGATGTACAGCCCAGAGGCACAGCGAGCAGCACCCCCTCCCAGCTGGTGAACACACTCAACCAGCTAACTCGGCCCGGCAGGGTGTAAAGAGAAACAAACACGTCTCACTGTGTTCTAAAATCATATCACCCTTCTGTAGGACCTTGGAGGACATCTTTGAGAAAAGCGTATCAAGGAGAAGAGAAATCCCCTACCGGATGGCTGACCGCACCTCCACCGCGTTGTGGAGGTGGTTGTCCTGGTGCAGGTAGCCGAACTTCTCCAGAAAAACCTGCAAATCAAATCATACTTGTGAAGTTTCCTCCTCATTATAAAAAAAAGAAATTTTTCAAGTTCAGAAAGTCACATTTTGGACAAATAGCTGTAGGTTTCACAGACCAGCAATCTCACATGCTTCTCATAAAAACACATTTGGGTAAATCCCCACAGAGGCAAAACTCCCAGTGAGAATAAAAAGACAAATTATTCAGGTGTGAGGATAATTTTCCATTTTCCATCCGCATCTGCCGCAGGTTGCCAAGAAAGGATGTATTCATGTAGACCACCCATAGGACAAAGACACCCCTGGGGTGTACCTGAAAATGCATAGTTATTATTCCACAAGAATTTCATGTAAACATACGAGTAAAGAGTAGTTCTGAAGTTCAGAGGAACAACTATAAAGTGCAGCAAATCGAAAAATGAGCCAACGGGGGACATGACAACTGATGTGGTTATATTGGGTTTTAAGATTAGTTATGTTGATAGTTCAATATTGCAATCTTTATATGAATGGTTTCGTGTTCAGACAACAGCGGGAGCAGCTATGATTACAGATGTGGTGAAGGTGGGATGGATATTAACATTGAGGAGAACAGCTGTGCTTCTGCAAACAGGAATGTGCAACAAAACAATGTCCCCTTGTCCCGTTACCCACGCTGAAATCTACCAGAGCGTTTTAATTTATTCATCTAACAACAAGAGTGAAGCTGTGGGGACACATGTAATAGACATATACTGCTGTTTGAAGTCCTAATACAGGTTTGACGAATAAAATGTGGAGCTTATGGAGGACATGCAAAGATATCTGTGCACTTGAATGAGTGTAGTCCTCAATATGTGCAGCAATTACTCTGTAGAAAGAAAAAGAAAAAACTAAATATAGTAGTTTTTCTTATTAAAGTGGGTTTGGTCCCTTGTTTGTGTCTATATGCGGCTATATTACTGACATGGGATAAACATGGCCACTACAGTAACTGTCAACAGAGACAATAAAGAGACCACAGAGCATTTAGTCTGTGCCTATAAATACATTTATTTCACTTTTGCTCAGGCTCCCAGTTTCTTTAAATAAAAAATGTAATGCCCAAATCAGTCGTCAGTGAAATTCCTCTAATAGCTCATCAGTAGCTTAATTTTATAGAAAATAATGTAATGTTGTAATAGCGTTGTCATTTTAAAGGGACAATCCATTATTTGAGGTCTCACACTTTCTTTTTATTTCCACGTCTAGAGATTAAAAAGGTTGCAAAGGTAACCATTATTTCTTCATGTGTATTTCTGTTGTTGGAATTTCACATGAGTCATTGTCATGTATGATTTACCCAGCCTGTCTTTGTCTGTCAATGACTTCTGAAAAGTAAATGTATAATATACAATATAATTACAAATACATTAACTTTTAAACAAAGGAATTAAACTTTAATAAATATTTTCCAATGTAAAGATTTGTTGTTGATTGAGTTCTCCTGATATGAGAGGGTATGGTGATCATGTTTTATATTTATGGGCTGTGCATGTAGAAGTCAATATTAATCAGTTTTCTGGAAGTCATGACATAGGTGTGTAGAGATTAACAATAACACTGAAAACTAGTCTGAAAGTCTAATAAGAAATACGTTTTTTTTTGTGGGGGTCTTCAACCAAATGCCTGCTAGGTCATTAAAAAAAATTCGTGATTTATATAAATTGAATTTATCTGAATCACAAAAAGAAAAGAAATACAAACTGGGTATTTTAGAATTTAGGAGCATCGCACCAAAGCACAGTCATCAGCAAAACAAAGGACACAATCTATTGTGAGGTCTTGAGCATTTATTTTTATTTATCAATCATTTGACCGGGAAGGTCCCATTGAGATACATCTCTTCTGCCAGGGAGTCCTGCTCAAGATGGTTAATTATCAAAATGTTTGAAATATAAATACAGCAGTCAGTTCACACAATAACATTCTATAGCAGATTAAAAACAAAACATACACAAACACACAGGAAGCTGTGGTGTGAGGGACCAAGACATCTCTTTACACAAGTTTGTTTTCCTCAATCATAATCTGCTTAGTTTCGACATAATAAAACCTGTGCTAATACAGGCCGCATTAAACCCCGCTTATTAACCATGTAACTTCTTTGGTAGTGTTTTACCTCCGGCTCTGGGAGCAGCGGTGATCCCCCGGCAGTATGAGCCGTGATGAGGGCGCTCACAGCCAGGACCCAGGCTGCCCTCATGTCCCGTCCAGCTCCGGAGCTCTGCGTCTCATCGCGGGGCGAACACGCTCTCAGCAGCCCGCTCCCTGCACCGCGCCGCATTTCTGCTCAGCTCCGGGTGTTTTCCTCATCGCTGCCTCTCCTCGCTGTCAGTTAGCATGCTGCGGCGCGTCTACACCTCCATCCCTGCCGGGCAGTGACGGAGCCGAGGCAGCCAGACGGAGTGTTGGGCCGGGGGAGAGGGGCAGGGCCAGCACCGCCCCCCCTCCCCCGCCTGAACGACTCAGCTCAGGGCTTAACCCAAGAGGAGCCGCTTCGCTCACTGAACTTTACTGGACCTTGAGGGTGGAACTCAAATACACAAGTGATGGGAATAAAGTCACAGAAAGCAGGAAGAAAAGATCAATTTTTAATTTCAGTTTTGGGAAAGAAAAAAAAAAGAAAAGAAAATCAGAGCCCAAGTAAAATATTTTATTCGTTCATACAAAACAATGGTACGAAGTCTATCTCACAAAACATTTGCAGCTAGAATCTGAGAAAATTAAAAAGGATGTACAAAGAAATAAGACACAAAAAAAAAAAAAAGAAAAAGAAAAATGACCACATGCTGAAAGGAGCCAATCAGCCCCAGAGTCTCTCCCCATCGGCGCCACACGTCCGAGGGTCGCAGTTGGGATTCACCAGCGTCACAAATCACAATATCTGATCAAGCATTCCCGAGCTCAACCCTCCCTCTTTCACTGGAGAACTGAAGGGCTGGAATGGTTTCCATCTGTTCAACACTTAGTATGGCCGCTCTCTCCTGTCGTCTCTGCGGTCACCTCTGTGGGGACAAAGGCAGAAGTCTGTCAGTGGCTGTATTTCTAAGAGTCACACATGCACTGTTGTCATTAAATACCAGTAAAAACAATTATGAGTTAAATATGATGGAGCTCCCCCTCCATTCCTAATCTGTAAATGGATTCTTTTTTTTAAGAAAGCACATCATCCTTTTACTCACATTTCATCTTTAGTGAGTAGCAAGTACGAAAACGCAGAGAAGGATGATTGGTGAGGATGCAGCAGGAATATAAGACACTTTGTACTCATTTGAGTTACTGGTCAAACCGTCATATTTAGCAGCCCGGTGCTGTTAAGTTTAAGCAGCATTATTAAATAAACTAAGAACTAAATACACACTAAAGGCAATGGAGCAGCTTTTCAGCTTTGTTTCTGTAGTCAGTGTCAACCAGCTTCTATATAATATATTTTCCTTTCATACAGTTGTATAATGGCATAGAATTTAAGTTGATACTTATTCTACTGGCCAAAGTATGATTGAAAATATTGTAGGACTTACATCTTGAATCAAATCTTTAATTTCTTCTCAATGTTATGTAACAATTTATTATTAATTAAACAATTGATGAGTCATGGGAAGACAAAATGGATGGATTAAATCAAATTCATGAATTAAGTTAATATATTTGCTTGCTCATTGAAGGACTAGGAGTTTGCGATCAGTGGCTCTGCTACGACAGGTACAATGATGCCAAGTGAAACTAGATCGCATCCTGCACTCCAAATGATGTAAATACAATTTAGGAAATTTTATACGTTCTCTGTACCTTTTTCAGACAAGTAATCTTACTGATTCAAGTCCTTTAAAAGCCTGCAGGTACTGCAAATATACAAGTTAATTTATTTTATAGCTCCTGCAATAACAGCCCACTAAAAGATACAATACACACTGTAGGCAAATTCAGCATTTCCGGCAATTTACACCCTCTTCTGGTCACAGTCAAACTACAACAAAGGCAAAAAAGGTCAAACAGGCTCAGACATGCTGAAGGTCGAGCTTCAATGTGAAATGTGAAAAATGTGACAAACCTTCCCCCCATCTTGTAGCCACCACCGCCGCCGAATCCTCCTCCACCTCCTCCATAGCCTCCACGATCTCCACGGTCTCCCCCACGGAACCCTCCACGCCCTCTGAAGCCACCGCCGCCTCTGTCACCACCATAGCCTCCACGGCTTCCACGATCACCGCGGTCTACAAAAGAAAAAAAAGAAAAGGATTGTCATTAAACAAGGGAATATGTATCAGGGTTGTCGCTATTTATTTTTTGGCACATTGTAATGTTGGATGGAATTTCTTCAGTACATTTTAAATCTTGTGTTTTCAGGACGAACAGCTTCTGCAAATAATTAAAACTCACCCCCATCAAAACCGCCATCTCCTGGTTTAGGTGCACCACACTTGTTGCACTCTTGTCGGCGTGCAAAATTCATGTTGCCACAGGAGCTGAAGAGAGATCAGATGGCAGTTTAATACATAAACCACCCCAACTCCATAAATAGGGCCAGATGAGCCCCTTTCTACTGTGAATTATTCACAAAGTCATGAAACTCCCTTCTACAAACCTGTTGGGACAGGGCCAGTCTCCTCCCTTAATATCAAAGTTAGGTCCTCCACCACGACCTCTGAAACCTTAAAAAAAGCAAAGGAAACAAGTGTTCAAAACCTTTGCAGACACACACAACGCTTGACCTCATTTTGCAAACCCTATTTGGGCCCAGGGACATCTCAGTAAGAACACACCTCCTCCACCACCACCACCTCCGCCTCCTCTCGCCCCTCCTCTTCCACCTCCTCTCTGTGTGAACTCAGTTCTGCGGGTGGCAAATGATACTTTGAGGGGTTTGCCTTGAAATTCTTTGCCTGAAAGAAAAAAAAAATAAAAAATCAGAAACAAAACAATCAGTAAGTCTGCTTTCTGAAATGCATGAAAAATCTGACATCTTGAAATTCTCTTTTCTTCCAATTTGTGAGAACGCCAATGTTTAAGTTACTTGCTTTGAAATAATGTCAGGGAACAACCCCTTGCCTGAATGTTCCAGACATTTACCTGTTGTGTATTTGAATGACTGGGATTCATGTTGTGTTCTCTACATTTGAAACGCAATCTCTAAAAACTCTTACAACCGTTAAAATATAAGTAAGCAATCTCACCGTCAAACCATTCAATAGCAGCTTTAGCAGAAGGAGGATCATCGAAGGACACTGTACATTCTCCCTTTGGCAGACCAGTGAGCTTGTCAGTGTAGATGTTGATCATTTGCAGTCCAGTCTTCTTGCTCACCTGAAAGCACAACACGTTAATTCATTTCTACACCCATTTGAAGAATGACTTAAAAGAATTTGTACACTCAACTAAACGTTTATCAACTGGTTCAAAGAATAAGTCAACGGGCTGTGTAGTCTACAGATGTGATATTGTATAATATCAATGCAGTGGGAAGAAATTAGTAGCAAAATAAAAAAAGGATGATTGTAAATACCTTGATAATACCAATCTGCTTGAAGAAGTCGCCAACTTCCTGAGCTGTGACCTCTTCTCCCAGGCCCTGGACAAAAATGGTGTTGTTGTCGGAGTTGTCCACCTCGTTACCTGTGGAAGAAATCAGAGGAGAGGAGACGTCAGTTGTGACTGCATTTAAATGATTATATCTGAAGATCATTCAGGTAGACAACATGTTTATATCAGACAACATTGACTGGACAGTCATTCTCACCTGATTCATCCCTTGAGCCATAATCTCGAGAGCCTGTTAAACAGAGGAAATGGAAGGAAAACCTTGAGCAAGGAGCCTTAAAAGCTGCACGGTCTCACACAAATCTTTACTGTAATTACATCATCCCTATCAATGCATAATGATAGAAAGAAAAGTAAACAAAAGTCCATGTTTACAGCTCTCTGATGGGTGTTACCGTTTTACCGTTGCATCACATACCAACACCTTGCAACAAGAACAAAGTTGTTCTGTTTTCTGCTTTTTTTGAGCTTACACCAGAAATGAAAACCACCAAAATGTCTCCAGTTTTAGAAAGTTTTCCTTCTTCGTCCTGGGAACACCTCTGTCATTTACAATCAGCCCTTGTCTTCATGCAACAATACCATTATACAACTCAGGCTCCATGTGCATTACCATATCTGAAGTCATTTATGAGAAATCCTGCCAAGAATAACAAGGTGGTGTCCCTTGGGATCTGGACATGAAAATGGTGGCATTCACTGAGTTTTTTTTTTTTTTTTTTACCCCACTTTATTTTCTTTTGCTAAGTTCTTTCTTCCCCCACCGACACAGTTCTGATGCTCGTCACTTACCACCGTAATTTTTGAAGCCACCACGGTCACCACCTCTGCAGAGGAAAAATTGGAGATATGATGGCTTTTCCTTTGTCCCAACTGAGAGCTCAAAGCTCCCCTACATCCCCATCAGTATGCAATCCTGCCAGGGTGTGCGACTATGGTGGAAACGTCTCACACGAGGAATGCATTAGTCCTTGACATTAGAGATTAATGAACAGACGACTGGGCAGCTCTGACTGAACAATCGGGCAGACGGTGAACAAATTGATCACGTCACCATTCAAAGAAATTTGGTTCCTTCTCTTTTTACACGACCAAATTGGATACTAAGGGCTGTAAACCAGCCAGTTTTTTCCCGAGGGGCCAAATTGTTTAGAAGTGTAGCAACTGATAAGCAATCTTCCACTTAGTGCATTTATGAGATCCATTAACTGAGGTCCAAGTTTTAGTTCAATCACTTTGAACACCTGTAGTATAAAATGTAGATCCATGTTAACACAACACACACGTTTGGCCATTGTCAAATATGCAATACTTCAATGAAACCTGTTAAATGTGAAGCGGCTGAAGATGTGGCTCCAGGTCTAAAAGGCATCGTTTCAGTGGCGTTTCCATTGTTTCAAAAAAGGTAATGTGATCGTTAGCGCAGCACAAGAGTCGACAGTTGAGTTTTATGATCAGTTGAAACAGTTGGGCTGCAGATTCATAAAAACATTGAAGGCGGAAAAAAATCCTTGCTGATGGAATCCTGATCAAATTATTGAAATGTGAGTGAAGTTATGCTGTATTGAAAAGTTTTCTTTGGTTTATAGATAGAAAAACAATAACGCTTGGCTTTACACTGTTAACTGCTCTGCCAGAAAGCAAGGCTTTCCAATCGTACCAAGAGGCCTCAACAACTTTCAAGAAAACGATTTAGTTCCTCAAGAAAAAGGGCAGGACAGTAACCTTGGTAAGAAACTATGAATCTCAGATGTGCCATGTTTATCGGTCTTAATAAGGAGAAATCAGATATTTTATGTGCTGTAATAGATTTCCAGAATCATCCATCTAACTTCAAGACATTCACTTTTAAGGTGACTTCCCTTGCCCAGGGTCAACGTACGACTGTTCTTTTGCAGAATAGATAAAACCTGTGCCAATGTCTGGGACAATATTGTTGTAGAACTGGGTCACCAGTGCCTTTGAAGCTCCTAATTGAGCAGACATGTTCAGTCTCCATTTACTTTAGACATCAATCATGGCTAAGACTTCATATTAACCATAATTTTCAGGTACATACGAATATGAATCATTTGTTTTACATCAGCATGTTTCTTATGTAAAAACTTCACATGGACCAGGATTTGAAAAACAGTTTAGGAATCTTGAGCAAAATGCAGTAGGGGGTGAAAATGATCTGTAGTAAGTTTTGAAAAAAAAAGAAGAAGACCAGACCTAGAATCTGGAGCCGATAGTGAAAATCTATTATGTGGATGTTTGCAATCAACATGTGGTGATGGGCAGTGCGAAAACAAGTCATATCTCAGTGTATGGGAGGTACCTTAGGGGCAGTGGCACTGTGCAACTTACCCCATAGCAGAAGGTCCGCCTCTTCCGCCGCGATCAAAGCCACCACGGTCGAAACCACCACTGCGGTCATAGCTGCTCCCACGATCATAGCCACCACGGCCTCGACCTCTGAAGCCACCGCCTTCTGAACGATCGCCCTGGTCACGTCCAAACCTGCCCCCCTGACCACCACTTTCACCTAGTGCAGAGACAGATTGGAGGATACCACAACCTGAATCGCTGTTCCATTAATGGGCACCCACAAAACAAACATGGTCCCCTATTTTATATAAGATCAAGATATGCATACCATCACTCCATTTTCCATAGCTGCCACCTCCTTGCCCGGGGCTGCCATAGGAGCTTTGCTGTCCGTAACTGGCTGCCGCTCCTCCTCCTGCTGCTGCCCCCGCCACTACTGGTGGTACTCCTCCTGGTCCCTGGGCGCCATAGGAACTTTGTTGTCCATAAGAAGACGACTTGTCACCATACCTTAAAGTGGTTTTATAAATATCATTACAACAAGCACAAAACTTGAGACGACAAATATTAGAATCCAATAAGTTGAGACAAGCAAAACAACGTTAGCAACTAGTCAAGTTAAACTGGATCGCATAATTGATCAGCTGGTTTCCATGACTACTGTATAGTATATCATTGTGTTGTTGAATGACAACAAAATGTCAATCAAAATCTTATAAACTAGAATGTTGAGAATTTTAAACATTAGTTATTTTGCCATATTGCATGACATGTCAGCGAAAATGTAAACAGGTCTATCAACAATGTGATATTAGTGTCTTACCCAGATGACTCCTGCCCATAATTATCATAGCCCTGGGGCTGAGACTGACCATAACCATCTATGGAAAAAAAAAAAAGAAATCAAAGAGTTAAGTGGAGAGTTTACAATTGAGGAATAATCCAATTTCTTTTGAGACATTAAACATTGTCCCATGGTCTACAAAAGACATAAAATCTACACAAAATTATTCTAAACTAAAATCACAAGGGTAAGTAAACGAGACGATCACCACCGTACAAAAACAATGTCAGCGTTTCCCATACATGCATTTAGCAGTGGCGTAAACCCAATGAAATATGACACTACTGAGCCAACTTTTTTTCCCCACAAACAAACACTGCTAGGCCGATCTCAATAATTACTATACCTTCTAATCATTTGATATATAAACAGACAAACAAACTTAAATATGTTGGTGATCAAATTGCACACTGTTTGCTTACATATCTAGATAAAAATGTAAAACATTTAGTGAGTGCCACTTCTCTCTGACAGTGAGGCAGAGTCTTAACTCTCACACCCTGGGCTGGCCCCGCCCACACTGACAAACAACAACAGACAGTGAAGCAGCCGGTGGTGAAGTCAAAATGTTTCTAAATGCACTTTACCTCCGCTACTACAACTCCATCCTAGGAGAAAACCTGAATGTTCTAATATGAACATCAAAATCGTTTTACTCTGGTTTATAAATCTACCACATATCAAATCATCAAGTGAAATTTCACAACCGGGTCACATCAACATTATAGATTAAACCAATACAAAGATTTAAGTTGGGGGATGGCATGTTATTGCTCCCTGGGTCACCTTCCGGCGCACCTTGCGTCACAGCTGGTGTTGCAGCAGGTGTTGCACCTTGCTGTCCATAGCCAGGATAACTCTGCCCGCTGTAAGAGCCACTGCCATTTCCTTGTCCATATCCCTGTCAGATAGGCCATTTGGACAATTATCATCACAGAGTGAAAACCGGTTTGACTTTATAATGCTTACAGCCAACAAAGGGTTTGGAGAAGGATCTTACCTGTCCGCCCTGCTGACCGGCATATGCTCCATAGCTACAGAAAACACGATTAAAGTAGTGAGCTTCCAGTTTTAAGCGCATCAACAATAATAATTATTGCCCTATTCAATTTCAAGGTTTACACAGGACCCCAAACATATAATCTTACTTTGCAGTCATAAGAAATAAACAATCATTTAACATAGTCACTGTTAGCAGTGTTTCAGATTGGGTGGTGTTCTGCTGGATTAAGACTACTTCTTTTATTAGGTTGATTTAGCCACTATTTAATTAATTCTGGATATACAAATCTCTTTGTGCATGATTAAAACAATCTACACTACATTCATAGTTATTATAGTTGATGCACATGACAATATAAGGAGTCCTTACAAATCTGCTCCTAATGAGCCCAGACCTTGTCTGACATTAAAGAATCAATAAGTCTGCAATTAAATGTTTTATAGTAAAAAACGACTACAAAACTAATTCAGTGTGTTTTATTTATCGAAACTTGTTTTATCTTTTACATATCTTCATACAAGTAAAAATTATCTTGTTTCTGGTAAGTTATTGCATTATTCATGTGTTCAAATTCGTCACGATTGAGAATTTGTGCAATAGTAAATGACGCAACATAAAACATGTATGTAAACAGTTTATTTGGAGTTTTCCGTGTTACGCTCTGTGCATTACCTTTGTGAACTGCCATGCTGGCCGTAGCCTGAGTCTGAAAGAGAAATAGGTGGTTGATTATCCGTTAAACCGGAAGGGCATGAACGTGTTTGATGCGGGGTATGATATGAAGCAGCAGATGAGGCCGTGCAGGCTGCGAGGCAGAAGTCTGACTAGTGGGGCAGGCCCGTCACCACGCCGGTGGTTGAAAATGGCGGTCAATTTGGTTTAGGCTCGGTGTATATGTTGAAACGAAACCAACAACGTCATTCGCTGATCAAATACAGCTCGCCCACCACGTCGGGTTTCGTTCAAAGACACCGATTAAACAACAACCACGACATAACGCTACAATTTCTCATGTAGCGCTGAATTTAGCTCAATTAGCAGCACATACATTATTAGCATGGCTGTAAACAAAGAAACACCGAGATGACACCTCCAGCTAATATAGCCACAACACGGCCAGGCTGACTCTACGATGTTCGCGTTCACTTACACGTAGCTGGGCGTAAAAATAACAGTAAAACAAAACCACGAAGTAAGCTGAAGACGGAATAAACACACTTAGCCACACGCTCCGGCAGGCTAGCATAGCTCTGCTAATAAAACACGCACCAGGAAATAGACGGGGCCCTCCCTGCGGCCTCGCGGCTAGCAGCTAAGCTAGCTGCAGCGCTATTCGACCCACTTTTCACTATCAGGCCCCAAAACAAACACAAAACATAAAAAGTCAAATACACGAACCACTAACTTACCAGTGGCCATTGTGCGCCGTTCTGTTAGCACACTTTTATCGTTTAAAAGAGGTGGATTGGGCCTGTTTGTTTGCTGATTAAAACCCTGCTCGACATGAACGCAGCAGAGAACAGAGCTCGAGTCACTGCGGCACTTCCTTTAATGCTGTTTCTTCCTCTTCCGACTCTAACACGGCGCTCCCGTTCGGCGCTCACCCTCATTACCGCCACCTACAGTTAACACTGTTAACTTAACAGTGTGTATGACAACAGAGACCTTAAAAGACCCAAGGAGGACATAGCTGCAGTGTTGACACGACTGTAAGAAGCCAAGGCGGAGGATCTAAAGCCCAAAACGTCCCTCATGATTCATGGCAGAGCATAAGAACGCAAACGGCTTGAAAATCCGAGAAATGCAGAGAGTTATGTACATTTCAATTGTGGATACACCTGATACTCATATCTGACTGCCATTTCCAGTCATATGCAGTTTTAAATTAGATTTAAAATAAAAGTTAAAGGTTTACGCCCTACCTTTTGATGGGTTACAATACATATTAAACAGACAATAGTATATAGCATATATCAAATACTATCAACTGACGATTAAGTAGTTACACTTAAAGCAGTTATATAATCTTAAGTCAATCTTTGAACTTTAGCTCTCTGATCTATAGAACTGTAAGTGAACTCAAGTTATTCTTCAATGCCACTTACCACCTTTAAATACAGAGCTACGAGGGCTTCACTTCGCACAGATTCTACAAACTGAACATCAGCCTCGTAATTTTTCAAATGCACTTGCAGCCTCCTGAAAGCAGATACAACTAGTAAGTAGAATTTACAGAGAGTAACGGATGTAGCTAAGCACATTTACTCAAGTACAGTACTCAGGATGCTTGTACAAGTATCTTCGTTTTTTTGTGCTATATATCTCAACTCAACTACATTTATTTAATGATTGAAAATGCTTTCATTGCAGGTAAAGAGTTTGAAAAATGTATCTTTGCATTGTGTAACTTTTGGCACTTTACATCTTTCTGGTAATAAATATGTTGCTACTACAGAACAGTTTCAATGCACACATTTTTCCAATGATCGCTGACTCCAAGTTGTAACCTTCACATGTTCTTCTTCATGTCCTTCTTCTTGGTCCCATAGTTTCTCTGTTGTTGAGAGACAGGACGCAGTTAAACTGACCTGTCAGATACTCGGTTTTAAATCCAGCTCCACCCAGAGATGCAGAGCTCCACTAAGCTCGGAGACAGGATAGCATTCATCAGCCTCCAGGAGACCGATCCAGAGAGGAGGATCACACCAGAGGGCGCTCTCCTCCAGCCCATCCTCACGACAGTCCATTCT
The DNA here is from genome assembly GCF_949316205.1 of Platichthys flesus. Classification (NCBI taxonomy): domain Eukaryota; kingdom Metazoa; phylum Chordata; class Actinopteri; order Pleuronectiformes; family Pleuronectidae; genus Platichthys; species Platichthys flesus. Next base: position 13,621,137 of record NC_084948.1, read on the forward strand.
ATGGAACCCATGGAGAGCCCATAGTAAGTACAGGTACTTGATTTGATTAATTCCTGGTTGAGTGAGCCACTCGTCTAATGATGTGTTTGTTTCAGTTCAGGAGATGCTTTGAATAAGACGGATATCTTTGACTTGGATGGCACTGGATGTTGAGCTATCCTCAGAGTCAGATGGTCCGGCTGAGGAAGAGACGTGGAAGGAACTAGGTTTTCGGAGCGGGCTATACTGACTTAGACTCAGATGGTCTGGATGAGGAAAATTCATAGTACTGTACTGTATATATAGAGAAGAAGAGTGCTGGAAGGAAGAGGCTTCAGACAGAGCATGCCTTGACATAGACCAGAGGATCCGGCAGGCATTGGCTGCATAAAGCCTGTCCAGCTGGGAAGACATCAGCCAGTAAGGAGAGTCTACTTGTCAAATTGAACAGGGGAATATCTAGCATCAAAAGGTTATTTGTCTCTCTCCTGAACTAGTGAGGACCATGTTTGGATAGAGAAAAACATGAGATATTTTGAACACAGTTTACTTAATATTACTAAATTAAATGTAATGTGAATATCAACAAATATAAAATCCAATTTCATTTCCTCCCTGCGCACGCTTTGGATGGTTTGATCAAATTCATTATCATGCACATATGTTGATCATTCATTAAAATAACTTGTTAATATGTGAATAAAATGTTATTGAGTACCAGAAAATGAGCCAATGACAATTTAAGTGGAAAGTGACATTATCATATTGAAGCTTTGTTTAGCCAACAATGTATATATAACCCAACGCTCCAAAAAGACAAATACCCACATAGCTGCACATTAATTTGATGTTGATCGACTTATCAATTAATCTACAGTCATGTCAAATCAAACCTCAACCATGGTCTGATTTTGTAATATATTTACAGGAAAAATCAACTAGAGAAATATGTAATATTCTTGTCAGGACTGACGGACGGATCTGGATTCGATATGCAGATTCAAAAATTAGTGTGAAAACCACTTGCACTCAATCACTGATCTGTGCAGGACCACAACCAAACTGAAACGTTTACTAGGTCATTAACATCAGAAACACAGCATTTTGCCCATACTCTATATGAATAGGTGACAAATATAACAATTATTATCATATCTCCCTATGCTTGCGGACAACTGGACGGATTAGCAGGATCCAAGCATATTGGAGTAAATTATATGCGTGTGAAATTTGTCAAAGCGTGTTTTGTGCTCTATTGAATGCCATTCTAGTTCGGAAATATCATTATATTTTTTAACTGGGGGCGGAATCTAGAGTACCCGGAGAAAACTCCACGTAAACAGATGGGGAACAACATGTAAACTCCACACAGAAAGACCCTTGCTTAACCGGGATTCAAACCGTGAACCTACTCGTAGTGAGGCGACCGTAAAACAGCACCAGGCCCCTTAAATTCCATCAAGCATATTAACGTTTAATGTCTAGCAGATACAAGCTACAGTAACTAATGCCTATTTTGTTTTACCATTTCATATCACTGTTGCAGCTTGTAATGAGTCATCTTTGTAGCAATCAATGACTTGTGTCTCTTCAGGGTTTTTGTACCTGCACACAAGTGTGTACCGCTGCCACTTACAATGCATTACCATGGTTCAATTAATCCACTTGACAAGGCCTCTAGATGTAAATTAACCTCAAAGTTTAATTTAATGTGATCACCAAAAAAAAACATTAAAGCAGCAGATTATTCAAAATTTATTAATCAAAAATGCATGCCTTAATACAATCAAATAATTAAAACACAAGGAGGAATGATAAACAGGGACAGTGTCTCAAATGAATTGGACATGATATCAATGTTTTATTGAGGAATAAAAGATTTGAAAATCGACGCATCATGGTTTCCGATGCTAAGGTAGCACATAAGGCAGTGTTGAAAAGAAAAGGCACAGGCTGTACTTTAACAGATTGGCTAAACTGCAAGACAGAACAGTTTGATATGTCTGATTTCTCCAGGTAGGGATGCATATGCGATAGGTCTCAATAACACTAAAATACAAATAATGCCAGAGAAGGTCGATTCTGAACCCTTCAGATGCATATAAAATTAACCGTTGCCATTTAGGAGACTGGACCTCAAACATTTGACAAACATTGCAGGGTACATTACATACAACTCATTTTCATTGTGCTTAAAAGGCAGTCTCTTTAGGGAAACAAAATGTCAATAATCTACGGTTTTATATATATATATATATATATATATATATGAGCCTCCAGTTTCTGTGCCTCTCGAAAGGTTTCAATTATTGATGAAAACTAACAGCAGCTTATGCATAAAAGGCTAAGATGCAAGTTTTCCACACCAAAACATTTTCCTCACAGAATTTAACAGTTTTTAAAACCAGACTCTTAAAACTAGATAATCCCTGACCAAAACTAATATCCACATTCTTTCATGTCTGAAACGTGAGTGTCTTTACACTCATAAGACATGCTGCGATAATATGTCTACGATCTGCTGATCAGTTAGAAACACTTCACGACGGCTAAAAGTTCAATTGAGATTGTTATTTTCACAGTGGAGTTAATTCTTGTCCCTTCAGAGTTTGGACTTGGTGCGTCTCTGTCCCTATAAACGGATGCATTTACAACCCAGTCAGCGTCTGTTTGAATAGACGCACAGCCATGAAAATGTGTCTAATTGAAACATGGTGTGAAAGTGTCATGACTTTACTCAAACCAGCACGTTCCTGTATCTAATCCAAATGATCAGATTTGCACTCGAACACCAGATAACACAAATTCATTCATTCATATGCATCTCTGAGGCTGCTGGATAAGATGCATACATAGGAAACACAGATTGAAATTGCTGAATAGGTTAATTGCAGCCTACTGAGGTAGGGTTTGCCTCATGATCTTCTTCGACATGTAGCTTTTCATGAACCAGGTTGAGTTTCTTTACTATGTGTGTATATAAAAAGATATACAATAAAAAGAACGAAAACATATTTTGAAAACCACCATTTGAATAGTGAGACCGAAGCTGAGGTTTGATGCTCTTTAACTCCATACATCTTGTGAGTAGCGTCCCTTGGTCATCAGTTTTTTTATATAATCTGTGGCCTGGGTGCGCGTCATGGCGCCCAGTTCTTCTGCGATCTCATGGAAGGTCGTCTGCACATCCTTAGCCATGCTCTTCGCGTCCCTGAACCAGGAAAGAGATCGGTTTAGAGGTCTGGTGGTGGTGTCTTTCGTATTAACCATTTTTCTGCATGGAGGATATTCTAATTCAATTTAGAAATGTTATTATCATGGGATAAACCCCTTGAGATGTATAATCCCATTTTTAATAGTGGCCCAAAATGTATTTTGTAATTTTTCAATTAACTAATTATATATTAGAAAGTCCTCATCAAAATGTATATTTAATGTAATGTTAAGAAATGGCTGGTTATGCAAATATTATTTTTCCATGACTGTACTCATACTTTTGTCTTTAAGAACAAAATTGTATGATTTTTAAATATTGTTCCTATTGTATTATTGTAGCACTATTTTTTCTATCACTCCTGGATGCATTACATGAGTACGAATGTGGATAGTTTACATTGTTCCTTTTCAAACTATAGAAACAAAAGCACATCTGTCATACTGTATGTAAAGTAAAAAAATTTAACTATATGAAAAAAGGAGTGCAACTCTCCTATTCTTCCACCAGGAGGTGCAAAAACACCAAACAGACTGGTTTTCAATAAAAATATAGATCTTAATGATATTTTGTATGGTTCTTTCTGTGTAGTTTGATTTTTTTAAAGATCAAATGTTCAAATTTCTTATTCATTCATTTAGTGGCAAAGTGTTCCAACTTCAGGTAAGTAATATTTAGTTATATTAAGACCTATTTCAAAAGATGAACACATTAATGTAATGTGACAACGAATTGTAAATGTAATGAGTTACCCGCAGACGTAGATGTGAGCGTTTTCCAAGTGAATCAGCTTCCAGAGGGCCTCTTTGTTTTTCTTCAGGAGATGCTGCACGTACACCTATATTTGTGGAAAAGACAAGAGTTGCAGTGAATTTACCTTAAAGTTTACCATCATAACAAAATGCTGATCCCACACCCTTACACCTTAATATAACCTGAACCCTAAAATGTAAGTCTTACCCCTCAAAGCAGCCTGTACTTGTGGGTGACACAATTACAAGACTCCGTTTGTCCATTCAGGTTTAAACCTACTCCATGGTATAACAAGGACGAGCTCACACATGCTCATTACATAACACTAACCTGTTGACCATTACTGTAAAAACCTGGTAAGTAAAGTGTGTAATCACAGCTGGTCAGCAGTGAGGTGCACAGCCATACCTTTTCCTCCTGGTCTCTGGAGAAGGCCACATGAAGCTGTGTTAGGACACCGTTCTTCTCTGCTTCCTCCAGCTCCTCCCTGTACATGTAATCCTCATTCTTATGCCTGCAGCCAAAAAACATCACCGTCTCTCCAACCTCCTTTCCTGTAAGCAGAAACAAAACAAAGATTTTTTTTTTTTATTACATTCAGACTCCTCCACAGAGATTTTAAAAGCCATCAAGTAATTATCAGGCCCAACATTTGTCAAGTTTTATAAGTACATTCGTGCACAGGCTATCTCACACAGTTTTGACTTAAAAACAGTCCAGCTCTAATGTCTGCATCCTGTATCTCTGAAAATATGAATTTGTTTACTTGTATCCATCAACTGGAATGCCCTTCCCTTTAAATGCTTTTGTGTTGGCCGTAGTGGATTGTACAAAATGATAGAAATTAAAAACCTCCTCAAAAGGTCTTGCACCTTATTTTTTCATTCATTGCGAAAACACAAGATTGAGGAAAGTCTGGCAAACAGCGCACACACACGCTATCTGTTTTTACCTTGCTGTTTGAGCCAGGCCCTCTCCTGAATGAAGCCCATGAAGGGAGCGATTCCTGTCCCGGGTCCGACCATGATCACTGGGTTTGTGGCTTTGAAGGGCAGGCGGAACTGAGACTTGCGGATGTACATGGGGATGGTGGACTTGTGGCCGTTGTCCGTGACCTGTTTATTCTTCAGCCAGTTGGTGGCAACTCCTTTGTTGGTGCGGCCAGTCTTGGTCTTGTACTCCACCACCACGGAGCAGATGTGGATGCTGTTTGGGTGAACCTACATAACAGAAGAGTTATTAACAGCCTTTGATCCATCTTTTTCTGAATTAAAACAGAATAAAAAATTACTTGACTTTGTTTTCTCTGCAAGGAGTACCTTAGAAGAGGAAGCAATGGAGTAATAGCGAGCCTGGAGACGAGGCAGTAGCTCACACAGGTGGTCGATGGGAGGCTTCAAAGACGGCATGTCCTCCAGGACAGCAAGGATGTTTCTACAGGAATCCAACACCCAGTTCTGGTAGAGCGCCTGCAGAAAAAGAAATACAATGACATGAAGTAAACGTGGAAAACGTAGAAAAGGGAACTCAACTGTATAGTGCATCTCTCCGAATTAATTATAACATGTGATGATCCATCACCGCTCCACACTGACCTTGCCCTCAGGGGAGGAGGAAGCCATCTTTCGCATGTTCTCCTGGTCTTTGGGGTCAGAGGCGTACTGTGCCAGCTCGTAGAGGACGTTGGTGCGAGGCGAGTTTGTGATGTCCAGGTAATGAGTAAGTGCCGTGCGGTAGGTGGTGGGGCAGGGGAACGGGTGTTTCTTGTTGGATTCATCTGGAAAAACAAGTTGAAAACAACTTTATCTTTCGGTGCCATGATATTCCAGTTTTCAACAGAAGAAAGTATCACTTCAAAGTGTATGTCATGGACCAATCAGATAATTACAACTATGATACAAACACTCTCAGCCAATACTGCATTGTAATATATTTGGATTTATAAAACATATTCAACACATACAATTTGTGATCGTATTGTTTACAAGACTGAGGTTATATAAGCCCTCTGAGCATCGCTACCATTTGAAAGACTTGCTATTGGAAAGTGATAACACAGTTTGGCCAGGATAGCTTGTTGGAATGCTAACTTCAACAGAAGTTCAAAAGTGATAGAAATAGAAGAAAAATAAGAGTAGACATCGACGCTGCTCCACTGCAGGAGCCAGCTCCATGTGATGGTTCGATGATGAACTGTCAAAATGAATTCTGATAAGTACACAGCTGTTGATGGTAATGCACCCCCATCAATTGTTAAAGTGCTTCATAAAACGATCTTATGCAACCACTAATTATGTCAAATCAGCTTGCTCATGACAGGAAACTCATTACATTTATCACCCAAAACAGCAAACGATTTATATTACAGCAATAAGATGTAAGTGATACAATATTAACTTCATGTGCAATAACCCACTGGGCTGATACTTCCGGATCCACTTATCAGGGGAGGATTTATGGGAGGGACAAGGTGGTTAGGTCAAGGTGCGTGGGGCTGTCAATGCCATACCATCAAGGTTGTTGAGAGAGAAAACCACATCAAGGTCCACTCCAAGGACTTGTCCCAGCTTGTTCACCAATGCTGAGTCATTAACGGGGAAAATGGCCACGTGGTCTCCCGACTCGTATCTGAAACCACAGAACATGATTACACTTTGACCTGTATTAACAAAGCTTCAGGTAGCATAGTGATGGTCCCCTGTTTGCCTTGTGTATGATATCACTGTGTCTGCCTGTGCTGTAACAGAGGTGGAGCAGTATATAGTGGCCCCACTACTGCCTGCCTCAGCATATGTATCCACATACACCCACATTAACACTATACACTATAAATTGTTTTCTTTAAAAATGGTATTTGGGATCTTTTCCTGTTTTTTGTCATGGTCTATGGTGAGTAAGATAGAAAAAAAAAACACTCAGTAAAGCAGATACCTCCACCAAAGCCCAACAGCCCACTTAAAATCAAGCCACACAAAATTCTACAACAACAGACAAACAAAAACAAGCTCCAATGTTTACGTGACATAAAATAATATCATCAAAATCATCCATCCACCAATCTGTTCTGTAAGTGTAATTTGGGTTACAAACAAATATACACACCAACTAACAAACAAACAAACAAAAGGACAGAGGTGAAAAGATAACCTTATCTACGGAGCTATTCACATACTGCGAGTTGAATCAGTCTCACCTGATCTTAGAGCCGGTTATGTCCAGTTCATGGTGCATGAGATGTCTATCACCAGCTTCATTGAGTTTGCGGTTGACAGTAACTGGGGCCAGGAAAGGGTTTTTCGAATCATAGGGCCTGTAAAACAAATGGTCGATTAAAAGAGACTGAAATGAATACGGAAAAAATCTATTATTTCATGAAGAAACAACAAGGTTTGGTTTTAAATTTAGCAATGCCTCATTTTACACAGTAACCTTTGGGAAAAGTTGGCGAGGAAATGTGAGCAGAGACTAAAACACACCACACTTTAATGATGAATGAGTCCTGGTAGTGAACAGAGAACTTACGGCTTTTGGACTTCAAAACTCTGAAGGCGGCCAATCTCTCCTGAGTACACTTTGTTCATTTTGAGGTCGGGGTGCTCCTTTAGCTCGTACTGCCGTATGCTGTGAGGGGAAATACCGTGAAGTTAGCCTCTTCAGAATCTCTGCATACAACCACAGTAGGACCCATTTTAATTTCTCGAGCGGTAAATGAAAATAGATGCTGTAAAATTGACACTTGTTTTTTAGGCTAATGGACGTTAAGATAGATAGATAGATAGATAACTTTATTCATCCCCGAAGGGAAATTAAGTCGTCATAGCAGCCAGTACATTTTAATACAATAAAATACAATACAATAGAGTAAAATAAAATATAAAATATAAAATATTGCGGTTGAAACAATAAAAACAGAAACACAAGATAAATGGGTAGATAAGGTGCAGTGGCAGATGATGGTACGTACTGATGATATGATGGTAATGTTATTGTTACAGTATATGAAAAATAGTACAGTATATATAGTATATAATATATATTAAATATGAAAGTAATTATACCAATATAATAATAATAGCAGTATATAGTAATAATAGCAGCAACAGTATATATAATAATAATAATAGTAAAATATAATAATAAAAACAACATTTACACATGTATAAAAATGTGTATATAGACTTATCTATACAAAGAATATATAAAGAGTATGATATAATATATGATATATAGTACGGGTATAAATATAAGTATTTGGCGATACAATAGATAATATGATATACTATTAGAGTGTAAGAATATGTAGACTGAGTGTGCAAAAGAAAATATTATTGTATAAAGTGATGAATTGAGACAGGTATATTTAGTGCAGTTCTGTGATGGTGGCTCTGACAGAAGTAGAGAAGTTGTACAGTCTTATTGCGGTTGGGAGGAACGACTTCCTGTATCGTTCCTTAGAGCAGCGGGGTTGAATGAGTCTGTGGCTGAAGCTGCTCCTTAGCTTGTCCAGTGTTATGTGGAGGGGGTGAGAGGGATTGTCCATGATTGCCAGCAGTTTTGCCAGCATCCTGTCCTCCACCACCTCCTCCAGGGTGACAAGCTTAGAGCCAACCACAGACTCTGCCTTCCTAATCAGTTTTTTCAGTTTGTTGGCGTCCTTAGCCTTGATGCCCGCACCCCAGGACACCACAGCAAAGAAGATGGTGCTCGCCACAACAGACTTATAGAACATCTGCAGCATCTTGAGTAAGATGAGTGGGAATTACCACCTAATTCTGATATGTCCATAATTAAGTTATGGATGTTTCACAAAAGGTAAAAATTGATATTGGGTGGAATATCATTTTAACCTAGTGTACAATATGTGATGCTAATGTGTCACCGTTGCACATAACTGTCTGGGGACCAACTTATAACTTCATTCTTGGATTATTACATTTTTTAAACCTGAGCTGAGAGACGCCATGAACCAGTACTGCATTAGGGAACAGAAAAGGGATGCTAAAGCAGGAATACTACACTAGGGAGAAAATGTTGGTAAAATAATGCACAAAAATTGTGGAATGTTTGTGATTGCACCTTGAATCATCTCCTGAGGCTTCCACTCCAAAGTGCTGACAGATGGCCGGCCAGAACTGCTCCCTCCATGAGATGAAGTCCTCCTCTAGACTGAAACACAAAACAAATGTATTTGAATTAACATCTGTTCAAAAGGGGGCTGTTTGAAATTATTATTAATTTATTGTTTACAAAAAAAATGTCATTGAATTTTAAAAGGTCTATGAAATGCTTGAAATGCAAATAATCCTTTATGGTGCATGAATGTGTTCAGTAAAGTTAACAGCTTATCAACTTCCATTTAAGTGAACAGCAGAGAACTTTGCAGATCAGCTGACTCCCATCATGTGCTTCAACCATCACAGACTGTGCTTCATGTCATGCATCTTGTGCTTGACTCGAAACCTCAATAACCAGAATAAATGAGCTCAGCAATTCCTTTTACAGCAAGAATGAACTGGTCACTTACTTGCCATCATCATCTCCCTGGCCAAGGTCAAAGAGGCGCTTGGCTCCCAGTTCTTCCAGCCTTTTGTCAATGTATTTCCCCATTGCATTGTAGTGTTCATATGTTTTGTTGCCCAAAGCGAATACCTGGAGAGAGAAAAGGGTGCAACGAGAAACCATTAGCCAATGACTGGCAACATTTTTAACTGAAGAAGCAGTTGAACTTGAACCAAGGATGCATGAGGAATGTTATGGAAAATATATGATTAAAAGTTAATCTCTTGTCTTGTGTAGATCAACAGTTCAACAATAAGATATTTGACTACCTCTCTGATGAGTGGTGAAAACATTCTGAAGTTAAAAAAAAACTAAGAGAAGACTATAGATACAAATACAGATACATACAAAAACATGACTGTGCACAAGAATTGTTGATTTGAGTCAAGTTCCTCACTCAAATGAGGCCAGGGACGCTGCACCACAATAATGACACAATGGCACGCACACACACACACACTAGACATGACAAATAACAAAGCTTTTTCTTTCATGGTGCCCACAAAGCCAGATGCAGTTCATTCCTATGAAGCCTGCGTGCTTAGTATGAAACCCATGCAATCCAACATAATACAAGAATGTTGCGTCATACAATAACGCTGGAAATGGAAATGGGACTCACATCCTCAAGGTTCATTACGGGAGTATCACAAATAAAGCCTCTACTGTTTTTTGAAATAGTTTGAGCCAGCGATTGAAATTTCTATGCAACGTTACTTCTTAAAAATCTCAAAGGGAAATCTTTCAGAATCTTCTCAAACTGGATGTGTGGCTATTCTATCATGACAGTGTAGAGATGAAGGGGAGGAGCAAAACTGAATCATCACAGGACACTGAAAATGTAGTTACTTGACATCTATATTAAATCTTTGGGTTAATTTTATTTTACTGTTTAACAAGTAATATACAGCTGAGTGTAAACTAGAATCCATTAGCCAGATAAGCTAGGCTCAAACTACTTGAGTTTTAAAAAGTGATCTGAGCCCAGCTCTGGTTGATCAATATTGTTATTTTGATAAACTTTTAATAACTTAAGCCTCTTTAAAAAGCATTTGTCATTTTTAGTTTTTAACATTGGGCTCTGGAGTATTTCCTCCGGTTCAGAACAAATCAATTAACTGAAGAAATAACGAAAATAACCTTTAATTTTTTGCTTTACAAAACTCCTAAAAGCCTGTAAGAAAAACAAAAAGCTTGACTATTGAGACTCACAGTGTAGTTTAGTCCGGAGAGGTCCTCATCATCGTTTTCCTGCAGCCAGTCGTAGAAGTCCTGGGCGTTGTCAGTTGGGTCACCTTCACCATAGGTGGCCATACAGAATATGGCGAGGGAGTTCTTGATCTCGGACAGACGGGACAGTTCCCCCTGGAACATGAGAACTCGATGTCAGAACATGAAAAATGTTGTTGCAGTGCCGTGCAAGTTATTATATGTATATATGTATGAGTAATCAAAGTATTGTATCTATATTTCTACATTTATGGACTAAACCTTAGGTCATTCGATTGTGCACTTTGTATTCTTTTGACAGACGTTTCAAACACATTTAGACAGGAGTGGTTGTTGTTCTTGGTTTTAATTATCTCTCTTGTCTGGAGATCAAATATATAATTAGAAGAGACCACATTATCCTGACAGTAATTCAGTTATTTTACAATATGACCTGGAATATAAGCATTTCTATACAGTGGAGGAGATATCGTTTGCGTGTTAATTGAATTATTTACATGCCACCGTAACAGTGTTTTTTCTTCAGTCTTCAGCACTGCAGTGATACCTCTTCCATGATGCTATGACACAACATTCACTGGCAGCTACTAAGAGCATCATCCAGAAGACTGAGAAGAACGTCCGTTACATTTTGCCACAGTGGTTTGTGCGTTGCTCCACTCATGCAAATTACCATGTCATACTCCTCTGGATCGGTAGCCATTCCTTTCATGCCATAGCGCTGAGCGTCTTTGGACAGCCTGTTGGCAAATTCCTCTGCTGTGCCCGTCTGGGAGCCGTAGAACACAATGATGTTCTTGCCCTGGTAACAAATCAGCAGAAAATAGTTCACATGTTACATGAAAAATAATTTCCCCACAACTATAAATACACCCAACAGTCTCTTTGGTCTAACACAGTTGTGTCACCTGGTATCTAGGCTTTTAATCTGGGCTATGAGGGAATCCAAAAAAGTAAAATGAAGGTTATTAATTTATTCTGTGACCAAAGAAAATAACATATCCTTCAGCGTGGTTTCTTTTCGGATGTGTGCCAAATAGCAGGAGCAACAGCTATGTCTTATGCTGAGTCAACACAATGACTCAGGAAAAGAATAGCAGAATGCAAATGCAGAATGTCGAGTTCTCCAAGACAAATGGACAAAAGATTTATTCATGGTGAAGTAAAAAAAAAGAAAAAAAAGGCGAGTTTGTGTAGTTTCTTGAGGCACACATGCAATGAAGACAAAGTCCAATCTTGAGTATATTACAGGTGGAAACAAGCTTCACAGGATAAGATCAAATGTGGCTGAATAATCCTTTTTTAAAGATAACTCTTAACAGTTTATTTTGCAGAACAAGCAGCTGCAACAAAACGTCATTCTGACAGAGACAATGCAGGAAAGGTTTGTAGTGAGCAAGCTAATAGCTAATAAACCCAATGACAGCAGTTCTGATAGGGTTCTTTAAAGCCTGATATGATATTTAAATATGCTGAGGAATTATGCAAATAACATTTATTGAGAAAAAAAGTTGAGAAGGGAACGGAGCCTGTTGCGAAATGCTTGATGTGGCACCACCTGTTTTATCTGAACAACGTGAAATAATTGAACTGCAAAGGAAAGACAAGCTCAAAGCTCAGTGTATAACCTATCCATGCTGTAGTTCTATTAACTGTGTTTATATCCTGAGGATTTCCCCATTGGGACGGATTAGTCCCGTGAGTAGCTCTAGAAAAAACACGGATTCTTGCAAAAATCCTATTCTGTTCAAACGACCTGGAAAACCAGCTGCCAGTTGTCACAACCATCTGACATCAGACACCTTGGCACAGTCTTTCAAGCCTTCATTAGAGAAGTTAGTGTTTGTTCAGTAATGAGTATGGTCCTGAAAGAACGTTGTTAAAATGTAAATGGCCCATGGGAAACAGGTTCCTCACCCTTCTTAGAAGCTGCATGATTAAAAAAAAGGACTGAATCTACATTAGATTTAAATTATGTTACACTTCTTCCCCAAGTCACAACTTATCTTTACATAAGCAAATACTTCTCATCTCATCCACAATGTTCCCATCATAAAGAAATGCTAAGGAGACTAAATCAAATAGCCCTAGGGCCAGACTTCTGTTCTGCCACCATCTCGGTATCTGAACCATTTGCTGCAAAACCACACGATTCAAACCAAAGTCTTTTCTCAAGGCTGGTTTGAACACAGTGGAGCATCAGAGTCAAAACAGGGTTTTCAGATATAAAGCTGCGTTCATTAGCTGGAAGAAGAAGTACACTCGTCATAGTCAGAGAGCAACAGGGGAGGGACTGTGTATCTTTGATTGAAAGTCCTTTTTTTGTATCACTTACTGAGGAAAACAAGGGGCCAACATTGACACTGTTGAGCAGAATTTGCAAGTTTTCAAGTACTTTTAAGACCAGTTCTTAAACCTGAATAAATGTTTTGGAAAATCAGCAACTAAAAGAGAGCATCTATGCTGCAAAGATAAAACCACAGACTTAACCTTAAACAAACACCAGTGACGTGAAGACGTCGGTGACAAGGAAGCAACGCTACTCACCGTTTTCTTCATCTTCTCAATGAAACTCGTCTCCCTTGTAGTGGGTGCTCTGGGTAAAAAAAAAATATTGGACTTGTCAATTTGGGTTAAAGTATACATAAAGACTAAATGTATTCACTGACATGACACTGATTTCCCCAACAGCATTGATGGTGTTTTACAAATGTTGTTCATGGAGATAAAGCAGATTTCAAGGTTCTTGGTCATTCAAATTTTTCGACAAGCAGAGTGAAAACTTTGCTGTTTAGCTGATTAGATTTGGAAAAAAATATTTCCTTGCTACAAGTATCGACATTATTGATAAAAACAAACCATTTCAAAACATCTAAGTAACCTTTTATATGAAACCCTAACATTTTGCATTCTAAGCACCATTTGAACATCTATATCTACAATAATTAATATTTAAATGCCCTTATATATGCTACAGGCCAAATTATATTGTGGCCTGTAGCATAAAATTAATAAGGAGGTTAAAGTCAAGTGTTAACAACATCAATAGCTTACAGTTGATAATGTGATACTGTGTTTGGAGTTCTGGTGATGAGATAATGCTTCAGTTTACATTTAGATCACTGATAGTACTTTAACCAGACAATAGGAACATAACAATGTTAGATGTCTTTAAGTTTAAAGTGAGGCCAGGTCAAAATCCATAAAAATTATATTCACTCAAATTATTTAGGTAATTCAGAATAACAAAAGGTGAGAGAAGAGCAGGGAGTCTTCAGGCTGTTATATGAGAAAATACTATGAAAAGTAAATACTATGACTTGTGAGGTGAACATGGTGTAATTATCTTCTTAAGTTTATATTTCACATTTTATATTAATTACAACAGAAGTGGTTGACAAGTAATTCATTGGATGGGATAAGATCAAAACAAGTCCAAACAGAGTGTCAGAAGAAAGGTACACAGGAGGCAAAATCCATTGTTCCATCAAATAAAAGGCCACACCACTTCATCCAGCATCAAAGCTCTGAGAGGACAGCTGCAGCGGGAACAGGGATGAAAAGGCAACAAATTTTGTGGCGAATGTATATCTTTGATGATCATAGAAAAGCCGGTAAAGCTGTGAAGTGTAACAGAGAAAGTATATTAATTTAATTATAACTATAATATTGTATATTAATACATAACTATTTTCCTCTTCTTTTAAAGTAACCAGCTGTCTCCATGAAGTAGAATATTTTAGTGAAAGTTTCTTATTACATTTAGTCTCAAATATTTACCACATGTTTGGTGTATAGTACATACAGGAAATAACATCCCTATTAATTCATTCATTAAAATGTATTGTTTTCTGAGAGATGTTTTGTGAGGACAGGTAGCAATGGAATTTTAACACATTCTATTTAATCAACATCTCCAACAATTCCTTTATCAATTTGATAAATACTGTAGTTCACTTAAGATTTATTTTCAATTCTCAGCAGTCTACTTTGATTTATTGGACGTTAGCATTAGTAATAGCCTGAAACTTAACATTGTGACTTTGTTACATTATGTTCAATACATTTAGCTAATGCTTTTATCTAAAGCGACAAGTGCAATAAGTGATTTGTATTTGAAAATAATAAATTTGATTATCTCTAAAACAGGATAAATGTAATCGACCAATTCCACTCTAATGATATTAGATTTTAATAGAGGTAATAAAACAATTTAAAGGTGTAGAATTATAAAACTATAAATAAAGTGTGTATCTTTTGTTATCATACAGGATCAAATGGAACAAAACCAAAAAAAAAATCTTATTGTGTCCAACATGAAAGTAAACCTCATCTGTCACTGTTAGAACAATTTGAAACAGTTGAAACAGTGCAGAGCTTATCATCTGTCCCTAATGTCAATCAACTTTCTTTCATTCATTAATTCATCTAAACAGGAATGACACTTTTTCAAAGTGAGTTCCCTGAACCCAGAGGTAAAATGGAAATCAGAGCTTGTGCTTTGTTTGATTACTGAATAAAATCACACAAGGCTTTAAAATGTGTAATGATGGCCAATGAGCTTAATGACTCAGATAGTGGAAAAGAGGGAGAAAAAAAAGGGGCCCAATAATTAAATTGGGTTTGTGGTGGTCTCATAAATTTTATCACCATATCTTACATAGCCCACTGGAAACATTGAATGGTTTTTGAAACCGCGATCTTAACCAGTCTGTGATAGAAACTAGCAACTACAGCGTGTGTAGAGGGACAACAGGTCGACATTTACAAAGATCAAACTTAACAGCAGCTGTTATCAAATGTTTAACACGGCTCCAGGCATGCATCAGTTAAAAAAACTCTTACTGTGCAGAAATTCAAAAAGCTTCACTGACCTCTCGGCAGCATCTCTCCTGTCCTCAGGCAGGGAGAAGACACAGCCCATGGCATGCAACCCTGTAGCTCGTCACTACCTCTAGCACCTCTGGCTAGGACACGCCGGGAACCGCCACGCTCAAAATTAAAAACAGGTCGCAGGACAGTCTACGACCACGCAAGATGAATAAAAAAAGGAAAAGCCAGTCCAGAAAGGCGGCAGGACACTCGTAGGTTTGGAAGAGCTGCCTGCCTTCACCTTAGAGGCACCAACACGATCTGAACTCTGGCTCTTCCTGTGCTGCTCTCTGAAATCAGCAGCGTCTGTTCCACACACACAGTCACAGTCACACACACACACCACAGCACAGCAGTCTACAAGCCCTGTCAGTGTCTGGCAGCCACTGAGGACACAATGGTGGGAAACTGACTTTCCCATAAAATGTAGCCGAGCTGCAGACCCACACTTTTGACTCACACAAACACACACTGAAACACTCAGGGGCTGAAAATGCCTTCCTCCTCATCCCGCCTCTTCCCCTCTCTGCTCTGAAAGGTGTGCAGGACGAAAAAGTCTACGAGATCCATTCTGAGAATCTGGCTAGTTATCACAGCAACTCCCCGCTGGAGCACAGAAAGAGGAGGAGGTGGTGGTGGTGAGGGGGCTGTGAATGGTCGTTTTTTTTCCTGAAGTATCCCCGCCCCCATCGCATTGGAGGAGAGAGAGGGGAATGTCATTGCTATAGCAACCTCATTTATCATAAAAGGATTGCATTTGTGACATGGCCCTACTCCAAAAGCAGAGCAGCTCAGCCCACACAAGCTCACACGCACGCACACACACACACACACAAAAGAATAACAGGGGAGTGGGGAAGGAAGAATAAAAAAAAAAAAAAACTCAGTGAAAAGAAAGGGTTGCTTGTCTTTTGCCTCAACTTTCCACCTTTGGAGAGGACTCACAAATGGAGCTCTGGCTCTCCCTCCTCATTTGTTCTCCAGGGAACTTTCAAAATGGGTTCAGGGCCAAAAACAAAAGCACAGGAAAGACATGGAAGACTACGCCCCCTTCATAACAGTTAGGTAATCACTGCTCCCTTTGAGGGGAGGGGGTGGACCAGCCTGGCTCTTCTGTTGCTCTGTATTCCCTTCCTCTATTCCCGCCCTCCACAGATGCACATTCTCCATAAAGCAAAACATGTTCTCCAGGGGTCTTCCCCCCCTTTCCAGCCAACCTCCTGTTTTTAAACACAAATGGATCTCCCTCACTAAGCTCCCAACACCGTCTCCATTCACACAAGACCTCAGCCACACAGAGAGCATGAGCGCTGCTGGGCCGTGACTTTGCTCTGGTGACCGAAGAAAGTATGTTGTGGTTGGGGAGGGACTAAAAATCTGGCCAGTTGAACGGGAGTACACTCAAACCTAGCCAAGCCTCCTTCACTCACTAATAAGTGATCAGAGAGAGAGAGAGAGAGAGAGACGGAGAGAGAGAGACAGACAGACAGAGACGGAGAGAGAGGGAAAGACAGACAGACAGAGAGAGAGAGGGAGAGAGAGACGAACAGAGAGAGGGGCAGGGGGTGGCAACAAAGGTCGCGACTAGTGGAACATTTACAAGAGCCTGAAGCTGTGCACCTTCACACACAAGCTTCAAGGCCAATTCAGTAACAACTTGTAAACATAAAAAGTCTGACTTAAGGAAAACATTTGTTTCCTTCTAACTGCTTATATGTCTAAGAAGACACTGGCCGATCAGAAGGGAAAAGCGCTTGAGTAATTTCTGTGCTTAACTATGAGTAATGTCCAACAACAACATAATGCTGCAGCATTTAAGTAGTTGTTTGATTAGTTGATAGACTGACAGACTTCAAGATAATCCCCTGTAGTGCACACACAGGCCAAGAGTGGAGCTGAGAGTTTGACATTTGATCTAATGTGAGTTAAACCGCCTACATTGAAAATCTCAGAACTAAACGAAACTCGCTTGATTCTTGTTGTTCTGGGTTCGTATCCTCATGGTTTAATGCGCTTATTGCAAGTCGCTTTGGATAAAAGCGTCAGCTCAATGAAATGTAATGTAATGTAAATCTGGGAAAAAAAGCTTAACTCAGACCAAACGGACACCGATTAAGCTATTAAAGTTAATATGGTGCCTCTTGCTGCGGTTTGTTCAACTCAAGTAACTGACGTCACACCCTGTTAATGAAGAACCGTGATCCCTGAAAGAATCCTTTGGACCAACGGTTGTCAAGCTGTGGTCGCTACACGCAGGTGTAGATATTCACTTCTCCAACCGCATAATACCAAGATATGAAACTGCAGTCTAAAACAACCTTTAACTAGTGCAGGGAAAGATATGAGTATATTTACATCTTTAAAGGCCGACAGATCTCCTAAAAATAAATGTCAGTAGAACTCAGAATAATAATATATCAAATATACATGATACAAACCCCCCCCCTTAGGTAGAAGACGGACTGGCTGTCAGAAACACAGGGATAACCGGGAAAAAGGCCGGTGCATCAGTGTCCCTATCCCCACAGCTGTCGCACCAGATTTAATTCAATTCATAGTTTTTATTCTTAGCCATAAAAACTACTCCTTAACCTACAATAACATCTGAATTGGAACCCGATAACACTACAAATACCTTTTTTAATAAACTGAACAAAACACAACAGAAACAAAAATTACCCAGGTGTACCCTGACGGATACTCACGGTACGTCAAGCTTCTTGAATTCAGGGATGGGCTCTGTCTTCTTGCGGGACATGAACCAATAAACGACCAGGCCTATTATAAGTGTGAAGAGGAAGAGGTCCAGGTTGCTGAAGAGAGGCTCCTCTTCTTCTGCCATGGTCTGGGTGTGTGTGGCAGTCTCACCATCCATGTCTGCCATGTTAACACTATACATGGGGATGGAAAGAGCACAGAAATGAGTCAAGTTAAAAACAACGTAAACACTTGAATAGAGCTGAAACTGATATGCGAAACTTGATTGACATTATCTGACATTTTTACTAATTTCAATGAATGAGTTTCAAGTCTACAATCTTGTTAAAAAATCTAGCTAAACAACGGGGACATAAAACTCTTTAATCAGCTGCAGGGAACATTATGATTTACAGCATGAGCTTCAACATGTTTTACCATTCAATGACAGCTTTTGTGCAGGAATAAATGACAATTGGCTCTACCGAACATTCAATGGCATTGTAAGCCACTGCTCTCTATGCTTGAGGAATCTGTTGTGAAGCAACAGCTCGTCTCACAATGAGCACAGGAGGACTTCATGTTCCCAGCTCTCAGGTTTCTATTTAGTTAAAGCAGGGAAAATAAGGAGATCCGGATTCCTCTGATCCTTGGGACCGGCTGTTACATAGC
This sequence comes from Platichthys flesus, assembly GCF_949316205.1. Classification (NCBI taxonomy): domain Eukaryota; kingdom Metazoa; phylum Chordata; class Actinopteri; order Pleuronectiformes; family Pleuronectidae; genus Platichthys; species Platichthys flesus. The sequence goes on from NC_084948.1 coordinate 13,640,113, forward strand.
TACAAGTACAGATGGACTGGGTTTTACTCAGCGATGTTCACACACCTACAACTTTACTGCTGACTCACTGATTAAGCAAACCACTTCAACTACCATGTACAGAGGTAACTGTGTGCCAACCAAGTAGGTACAGGAGTCACAGGGACTTCATGGCCTCAAGTAACACCTAACATGGTCAAAAAAAAGACTCAAACTTAATTTGTTCATCATGTTTTTATAAATATCCCATTTTATATGTATCATTTTACAAAATAAAATGTTATATTAACAGGTAATGTGGGTATAATAGGTGATATCAATCACTAAAGAAAGAATTTCAAAGCAAGGCAAACGATTCATTTAGTTTGTTAACATTAGCTAGACAGCAGATTTAAAAATACAGCAGGTTCTATTCATAAAGTGTGGTAATCGATAGTTTCTAACTTATCTGTAAGGGTTTTTTTATTTTAATAATACAAGCTAGTTTGAAAAGGCAATCTAGTTATGTCACTAAAATGTATTGTCATACCAGTCCTGGATTTTAGGGACAAATGTTAATATAAAGAAGGACTACACCATGGTCATTTAGGCAAAAAAATTAAGGTGTTTCTATTATTTTGTCCACTAACAAAACCCCTCTTTATCAACAGTACACCAGCAACAGTTATATCTAGATGTACCTATTAGCTTAGTTGTAAGTTTGATCCCCATGGAAACTCAAGGTACTAGGGGTGTAACAGTAGATGTATCCGAACTGACAATTTCCAGTATGTGCCTTCAGGCTCGGTACGCACACATACCTAAAGAATACAGCGAGTCCACATGCCGAAATTTTTTGAAGACCCTCCCTGATCATTGAAGTCTGCTGCGTAAGAACACTTCAGTTTCACAGTTACTATAATGATGACGGACAAAGACCAGTGGACTGTACAGAAGCCGACAATGTGCAACTGCTATCGGACATGTAGCTGGTAGCACATCGAACATGCCTACTAGTCTGAAACGATGTACCACGAAATATGCATAATTGTATTTTAGCTTGAAGATATATGTAAACATGCCTTATTCAAATGTAAAAAAAAAAAACTATATCTGTTATATAGTTGGCTTCCGTACTTGGATTATCCAAGATGTTTCCAGCAATGTTTAAACCCAGAGAAATGTGTGAAGGGGAGGAATGAGTTCCGTGCAAACCCAGCTCCCCCCCGGCATTAAAGCTGCCGCTTGCAAATTATTCTGAATTCTTCAATAACGAGTGACAACTGTTTTCATAGTAGCAGACATGAAACCATTCTCTGTTGTGGAGAACGCAGGCTTCAAAACACACGCTGAAAGTAATCGAGCCCTGTTACGAAGTTTACACTCGTCCGCAGTTTAGCCAGCGAGTCAAACCAGCCCTTTATAAACCTCTGTCCCTAGCGTGCGTGTGTTCTCCATAGTGAAGACATTGTTAGGACCAGCAGGGACACCCCCTGACCGGGACCTCAAAACCGAGGTACGTAGTGACGGTGATTTTGTGTTTTGTACCGTCACACAACTGACGGATTCAAACCTAAAGTTCGATTCTGTTCAGTATCGCGATATTTTGCGCAGGCAATTATATCAATGCAGTAGCACAAAGTATTGCAATATTTTCTTTTATTATTTATTTACAATTTTTGCAATATTTTATTATATATGTAACAGCCCCTGGCTGGCAAAGCATGACGAGGAGAGTTTCAGAGTTTAAAAGATACCGGAGCATTCCAGGCACTAGTGTGTCTGCTGAAAGGATGTTCTCCACAGCAGGAGATATAGTAACGGCCCTGAGGAGCACTTTAACAACTGAGCATGTTGACCAACTCCTTTTTCTGAACAAAAATGCCAATATTCCTAAATGAATTTAACATTTTGGTTGATGACCCTGCAGCCAACTGGACTGGACTCTAGCTGTACACATTTGTATATTTTTCTCAATTTGATTGAAGCTCTAAGCTACTCTTATTTATGATTATTCTCAGGTTTATGCTACTCTATTATGTCTGCTTTATGTTACTGTACTGTATTTAAATAATTTAAAGTTATGTGCTGGGAGCTCAGCGTTCAAGTGAGAGGTCTCCTTTTCAGAAAATACATACAAAAGGTCTTTTGTTTTTGCACTACCCTTTCTTAGTTTTTGCACTTCAGTTAATGTGTAGAAGACAATGTTGTTCACAGAATTAAATGAGACATTTGAAGTGAGTTGAGCAGTCTAGTTTCCTAATTTTTTGTAATGCCTTTGAATAATATGGGGGAAATGAATCCAAATATTTCGCAGAATCGCAATACTTGCTGTATCGCAATATGTTAAGAATCAAACTAATATTGAATCGTGGCCCAAATATCGCAATACTATCGAATCGTCACATTTTTGCCAATTCCCACCCCTAATTTCCTTGCAGACCGCTCTACTTAGTGATTTCCCAGGAGGATCATTTAGCAGCGCAAAACAAAAGTGGCTCCTGTTCAAGTTCAAAACCGAATTAAGTGAGCAGCTCTGTGGTAACATGAAAATTATACCTAAACTATACGGCAACAGAGACGATCTCATGAGTTGTGTCACAGGCAACCTCTGTCAAAGATATGAGGGAAAACAGGGGTAAACTGTAAAACTACAATGATTAGTCAGGTAATCTGAAACTATTTAAAAATAATTGATCCTTCTTGTCTTCTCTTAAACGCACACTATGTAACTTTGGCTGGTGCTGGTCTCTATCAAGAAACCAGGGACCTTGTTCGATGACGTTGTGAAGCAGCGTGGGGTCAAGAGAGTTGTTGGCTCAACCACCATTGCTGTATAATATCTACCTGATGCAAATTATGGCCAACTGGTGGTCCAACTGGTTTGGAACACTGTTGCGGTGATTTTCAGATCCACTTATTTAGAAATTCTCTGGCACTGCGGTGAGTTTCAGATCCACTTATTTAGAAATTCTCTGGCATCTCCGTTTTCTCAAGAGCAATGGCGATATTGGCGAGTGTTATCATGTTGGAGCTGGAGCTGATAGTTGTTGAAGAGCAGTTACATTTTCTCAGAGAAATGCAACTTCGAAAGAAAAGAAAGACTTTGGAAGAGATGATTTATTACGACCATTAAACAGATTGGGGCGAACGGGAGATTTCGGAGAGACTGTCTTGCTCTTGCGGTCTGCGGGGAGGTGAACTCCAGGGCATGAACTGTTTACTGGAGATCCGTTAAGGTTGCAGTGCGTTGTGCTCTCTCGGCCACCGTACAGCCATCCACCTCTGGCACTGTGAATGAATCGTCATGTTGCTTAGGGCTAAGGTGAACCGCCACTGTTTAAACACATGGCGAATTCGTCGTCACATAAGGATAACAGCCGCTTACCTGCCTTGGCACCCACCGGCGCTTTAAATGACCGATGAAACAGACATGGACGAGCCGCGGGGTGAGAAACGGTGGCTGTGGCACCGGTTCACAGACAGTCCGCGTGAAGCACCGCACATCAGTAGAATTTGTTATTAACGGAGTTATCCAAGGACTGATTCGATTGCATTCCCCTTGCTCCTACACTATCTCGGATAAAATCATCATGATGACCACGATAGCCAGCAGGAGTGGACTCAGGGCGCCGGCTATTCCCTGGATCGTGACAACACTGAATGGGAACGTGATCGTGTACAAATAAAGAATAAGAAAACTGACACAAATGAACTCTGAGGCAGAACAACATTGTCTAAAAGCTGGTGTGTGTAAATAATATTAAATATGTTAAGCCACTAAAGAAACGGCTTGTCAGACAGTGATATAAGTTCGGCTCAGTTTGCGTAACACAGCAGTCAGCACTTCTCCCAAGCTAACGTTTCACTTAAAAAGCGGAACATTTCGCCTCCATCTTACCCCTACAGCTTCACAGAAAGTGTATTTACCCCCGAGGCTCCGTCCCCACTGACTGCCATAAGCTCGAGATGGACATAAGTCATATAAAGATGAGTTTGAAGTGATCTCACCTTCTCTTCTCCTCTCCTCTTCGTGGCAGGCTCACAATGCCCTCCATGCGGAAGGGAACTTTACGCTTTGCGGGACGAAACCATCTGCAGCCTGTCGGCGGGGGTGGACCTTCTTTGCACTTACAAGGCTAAATAACTTGTATAAATGCATATTTCAACCTTAGATCATTTCAAAATATAATTTAGAAAGAGGCGCTCGTCCTCTATTCGATCATTGGATGTATTGGCTCTCGTCTTCTGAGTCTAGCAGCCACATGTGTTGAGTTGGGCTGCTCCAGAGGCATGCAGCCCTGTGTCAGCGTGCACACGTAACCTGTTATAACAATAAATCACTGCAGGCCAACGGTCGTGGTTTATGTAATCCAGCCAGCAGGTTAGTGTCTGCGTGTCCCTGACAGGCTGAGAGCAGACAGACATGTCCTCCACAGCGTAAAGTCTTTGGAGGACTGTTGATGTTCACAGCACCAAGGACACACGGTCAGATAGCCCAATATGAGGAGAGGGGTTCTCCCTGCACGTGCCCAGATGTCCAAAGAAGACCTTTTACTTAATGCGCCATTTTCTAAATGCTCCATAAAGTTTAAGTCCTGTATTCACATTCTTACTTACATAGACAGGTTGTCAGCAGCAACTTGTAGCGAAGTCAACGAACTATTTCTGCAGTTGAAACTCTTATAACTGAGAATTGATCTGCCTGCATGCTCAGTCGGTCTTTGTTGTAAAAGTTAAAGTTTAGTAGTATTTACAAAATATACTGCAAAAACTGTAGAAGATACCAATGTTGAAGGGTTTTACAGAGTGTCATCGTTTTATCACTTTTCAAAAATTGTGTTCAAGCATTTGTTTTAATACTGCATTTTGTGCCTCTGTCTGTTTCTTTATGTTGTCTGTGGCTTTAGTCTATATCGTAGTATATAAAGCAATTCAAATTCGCTCCATTGATGCTCCAATAATCCATAAATCCATAGTTTAAGCAAACACTTATAAATGGAGGATTTTACAATTTTTTCGACCATTTACAACCAGTATAAGAAATATTCAATTTTGATCAAAATGTTGTAGTCACTGGCGGAAATGCGGCTTTTAGTTACGGACTCTGGGTTTTGTGTGTAAGATTTCAATGGAAAACCACTAAAGATAATTGTTATGTAATAAGAAAAATATAGACAGTCATGTAAGGTTCTGGAAAATTGTATTTAATAATACTGGAGCAAATATACTAATGTACAAACCTGTTCCGCCTTCAGCTCAGGCAATGAAACGGGCAGATTTAGCCTTTAGCCCCTCACCAAGTTGAGTTGATTTAGTCAGTTTAGTTTGCATAAATGAAATGTAAACATTTGTCAGGGGTGTGGTAGAAACCAGCAATGTCTTGTAATAAATGCAAACATAAACCATTGATAAAATGCAAAGCACACAAAATTACCAATACAGGTTATATATTAGTATTAAAGAGAAAATTGGACAAATATTTGTATAACAGAAAAATATAGAGAGTGATAATCATATGACAGTATGAATATCAGAATCTAAAAGATCTTCACTGGAAATTAAATGTTAAGATATTAAATAACAACTAAACACATTCCTTATATTGGAGGTGTTTTTTTTGGTACAAATAAGAACACTCCTTATTTTAACTTTTTATGATGATTGATTAATCCTAGCACTCCTTTATATGTATGTATCTACTGTTCATGTTGTGCAGTATTGCCAGTAGACTTATTATTGCTGGCCAGGATAATATTAATGAAGATATGAGCTTGTGAACATGTGAGACAGCGTTTTGTGGACATGCTTTATTTTATCACGTTGTATCACAGACTCTTCTGTTTCTGGTTCCTGCTCTTGAGCTTCTGTCGGACCACTGCGACAGTGGTGAAGAAATTTCCCATGAACAGAACGAGGAAGCAGAGACCGCACATCAAGACCTGTCGTCACACCAGCAAAAAACGAAAACAGGAATTAGAGATCAAATCAATTGAGTGAGCAAAATGTAGCTGATTCATTGTCATCGTTTTAACGGAGAAGATCAGGAGAGGATGAAGTGAAGTATGTTAATTTAAATGCACGGGGGTTATTTAATAAGGGAATTATATGCAATAAAAAGATTTGTAAAAAAGCTCACTGTGATGTAACACTAAGTTATCAATAATATATTTCGCAAAGTACATTTCGAAGACACCGTTCTTGATATAACACATTAAACCTCCCCAAGTTGTGATTCTGCAAAGATAAATAGAAACAGTAAAACCTGAAGTGTTGTTGAAAGATCTGCAGGAACAAGGTGAAATAGTGAGTGAGTGAAATCACTGACCTGCCATTCTTTACAGTCTGGGAGCTGAGACATTTTGAAGAGAGAGAGGCCATTGAAGAGCTGCCAGAACTGCAGGACAACAACACAAGGACTCAGGAGTTGGAATGGGGAATGGATGATGAGGTGAAGGCAAAGCTGTTTTCCAGATTCCCTAAAACCCTTCAATCCTGTCGTCATTCCTAAATATTCACGGTAATCGTTGGCCGTAGAATGACATGAGCATTTTTTTTTCAAATCAGCTTGTCCATGTCATCCATTCTAAACCATGACTATGCATGGCTTTACTGCAAACAAAGCAGTACATAAGAGGGGATTACTCAAGTTCACTTGCATGTCAGCGTCACACACTGTACTCACATGACCAAAAAAGAGGAAAGGCAAAAGAAATGTCAGCCCTTTCCACATCCACGACTGAAATCCCTCTGAAAATAGAAAGCAGACAAAGTAAAAAAAAAAAAAAGTGTCTTTCTTTACTTTCGGTAACATGTCGGTTTTTTCATTTCTAAGCATGATTGTACAAAAACTTCTGGACGGATTATCACAAAACTTGGTAGGAGGATTCATTATGATTCAGGGAAGAACCCATTTTGAAAACTCTTTCAGTTTTATCTTTTTCATTTTCTTTAACTTTGCATGATATGATTTATTTCTATATTTGTATTGTTTAGGAAGATTAAGTGGATTTATATATATCTGACCGTGGTGCAGCCTGTGTGGATATAAGGGACAGTTGGACATTGATGGAGGTATATTTGTATGTTTGTTACAAGGATGACACAAAAACCACTGAACTGATTTCTGTTCTTAAGTTTTGCAGATGGGTGTGGGATGACCCAAGGAAAAATAACCCATTAAAGTTTGATATATGGATCCATTGGCAAACCTTCCTGTTTGCTAACCTTGTTTATCCTTGGGCTCATTGTGACCCCAGCAATTCCCCCCAAAATATTCTAATCAAAGTTACAGTTACCCATGTTTCAGGTACTTAATGATTCTTTGTTGACCACTTAAACAGCCATTCATAATACAGAGTATGAGCATGTAGAAAATAATGCAAATAACAATAAAATCTCAACAATTGACATAAATTGGAAGAAATTTTATTTGTTTGGATATTAGAGGATTAATGTTATTCCTAAGTAATCATTTTTGTCATATTTAACATTTGGAAAGTAAAACTATTTATATTTTCAAGGAGAGTAAGAAATATTAAGTTTGGAGTAAATTTGAACCCAGGAGAACCAAACATTATTTTAAGCATTTAGAAATATGTTTTTTATAAAAATAGAATATCATCATCCTCAGAACAACTGTTAGGAAAACACAACTGTCATTGACCAATAAAAAACACCAAATAAAAGGTGAATTTGAGCATTGGTATTTGCTGAACCCACTTATCCAACTATTCTGCCTTGTTTCTCTGTTATCAAATCGTATGACACGACAGAAAACATGGAATGTCTTTGGATATGTGGTGGCTCCATTATTCATACTACTTGTTTTTCCAACTCTACATACATTTGCCTCCCTTCTAAATTTGTAATCTCAATTATTACACCTCTCGAATGTTATGAAGAGCACAAATGCCTATTTTATGTCTTGGACATTGCTGACAGCAGCATATGCGAGGGGGCCTGGATCAGTTTGTCTTACATTAGCAGCAATAAGTCTACCCTGTTGTCTTGAAGTGGAGAACAGGACCATGATAACTTTTAGAAACATTGTGAGACAGTTTTTTTCCATGTTTCATTGAGGTCACAGAGAATAATTAATGGGTCTTAAAGAAAGAAAACTGACATATTTTAGTTGACATGACTGTGTGCCACAGACATTATTGACATTATTTACATTGTTACAAGATATTCAGTAATGATAAACTTGACTATGTACATCTGTCCTCTGTGTCCTCGACGTGTTACTGCGTCGCTCACCCACGGTCAGATCCATGTTGTGTCTTTCTCCCAGGGCTCGTAATCTGTACAGGCATCCACTCTGATAGTAGCACTGCAGACACTGAACAAAACCTGCACATTCCACATGAAAGACATTTCAGGTTAGATCGTTTTTTTATTTGTAAGTTTGAACCATGAATGTTTTACAAGTACTTTGACCTTACTCTGATACAGGGAGTAGGCAAGGAACTGGTTCCTGAACATCTTGTAAAGGTTCCCTTCCGGCCTTGTGTGTGAAAGAGCGGAGACTTATTATTGTACAAAAAGACTTAAGCAAGAATTATAAGTATTTAAATGTGCTATAACAGAGCTTTATTGTTTCTTAGTCTGTAATTTAGGTTTTTATCTTCCTCTACTCACCATGTCAGCATCACACCAGACAAAAAAGCTGCGACGTAGTGATGAGCAACCCACCAGCCTTTTATTCTATGATGCAAGACACATTTCATTTGATATTTTACACAATAGATAAGATCAGATGTATTATTAAGATTGATTATTAATAATCCAGATGGAAATTATTGTCCCAGGTATTGCTCTAAGACATAGCATTGGAGGCAGAACAATGTGGCTGGAAAGAAAAAGTTTGCCCTGTGGAGGTTGGCAGCAGGGGTTTCATTGCAGCATCAGCCCTCAGGTTGCTTAGAGATCTGGGGAGCCATGGGCAAGCCCTGTGCCAGATATAAACAAGGGATATATTCCATTTTGTACTGTGTTTTTAAAGGAGACAGCTTTTAGTTTTAAGAAGGCTTAGAGGGAATGATGTCTGATCTACTGAGCATGGCTTTCATAGTGCTGCCATACAAGCCAGTCAGATTTACCTTTAGCCTCAGCAGACCCTCAGGTTCGGCCGGTATCGATTAAAAGACCAAAACACTTGATGAAGCTAAGGCACACAACTGAAGTTATCCCCCTTACAACTGCTGGCTGCCACTTTCACCTGCTAACATCTACTGGTAGTTGGTAACTTAAATTGTGCAAAAGATCTTCTAACGTAGAAGGGATATTCACCATCTTGTACTTGATTGGAAAATGGCAGTGACAAAATAGCAGTAATTAAACTGACTTGATCAAGGTTTACTTGGGCAAATAGAAAATTGTTTTTCTATAACAATCAAGAGGAAAGGCTATGAGGGGGCTATGCATAAAAGGCTATAAAACGGTGACATAATAAAGAGTAGAGAGAGTAGCAGGACAGACCTGGAACCGTTTGTGATGAGAACACTTTCCCTGATAGTTAATGTGCAGTAGTACCACACCAGCAGGAAGTTGAGGACCGCATCAACAAATCTAAAAGTCAGGGACATAAGACAAGTGCTTGTTTTAGAAAGTGTCCATGAAGACTGATGAACCCATTGCAATGCACAAGGCTGGAGCGGCTGTGTTGTATGATGCATACCTGTAGCTGACAAAGAAATAACAAATGCAGGAACACAGCAGCAGGACAACGGTGGAGCACAGCTTGAACGTCTCGTATTCATCTTTGTAGGCGAATCTGACAAACATGTGATGTGTTCAGGATTTTCTACTGAAATAGGTGGCAAATGATCACTCAATGAAATACTCTGTCTACATTTGATTTCATTAATTTAACTAAACAAATGTTAATGTATAATTAAACTCTGTATTTTTAGGTTGCGTGTTGGTTTCAAGCGTCATTTCTTACTTGGACTGTTTGCTGAGAAGAGTGACGTTCACATTTCCAAGGACCAGACTCAGATACAGCCTGCAATATGACAAAATCATATTAATTTCACCTTATCTGTTTTAACCAATGAGTTTCTATGTATTTGTTATCACAAAAATGACATCCACACTAATTCTGTGACAAAAAAATGTTGTCGTTACCCATTTTTTTGGGGAAGAAAAGATTCCATTTCAAAGTAAGCATTGGGTCTCGTCCTCATTTTATCTTTCATCACATCCATTTTTTTCGCTGCTTCTTCTGAGGTTCCTGGGCTGCATCTGGTGGATGAAACAAGAGCACAAGATCAGTTTGTATAATTGGTACAACATAACATATAGAATCCATGTTTTATACTGGAGAGCATTTCTTCCTCCCTCTTAACTGTATTCATTCCAACATATAAATGCTGATATGACCATACAAATGTGCGAATGTGTGTGTGTTTACACCTACTTCTTCACCAGATGCGAGATATCCTTCAGCCTTTTTCTCTGATGGGAAATGGAAGAAGAGCAGCTCTTTTGTAGTTTGGAAATGTCATCCAGTTTCTGTAGGTAGCTTCTGTGTGTCTCCTGAAAAACACAAGAAGATGGGGTCACGTCATAACCAAAGAAAATGTGTTAAATTATAACCTGAAGCACAACCAAGGTAGTTGACATAACCAAGGTATTAATAATGCATGACAGTTTTAGATGAAGCTTGATTACAGGCAATTATAACATGTTACATTACATGACATAACATTTAGCTGATGCTTTTATCCAAAGCGACTTACAATATGTGCATTCAACCATGAGGTACAGACCCAGAACCCAGAACTACATGTACTAGAACTAGTGCTACATGTAAGTGCCATATAAGTGCAACTAAACTTAAATATACAGTATATTAATTTTGTGGGACGATGGTTTTTGAATCATCATTTTCTTAAGTAGGGTGTAGTCGGAAGAGATGTGATTTTACTCTGTGGTGGAAGAGGAGTAGACTTTCTGTTATCCTGATATCAATGAGGAGCTAATTCCACCATTTGTGAGCCAGGAAAGCAAACTGTCGTTAACTTGTAGAGTAGCAAAACTAATATTAGGTTAAGTGTAAGGAGTTCAGTTACCTGAAGTTGTTGATACTCTTCCTCCAGGCACTTCCACTCATCCAGGATGTTTGTTAATTCTTGAGGCATTTTTAGATTTTTCCTTTCACTGAATTTTACTAAAACTCAACAGCAACTGAAAAAAAAACCCTCGGGAGCAGCTCTAGTTCTTTAAACAACGAAAAATTACTTGCACACAATGCTGTAGGAATTCAAGGTGCTTATCACATCTCTATGGGCGGTTTATTACATGAAGTGAACTTTGACAGGAACAAGATTTCACTTGAACATTGCTCTGTGGGGATACTCTGTGTTATCTCGTTGATCAGTAATCAGAGCTAAAAGAAACTGGTTATTGTATTATATTCAATGTAAAGAGTAGAGGTCAATATTTGCACACGACTTGTAGGCTGTCTGCTAGATATTAATTTTGTGCATATACCTCCCAGCAGATTCTCTGGTGGACGACATCAGTAACCAACTCACTAAATGAGACAAAAGAGTTTAGTGGGTCGATTTTTCTTGTTGCAATTTGATTGCACACATCACAAACTGGGATAATTAAATATTGGAAATTGTATGAATTTAAATAGTATATTATAAAAAATGTAAATTGTACTTTTGATTGTAAAACCTGCATCAAAGTAATTACCAATTCTATGAAAGGATTTGGAACTCTACAGGTTCCGAGCTGACAGTAATTACATTTCTACAATAAAGGAAAATAACAGATAATAGCAGACTCACATAGAAAGACTGTTGTAAAAACGGATGACATGACAGTTCCCCAAAAGTGATGCCAAAGCTTCTTGATTTCCCCCTGGTGGCTGGCTGCAGTATTGGACTTGAATCCCAGGCTACCAAACAAGTTTGTTTATTATTTTGTAATATTTGTACATATCAAACCAAATTTACTTAAAGTTAGTTTTTGTCATTTTAGGTAGCAATGGTATCTCAATATATATATATATATATCCGACAGAGACATGGAGCCATGGAGATCTGTCGTCCATCTTTATTTTCAGTCCATGGGGCCCAGCAACAGTTGTGTGCCCCGGGGCCCTGTAGGAGATCGATCAGGCCGTGCATTGCTGTTGCTTTATTTATTCAAAAGTTAAAGTGATTTGAATTATAGTTTCTAAAATGTGTTAGTCTGATGTGTTAAACTATGACGTGCAAATGATTTTCCAATATGTGACCATGATTTGTATATTATATTCATAGTAGCCTACTTCCCTTTGAACTGCTTTCTTTTTTTGGATCCTATATAAAGTTGTCAGTGTTGTTGTTGGACGCTCAGGGATGCGCATGCGCAATGAGTCTCCAGCGGCACCGGAAGTCAGAGTCAGCTGTGGAGCAGAGGACAGGTCACATCATCACTTCATCTCCACACAAACAAGCCTCCTGCTCAGCTCCATGAGCTCCGACTAACCTCAGCAGCCACTCGACAAGTCAGTCAACACCAGAGGACGAAGGAACCCAAAACAGTTTGATGAAAAAGGTAAACATTTCACCTGGAGAGCTCGACAAGCAGCTCAGCTAACGCTAGCCTCACCTAGCTCGTGCGCTAACGACGTTGTTTGGTGACGTGACTGTGCGTTTGTTTCGGAGAGTCCACGTTTTTAATGATTCATAAGATTTCATATTAATACACACCTTTGGTCCAGTGCTGGCACCAAGGCAGCTCAGTGAGAACCCGAGGAGGCAGTGAGTAATGTGAGTGGAATATATCAAATACTTTTAAGAGGGAACTATTTCTTCTTTCATTTCTGATGGATCCTCACTGTGGTAACTGTACACATGATTGTTGGTGGGAGACAAACAACACAACCTCAGTCTTTGACTCATCGGTTTCAATAGAAGAAAAGTCCAATACACATCCATCTAAGGGTTTAACACTGTGAAGCACAATGAGGAGGTATAACACACAACTTATTGACCTCAACTTTGTTTTGCTGTTTATTTAAGTGTTTGTCATTCTCTGTCCAAAAGAAGAGTTTGAAGCCACAACTCTCACTGAGTAGCAAAGATCAGTTTTTAAACTTAAAAGGAAGTTATAAATTCAACAATAGATACTCAGTAGTTTTAGCCCTGTTTCGTGGATGTGCCCTAAGGCTTCAGCAACATTTTCTTTATATGAATCAATTGGAAAAAAACTTGCTGTCACTCTTCCTGAATTTCTTTATTTTCAGGCTTTTAGAATCAAATATGCGTCACTGAGTATGTTGTCTGGTTTGTGTTTGTTTTGCAGGCGACTGACGGGAGATGTGCGCTGCTGTGTATGTCCTGTCCACGGTAACGGGCTACGTGCTCACCTCTGCCCTGCTGATGAAATGTCCCACTCTACTGCACCGAAGGAAGCGGGAGAATTTCATCAGCAGACACATTTCCCACCGCGGAGGTGAGTCAGTGGCACTCGTTCAAATTTCAGTTTTCTCACAAAGTCCCACTCAGAGAAAAGGATGCACAGCAATTTGTAGTCAGTATGTGATTTTGTATATTAAGTTGCTAATATTTCAAAATGTAATTTATCTGAGTATCAACGTTTGGTGATAATTACTAAATAGTCCATGGTTTGTAACTTTTTTTTTACTTTACTCTAGTTATTTGGACCATTGTGCATTTACTTTACATTACATTACATATCAATTATCCAAAGCGACTCAAAATAAGTGTATTCAATAATGAGGGAACAGACCCAGAACACCTAGAAGTAATTAAGGACATTAGCTTCAAAAACGCCAAACTACAAAGTGCCATATATAAGTGCAACTAAACTTTATTATGATTACATTTTTTTTCTGATGATGGTTATTGGACCCATTATGCTTCTTAATGATAGCTAATTACTTGTATATTTAGCAATAATAGATCTGTCTACCTATTCCACCTCTGTTAAGAATATTTTGTTTATAGATGCATTTGCATGTTTTGATTGTATTACAAAAGTCAGTGTGTTTGCTTGTTTTGAGCTGTGTATGCTGCTGCCGCCATGACCTAAACTTAAAAAATAAAAAGATTAATAAAATGACACATGCACTTAATAAAAGGTTGGATATTTGAAAGATGATTAGCTAAAGAAAGCAAAAATAAAATGCCATCATAGGTTCTCCAGAAGATCCTGGGTGTCCCTGTGTGATCTGTATCAGCAGTGAGATCAGTGTTCCAGCAGTTGGTGAAACAGTAATGCAGATATGAAAACCCCAGAGTGTCACCTGTAGTGTTTCCTTTTTTGCATTGCAGGTGCCGGCGAAAACCTTGAGAACACCATGGCAGCTTTCAAGCAGTGAGTATAATACACATTTGGTAGAGATGAAGCAGTTCTGATCATGATTTGACGACCAGCCATGACTGTAAAGTGTTGCTTGCACTTATTGTCGATAGCAGTTCCACCTTGTCGTCAGTCCAAGGAAAGAAATCCTTGCTCTTTCACAATTTCTTTCCCTTGTTTAGAAAGTTTTCTGCGACTAACCCCCCGAAACAGTTATTCATTTAGTAACAGAGCTAAAACATATCGGTATAGATGTAGCCTTCGGTCTCTTGTCATAAAGGTTAGATGATAAAGTGCTGTTATTTCTGTTTTACGAGTGTAAAGTGGTTTATGATTTTATAATGTGTGTTGACCTCCGTGAGCTCGGTGCTGAGATCAACGATTGAAAGTCTCTGGAGTCTCCCAGGCATTGTGATAAATGCAGTTTGTGTCCTGCTTGTTGAATCATGCAGCGCTGTGGATCTGGGCACAGACATGCTGGAGTTGGATTGCCACCTGACCAAAGACGAACAGGTTGTGGTTTCTCACGACGCCAACTTGAGGAGGGCGACTGGTATCAATGCTGATATCTCTGACGTCGCCTACGCTGTGAGTTACTGCTCTGAAATGTCTCTTGAGTCATCACATTTCCATATCTGACAGAGAGAGGCACTATATGAACAAAATTATTGGGAAACCTCTTGATCATTGAATTCAGGTGAATCATTCAGTGTATAAAATCCAGCACCTTGCAGTCAGCCCTTAAAACAAGTGTGACAGAATGGCTCGTTCCAAAGAGCACATTGAACTGGAGTGTGGCACTAAAATAGGATGCCACCGCTGCAACAGGTCAGTTTGTGAAATGAGTTACAGAGCGGGGTCGCTGAGTGCTGGGGGGCATAGTGTGTAAATGTGGCAAACGCTCCGCTGACCCAATTACTGCTGGGGTCCAAACGTCCTCCAGCTTCAACATCAGCCAAAAACTGTGCCCTGGGAGTTTCATGGCATGGATTTCCATGGCCGAGCAGCTGGGGTTGTTTTACCGGGGGTGGCCTAGACCCCCTAGTTACAGGGAAGGGAAATCTAAACGCTTCAGGATACCGAGACATTCTTTGCTTCCAACTTAGTGGGAACAGTTTGAGGGAAGGCCTTTTTTTCTATTTAATATTTGAACAGTTAAATAATTTTGTTCAGTTTTTCTGCCGGCATTAGCATGTAAAAGACAAGAGGTCGAAAGGTTCACCTCTATTTGAGTTAGAAAACAAACAATGAGAAACCTTGTTACCAGAATTATGTGAGGGAAGTTGAGTTTTATCCCAAGTCATCTGATTATGTCATGTGGAACTATCAGCTGATTAATAAAACATTGCTGTTATTTTTAGTTATATACATCTTTGATGATCTAGTCCAGTCTGTTACTAATAGCAGTTGCTTAGTACAGCCCCTTTTCCATTATTTCTCTTGAACCTACTTTAGATATTCACGGAAGATTACGTTTGTGTGACCTTTGGCCTCATCGTAGAGAAGCACAACGTTCTTCACATTGATCTTACTGTGTCATGTCCTCTCTGGGCTCCTGTCTCGTTTGTAAAGACTGTCAGTTCCGTGAGCGCCCTCTGGCTCTCACAACGTCTGAACCTGCCCTAGCTGCACAGGCTCTGGCTGGAGGCTGTCGTTCTTGTCTGTTAACCACTGACTGCTGTGTGCTCTTCACAGGAGCTACCTCCATACCTCTGCAAGCTGGGAGTTACTTTTCAGAGGGGTGAGCATTACGTGCACATGGCTGGTGGAGTTACTTCAACACTCACTCATATACAGATGTTTTATCAGAAACATCACTCGGTGTGCTCTACAAAGTGAACAGCTACATGAACATTCCGAGTGCTCTATGTTTTTATCGAGATAAATACACAAATATTGTGGCTAATATGGCAAATACAATTAAGTTTGCAACCTGTCGTCTATCTGAAATATGTTCAGTTAATTATGTGACGCCGACTGTGTGTTTGACCTGTCCTTGTCTGTGCAGAGTGTTTCTGTGAGGGAGGGGAGGACAAATGCATCCCTCTCCTCAGGGACGTTTTTGATGCCTTTCCGAACACCCCTGTCAACATAGACATCAAGGCCGACAACAACAAGCTCATCAAGAAGGTGTGCGCGTGCGTGAATGTGTGTTTTTCTTTTGATCTTAAACCCTCCGATCACCGTTTTCTCGTGTTTTTTCTCTTTATTTTTTACTTTCTCAAGAAAACAGACTTTAATATGTGTTTATATATATATATTTTTTTATGTGTATAGTTAATTAGTTTTACTTATTTGTAAATAAAATGGTATTGAATGGTAACATTTGAGGCTGTAAAAAAAATCCTTATTTGTGTTTTACTGCTGTGTTTTATTGTTGGAGTTTTGAGTTATAGTTACATTTTTCAGGTGTCTGAGCTGGTTGTGAAGTACAACAGAGAACATCTGACTGTCTGGGGAAACGCCAGAAACAAGATTGTCAAGAAGTGTTATAAAGAGGTAATTTGATATGAGCTGTGTGGCCTTAATTGAATGACAATAAGATGCAGAGTTTACTCAGTTTTCTGAAATTATTTACTTTCCGAATGTCAATATTATATTCTAAGTTACCATTTGCGCCAATAAGTTCAGGAAGGGATTGAAAACAAATAACAATGTGCCATCAGTTATACTATAGTTTTTATTTAATATCCTTAAAATGGGATGAGTAAGTTGCTGCAGTACTTATACTGTACTGCAGGATATTAAAATATTAACAATGATTTTGTATCTGCTGTGTGAGGGAAGTCAGTATCTATCTTTTTGTTTCAGGTAAAAAAACCAAACAAATCATCTTGTGTCTTTTTAAAAGTATAGACTATAGACCTGTAAACTGACCCTGAATCCTGGTTTTGTGTTTGTGTTTTTCAGAATCCTCGGATTCCAGTGTTGTTCAGCTTTCCCAGAGTGTTGCAGCTGTTGGGCCTCTTCTACACTGGCCTTCTGCCATTTGTTCCCCTCAAGGAGCAGTTCCTAGAGATCCCCATGCCCTCCATTATCACCAAGTGAGTTCAGACTAATGGAAATGAGATCTGTGGAAAGAGCTGCTGGAGAAGGTAGCACTGGGCTTTACATTTAGTTGTGACTCAACATTTCTTGTTGGGAAGACGATCAAAAGGACTACAAAAAAACAAGGGACTGGAAAAAGAACTGCGATACATATTCAAAAAAGAAACACAAACATTTTAAACAGACTTTGGCTTACAGTTTTCAGAATGGTCATCTGTATATTACTGGTTTCACATATTTATGCATTCAAAAATGACTGAATTAAATCCTTTCCTAAAAGATTAAATTAGCATTGGCAACATTTGCAGTTGCTGCTCATTCATTATCAGGAGAAGGTGGATCTCAACACAGCTAAACCACAATTTGATTTCAATTTATGGTTCAAATATTAATAATTTTTATCTTGTGTTGAATTAAGCTTAAAAGTTCATGATCGAACTTGGATATGAAAAGGTATTTTGACAAGTTCCATTTACTGTAAAACTTCCAGACCTTTCAGTCACATCTTGTGGCCTTCATCAGCAGATATGACCCATACGCCACAAATTGGGATTAACATGATTATTTAAATCAGCAATAAACAGACCCTGTGCTAGTTTTTTTTACTTTATTTACTAAGATAATTCCTTACTGAAGTCAGAGATTTGCTTTGTTGTTGATGAGCTACATGCATTAAATGTACTCACCTTCTAACTGTTTGCAGCAAGTCCTCTGTGTTTGTGTTGTCTTGGCCACAGAGCCGCTCTAAACAAAGTTGCTCACTGAGGACTGATTAAAAAAGACTTTCACACCCTTTGCCCTGTTGGGGTGTGTTAGTGGATCGTAAGGATAAATGTCACAGAGCAGATTAAACATGCTGAACACTCATTAGGATTAGATTATCTCCTCTATTACAATTCTGTTGTCCCTCAGTATTTATGGTTCACGACAAAGCTATTGAGAACACAATTCACCCCTGAAACACAGTGACTGTCATTGTATGTTGACGAAGTATCAATCTGTTGTGATAAAGGTGCACGACAGATATAATGTGATTGGGACTTGTTGTGAACATTTCCCTTCATTCTGACTTATTTACGTCGACTTCTGTTAATGATTTCCTTTATTTCCTAGAATGAATTTGAACTTGTCTGAACTCAGCTGTTTTTGTTGTTGTTTGACAAGTTAAATTGTCAATAGGTTACCTTTTTGCATGTCACATAACCCGAAAGGTTACGCAAACTTTTGATCAAGTCTGAAAGCCGCAGCGACACATTAGTGGCTTTTTTTTCCACAATTGAACAATATTTTCTGTGTGACTCTGCAGACTGAAGGATCCTGAGGGATTAACAAGGGGCCTAAGAATCGCCGCCTGGCTTGCAGACAGGTGAGGCACTCGCTTGGTTTGAATCTATAATGATTTATAAAATGATAGTTTCATACATTACCATGACTAATGCAGAGCCTTTAGAGTTCCTATTAAACTTCACGCTACCTTTCTTAATCTGACATGCACTTAACTCCAGATTATCCCCTTGAATTTGTCCAGAGACGTTGTATTTCAAAACGCCTTCGTCCAAATCAGTTCTGCGGAAAATCTCCGGATTCTATGCCAACCCCCTAGTGAAACTCCGGATAATGTTTGGACCCGATTGTGTTAATATTCTCTGGAGTTCATGATTGAAAACGGCTTTATACTTGTGGTTTCTGTCAACAAATATTTTTCTCTTTTAGATTGCTGATGAGGAAAGCTCTGTTTGAGCACCTCACTGCCAGAGGCATACAGGTAAGATTGCTTTTGTATAAGCTCTAAAGTTGTCCTCACAAATGAGAAAAATCCTTCACATTCTGAAAGTATACAAAAGCACACACATCCAAACTTTGTAAAGATTTAAATCTGGAGATGAGGGAGGTAATGATTCAGGCACAGGCCCCTCTTTGGACCCAACAAATCTTCTACACAACAGCTGACTAAATATATAAATATATGTCTCATGTTGGCCGTGAGTGCTGCTGTTAAGAGGAAAGTAATATTTCTTGAGCTTAGTGTGACTCCCTCCGCTGTGTGTTGTGTGTTTTTCACTGTACGAGTTGTGCGTCTGGCTCAGGTGTACGTGTGGGTGCTGAACGACGAGGAGGACTTCCAGAGGGCGTTTGACTTGGGAGCCACAGGAGTTATGACAGATTTTCCCACCAGGCTTAAAGACTTCATGGACAGGAATGGCTTCTCAAAGCTCCAGTGACCTGCCAGACTCTACCTGACTAATCCACTTGACTCTAATCTGTATTGTATGTGTATCTATAAAAGAGGTCGTAATGGCCATTGAAATATGCCGTTTCCAAGTCTTATCAGTCTTGAATATGGCTTTTAACTTGAAAATAATTGATTTATTTTACTCTTGTAAAGATTTAATTCAAGCTTTGTTTACTGCCATCCAGTAAATTACAGTTTGCAGTATTACTGCATGGCATATTGCGCTAGTAGAATCACCAGCAGATGCACCTTGATTTTGAAATGTAATGTCAATTTATGTCTGTTTTTTTTACAATCTGTCACACGCTGATCTAAGCCAGTGTGACACGCCACTCGTCCAGATGTGTGCATATGTGCCAGATTCAGACAAAACATCATTAATACGGGCTACTGCTCAACATTTACAGTACATTTGAACAAATTCAATAGAACTGTGGATTTGTCTCTAAAAACCTCTGTTTTATATGATATTTGTTAAGATGAAAGGTTGTACTTTGAATGAATACATAGTTGTATATCTGTGTGTCGTTTCCCATTTCAAGATCAAATTGAAGTGAGGTATCATTCTCCATTAATGGATCTGAGAGAGAAATTTTGCACAAAAAAAGGACTTGATCTTCCTTATGTTATTGAGTTATACCTCTTTCACCTTTGTTAGTGTGATCATCAACAGCAGTGAATCATATTTAAGAAACATGTTTAATATATGGGATTTTACATGTTGAATGATGGCTGTATTCAAGCTGTGTGAAATTCAAATTGATTGAAAGACAAAGTCAACAACACCTCGCTGTGAGTTAGTTTGAATGTGTAAAGATTATTATAACGGATGACCACTCTACTGATGCTCTGGTTTTCAAACCTTTGACCTTGCAGTGATGCTCCATAATGAATGTAGTATTGTTTGAATGGATTGTGTATTGTACTGTCAAAACTGTGTTGGAGTTTAAATTACTTCACCCTGCTGTTCATTTGATATTGAAATGAGATATGCACAGGTGTAAATCTGATTTCTGATATTTATACCTTGTATATCGAAAAAGACTTTACATCACTCATTTTTCCAATGGAGAAAGACTTGTGATCAACCAATCATATTTCAGATCTTACACAAATTATTACACTCTAGTATTGTAATACAATACCTGTGCAGCATTGTGTGGGGATTGGTTTTTGCATGAAATCAATATCTGACAAATTGTGGTGTTTGAATTTGTTGAGTTTGACAGAACCAGTGTGTGGACGTGTGGCCTGTCAAATGTCACAAGTGGTTAAAAAGGTGCTTTTTTATCAATAAAAAAAGAAAATGTTATATAAGTTGCGTGTATTTATAACAACCTAGAAATATGTAATATTAAAACGAAGGTTTTTTTTGTATGGTAAAATATCTGGTAACTACCTGCAGTCTGACAGCAGGTGGCAGTGTAGACTGGAGGGATTTAAAGTTTTTTCCAGCTGAGAAAACGTGAATGAAGCCAAAACACGTTTTACTCCAGATAAATCCACAGTCGATACATTCTTATTCATTAATTAACAAGTCTAAGGTGCATTTAAAACATCTCACGCGACCAAACGAGCATCTGCCATAAAGCGCTCATTGAAAGTTTCTGCTGGAGTCTGTTCTTTATAGATAAGTTAGGAAAATGTGGGTTTCCAGTGATCTCATTGGTTACTCGTGTCTACGTTTTGACCAATGAGCACAGTGTTGCTATGGCTGACCGGTTTGTTGATTGGCTGAAGCGGCTGTCAGTTATTCATCGAGCCAACTCGGCTTAATCTCTGGTCAAGATAATTCACTGTGTGGCTGAGTGCACTTTATCACTTTATGGTTCGTATTGAGACGATGGCTCCTATTCACAAAGAAATTGCTAAAGTTCCTAACGCAGTGATTTTCTTCCAATGGGACACATTGTAACGGTAAATCTCTTTTCAATGTTTGTCACAAGGGAAAAGACTCAACGATATGAAACTAGTCTTCAATTCAATTTTAATTTAGTGTCAGATGAGGTTGAGAACTTACACCGTTAAACTTACACTGAGAAAACCACAACAGTTCCCTCAACAAACAAGAAGTTGGTGGAGAGAACACAACATCCTCGACCTGTGGGGTGAGAGAGGAGATGTGTAGTGTTAAGACACAACACTTTGGAGGATAACCAGATTTCAGCTGGGGTCAGTGCCCCCCCCCCCCCCCCCCCTGTCCCTCCGCTGGATCCGCCCCCGAAGAGAGAAGCAAGAGAAAGGGATACAAACAGATAAAAACAACAATTTCAATCAACTTTATACCAGGTTTATCTGTTTGCTATAACTAAAGGAAACAAAGAGTCATGTCAAACCTACATGGAGTTTGGTTTCTAAAATATTATATATTTATATATGAGAACTGCAGTACTAACTAGGAGGAGGAACACAAAGGCCATTTATGCTAAAAACACGATGTAAATTTTAACGTTTCATGTCGAATTTGAAGATGGGCGCTCACACACAATTGGTTACCATTTACTTCAATTGGATGGATTTGGCTTCAAGGCTGTTTACCCCTTGAACTCCAAAAGTTGTTTGTGGACTCAAACATGTCACCAACCACCATCGGCATAGTGAGTAGATACTGAGTGAATTTGCATTTTTGGGTGAACTTTAACGTCTACATGAAACTCCAAAAAAGACACAGGAAAGACATTTTCTGTTTTCCATCTTTTCCGACTTTGCGCTCTGCACCATATGATTCTCCTGCCCTATGTAAGTAACCTGTATGTTGTTGATCCATATGTGTTGGAGCATCTTTGTGCTCATCACCACTTCACTGTTGTCCTCTGGTCCCAGTTAGTAGATACATGCTTCTTGTCCACCCTTGCACATTCAGTTTCCCGTTGCACTACTGTATTGTCAACAGTTCACCTCTGTTGCACATAGTGGTCAGGCGTCTTGTGTACACTGAGCGCAACTCAAATTCCTGGTATTACAGTACTGTTAAATAAAGCTGACTCTGACTGTACAACTGTTTTCCTACGAACCCGGAAGTAGGCAGCAGCGCCCCCTCTCTCTCCGGCTGACTGGCTCATCACGCTCTGCCTCCGTCTCTTCTAAACTGAGCTGAGCTGCGCGTCAAAACATTGCGTCTCCTGCAGAAGTCGCTGGGCCGAGGAGAAGCGCAGGGGACTCGCGGCTGGAGGCATTGGTCGCCACTGACACGAGGAAGGAGCTGCCACATTTCCTGGCTACGTGGAGATCCGCAGTTTTTTCTCCCCTCCAAAGGTAAAGTGATTTCCCTCCGCGCTTTGCTGGATTTGTTGTTACGCACGTTCCTCACGTCGCTCCACGAAGACCTCCGTGGAGCTGCAGGCTGTGCAGGACTTTTTCTGAGCATAGATGAGCATGCACACGTTTTGTAAACAGACAACAAAAGGTGACATTTTGTGTTTTATATGTTGTCATCACACAAATGTCCAAACTCTTCCTCGTGCGTGGACTGATGCTGTCTCTGTGTGCGCGATGCGTCTTCTCTGGGATGGACCTACAGTATCTGCTGCTTGTTGTTGTTAGCACGCACGTTGTTCGTGTTGGCAGTCGTGCACGTATGCGCCATCATCCGCTGTGCACGCGCCTGGCAGTGATTGCGCGCGTCAGCTGTGATCAATGCGGGGTTATCACGTCACGATGTGGTCGTGAACACTGACCACCTGATTCCCATCTGTGTGTGTGTGTGCGCGTGTGTGCGTGTGTGTGTGCGTGTGTGTGTGTGTGTGTGTGTGTGTGTGTGTGTGCGTGTGTGTGTGTGTGTGCGTGTGTGTGTGTGTGTGTGCGCGAAGCATTGTTGAGCTGAGGCATCCCCACCATCTGTGCTCCGTGTGGTGGCTGAAGTTCTGCCCCAGATAAAGTGCAGCACTGCCTGAGACTATAATCATCCCCAATAATCACATGCACACACACACACACACACACACTGTTAACCTCAAACATGCACGTTTTTCTATGTTTACTGTTGTGTTACATTCAATAGACGATGGGACACTCATTCTAAAGTCACTGAGTGCAACAGTTCAGGTGTGCACAGCCTCCCTCTGTTTTCATTGCGGAGTGAGCCTATAGATGGTTATTGATCACGTCAGGGGGCAACACACACTGATCGAAGATGATAGGGTCAGAGAGCTGCAGGCATTGAAAGGTGATCTACACCACAGAACTTGGTTGCATGAACAGAGTTGCGTAAGGTGTGATGGCCGGCCATTTCTCCTTTATAACCTCACCCGCTTTTTTTGTTGTAGTTTTTTTGTATCGTGACAGTGTTGTCATGTGTTAACAACAACTTGGAAATGAGGACAGTATGAGTTAATATTAGTGTTTCTTCGAGGTGAAAGCTACGGAAAACCTGAATGTAAGAGTCGCAACACTACTGCAGAAGTGACAACACAACTGCAGAAGTCACGGTAAAACATCAAAACCCCAACACTAATACAAAAGTGACCAAACAACTGCAAAAGTGACAACACAACTGCAACGGCTGCACAACGGAAGCACAACCACAAAGCTAGTGAGCAACAAATGATGTTGACATTGAAATTATGCAATCAAGTAAGCTGTTGTGGTCGTGACAGTTCTATGGCCTTTGCGTTTGTGTTATGGCGTCTGTGGTTGTCTTGTCACCTGCGCTGGTGTTGTTGCTTTTGCAGTTGTGTTCTTTTATGCATTCGTGTTTTCTGTTAAGCGTTGGTGTGAGACTCTCAGCCGCCGGAAAAAACAGGCGTCACCCTCCATAAAGCTGCTGTCCTCTGTGTGCATGACCAATAGAAGAAGATAAGAATATATAATGTGGCAATGTAACACACACCCACCCACCCACCCCCACACACACACACACACACCTAGGAGGCAGAGGCATCGCCTCCTCTGTGAGATTTGATATGAGTGAGAGGGGGCACAGGGGAGTTTTATCCCTCCTCTAGTCAGTGATGTCATGCTGCTGCACACTGTTGGTCCTGGTGCAACACTGAATGGAGAGCAGGGTGTAAGTACACAACAACTGTGTCGGTGCAGCTCGTGGGCAGCGTACGACACACAGCTCATTTGAAGCGACACACACACACATACACACACACACACACACACACACTGCTCCTTCATTCATTTTGCCTCCTCCCTGTCCCCGGCTGACTCCCCTCCTCTCATCTCTCTACCCTCGTATATCTTCCTCCCCTCCATCACTCCTGCTCTCAATCATTGTCGGAGACAGCGGCAGCATCAGTGCGTTACATAACAAAGGATTTTTTTGTTGGGATACAAGGGCCCTTTCGGCTGGGGAGACTCGTGGCACGTAACCTTTTGTGATGACACCCATAGATGACCAGAATGGACGGCACGGCGACCTGAAACGACCCGCGGCCGCACTGACGAACAGCCAGAGTGACAGCAGAAAAAAATGTATACACAAACATGCCGAGAGGCGCAGAGACGGACGAGGAGAAGACACAGGCCGGGCAGACTGAAAGATAAACTGCTAGAAGATGGACAAATACCAAAACACACACACACACACTGTGAGGTTACGCAGACTGCCTCTGTCCTGACGTGTCTGATTCGATAAACATTTCCCTGCTGCTGGAGCCTGTCGGGATCTCTGCGATAACTTCTCCTTGTCATCTGATTCTTTATGTCATTTGTTATTCTGTCAGGAGTGTTTTTTTTTTGTGCGGGGCAGCCTGCTTGCGTCAGTGTTTTTTACAGCGTGCCATCAACAACAACCTTTACCCCAACAAAATAGGTTTCCCTGAAAAATGAATTTCAAGTGTGTCCACCCAGCGAGATGTGAGCTGTCACACTGTTCTTGATGAAATGTCAATCAGCGTCACAGCTCGGCCTTGAACAGGTCCAGGACATTTTCATTCACTTCTCATCTTAAGAGCTGCCCGTCTCCTTTTTGTTGTTGTTCTGTCATTACGGTGAGAGAAACTAATATTTAAGAAATATATTTTTAATTACAGATGTTTATGTTACTGTTATACAGTGTCAGAGTTTATACCTCCTAAATCAAAACCATGACATCTCCATGGCTGCTCCCACTTGTTATTTTCATCGCTATTCATCTGTTAAATATACGGTTATTATCCATCCATCTATTATCTATACAGCTTAGCCTCTGAGGGTTGTTCCCAATCCAAGTTGACATTGGGCTAGAGGTGGGTTAAACCCTGTACAGGTCACCAGTGTCTCACAGGGCCAATCTACAACAACCATTCCCAGTCACACCTATGGTCAATTAAGAGTCTCCCCTTAGGAGAACCTGGAGAAAACACACAGAGACTGGGAGAACATGCAAACTCCACACAGAGCTCTTCTTGCTCTGATGTGACAGTACGAACCAGTGCATCTATAAATCTACATATTTATCTGCCTCTATATGACAATACATTTGCCAGACAAGAGTCATATTAATACATTTTGAATACAAGAAACATCGGACGCCTATAACTAAATAAATGGTTTGTCACTTGTGCTTGAAAATGACTTAATCCATTAAATAATCAAACATGTGTGGTACAGTAAACTAAACTCTTCTGCTCAGGCCTCCACTTCCCACACAGTGACGGCATTAGCATATATTTGTAATCACATTAGTAAGAAGCATCTGTCCTCATCCGAAGCCACTTACCAACACTGCCGCTACTGTTGTTTTGGGCTTTAATGAAGTGATACCTCAGAGAGCGACTGCAGACCCTCGAGATGATGTGTGACACGTGTAACGCTGCCCTGCTGGGGAATAGCACTCCGTTAAAGGCATATTAGCACGTTGTGAGAGGGAGTATGTCAACACGCTGGCAGCTAACTGTAACTGCATCCCCACTGCAGCTAGTCGGAGTAAACATCACGTCGGTCCGACCATGTCTTCAGCTGTGTTGGATACCATGTTGACAGTCAAGACGATTTGTTCTCAGCAACTAATGCAGCATCAGGGGCATTGCAACAGGGTAGACAAAGCAAGCAATTACCTGGTGTCCCCCCGAGCTGAGAAGGGCCCCCTGAGAACAGCTGATTACGTCCAGAGCAGCAACTATTGTGTGAGAACTCCATTAAATCCTATAGCCCCTTTCCACTGGTCCAAAAACCCGGTATCATCTAGCCTTTGTCTGCAGTGGGAATGGATTTAAACCGCATTCACTCCCAGGTCAAAGGATTGTGCAGTAGACAGGGGTTTGAATCGGCTCTGGCTATGATTGGTGATGGAAATTAGACACTTAAGTGAAGTGCTAATTTGACAAGAGAGCGAAGTGAGAGCTTCTTAGTGTGTGATGTCGAACATGACGCAGTGGGGGGGGAACAGGAAGGCAAACACCTCCACTGGCAATGGGAAAGGAGTCCGTGATCTTTTTTAGTGAGTTTAGCGGCTGCGTTTAGATGTGGTTGGGGTTTGCACTCAAAATGTACTTTTATTTATGTGTATGCAAAGTCTGCCCTCTGTTTATAATATTCATACTAAAAGAATCTTTTGAAGATTGGAATAGTTTGGCATCATTTGTTTCTTGCTGGGGCACTTTGGGTCCCTTTATGCCCTCAGCCCCCAAAGACCCTGGAAACGCTCCTGTGTAACAGTAGAAGAAATGTAAAAGAAGAAGCTTATCGAATCTGAAGCTCAAGCTTATCTTCCCACATTACAGACAGCACCTACATCTTAAAGTTTAATTATAATCAGATTGCAAATTATTATTATAACATAAAATAAAATATCTTTATTAGGCTCAAGGTGAATTCTTCAAATATTCTATATTGTCTGTCAAACATATTTGCTGAATATGCTGAAATACAATGAGTCTTCACAATTGAGAAGCTAACTAAAAAGCTTGTAGACAAAGAAGCAACAGATTTTTGTAACAATACAGCATCCAAATATAAACATTAGGTTGGAAAATGTTTGCTTAATAGATAAGAACCTGATACGTTATCACTAGATTCAATAATGTTCCATCCATCACGTCATTGCTGATCTTTCGAGGGTCGTGGGGGGAGCTGGGGTCATTCTGACGTTGGGCCTTGAGGTCAGGTGACAGTGCTAACCACTGCACCAGCGTACAGATCAGGAATCAATAATTTGGAACAAATCTATGAGGAAGCTTCATAAAGTTTGTCCTTGTCCTCACCCTGGACTCACTCAAATCAAGAGGATAAAATATACTTTGATTTAACATAAGTCTGTGTGTGTGTTTGTGTGTGTGTGTGTGTTGGGGGGGGGTCAGCTCTGACAACTGCACTGAGCGTGTCTTTGTGCCTCAATCCCACACCGCTGGCGCCGAGTCAGAGGAGAGAAAACAAGGGCACGTCTCTCTGCCTTATTTATTTATATCCCCCACTCCTTCCCATTAGCACTGGAGCCTTTATCAGCCTCCGTCCGACGCTAAAAACAATCGCACCGAAGAGCAGTAAAGTAATGAGGCCGTGCTCTCTTGCTCTGCCTCCGTGTTGTTTGCCCCAAACTCACAGAGGCCTCCTGCTCCCATTCAGTATTTTATAGTAGTTTTTCCAGATGGTTCAGTGATGACCGACAGGAAGGACAGGGGACATAAGATGATGAAACAACTCATCAAATTTACAACAGAACTTTCATATGCAGTCAAAGTCTTGTGGGTGACAAGAAATACTGTTGTCAAGATTGAAAGGTCAAGTTTTCTATATGAATTCAAATGAGAAAGAAGAGTATTTGAACTAGTAGACAATTCAAAAATGTATGTATTCTGGAGTAATTTGAATTGGGCGTGGCAAAATGGCTCAAAAGCCAACATTTTTGATTTAGTGTACATTTTTGCTCTTTTACTCCTAGAGCTTTCATCAGATCAACTTAAAATTTGGTGAGGGTCGTCTCACCATTGAGATTAAAACTACCTTGATTATTGTTATGATAATCAAGGTAGCTTGATTATTTTTATAATCAAGGTAGTAGTAGTTTATTAGGAGTGGTAGTTATATTATACAGTTTGTTGTATCTGTATAATGTCAGTGTCAGTGGTCATGGTTCCTTCAAAGTCTTATATGTTGCAAAGGTAAAAAGTTGATACGATCTGAAGAGAAACAAGAGTTTTTTTGGACCCGAAGAGATCTATTAGTCTGTATGTAGTGATAGTGATGGCACATACGCCAGTAGGAAGTAAGGCTAACTTTACAACTTAAATTAGATTTACAGACATTTTTCACCAATGTGGTCTACACTTGATGCTGTGGAATCAGCTCCTCTAGGAGTTTTTTTCGCCCTAACAGAAAATGCCCTGTAACCCTTGTTCCTAAGCCTAGCTTGTGGAATGGCTAGCCTATCCTTGGATGAGGACCTCAGGTTGCGACTGGGCACAAATAGTGTCAGAAGATCAGTGATGAGCTTGGGTCTGAGTCCAAATCGAGCCTTAAATGTTAAATTAAGTTCCCCGTAAGCCAGTGACACTAGACCTAGGGTAATGTGCTGTCTCTATTTTGTTGTGGCGAGGAGTCCGGCTCCTGTATTCATAATAATTGGGAGAAAATAAAAGCATATATTACAATCTCAAGTTTAAAATTTAATATTAGAATAAAACTACAAAGACACTGCACCACAACAAAGAGAACGAAGGCCTTTTAACTCTTTACTAGTTTTTACTGTATAGTCATAGCGTACCCCTTTCTAATGGCCCCCAAGCCTTGGGATGGGTTCCCAGGCCAGCTTGCTAATCTTCTCAGTCACCAGGGCATACCAGCACAAGTATTTTAAGGGCTCGGTCTATTTGGATATCATGGAGAGAGCATTGCCTGATCCTCGCAGTTGTGCTACGGTAAGAAGATTATCTCTGCAGCCTCATAGACTTAAACACAGAATGTGAGCTAGCGTTGCGGGCGGTGTGCATTGAAAAGATCTGCGTTCAACAGGAGACAGTGCAGAGTGGAGACCAGTGGACAAGACATTGTGTCTGTAACCAATGGCCGCTTTTATTAATTCATTCAGCCAATACTTACTTGACCTACTGATGAATTGCTTGATTTATAAAATGCCACATTGTGAGAATCATCATATTTTCCCAGACTGCAGGGTGACCCTTCCACACAATGGTGCCAAAACAAGAACTTGTGTAGTAGCAATGGAATTAAACACTGGAGAGATGCAGGAAACTCTCACATTTTGTATTTTAGCTTAAACAAGATAAAGTCAACCGGCTTGTAGCTGAGTGAGGCTGTACTTAGGCATAGCAGGACTTTGAAAATATCAGCATGCTAGCACACTCTCAACCACAAATGCTGACATTGTAATATTTTTGCCTACCATGTTAAGTGTGGTAGTTTAGCTATTTAGCACTGAAACATGACAGTTTTGCAGGAATGAAGTCATAAACTAAACCTGTTTGTGTCTGACAATGCTTTTGTATCTTGACCAGCGAAGACTAGGCTGTATATTGGTGTGTTGGTTTACTGTGTGTTAAACCTGTACTGAGATTGAATGAAACTCCTGTAGTAGATTTTCAGTTTAGAGAGGCGGTGGTCTAGTGGTAGAAACTTGGACTATGGGCAGAGAAGGTCTCTGAATCGTCTCTGGTTCGACTCCACGGGGAGACAACAAAAGACGAACCTGGATTGATCTGTCCAAAAATTCAAGAGTCTCCCTACCCTGTCTAGTGCCCCTGAGCAAGGCACCTTACTCCCCCAACATCTTCCCCCCCGAGCGCCGTACATGGTCGCTCACTGCTCTGTGTGTCCTGCACCAGATTACATTTCCCTACCTGCATGAGTGTGCCTTTGCATGTCTGTGCATGTGTTTGGGACGAATAAATGGATCTAAATCTTAATCTTAATATTGCACCCTGTCTCATCACGTCATAGCTTTTTGTGGTTTTAAGAGTTTGACAGATGCAAGCAGGCTGCAGAGTTCTCAGGGCAGACTATAATCCCATCAGCAATTATACACCTGTGGCTCAGTGCGCAACATCCGCTTAAGTAAGTAGCTGTTACACAACCATGTAACCACTAGGTGCTGTTTTACTCCCCCAGGTGTTCGCCTCCCGACCCACCGCCCACCACGGCCCTCACCTGTGTGTTGCGGTGCTTCCCTTGTGAGCCGACCTGGGCTGGCAGTCCGTTCTTGCACCGCCCGCCAACCCCGCCCATGGTCAGAATGACGCGCTCCAAGACCTTCCAGGCGTACCTGCCAAGCTGCCACCGGACCTACAGCTGCATCCACTGCCGAGCTCACCTGGCCAACCACGACGAGCTCATATCCAAGGTAGCCCGACGGCATCGGCAGCGCTGCGCTCCAGTGACTTGACTCACCTTACCAACAGCAGTAGCCATTCGAAACCATTGAGACAGGACTTGCATTCATGTAGCTCAGCTTCAGGTTTTTGTTATGAGAAAAAGAAAAAAGTTATTAACTTTTCTGTGTTGACTCTTTTAGTTTAGAGACTGGGTAAAGATAAATCAGTAAAATATTACTTCTTACTATGAGACTAGTCAATGATTTAAATTAAATATTAATAGAGTTTTTTTCCACTGGTTTGAAAGAACTTTCTGTTGAATGCTCAGTGTAGGATTTAGTGGCATCGAGCAGTGAAGTTTCAAATCTCAGCCAGATGAATAACCTCTTGCCAATCTAATGTGTAGGAGAAGTAAAAACGTGAAAGGCCCTCTCTAGAGCCAGTGTTTGGTTTTGTCCTTTCTGGGCTACTGTAGAAACATTATGGACTCTGTGGAAGATAACCTGATTTATATAAAGGGCTGATTCTAAGGAACAAAAACATAATTCTTAGTTTCAGGTGATTCGATTCTAATGAAAAGATAATTTTGAATATTATATTTCTTTTCTGCTGAAAGATCCCCAGCTTCCTCCACAAAGTAAAAGGCTTTTCTCAAATAACACTAACCCTAGAATGGTTCCTTTAGATTTGAATACTTTATATTTACATCGAGAGCAGGTCCTCTCTATGGAGGCCGGCATGTTTTTTTACAGAAGTCCAAACTGGACAAACTAAACACCTTTTTGAGTTTTTATGACAACTGAAGGCTACCACCTGTTTTCTTTCATGTTTGGAAGGGGAGGTTAAGGTGAGGGGTATTCTGCTGCAACATACAATTTCACCACTAGATGTCACTAAATTCTACACAGTGTGCCTTTAAGTTGATAGCCCGATCTACATGACAGAACCTAAATGGAACCCAAACATCATTTCAAATTTTTTGTTCCATTGGTCCTGACGGGCTTGGGTTAGTTATCCACACGAAAATCTCAAATCTGTTTCTTCACTAAAGGAAACAAACCTATTTATAGAGATCACACTGTATGAGAAAGAAGATTCTTATTGTCAACCGCTATCTTTGTCTCATCTTGTCTCTGCAGTCATTCCAGGGCAGCCAGGGCAGAGCCTACCTGTTTAACTCAGTGTGAGTATCTGTCCAAACCAAGGGTGTAACTTTGGGGCGGTTCAGGTAAAATACTCTTGACAATTCCAAAATTATTATTAGAATAACGGTTCTATATACCAGGATTAATGACTTAATACGTTGTACTTGCCAGATAATACCAAGTAACTTGTATGCACAATTTCAACAGTAAAATTGGGGTTAAAAAAGTGATTCTTTGTTCATGTTGCAAAAATAGAATATGGAAAACCAAGAGTCAATATTTTTCATTCGGTGTGACGGATTACAATTGGGGTTTTGTACAGGCTGGAAGAGGCCAGAAAAACATCCGGGATCCAAAGTGATCTAACATATCCAGGTGTTATAAAGTGGGTTTATAAAGCAGGTTGTTCCACACACAGACGTGGTGTTGTTTCTGAGGCTCTGAAGCAGATGGGGCCAGCCTGTGCCTCGCAGCGCTGTCATTATCAAGCTGAATTGAGTGTGGAAATTAGACCATTTGAAACTATGCTCTGCAGCCTGGTGTCCTATCAGTATGCGCTGGGCGAGTGGGCGTGAGGTGGTGACTCATTCAGAGCCCATCATACAGTAGATGCAACTGAGCAGTTTGAGACACTTTCACAAGTTATTTTTAAACAGTTTTTCCCTGTCTCTGCCTGTCTCCCTCCGTTTCACTGCTTCTCCCCCTCTCAGGGTGAACGTCGGGTGCGGCCCTGCAGAGGAGAGAGTGTTGCTCACAGGCCTGCACGCTGTAGCAGATATCTACTGTGAGAACTGCAAGACGACCCTGGGCTGGAAATACGTAAGTGTCCCACGGCTGAAATGATGCATGGCACCGCAAACTGCATCCAAGGTTAGAGGACGATAAACTGAGAGGCTGCTGTTATGGCACAACCTAATTTTATTTTCGCCCTTATTATGTTTGGACCTCCTCTTCTGTCAGGGTCAGTGCGGCTGTGGGCTGAATTATTAATCAGATTTCTCAGAGCAGATGGAGACAAGAAGGCAAAGTCTTAATTTATCTTAAGGGACTTGTGATGAGTCTTGTGGAAGTAAAAACATCTTGATCAGGTCTTGATTCATCACTTCATATGTCTCATAGGTCAGAAATACCTATAATTAGTGGATTTTATACTAGACAGGGTAGCTGTGTTTTTAGAGCGTAACAGGCTCTGGTTCTGGAAGTAAACCGGAGAAAATTATTTTCCCATTCCTTTTCCTTTAAAAATAGTTTTAAGCCTGCAACCAGGTCGACCAGCTACAAGATGAATCGTGGCCAGAAAACATTTGTTTTGGAGCGAAAACATAGGGGAAATCGAAAAGGTACAAGACTGTGTATAATTATTTCAAGAGTGTTGAAAAAACCTTTCCAACGACTTCCTGTTCGCTTCTTCTTGAATTTAACCTTGTTGTTAATAGAGTGTTGCTTTCTAGTGTATAGTTTAGTAACATGGTCTACACCGGAGGATTTTGGGTGGTGTTGTACTTTGACATTGCAAGTAAAACATGTTTTCTTATAACGCAGCCGATGTTATACAAACTTCTGGCCTCTACAGGATTATACAGCATCGTTTCAAATCTCATAGCTTATGATAGGTCTAACTCGGATGGTTAAAATATTATGGCTGATAATCATAAGCTCTATTCAAAACATAAATAGCTATTTTACTTCTGCAACCATGCTGTTGAGCTCCTTTTCATCACAGCCATCACTGCTCAGTGTCAGTAATTGTTGATTAAAGTCACTTGTTAAATTAAGGTTGACAGCTGGGCTAATATCAGAGCCATGATTACAGTGAGTGTCTGTTTATAGCATAGTATAGCATATCAAAATACACTTGCTATGTTAATTTAGTACAGATGGTATTTAAGGAACCGTGGCAGGGTGAGCAAAACAGAATCCACACATGTTAGCGGTCATCATATCTCCACAGATTCGAGCATGTGCAACTGTCATCACTGAGCCCTGTCAGAATGAAGGTGAGAGTTTACATTATAGGGCACCCTCATAGATTTAACACACATACACAAACATATGCACACGCCTTGTTTTTTGAGTTCTGAGAAGGCTCCGGTGACCAGCTCTCCTTGCCCGACCTCTGACGATCATGTTCACTGCTACGTGTCTAAACCCCAAACCTGATTCTTTAACCTCTCCGCCTAAAAATAGCTTATTTTTCCTCCTGGTGCCTGGAAAACACCTGGTAAACCAGCTTCGAATGTAGCTGCTCTTCTGTGAAGTGTCTATTCCTGTCAGGACCCCACAAGGCAAAGAAAACAGATCACATGCACGCACACGCTCTCAACATTGGGTAGGACTAACGGAGGCTTGCTGTTTATTATCACTTGCAGCAGTGTTGATGTTCTTCACTCGTCACAGTTCTATTGAGAGGTTTGACCCACTGCACTTCTACAACAGGAAATCTGATAATGTGTGTCTGCAGCTCTCAAACCAAAATAGACCAACACAAAACAAGATGCAGATGCCCCACGGTGAGAGCACGTATGTTTCAGCCTGTTGTGTAACGCCGTTTTCAAGGCTTTCAGGGAACCCAAAGTCAGTAAAGGAATTGGACAGTCATTTTCCGCCATTTTAACAGCATTGATTTGCAGCTCTGCTGTTAAGTGTGTGATCTGAAATGGGGGGGAAAGGATTCTGAAAAATTAAGCTGTGTCAAAAATAATGCCCATACGTGTAAATGTTAAATATTTCACAATGAAATATTAAAGATTTTAAAAAGTGATGCTAATGATGGCTAATTAGCGCTAAAGAAAAGAAACGCAAACCAAGTCCGATGGAAATATTTTTATGTTTACAAGTTTTTATATAAACCATAGTACACATTAAGCCTTTGTGGTTTTGTATTGGCATCACATTTGGTTTTCAACCTTGTAATTTTTATTACAAGCTATTTACTCTTAGTAGGTTTATATCATTAAACCTATGCTAATGATGGTAAAGTCATGCTTTTCATAATATGTATATGCAGTTAGAATGAATAAAGGGTGAAAATGTACCATTATGGGTTAAATTTATATATGCCATAGTGAAGATAATTAGTGTGTGTGTGTTGCCAAAACTCTGGTTTCATGTGGTTTATATTCTCCAGAGGAGTTTTGGCTTACACGCCTAACAATACATGTTACAGCCTGCTAAAGTAGAGTAGACTATATCAGTTTTGGAACTGCCTGTGGCCTTTTTGTCCAATTTCTTTCTCTGGAAGATTGTTTGTGGTTAGAGACTCATTCCTGCCAATATAAGGTACGATGATCCAATCACTTTTCATTCTACAGACTCCTCAGTGTTCAGTGACTGACGCTTGTATAATCATAGCAAAGAGCCACGAGCAGAGACAGGACAAAAATGAGTCGAGGGTTACAAAGAGTGTTCTGGACTGTTTTTTTTTTAGGTTGCTAATGTCTTTCCATAAATTATCTTGCCCTCTGTCAGAGATATAAACATGTTCATATCCTCACTCCATCTGTCATTTGAATTAAATGCTGTCCCTCTTTCTCTCCTGCCTTCTGCCTCGCCCTCCAGGAACATGCTTTTGAGAGCAGTCAGAAGTACAAAGAGGGCAAGTTCATCATTGAGCTGGCCCACATGATCAAGGACAACGGCTGGGACTGAGGGACAAGCACCCGGGACATGACTGACCGCGACAGTGGAGGGGGGGTACAAATGGATAGAGGCGGGGGAACCGGGGGGGGACGTGTGTGGTGGGTGAGTGTGTGACTTTGGTTTGGCTGATTTACCATTAACCTTTGTAACTCTCTGCCAATCCCTCCCTACCATGGCTCTTGATGCACACACACACACATGCATGCACGCACACACACACACATACACACACACACGATCAAGATCCCAAACATCCCAGCTCGACACACTAGGCAGGCTTGTATGCAGCTAGCAGGACTAGGTGACAGGCCAGCAATAGTGATGTGCTTTTTCACATTTTTTTGTTTGTTTTCTGAAACATGATTCGATAACACTTAAAAAGGTGAAAACACTCCTTTCATAGCTTCGAGGAAATATTGACATTGTCTGAAGCGCTCCATCTTGTCTAACAATGACGTTAAAGCCAGTTGTTGACAGGTGATTCAGTGGAAACTTTCCCGGAAGGAGGGCAGTCGGCACGTCACGGCACGGCGTGGGTTTATTGGCCTGAAGCGCTGACGGACATTCGCTCTGTCCGCAGCATGAATGAGACGAGCTCAAATCCAGCTGATCGGGGCCGTGCCAGCTGGGCCAGTGATGAGGCCTGGTGCTGAGGCCTGGCACAGAGGCCTGAGCACATGGACGTGGGGAGGGGGGGGGGGGGGCTCACTCAGCTCAGTATGGTCCTGATCCCGTTATGCAGAGGCTTTATGGCATTCTGGCCGGGATCCACTCCGCGTCTTGCTAGTGATGCAGTTGACGACGAGCAGAGTGAGCCCACGGCTCGTCCTAAAAACCTCGCAGGAATTTGCTCTTGCAGCAGCAGCAGCAGAGCAGCTCCCCCTGGGGTTTATTCTTCGTTCTATTCGTACCGTCATGTTAAGTGATCTCGTCATCCCTCCTTTGTATGTCTGGAGCCGGCGGAATCGCTGCGTCCACCTTTGTTTCTTTGTCACATATAATTATACAACTTGGCTCAGGTGAGCGACTTTCGCTGGGATTCCCAAAGGTTTCTGTTGTGGGTCAACGACCATTGATGACGAGACTCCATCAGCTAGTGGGGGGGGGGGGGGGACCCGCCAGTGATCATTCAGACACAAACACAACCCCTGTTATCAGAGAAAAAACAGACTTACTCAGTTTGATTTGAAAACATAAATGGCAAAAGCATGACTGGTTTCATGGGCTTAGGGAAAATGAAAATAGTAAAAAAACATGAACTCAAATAGTAAGTAATGATTTTTACTGAAGTAACGAGGTATAGACATGACCACAGAGGTGTGCATTAAGGATGCATATGTATAAACAGGTAATACCCATCACTCTTAGGCTCTATTTCAGTCTGGGCTGGCGGCAGTTTAACTGCTGTTACACCGACCTTCACTAACATAACAAACCAACTTGGCAACATTGTGAAGCAATGCACTAGATAGATATATTTTATAATTTGTTTTTACCAACACATTTTCTTTTTCGGTTTTGCCTCAGCTTTAAATCTTTTCTCACATTTTTCGACCTCAGCTGACTCACTTAATAGTTCTCATGCATCATGGACCTTGGAGTTATGATACCTGGGTAATATTTGTGGCAACATTCATGGAAATGTATTTTTTCAGATAAGATTCAAAACTACAGATTTGAACTGCACTGAGAAACCTTGTGCTATAATTCAACATCTAATGAGATAGATCACCGTTCAGTTGAGTTGTAAGAAAAGCATTAGAGATTGTAAAAACAAACTGAGTTGCCCTGTCACGTAGTTTCCTGTTATTGTGAAAAAATGCTCTAGAAGTTGCCCTGTTTATGGTGTTACCCTGTTAACTCAAAGTAAACAGTTAACCCTCCTCAGTAATACTCAGCAGCTGCCCGCTCAGTCGGAGGCTACGACATGAAACCCAGCACAACCAAAGAAGCCACCCATCAACAATAAGTTGACCAAACAAGATTCATCCTGTCTGGGCAAAGTCTTGCAGAACAAGGGGGTGTGTGTAAAGCTGAAAGCCAAGGTTGTGGATAGCCTTTCTCTGTGATATATGTAATGCATTATGATTTTGTAAACAAAAAGATCTTAATATATGAATATATTCTATTTACTGTATTCACCACGAGGATTACCATTAATGTCGACCTCTGTGCTACAGACTGTAAATAGTGTTAATGTATTGTGTTTTATCTATGATCCATATGATAATGAATGAATATGATTTAGGACATGTCATGCTTTCTCTCTGGTACCCCACATTGGCTGTACGATACTACTTTTATACTGAAAATGTTTCAATTTTAATGTCTTTTGTAAAGGAGGATGCTGATGTTGACTATATATCATTGGATCTTCATCTAATAAAAAGCACCTGGATATCTGTATGGAATATATTTTGTGCCCTCATGTGCCACCCTTTCATACTGGGAATCAGATTTTGAAAAGATTTCTCGCAAAATTAAGTCATAGTGGCCAAGAGTTTCAGTCCCTATAGGCATGTTTCCCATCATGCATTTTGGTTTTCTTTTATTGAGTTCTTCCTGTCCAGTTAATGACGACATATTTAAAAGTTCATAGGGCTGGCTTTTTATGTTTTCAAGATTGAAGCTTAATGATGACATCATGTTTATTTACAGCAAGACCAAATTGTTTTATATTTAACACATTATGTCAGTTACACATTTCAAATCTGAAGGATTTGAAATGTGTAAGTGACATCAGTTTATGCTGCTTTGATCATCACGCACCTTTCATAAAACCTACAAATTGTAAACAAAATATTCTCTTGATTCCCCGCCACATTAAGATTAAAAATGTCGCTACAGTCTTATTTATATTTAATTACAACTACAATGTTGGGGCATCAAAATAAATATATAAAAAGTGGGTGGGGCTAAGCTACCTTGCGAGGCAGATATAAGCAGTAAAATGGGATGTCAAAAAGTCTGATTCTGGTTGTAACCCAGTTTTGACTAACAAAACGTTTTAGCAATTTTGCTCACATCAGCCATAAGCTTCTGCTCATACCAGACAAATGGAAGCTTTTGTTTTGAAATTTAGTCTGGGTCTTTAGTTGCTTACGACTTTACATTTGTAAGACAAATTATTAAAACATTTTGAAACATCTACATCATGTTGGTGAGCTCCTTTATGAAGCCAAACAATTAAAATGATTTGCACAAATTACAGATTCAAGAGAACACCCGCTGATCTTTATGTAATACTTTGGTTTTGCAGAGGAAATGTAAAAGTACAGCTTCTACACACACATTTCTTCAAATTCTTGTCATTAAATGCACCTTAATAATAATAATAAAAAATAAGGACAGAAATAAGTAATTTGATGTCATTATGAGGTGGGTGTTTGCATTGAGGCATCATCAGAGGACGTGGGCACAAAACCTGCGAGTGGTGACATCCGATTTACTATCCCCATGGTAACAAGAGCATCAACCGTAAATGTAGGGTAAAATAGTACTGGGCTGTAAAAAAACAAAACCAACAACAACAGCAGCACCAGGGCAGTAACTTGTTTTCTATCAGTTTTCATATTTCACTTAAACAGAAAATATCACAATGGTGAGTGTTGTTTTGTGTGAGTGGATTTGAAGATGTGTGTGTCAGTGTGTGTTAGCGTGTGTGCACGGAGGAGGGTTATGAGTGGGTGGTGCAAGCTCATCATGCTTTCTTTCCTCCTCACTCGCACACACTCTTATCTTAGTTTTTATTATTTCTCCTTTTCCTCTTTTGTTTGAATCCTTCATCCCTTCCTCTCCTCCCTCTGTCCCCCGTCTCTCCCTGCGGTGTTGTTTTGAATGATCCCCCTGGGCTTGTGTCTGTCTCTCCGTCTCCGTCTGACTTGGCTAACCCACTCCAAATCTCACTGCAGCAGATGGTGCCGTGTTTGCATTGGGCCAGGTCTCCTAG
The DNA here is from genome assembly GCF_949316205.1 of Platichthys flesus. Lineage (NCBI taxonomy): Eukaryota > Metazoa > Chordata > Actinopteri > Pleuronectiformes > Pleuronectidae > Platichthys > Platichthys flesus. The sequence continues at coordinate 13,679,602 of NC_084948.1, forward strand.
CAACCCTCTCTCTCCCTCTCTCTCACCCTCTTCTATCGGTCTCCCCTAAAGCAGGGCAGCGGAGGAGTGGGTGTCATGCTCTGTCTGGGTCTACTGTGCCCACCCCTCCTCGGTCTCTTTGTTGACGTCTGTGTTTATGTCTGTGCCTCGGTCTCTTTCACTCTCTCAGATGCAAGTAGGGCAGGGGGGCTGACTGTCTGGATCACTATACATGTGTAATGATTGAATTTGATGTGCAAAATAGGGAAAGCAGGACATAACCACCAAAGTGATTTGTAACCCCAATGTGACCTAGATTTGTTCACGTATGTTGTGAGGGCAGGCGGCGATCACATCTGGGTCATGATGGGTTTAATGACAATTTGTCTCTCTGTGTTCATGTTGTCACTACCTGCTAAGACCTACAACTGTGTGTTTGTGCAGGTATCTCTCGAACTTTCCTGTGAGCAACTCCTCTGAAAACCATTAAGTCTGCTTGCAGAGACAAGCAGGGCTGCAGATACAGTCACTGCTCACACACTCGAGATAAAAACATTGAACACAAACCCACACACACCCACACCCACACACACACACACACACACACACACACACAGATAAAAACATCCAACAAACTACAGCATTATTTCTGTAAACATTGTAATGATAAAGTACAGTATAGTTCTGTTAGTAAAAATGGCTTTGATGAAATGTCTCTGATCTGGGACATTATACACATATACATATAAGAATTCAGCTTCTTACTCACGTCATTTCCTACTGATCACCTTGCGGATTACCACTATGAGGAGGAAAAGACTGAACAGTAAGATTGCTCCTGATTCAAACTGATCACCATGACCTACAACAGAAGAACTGCGAGACAGGTCAAAGCTCAGGACGACTGGATGGACTGCCGGGCATCTCAACAAGAAGTCGATATCTTGAACATCTGTTTGTCAAGGACAGGGACAGCAGTCACCAAAAACGAGAGTGGAGGCTCCAGTTTGGCCAAGCACTGGAAAAGTTTGCCGAACTACAATCCCTGGAAGAAAGCCACAAGCACCGGAGACGAAGAAACATGGCAGCCTGAGAATTGGGAGGAGGAGGGTGACTGGGATGAAGAAACACAGCATCCTGAGAATTGGGAGGAGGACAGCGATACTCTCAGCACCGCAGACAGCCCCACTGATATCAGCGAACAGAACCAGGAGAAAGACCTCCACAGACATTACAAGGAGCTGCAGGAGGCTCATATATAAATCAACCAGCAGAGGTTTGCTGTGGAGCTGCAGGCCGAGAGGAGCACAAGTGAGGCTCTCCTAGATTACCTGGAGAAACTAAGAGCTTCATACAATGAGATCAGTCAAAGGTATGAAGCTGGCAACCTCAGAGCCAGGCAGCAGGCCACTCACCTGAAGGCTCAGCTTGAGAAAGCAGTCAAGTCTTGCATGCAAACCTTCCAGGCGGAGCAGTACGCTCTCCGTCTGATGGAGGAGATGACGTGTTTCCACAAAAATGCTGCTGAGAAGCAAATGCTCCTGCAGAGAGAAGTGGAGGAGCGGACTTCTCAACTCTGGAGAGAAGAGGAGAAGCAGCAGGAGATGCAGGATGAGGAGAAGAAGCAGGAGGGGAAGCAGGAGGAGAAGCAGGAGGAGGAGAAGCCTATGGACAAACCTGCATATACAACTATACTTAACCACCAGCAGGAGCCCCTCCCTGATGCTCTTCCTGCTTCTGAGGAGACGCTCAAACAGAAGAAGAAGAGATATTCGATCTGGAAAACAATCGGGTAGCGTCTGCGACTGAGGAGGAGGAGGGAGCAAAAAACAGTTCCCCTTACAACTTATTCACACCTGACATATTAAAAATTACAATGATCTCATGTATATATTGCATTCTTTAGTCATAGTTCATTAGCTTTACAGTCAGGTTTTTAAAGAAGATGTTGTCTCTCAGGCTCAGTTATGGATAAGCTGTTATTCTTACTTTAGACTCATTATAATTTACTTAATTATCAATTAGAATTAAGGCTTCATGATTTCCTGCGATGTCTAAGTTTGTTTTTTTTTTCAGATAGAAAGAAACCAGCTTGATGCTTGACCAGTGATGATTTGTAAGAATAACAGTTAACAAACAACAAAAAAACGAATTGTATCACCCCAATATCACTGCTTTTAAATTAGAAGATTTAATTGTATTTACATTGGTAACAAGCACACAACATATGACGAATATATAAAGAGAGCAAAAACTAAAGAAATAAATGAAATGCTCCAGAAACAAAACTGTTGAAAAATAAACAGAACTGCACTGAAGAATAAAGTTTGATTAATTAAACAAATGCCTCAGTACGTTTTCTTGCAAATTTAAGTCTTTCAGTTCTCCGTTTTGTAAATGAATTGTCTTCTACCTCTTATTTACATGAAGTATTTACAATTAGTTACTGGGGCGTTATAGAAATCATTCATAATTCTGAAGCCAACCTTATAATTTGACATTATAATTGCTCTTATTCACTTTTCCTGAGATGTGGAGACTGATACCACTCTGGTTTGTATGGTGAAAATAAAACTAAGCCAACTTAGATCAAAGACTGGAAACAGTGGGAAACAGCTCACACTTATCGTCTGTTTCCTGTAATGATATTCTGTAATGAAACAACACACTCCCAAAAACCTTTCCTTCCAACTCTTTCTATGTTTCTATTGTTCTGGTCCTCACGAACACACCGTTCATATGAAAGTGCACACAGACGCCTCTAAAGTCTAATACCACCATGCACAGACACACACACAGAACCATCATCGTGACACTTTAGTACTGCTGAGGGAAAAACACAAGCTAAATGGCCGCCACATGCCTGTCGATGAGGCCTCCGTCCCTGATTAATTGCTTTAATTTATTTTTCCTGCTTCATCATACGGACACCACAAGCGCTTCATCATCCTCCTTCATGTCTGTTGCCCCGCAGCACGAAGAACTGAGAGCTTCACGAGGACGCTAAATCACTCTTTTGTGCATTTAAAGTAAATAAACCTTTTTTTCTAAAAGGTTCTGCTATTCACCTAAGAGGCACCAGGTATTGTCGATCAATAGGACGCATGAAATGTCCCCGGGGGATCGTCTGCAGCAGCATCTAAAAGCTGCCTTTGTCGCTCAGTCTTCTTTTTGTGGGGAATCATCGTCCCCTGAGGGAAGCAGAGTGCCGACTGCTTGTTTGTTTACCCGGGTAGAAGTGCCCACAGGCCTCAGCAGAGAAGGGAGGGCTTTTTTTTTTCTTACTCAGTCCGTGACCTCATATCTGTGTCAGGCTCTCAAAAAGCAGGACAAGGCCAGCCAGGCCACAGTGCAGTGTGCAAGGCAAGCACAAAGCAGTACATTGAAAAAGGGCCTCGGCGAGGGCGGCCCCAGTGATGACACCTTGCTGTTTTATTTTTTTTTATTTTTATTTGCCTTTATTTAACCAGGTCGGTCCCGTTGAGATACAATGACCTCTTTTGCAAGGGAAGCCTGGCCAAGACAGCAGCATACAAAATGTCAAACAGTCACAAGACACACACAAATCACATAACACAGATCAAACAAGATAAGTTCCCTGTTCCCTTAAGATAAGGCAACAGGACTAAAGCTCCGGATTCCCACCAAAACAAGAACAAGTGTGGTATGAAGCCGCTCCAATTTCTCTCACACGAGTCTTCAAAGTGTCAAGGTTTATGAGCTCCTTTAACTTTAGGGTTTTTTGCAGTACATTCCAAGCAGCAGGTGCAGCGAACTTAAAACAGTGCTTACCAAATTCAGTGTGTACTTTGGGCATAATTAATAAATAAAGCTCATTTGAACGTAAGCAGTAATTGCTCTGGGATTTAAAGATGTACTTACATAAGTAGTGGGGGAGCAGACCCAAGATAGCTTTATAAATAAAAATATGCCAATGTATAAGGCGGCGTGCTGCCAGAGATGGCCACTCAACTCGAGCATATAAGATGCAGCGGTGAGTGAGGGCTTTACAACCAGTGACAAACCTTAAGGCACCATGATATACAGTGTCTAGAGAACGCAGACAGTTTGCTGGGGCATTCATATATAAGAGATCACTGTAATCAAGTACAGGGAGGAAAGTGGTAGCAATCAACTTTTTTCTGGTAAAAAAAGAAAAACAAGATTTGTGACGGAAGAAGAATCCCAGTTTCACTCTTAATATTTTTACCAGATTTTCTACATGTGGTTTAAAAGAAAGTCGATCATCAATTAAAATGCCGAGATACTTGTAACAGTTCACAAGTTCAATTTCATACCCTTGCAATGACAAAATGCTGGGTGGAGACACAGGCACTTTTCTGCCATTGGAAAATATCATCAGTTTGGTTTTGGCGGCATTCAAGACAAGTCTAAGTTCAATGAGCTGATTTTCCACAAGGTTAAAAGCAATTTGTAAGTTGCCAAGGGCTTCGGCAAGAGTGGTGCCACAACAGTATATAACTGTGTCATCAGCATAAAAATGAAATTTGGCATTTGGGACGTTACTGCCCAATGTATTTACATAAATAACAAACAGAATCGGGCCAAGAACTGAGCCCTGTGGCACACCAGTAGAGACATTTAGCAGTGTGGATGAGCTGCCTTCAAAACAAACACATTGTTTTCTATTAGACAGATAGTTATTAAACCAGCCAACAGCCTGCTCAGATAAACCTATATCAAGCAGGCGTTCAGAGGGCTGACACAGATAAACCCTTCCATCACCAGTAAGAGTGTTCAGGTGCTTTCACAATACAAAGGCTGTTCCTTTCAGGCATCCCTCAGTGCCTCGTGATGGTGGAGCTACAATTCTCAAGTTGGGCTCCCTTTGCATTACAGATATAAGAGCATCTACAACCTCTGGATTCCCTCAGTGGGCAGTCAGGAAAGGAACTTCTTTTGTACATCTCGTTGTTTTGCTTATTTCCTCTACTATACAGGTCCTGGTTTCAACACTGTCCATTTAAACAGATTTCCTTAAAGCTCAGTTGAAGGATGGGACTTGAGCCAAGCAAGAACCCATCACATTCTGGGTCAGAACCACATCAGTGGGCAGATCCAGGAATCTAGCACTTTCTTTAAGATTAGGAGATATGGTGTATTTAGAAATTTTCGCTGTTACCAGGGAATAATTCATGGCTCTGGCTCGTTTAGGGGACGGATCTCTGTGTTTGCAATTGGGGGCCGCGTGACAGAATTTAAAGAGACTGTTGGGCCTTAGTGGACGTTTAACAAGAGGGCGTGCAGCAGGGCTCTTGGACATCACAACTGTGTCGAAAGTCGAGGTCCAATAAAAGAAATCAGTGTCCACTAACTGGTAATGGAAATCTGTGGCCTCCAGTGTCAAACACTTTTTTGCAATTACGCCAGTTTACTCTCCAGGGAAGGAGACATGATGTGTTAAGAATTTTAAGTTCGAAATAAACATTAGTTGTATATGATCCTATTTTGCTGTGATAGTAGCTGTTTATTGTAGTGGTATTAATACAGATGAGAGGTCAAGGTTTCACACCGTTTCCTTTGGTTTGATTCAGAGTTATAAGATGTACCAATGTTACGTTGAGAAAACATAAATTTGCCCTGTCCCTGAAGAATTATTAAAACAATTCAACACGTGACTCTCCTCCAGGACAATTGCACAAACAAGAAAGAACAGGAAAAACAATGTTTTGCAAGCTGTTGTGATCCAGGATGAAACATGTGTGCAAAGGACACTGACATGAACAGCTGTACAGCTCAACTTAGTCCTACACAGACACACAAGCGTGACATTGGGCAACCAACAGAGTGATGCGTGTTGACATTATTACACTGACCTGTCTTGTGTTTTTTATGTATTTGTTTAGCATCTGTCACAGCTTTATAGTCACACATGTGTTCACCCCTGTGCAGGTTGGGTATTTCCATTAGACTGTGAGCAATCAGCCTGTAGCCATCAGTGTACCTGCTGATTTAAAGTATGTATACTGTACATGTGAGTGCTGGAGAGCAGAGGGGAGACAAACAGACCCACCACTGCTGCTGCTGCCAGGAGACGGGCAGTAAAGCAGCCCAGCTCAGGACTGCAGAGACTATAAATAGCTCCTCATGGGCACCACCCACCACATTACCCATGTGACATAACAGCAGCACAGAACAAAACAACACAGCACCACTGCATACTGTAGCACGTCTTAAATCAGATAGGGGGGTTTAACCTGCCCACTGCTGATGGAGGACACTGAGCTATATGTAGGCAGTGAGGGAGAAGAGAACAAGGAGTGCTGGTTGTGATGCTCAAGGCCGCAAATCTGCTTTTACACACACAAGCCAAGATGTTCACTCAAAGACGAGTTAGACAACAACATAAGACGAATATGTGCGATACCATGCTGCCTCTGCTGTGTTTCCACTGTAACAATAGGTGCATTATAACAAAAAGTGAAAGAAAAAGATTATGATATGATGTAAAACGTCCAATAAGAAAGAAAAATGTATTTACAGACTCAATTTCCCCCATGACACAGTACGGAGCACCAAAACTGACAAAACCTAATAAAACTCTGATTGCTAAATGATGTTATAATGATATTGTTATATACTGAATAAGACTGCCAAAGATTGGTTCCAGTCTTGTGAGGAGTTGAATTTTGTATTTTACATAACGTTTAATCAGACTTTTTGTAAAGCACATCTCATACAAAGTGCTTTACAGACCCCCCAGCCCCATTCACACACTCAACATGTTATAGTTAACTATAAGACGTTGGGTTTTGGATGTTCCTCAAATACAATTCATTTACATTTCTTAAAAGTACGTCTCTGTTTAATCAGAAATAGTTAGCATGCTAATCCATAATGAAAATATTTTTCTTCTACACTAATTGAATCTTTTGATTTTTTATTGTACTTTTTATGGATGTCTATAGTTATATATTTTAATTAACGGATAACATTTTGTATTTTGTCAGATTCAGGACTCCATACACTGAAAAGCAGCTGCTGGTTCTTCCTTTTTAGGCTTGAACCGAATCTGAACCAAATTATTTTGGTCCACATCAGTTAGCTCATTTTGGTTGATCACAGTGGCTTTGTTAGTTTTTTTTGCACGTGTTGATAAAATGGGGCAAATCACAGGATTTTCGTTTTATCATTGTAAGGCTTCCCAGCATAGCTTGGCCCAACTTAAACCTGAGTGTCTAGAAAGCAAAGCAAATCACAAAGCAGGGACGCACAGTACAACAGGTCCACTCCAGAGTTAGCTTAATGGATCTCAAAAATCAAATTGAAATCTGTTGAATTATGGATTGTCCAGTTGCAGTTTGACTGATGTTTAGTGACGGCTGGCGGTGGTGTGTCTCTCTGAATAATGTCTCACTGCTACAACACAAACACCACATTTGGCAAAGGCCTGAGAAAAGAACCTTCAACTCAAAGCGATGTCCTTTACCTGATCCCAAAATCAGGTAAAGGACATCTACTCGCCTCTGTGGTTGAACTGTTCCTCAGCTTGTTGTTGTTTGTCAGGATTAAACCACAGCAGACAAAGAGGTGTTGTTGTTGTTGTTGTTGTTCCGGACCCCTGCGGGTTGAAGTGTTACCATGGAGTCAATTAACGAGTCACACCTGGTATGTGTACCTGACACCAGGTGTGACTCGTTAGCTGTGAAAATATGTGATATAACAACGTTTTTCTGTCGGATAAATATTTACCCCGACTGTTGTTCACTATCTCATGTTTATGCTCCCACACATTTGTTGTCGCCAATCCGGACTAAAGGTATTCATTTCACCTCTTTTATTTACTTTACGACATAGGGTGTTGTTTTTGTTGTTGTTTTGCATTAAACTAATTTCCCAGACGAAAATTCATGGATCTAATCTGGCACATTTAAGGTACTGATATGTGAGTTTGTGAAATCAAGGGACTGTTGGGCCTTGCACTATTGCACACACTTGCACTATTGTTTTTCTTGTTTTATTTTCTTTAGGTGTATATATATATTTTAGATATATTTTTTTATTTCTAGTTTGAATTTTATATTACTCTATGTTTTTTTTGTTTTTCTGCTTGTAATATTCTGATCATTGCTATCAGAGAGCCTGAGACCCAAGCATTTCCTTGCAAGCGACTGCTTAATGTTATCGTTTTACATATGACAATAAACTCTTAAATCTTGGAGGTGATGTTTTCATCGGCAGGATTATGCAAAAACTACTGGAGGGCTGGGGCAAGGCCTGAGGAAGGATCAATTAAAGGTTGGTGTGAATCTGATGTTTTATTTTAATAATATAACATTGTGAGATCGTTTATGACGTGATCACAGACTTCCCAGGTTCGTGGTAAAAATGCGCGAGTGACAAACAATGAAAAACAGAAGAGACAAACAAGAAAACAGGACATTAGCTCCATACTGTTTGAAGTAGCTTCGGTCTAACTGTCTCAGTGGGGCTCTGTTACACTGCAGCAACAAGGAAATAAGACTCTTATCAGATGTGGTTGATCCTGGAGCACACTTGAGCCCAGATTATGGATTTCTGTAATCTCGGCACAGTGGTTTCAGATTACGTTGATTCATTTACTCACAAGTCCTGCAATGCCTTACAAATTGTGTGTGTAGACGTGGGGGGGCGGGGGTGCGTGTGTTTGGTTTCCAGTGTAGGAGGAGCAGCAACAGACTTATTTTTTTGAAACTAATTTAACAATAATTTATTTTCCGTTCAATGCCAGCAAAGCACTTAAGATCTTACAGGTCAATGCTTTTACTAGAAAGAAAAAAATCCACCTCCAAAGTAAAATCAATTAAGAACATTAGGATTTTAACTTCACTCTGATGTAGACGTGAGGTAATGGACCCATATAGAAGACAATTAGTGAGCAAACACACACTTTTAATCCAATCTCTCTCTCACACTCACACACATACACACAAACACACAAAATAACATATAGTGAAAACCCTGTCATTAGTAAGATCATTCAACAAAGTATTTCTAAAAAAAGCAACAATCTGAAATCATGCAGCTGCTTATTTAACTTGTTGGAATTCCTCGAGATGTTTTCACTGCATGTTGCATCAGCTGGTAAAAGGATTTATACAACCGTTGAGGTAATAAATCAATGTCAGTGTTGTGTAATATCAAGCCTTTCCACGAATAGTAAAAGGAGGAACTAGAATTACGATCCAGTGACTGTATGCCTCTGCCAACTAGTGACAGTGTTGACGTCATTGTGACCTTTGACCCCTGAAAACATCAATTCATCTTTGAGTCCGAGAGAATTGATCTGACTAAATTTGCGTTTGTTACAAATAGTGACTAATGCTGAATACTGCTATTTACATTATTACACTTTTATTTGTAAACTCTATTATGAATATGGTCTGGATATCCCCCCCCCCCCCCCCACCATTATCTCGAGGTGTTTTTCATATTTCATAAGGCAACAAAATGTGTTTTTTTGTGAGGTGACAGAGACCTTGACTTTTGACCAACTGTGAAGAAATCCTCTCCAACGTTCTTGTTCTTGTCGAACGTTCCCAACAACATAATATCTGTCTCTGTCGCCAGCACTGAAGCATGAAAACATACAGGAAACAACAGGAAAGAGGCCCAGCTGTTATGTCCAAAATCTGAATCATCTGAAATGGACGTTTAGTTCTCGCACCGATCTGATCTTTCCTAATCACATGAACTCAGCCGGCATGGGGCAGAAAATAACAACAGTTCCACATTGGTCCGTATTAACGAGTTGCAATATTTATTTTCAAAAACTGAAAAAATAAAAACAAACCCACCAACAAAGTTTTAGTATATCATACAAAGACATATTCCACTGTTGCTATGTGAGTATTTGTTTTCTCTTTGACTACAGTGTGAGGCAGTTTGAAAAGGCTGGCTGACCTGGTAGGACTACAGACACAGACCCGAGAGAAGAGAGGGGACACAGACAGAGAGAGGGAGGTTAATAAAGAATATCTGGTCAAGAAAAATACAACTACACATCACTCAAGGTGCATTCATCTTCCAAGACACCATCAGAAGCGGAGGAATCCTTCTTCTGTGGTGTTATAATTTGTTTTATATTCCAGATGTATCTGATGAAATTAGCTACTGTTTAGCTTGTGTGTGGGAGAAAGGACAGAACACAGCTAAAATCATTGTTACATACAAAGACCTGGAGCTAGCAGTACTGCAAACAATACTTGAGCTTGTTTGAAACAGGTTGGGGCAGCAGATGGGAGGGGGGTCGGGGGGGGTCACATGGGAAAAATACTTCAAAATGTCTAATAATAAGAATTAGAGCCCGACCAATTTATCAGTTGATTGATAAATTGATATTGACATTTGTCTTTGCCGATATCCAAACTTAGATTTTACAGAATAAACAATGTAGAAGAGATGCGCATTTATAGATATTTTATGTAAAAAAAATAGTTTTGCATGTTTGAATGTTCACATGTTCTCTTTATTTATGGTTATTTATAATAAAGTTTTGGGTTTTACGTTTGATAAAGACATCTAAAGATTCAACTTAAAAAAAAAAATCAGTCGGGCCATGACATTTTTGGGGGGGTAATTCAACCATCTGTTTTCCAAGCTGTTTAAACCCTTTCTTCTGTGTTTTTAAGAATTATTTGCAGATACTATTTGACCAGTGTCTGTGAAATACCCAGTGTCACAACTTTTTAGAGCTACACAGCTAAAGCAGCGTTTCAGAGCTACGTATGGTAAGACACAGAGAAAGACAAAGAGTCCAAGAGAATCATTATCCAACAGAAAGATAGAAATAAGGGGTCGGGTTCAAACGGATGCCTGGTCATCTCATGGTGTTTTTACACAAAGGCATGATCAGTCTTCTCACAGTCCACTGAAAGTCAGTTCATCAGTCTCAGTAGGAAATTCAGTTAAATAAAAACCTGGTACGGCAGAAGTAAAGACTTATATTAGTTAATGTGTGGTGTTGTTGGGCACCATCATGTATTCAATTAAACTGAATCTTTATTTGAAGAGATGCCGTGAAAAGAAATCCAGAGATTATTTCCAACAGTTAAAGGCTCATAGTTTATATACACAGCTACTTGGTCTTGAGGAAGTTGAAACACTGCAGTCTGTGCACTGCATTTTTCAGGGTCCACTGTGGTGCTGCCAACGCAGGCCCTTAGTGAAGGATTTATAAAACTGCAGCCTGCCATCAGTCCTGCAGGTTTTTCGAAGAGGCAGGTCGATCTTTAACATTTCATTAATAAAGGCTTGCGCAGCAGGGTGGCCTCAAATTCATAAAAGTCTCACATTCAACTCTGATTTGAAACAGTCAAACTTTAAAAGATTTACATTTGCCCCTTCCTGCAGATTTACGAGTGGGCGGACATTCCCGTCTCCTGCAGAACCTAAAAGGATTATCATCCTCACCGGGAGCACGGCCGTCCTGCTGGCGGGGTCGTGACGTCTCAAGGAGGGGCAGATACTCGCCATCTGTCAAGAGACGACGCTGTTCCCAGTTCATTATAAGTGACTGGATCCCAGCTCCGCCTCCAGAGCCGCAGCGGCTGCTGTGACAGCGTCGTCGTGGCTCCGCTTGACTAAAAATATGCACCAAGAACAGGTCTCCAATTTATTCTGAAAACGTTGCTTTCGCTGCCAGACTGGAAGAAATAAAAACTTTATGACTAGTGTTGTTGCTTTTTTTCTATATATATATACAAAAAAAAGAGGGTTTCCTCCCACTGCTCTCCTTCACGAGAGCTCCGGAGGGGCAGTATGTGAGAATGCAAATGTCAGAGTGAGAGGCTCTTGACATTCACTGTTTCTGTCCTATAGTTAAAATAGGAGAGAATGTTCCAATGGGCCCACCCAAACAGCAGGAAGTCCTCCGGAGGGTTCACCGCGAGCCGGGTGGGAGTGTTGATGACATTTCGAACACGCCATAGATGCAAAAATGGAAAAAGGGGGGATACAAATATCTCAGGATGAAAAAGCGGTGCCATACACATAGAAGACATAGAGGCAAGGCAGATCTCCGCAACAGAATGTTTAAGTTACCTGCTGCACCCCCCCCACCCCTCTTGAGATTTCTGTGTTGTTGTGGACGCGTCTGAACAGAGCATCTCCTGCTGCATCTTTCATGTGTCAAAGGCAAACTCCGGAGAAAGTCCAGAACCAATTGTGTTGAAATTCTCTGTGGTCGTGACTAAAAACTGGGGAAAGAGGAAATGATTTGACCTCCCCATGATGCACAGCTGCTGCCTCGGACCTCTGATGATGTAGCATGAGGTAGTTTGCAGTGTGAGAAGGTCACAGGGAGAAGACTGTTACGTGTGCTACTTTTCCCTGTTCTTGTTTTAAAAGAGTTTCCGGGTAGGCGTCTGCTAAAATATGAAGAAACTAAAAAACTAAAAAAAAAATGAAGGAGGGGTGCGTTCAGGTTAACAGTCACGGTCGTCACAATGGTGAGGTGGTGAAAAGGCAGAAAGTCCATTGAACCTGCTCGCGAAGCGGTACGGACTTAACAAGGTGATAACTCACAGTGTGAGAGGAAAGAACGGGGAAGGAACGAGGGAGGAAGAGAAAAAAGGATAGCATGTGTGCCATCTATGTTACACAGAGACATGGCTCTGGGGGCTGGGGAGGGGGGGGGGGGGCGCACACAGTCACCGATCTGCCCCTTCTCTCTGCCCCAGAGCTTGTGCAGTGCATCCTGGGACGTCTTGAGTTGACGCTTGTGCTCGTGTCGCCTCTGCTGCGACTCCTTGGTAGTACAAACCGGGGGAGGGGGGGGGGGGAGGAGAAGAAATAAAAAAGAAGACAATAAATACTCGGCCGAGGCGATCAGCTCAATCACTGCTCGCCTCTGTCTTGGGGAGGGGAGGGGGGAACATGAGGCTGTGAAGTCGGGCTGCACTGTAGGCTTTTCTCCCCCCCACCCCCCAACTCCTGAAGTACATTTCTTCCCATGTCCCCCTCCTCCGCTGAGCCCTTGGTGCTGTCCTTTAATGGAAGCTTCCGGACATGGGTGGAGAAGCAGTTTTTAGTTGTTTTTAGTTTTTTACAAAGAAGCACCTTTTCATTTGGCTTAGAGAACAAACAAACAGGAACGAGAGAAGGAAACAATGGAGAACGAGAGGGAGAAGAGTGTGTATAAATAGAAAGAGGCAGACAGAGGCCGGTCTGATGGTCGAGGAAGGGGACGAGGGGGCGGGACGTGACTGGTCTCAACCTGTGCCTGTGGAGAAGATGGAAAAGACAGGTTTTAGTGTATTTTTACATTTTCTACTACAATGTTTTTTTTTCACTAAAGTGTATTTATAGCAGAGTTATCCTCACCCTCCTCCACCTCGCCCCAGCCCTCCGCTACACCGGCCAGCTCGTAATGCTTCTTCCTCAGAACACCGAGACGCTCTCGCTCCTTCTGCAGACGAGTCTCCAGCTCCAGGACCAGGACCTGAAGGAAACAGGCAGAGGACAATCACACTCTCTTCACTTCCTGTGGCCTCTAATGTCCCCCAAGGAAAACACAGCATTATAAAAACTGAGTTTTATGGTTTACATGGGAGAAAAAAAAAAATTGAATATCTTAATAAGATTGTCTGTAAGATTTTTTATAGCTGAGCACTTTTTCTTAATTAAAACATTATATAGTACATGGGGTTGTTTCCTATTATTTCCTGTATATGTGTGTGTGTGTGTGTGTGTGTGTGTGTGTGTGTGTGTGTGTGTGTGTGTGTGTGCGTGTGGATACTTAAAACCAGTTAATGGTCATTATTTAAACAGGTTTGAGTTAGAACTCCTAAAATACACCCAACAATTTTAAATATAAGTCCTTAGTGCATTTACAACAATGGAATGTGTGTATGTGTGTGTGTGTGTGTGTTTGTGTGTTTGTGTAAGTGTCCATACAAAATTCAGCTCCTCAATGGATGAAAAACAATCAACCTTTGGATTATAAAGTGGAAACTTTATTTCCTTTAAATGAGCCAAAATCACATTTTACCTTTATAATCTGTACAAATAAGATTTTCTAGCGTTATGGCCCAAAGCAGAATTAGTTCCTTTTGCTTCCTTACTTGATTTAAAACAGATTTTTTAAGAAATATATTATTTTAAGGCATAGGATGTCTCAGTGTCTCTCCTGCTGTTTACCTGTGCATCCATCTCCTGTCGTTTGATCTGTGTGAGTGTCATGCTGGAGAAATCCATCGTGTCTGGAAACACAAACCAAAGAAGAGAACTTTTATATGGAGCCAAAAACATTCCTTTAACCAGTTTTATAGGTTAAACAGAAAAATACTTTTGTTAACTTAGGAAAGAGAGACAGATTAAAAATTACAACCAGTGGAGCTCTGCATTATAATGAATTTTAGTTTAAACTATTGTCAAACATTTGAACTGTGGTTATGAGATCGATTCCCTCACCTTTTTCTTCAATCTGAGACTTCCCAGACTTGGTGGAGGCCACGACGGCTGCGGTGGCCTGTGTGACGCCGCGGGACGCGTGCTGCAGACGGTGCAGGTTGGTGCTGTCTTTGTCTGCTTTCACCTGCAGACGGGAAAACAGACAACAAGACAAGAGACATGACATCTACAGCCTGGGACTTCTGCTTTTACCTGTATTCGATCAACAATAGCTAACAATTTAAATCACTCAGTCATAGTTACTTTCATGTGTAAATCTCCAGTATGCATTCAGCCACTCACTGTATGTTTATGAACTTAAAAGGGTCTACTGTGTGTTTTCTCCACATTAAGTATCTTCTCCACTGGGAGAGGTAAAAGTACAGAAATACATTGTTCACTCACCTTGGAAGCAGCCACCAGCTGTGCAGTGCTGGCAGCTATTTCGTGTGAACACACCATCAACTCCTCGAACTTCCCTTTGCCCTGCACCACCAGATCAGCAGCGTCCCTGCAACCACGCAACACATTCCATAAGTCTGTGTCTTTAAAGTTGAGGACAAGAAAACTTAACATGATTTATAAATGATAGTTAATAAATGTTACTTTTTGTTTTAGTGTACAGTTAATGTCTTACATCCTTTAGTAAAGATTTATATTGATCGCCCCATCTTGAAATACACTTTTCCACTAACTCTTTATACATTTGATGTGAGTAAGAGATACTCAGAGGATGACTGGTACTTACACCATGACTGTGGCGCCCCATCCCACTGCTTTGGAGGCAGAGATCAGACCCTCGGTCCAGCGGGAGTTCTTGGCATAAAATTCCTTCATGGAGGCTGCCCCCTAGTGGACAAAAGAGGGAACGTTCAAACAAATGTAACATGACACACTTTTTTCATTCGTGGGTATGAATTGAACGCAGAAGTTGAATCTAATGCCTTTTTTCATTACATGTAAATTATTATAATTTGAATATGTCGAAGGTGACATTCAAATGTCATGGTTGGTCTGACTGACAGTCCAAAACCAAAAGTTTAAGAGCTCCTTAAAATAAAATCCTCTCTGCACCTTCTCACAAAATGTCCACTTCCTTAAGCTGCTATAAAACACTCTATATGTATTAATACATTTTTTAAACTTTCAATCACTGATTTTGTTTTCAATAATTAGTCATTTTCAATAAACCAGATCTTAATGAGATCCTTGCATATGTCACTGATTGGCAACAACACTGACTTTTATGCATGATGATTTTTGGTGTAGCGTCACATTTCAAAAAAACTTAAACTGCTTTAAAAACACTATAGTGATTCATATTATTTTTCACTTTCAATTACTAAGTTTTTATATGAGCATCAGTCCTGATCAGACCCCGTGATAAATACAGGATTTCAAATAAAGATCTCTTGGACCATGCAACTCTCGGTACATACAACAGACCAGAAGTCTCTACCTAGTTTGAAATGTAGTTTAGAATCCTCGTTTAAGACTAAGTTTGCAAATGTCACCTTATAATCAAATAAATCCTGCAAATGATTCAATATCTGATGGGAAAACTGTTAAAAGTCACATAAAGGAGAACTCACCCTTCCGCCCTCCACGATGTCCCTTTGCAGGTGTTTGGAAGAAAGAACGAGCTCCTTGATCGCCTGCATCAGTTCTGTGCACGAGGCCAAGATCCTGCAGGGGGCGACAGAGCAGAGCACACGAGCATTGAAACTCTTCTGTAGCTGCTGCTGCTATCTCCATTTCCTTTTGGGATCAGAACAACTTCAAATCTGTGGTGCTTTAAATATCTTGCACGCAAGGTTTGTAGCCTCTCAAAATAAAAACAGAACAAACACGTAGCTGCTTCCTTTTTTAAAAGAATGAGATCAAAACTGAAAAGGATCAGCCCCCCCCCCTGTCTCCAGACAGTCTAGATATAACAGGACCGGTGCATCACTGACCTAAATACTCAAGGTAGTGTTTGCAGCTGCAGCAGTTTAGTTTAGCTTCTTTTCATAATCTTCTCTCACAGCAGGCATTGAGAAAACAACACTTTACATTAATACCTAGATCATAAGCAGAGATGAGAAAGAGCAGTGCTGGTTAATTGGCTTAATACAACAAACACTCACAGGCCTAATGAATTATACACCAGCTTCTCCGTGTCTTTGTGGTTTGAAAATGAAAGGATGCAAAACGAATGACTAGAAATGCTCATTGGAATGAGGTTCACAAAGCGGCTCAGAGAGAAATCTAAACTCTACAGAGTGATTCATGTTGCACTGGATGGTTGAGTCCAGATTCATGTGCATTCAACAAATTACCCTGATGGTCCGGTTTGGACCAGGTTTATGTCCAATTATGTCATGAAGAGGTTCCTGGAGCTGTTAACAGCGCGTTGTGAAGAAACACATTGAGAACTTGGCAACATGTTCAATGGAGATGCTCCAGGGAAAGGTTTTCAGACATCAACTCGAAAGTGGCTCTGGGTATTTACGGGACTTTGCTTTTCACATACGAAGAACGCAGCAGGAGATTGTCTGAGTGAGACGCGTTCACAAGGACAGGAACATTCAGATGAGGAGTGGTGTTTGGGGGAGGACATGAAGAGGCTGTACATGAATTATACGATTTTGGCGGGACGACACCGGGAGAAGCTCTCAGATCTTTTTGTCTATCCGAATTGACGACTTTGTCAGTGTCTCCCACGTGCATGGCTCCTTTGTTTTTCCTTTGGTTCTCGTCTGTCGTGTGTCAGAATCGTCTTTAAGGTGCCCACTCTCTCACTGTGAAGTCCCTGTTGTCTCCTCACATGGGCTCACTCTGGCATTTTACTCGGGGGTGCTGGCTGCAAAGGTTCGGGGAAACGTCTGAAGCAACTGACTTGGAATTTAAGAAACTATCTGGACTTTCAGTGCCTGTCTGAAGACCAGATTTACTGCAGAAACGTCTTCCAGGTTTGCAGACAGACATTACGCAGACAGACATTACGTTACTGGGCACATCCGCTTCAGACTTCAGTTTGCACGGCCTGTGTGGCTGGACTGAAGCAATTCTTTGCACATCAGTGTGTGACCGGATGCAAATGCACAGGTTTGAACAGACAAGTGTGGCTCTCTAATTCACCCATTCGCCTCTACTGTGTTCATGTAGGATACGATCGAACCACTGACTTACTATTTAGTGGATGATCAGCTCTATCTCTTGATCCACATCTGTCATACTTCTGCATTTATACTGATGTTTTCACTAGGAAGAGAGTGGTCAAACCCCGCCCTGATCAGCATCTTACCTCTCGTTGACCTCCATCTTGATTCCTGTATCAACTGCTCGAGACTTGTTGAGCATTTCCTGTTGGAAAACACAGCAAAAAAACACTTGGAAGTTAAAGCGGTTTTAGAATAAAACAGGGGCCGATGTTTTCACACAGCACGCAAAGAACAACATGCTCACACAAACACACACATAGCGAGCACATTGAAATCTAAACACACACACACTTAAGCACCTCTATCCTAGCAGCAGCTGACTCCACAGCAGCAGAAGTGGAGGCCATCTCCTTCTCCACGAGATCTCCCAGCTCCCCCTGCTGCAGCTCCAAGCCCCGAGGACGCAGTTTCTGAAAAACACCAGAGAGACTTGAGTTTAATATTACAGCAGAAGAACAGGAGCTTTTTCGCTGGGATCCGGATTCTGAGGTCGTAACAGCGACATCATCATTATCATCTCAGCAGCGGTGTGACCCGTTTTGTGTCTCGGCACCGGAGCACAAACCTCTGCGGTGGCCAGGAGGGCCTCCAGAGCAGCCTTCAGTCTGCTGCCGTCGGCTGCAGCCAGGCTGTCGCGCTGCTTCATCTGTCCCAGCAGAGCCAGAGCCTCGGAGCCACACGTCTTCACGCTCTCCGACAGGGCTGACAGAGACACAGACGAGGAGGATGCATGTGTGAATTACACTCACTCTCATATGAAAGGACCATGTTGTGTCCTCTGTCAACTCCGATGTGTAGCGGTGCAACTAGTGGCTGCAGCTGTAGTGTTAATTATACGGACGTCCCCTCAGGCCAAGTGTCATCTACCAGCCGCTCTCACAGGAGTAAGAGAGGAACTAAAATGCCCGGTTCTCAGATGAACCGCATCCAGCTGATTTGCATCAAACACAAGATTTAAAATCCTCTATAGAAATGTTTTTTGCACAGTATGGACAGAAAAGGTTCATGTCTAACCCTCTCCATCGACTTCCTGAGCTACAGCTACAGAAGCAGCTTCGGTCCGACCCAGTTTCAATTCTGTGTTTGTTATTTGTTGCAGTAATAAGAGAGCGATGTTATAATTGGTCATGTTAGTCTTCCAAAGGCTGCTTACATCTCCCAAGAGATTAAATCCTGCAAACATTACTTCTGCTTGAAGTCAGCAAATAATTAAATCGTGCATGTTTTGGCTGAACTTGTGCACTAAAGACTTTTAAAAGGCTGCTTCTTAGCATGATGCAAATGCTGAAGCAGGACGTTCAGACTAACACAAGGTTTTACAGCACTTGGCAAACCAGAAGATTATTTTCGTATAAGTAAATCATTGAGGCAATAGTTTCAGCTCATAATGCCAAAGTTCACATGTTACACATGAAGATACATGGGTGACTCACAGACCTGTCAGAACATGAATGAGCGGACTGACTCACCCACAGATTAATGTCAGGAGAGACCTGGGGATTAAACTCTATTCATCTCCAGCTCTCTCTCTCTCTGACACACACACACACACACACACACACACACACACACACACACGCACGCACGCACGCACGCACGCACGCATGCACGCACTCACGCTTACCATCAGCCTGCTCCACTTGCACCATGTGGGAGGTGGCACTGCCCTGAACGATGGTGTCTCCCACCAGGTGGCCACACTGGGTCACCACTCGCAGCAACTCAGATACATCTAGATAGACATGAATACAAGTCAATAGAAATCGGTAACAATTTACTGACCAACAGACACACACTTAGTCAAGATTAACACAAACACATTTATAAAACCCTGGCCCCCTTACATCTCTGTGTACTGTATTTATATGCAGCACACATATAAATATGTGTACTGCATATGATACACATCATATGCTCTGCAGCTGATAGAAACCTTACAACAACTAGTCGAGTATAGTACCTTTTAAAATACAGCGCGACAAGTGTTATTTTCATCTTGGGAACTCCCGTCTAAATGTCGACTGTTTTTTCACTTCTCATAAACCTCGTACAGATCTCTCATGGTAGACACTATGGTGCACTCAGAGACTGTACATGAAGGTGGACGTCTCCACTTCCCCCCACAGTCTAGAAATTAATGGAGCCACGGCAGCAATGCTCAAAACCAAAGTTGATGAACACTTGAACAAACAGTGTGATAAGAAATATCTAAAATGTCAGAAACCATCAATTAGGAAATTAACTTTACTTAGTGTGTACTCTAACTTTTTTGTACGGTTCCTGTCCCATCAACGGACATGGATGAGGCAGAGTTTATGAACTTTACAGGCTTCAGTTTTGGGGAGCTGTCATCTTTATATGCAGTCCTGCATATCCTGCTCAGGACAGTTTGCATCATTATGTTTATATTAGAGTTTGGTGACATCCTATCTTCAACCAGTGAGTTTTAGTATCTGTGGTTGTGCGTCAAAATAAATGCTTAGAAGGCACAAAAAAACCAGGTAAAAAAGCGAATTATGATCTATTTTATAATGTTTAATAAAATAAAAAGTGTCCCTGAAAGAGCTAAACTCACCTGTGTCGTCTGCTGTGAAGGCCTTGCTGGCTGAATGGAGTCGATCCATGCAATCTAAAGAGGCCTGACATCTGGATGCTAGATAATCTGCACAGAGAAACACAAAGAGACACGATGCATTACAGCGGGAGCTAGTAGACAAACATGAGGGCATACACACAAACCTCTCTACACACACTGCTCATTAGTGTTCCTTCACGGAGTATGAGCTGCATTGTTCTGTGTTGCTGTAGAATAACAGCCCCTGACCTGCAGAGCTGGTGCAGCTGATGTGTGCCGGGTCCTGAATCTGAGCCAGCGAGTCCTGGATGATCTTCTCCGCCTCCTCCACAGCTCCCTGCAGGCTGGACCAGCGAGCTGCGACCAGCTGACTCTCCAGCGCCTGCTCCCGGCTCTCCTGTGGACGCAAACACACACGGACCAAGGTGAAGCTACGACATCATCATTTATTAAAAACGCTGGAGGGTCTAAGTGCTAAAGAACTATTAATTGGACACACTGGATCTGCGTGGTGCTGTCTCTTCTATCTGCTTGATTGATTGCAGCTAATTAAAAGAGTTCAAATTCTTCACCTTCTCATTGAGCTGATTCTGCAGGGCCTCCGCAGTCTTCACCCCGCTCTCCCGCTCTGTCGCCAGGGAGCTCTGGACCCGCTCTAGCTCCTCTCCCTGGGCCGCCAGCTCCACCTCCACCTTGGACAGGGACTGCACCAGCTCGGCCTTCTCGGACTGCAGGGCGGTCAGCTGCGTGCTGAGCACCTCGCTCGACTGCACAGAGGACATAAAAGATGGAGGGATAAAGAGGTGAGGAACGTGACAGAGTTTGGATGGTGTCGGGGGACGATGAACAGACAGCAGGACGTGGTTAGGATAATAAGCGGCTGTCAGGACATGTCAGGATGTGGTTTTGCTGAGAGTGCTCTGAACTCACAATAGAAAACATTTTATCTCCAGCCAGTGATTACAACAATACTGTCTCCATTTCAGTTTGTGGAGAGTCTCCAGAGACGGTTGGGATTACAATCAAAGGAAGGCGGGGGAAGCTGTGGTTGCACAACTCGGCTGTGAAGCAGCAATCGTTAGTTACGACAAACAGAGTGAGGTTGCCTCCCATTCTGTGCGCTCGAGGTTGGTGAAATGAAATATTCAGACTGTTTACGATCATCGTGTTGTAAGCAGAGTCAGGTCATGAGGTGTGTGCGTGAAGAACAGGTGAGAGACTTACAGCCTGGACGCCAGCAGGTCCCACACAGACGGGGGGGGGAGAAGCAGAGAGATAAAAGGAGAAACGAGAATTGTTAAGGATTTTTTTAAGAGACAGGAGCTGGTGAGAGCTGGACACTGGAGACAGGAGCGATAGAGCGTGGACTGGTGTGTGTAGAAAAATTAGCTATTGAGATTCAGAAAGATGGAGGAGGACAGGAAAAGTGACAGAGTTGATGAGAAGTATAAAAAATATATTTTTCATTGATGACGCAATGATGATCACCTGCAAGATTGGTTCTTATCAGACACAACTCTACCTCCAGCGATGACAGCAAATTATGTAAACACTTTGCGTCCCTGATCTTATTTTGAACTAATGTTGTTCCTTGTTTGTATTATTTTCTGCTAGTAAACCACAACTTCATACTTCTTATATACAATTTATGTTCACAATCAATCAGCGAGTGTGAGCGAGGAAAATACAGGCCTCTAAATTTCCCTTTAGTATATATATATATTTTTGTAACTTTTCATAGATGCATAGAATAAATCCTCAGCCTAAGAGAAAAAGAAAAATGGAGGGAGTGATGGGATGGATGATAGTTTGAAGACAAAAACATTTTTGCGACTGAAATTGGAAAATGTTGTTTGAGTGTGGTGGAACGTTTCAGCTTGCAGCCTGCACTCGCTGATAGACGCTTGGGTGTGGTTCACCATCTCAGTCAAGTTAAAATCGATGTTTTAAAAGTCTGATCCTGGATACAGATATTATTATGTTACTTGTGTCTAGCTTTCCTCAGTTATGGTAAATGAACTGTATTTATATTGAGCCTTTACGGTCAAATTCACCCTTTCAGACACACACAGTGCTACTATGTGCAGCACTTTTTTCTTTCATGCACCATTATCTAGTCAAGGATCCTGGTAGGCAGACTGAAGGAGTCAGGGATTGAAGCACCAACCTTCTGGTTAGTGGACGACCCACTTTACCTCTTGAACCACACTCTCATGTAAAAGAAGTTATAAAAATGATCCTGAAAACAGATCCCAGGTTCGACTGATTCATGTGGTGACTAATGCTTTAAAATGAGATCATCAAGTAACTGATGACTAGGAAACGAGTGCTATCCTGTTATTAGATTCTATTCAGACAGTAATCCATTAGGATTATACAGGTCTAAGGTACAGCATTTCATTTCAGTTTCTTTTTAGTGGGACAGAATATTGACAATTTGTTTGGTAACTTTTAAAAAGTTTCATTAGCAGACGTAGGCTTAGCTTCAGAAAATACTATAAACAGCTAGAGTTCAAAACTAAAATGGGTTCCGCAGCGTAACAACACTTTGAGGTGCTCATGGCAGAGAAGTGTGGACCCCAGGCGTAAATGTACCAACACGTTTTAAAAAGAAAACCTAGTAGAGTGGGTGTAGTCTTTCTCGAGTAAGAAATGTGAGAGGGAGTAACCTGTTGTGAAGAAACCATGGTGGTCTTCAGGGAGTCCAGCTCCGTGCGTCTGGACACCAGCTCTCTCTGGAGCTCCTGGAGCTGCTCCAGCTGGTCCCTCTCCTGAGCAAAGACACGTGGAGATGTCACTTCAGATAGATCCCATCAGCTCAGGTTGAAAACACTGATTTAAAACATGTCAGCAAGGATAATAAGAACACAGGACTTTTCAGAAGACTGCACAGGGGCCTCACAAAATTTAATCTGTACCTTCCTATTCTCCTCACCATCAGACTTCTGTATACATGCACCCTAAAATAACCAGGTTTGAGTTCTTCTCCACATCTTTGTCGGACACTCAGCAAATCATTTGGCTGCAAAAGGGGTAAATGATTTTTTATGTTTGTCAGTTTCTTCTCCTCCTCACCTGTCTTTCTGCAGACTCCTGAGCTGCTTTCACATTCTCCTGCATCTCTTTCCTCACCACCTCCACCTCATCCTGTGCCATCTGAGCCACCGTCATCTGCCGGGTCACCTCTGCGTTCTACACACAAACAAAGCCGCATACATGAAGAGAAAGAAAGTTAAATGATCATAAATCTGGTGGTCTAAGAAGAGAGCAATTAAAGGAGACATATAATGCTTTTTCACATATTCTAGTGTTTTATTTACTACTTCTGCAAAGTTTAAAAGTTCCTGTTTCTCATCAGTAGTCCGACTGATACTTCTAATGCATTGTCACATTTGCATAATGCATGCCTAGTGGCTAAATTGACACGCCCCCCCCCAAGAAATGAAGGAAAGCAGATGCAGATATTTCCAAAACGCACTGGAGGCAGTTGACCAATCACAACAGAGATGACCAGCTCGTCAATCACAGCACACTGGTCTATGTTAAAGAGACGGGAGCTAAAATCAAGTGTTTCAGACAGAGGCTGAAAAGAGGACCTGCAGCGATGTGTGAGAAAAGTGATTTCTTGCCTGAATATTACAGCATGTGAACATTTCAAGCAAGGACTTAAATTAGAAATTATGAACCTGAATAGTATGTGTCCTTTACTCTAACTTGGAAGCTCAAGGTTTTAATAATCAGGTGTGAGTCCGGTATCTTTCTCACCTTCCTCAACAGGTCTGCATGACTCTGAACCAGCTCTGTGTACTTCTCCTTCAGTTTGGTGTAGCGTTGTTCGTTGGCCTGAGCTTTTTCTGGTGAGACAGAGACAAACACGATTATCTGCTGAGGAAGCATCATCATCATCATCATCATCATCAGCATCATCATCATCATCATACAGTGAATGACTTCAGCATGTGAGGAAATGCAGATTTTTTTTTTCATGTGACAAATATTAGATCTTTAGTTACCCTCCTACCTTTCCTGGTCTTATTTTGATCAGATAGTTTCTCTATTGATTTGATATTTTAGTTGCACAGAAAGTAATTTGGATTATGTCTGTTCTTAGTGTGTTCAAGCACACGGTAAAACACATATACCTTTGCAAAGTGGGCTTTCCTCACTACAATAAGATTAGCAACCACGTTTGCCACAACTTTTTAATATCTACAGTCAACACTTTTCAGCACCTTAGCAATTCTTTGCTCCATATATCCAAGATAAACACAATAAGGGTCTAAAATATAAAACCATGCATGTTAGAATTGCTTTTTTGTTCAAAGATATTGAAATAATGTCCCTGCTCTGTATAAGGGTCTGTGGAACACGCTCCTCTGTAATATAGCACCAGTTAACAACAAGATATTTACTCTCTATCTCCGTCAGGCTTCGCTGCTCCTTCTCCGTGTCCTCTCTGACCCTCCTCAGGTCGTCCAGCTCGGCCTTTAGGAACTCGCACTCCCCCATAGCCTGCAGCCTCAGGTGGCTCTGCTCGGCTAGCTCCGCCTCCAGCTCGCTGACACGCCCCCTCAGCACCTGACACAACCGTCCGCTCTGGAGACGGAAAGGAAGAAGGGGGAGAAGTTAAGATGATTCACTTCTGCAGGGTCTGTGTGATGTTTGGCGAGTGCAACAAGGTGTAAAAAGGAACTGGAATCTTCGAATCTTCACCTCCACTCTGAAAGACTCCAGCTCGTCTTTGAGCGCCTGGATCTCCCTCGTCAACTGTTCAATCAGGCGATCTCTGATGGACACAGACAACATATCATGATTTATCCAATACATAAAGAAACAGCTGAATCGAAAAACTGTATTATCAATGGTGACAGCCATCATCGGTTTCTTTTTGGTTCATATTCTTTATTAACTTTTTATCAGGTTTTTACAGTTAATATGATCAAATAAAACATGAACAGATATCTCTGCTGTACATTCATACTTAGAGAAGATGAATGTTTTTAGATATTCCTTATAGTATATGTGTATATGTTTTGAGAGCGTGCACATGACATAATACGAACTAACTGGTCCTCAGTCTGAGTATTTTCCACAAAGACGCCTTAGATTGGTCCTTTGCCCACTTTAAAGTACACAAAGATGTAATGTTAAGATCATATATGAGGAAATGTTGGTGGCAATTTGGGTTAAAGAGGTCGAGCACAGGGAAGCTAAGGATTTCAGTGATAATAAATTCAATAGCATTTGGGGCTTTGTAACCGGGGTACTGTAGCCTGACGTTGTCAGACTCACAATTCTAGTCAGAATGTGAGTCTGAGACCGCTCCATTGGGCTGTGATTATGGGGCGTGTTTCAACTGACCAGGAAATAAAATTCCTCTTCGCTCAATTGGATAGACATACAACCAATCAGAGCAATGTAGTATGTGATGTATGCTAAGCAACGCATTGTGAGTTATTTACTAACGCCGGGTTCACACCGGACGCTGAAGCGATGCCGAAGTGACGCTTCAGCGCAGCCAAGGCTGCCTCGCGCCGTGCAGCGATCGTTTCGGCGTCGAGTCTATTTTTTGCACTTGACGCGAGTGTATCGCACCAGGAAACACACTGAAAAATGATCTCAAACTATATTGATGACATATTTTATATGATATAAATTATCAAATATGCATCCCATACTTTGAAGTCCCCTTCTGTTGTCCTGGAGTTTTAATTCGACCAATGACATTATTAAATGTCCCCCTCTGCCCATCCACTACAGCCACACAAGCAGTGATACAGATAAAAAGAGAGAGAGCCACATAGGCTTGAGTGGCGAATACGTAATTTACCCCCGACACCCAACACTTAACGGAGCAGACAGTGGAGAAGTTCTTCAACATGGATGACATTAAATTAGTAATTGAAGTGGAGAAGTACAGTGAGTTGTATGATCCTCGGAACATGTTGTATAAAGACAACACCAAGGAGGACACATGTTGGGACGCTGTTGCTTAATGTTGGAGCAACAAGTAAGTATATGCTTTTAATCTACTGGATCAACGGGTGATATTATAAGCACTGCCCGGCGGTTCAGCGTCGCTTCAGTGTCCGGTGTGAACAGCCAAGCGCCGGGGCGATAGGGATTAGCGCGGTGCTTTGGCGTTGCCTCGACGTTCTGTGTTCCTCTTTAAAAATGAATGCGCTGTCGATGTCTTCTAAAACAGACTCAATGGCAGCCTCTACACATCTCAGCTCGCCAGCGGCAGGCATGTTTGTTGAAAACGAATTCAACCCGAGGGCACTTTGATGACGTGGTTGATTACGTTACTGTTGATCATCTGTCCATCATCGTATAAAGCCCGCCCTGACAATCTGATTGGTCCGGATGATTTCGAACCGGGCATAATTTCTCCCCAACGGAGCGACTCCAGACCGAACTTCCCGACCTCAAATGTTGTGGGCGGAGCTAAGTTCGTCTGGCATCCAGGCTAGGGGTACTGAGTAACCAGAGTCTGCTTATGAACCAGGCATTTACATGTTTTGGTGGAGATGGAACATAATACTTTTATTAAGTTGTTTTGCTTCTTGCAGATTCACATATGCCCATGGCAGTTAAATAATCTTTATAAAAAAGATCAATCTTGAAATGATGTTGTGGAGAGACTTACTTGTCGTCTTTGCGCATCCCGTTCTGACTGTTGAAGTTGAACGGGTCACTGGACGCCGAGGTGCCAAACAAGTCGTCAAACTTTGTCTCCACGGCAACCTGAAGGTTTATAATAAGATTGTTAAAGGAAAACATATGAAAATCGAATTAAATATAGTCATAAAAATCACACTGGCAACATTTTTTTGGGTGGTCAATACCCGAATTATCAGACTGTCTTATAATTTGGGTATTGATTTACATACTTGGATTATGCAGTTTGTAGGAAACATAGTCATTCACTTAAATCGACCATAGTTCTATAGAGCAGGACTAGTTTGGATTTACAGCTAAAAACAACATTTAATATCCATTAGACCAAAACTGCTCCTGCTCAGTCTGTGTTCTGCAGCTGGATGGTGGATCCAACATGGATCTCATTATAACATTATTATATCCAATATCATAAGAAGACTACAGTATTTGCTGCATTTTTGTCATTCAAAATGCAGCTCTTTGGAAGTCAATATAATAAACATGATGACATGCAAGTATAAATATAAACCAGATGTTTAGAGTGGTTTTAACAGTAATCTAAGAAATAAGTGGTTTCATGTGGGAGTTTCAGTGAAGCAGGTTATTCCCTGATTTATCTCATCCTCTTTCCCTGTTTGTGTCTAAAGCTGATGTTTTTATTCAGAGAATTTCAGGAGAGAATACATTTTTGATGATCGATCACAGCAACGCACTCCGTAAGACGAGGACACTTTCAGAAGAGCTGCACAGCGTTAAAGATGGCACCATTCAGGGACACTCGTCTTGTGTAGTTACCGGCAGTGAGGGGACATCTGTGTCCACCAGGTCGTCCGTCTCCACCATGTGCTCCGACTCGGGGGATGACGACTCAGCGGGGATCACGACCACGGGGCTGATGTGCTCCGACAGGGCTGACGCGCGCAGGAAGTTGGGAGGGTTCTTCAGGATCAGAAGGCACAAGTCTGATCAGTTTTACTGTATCCATTGAAGCATTGACCACAGTGGAGCTAGAAATGTGCTTAAATTTCCCTTGTTTTTCATCAGTGTGAACAACAAAAAAGCTGTTGCCTTAAATCTTCAGATTAAGATGTAAATTATGTCAATATATGCCGCACATGTTTGACAGGGATTAACCAACAGTTTGGATTTTGGAGGGGTTGATGCTGATACTGTAATTAGAATATATTAACGATATATCGGCTGATATATACTTAAAAACAAATTTGGCAATGAATCCCAAGATGTCAGTATCTAACCCTTATAACCAATAAATGTTATAGACCTGATAATTGACAGTTTAACCATAAACTTTAGTATAAATAACTATAAATAAATATACAAATATGAGTTTTCATATCACAAACATAGACATGTATACTGATGTGTTGTTCAAATGCTCAGTGTCCATTTAACTGCTGTTCACACTATTAATCACCCTTGTTCTGATTGTAAACTTATTCTTATTATACATTTTAAACTCTGAGTTTGTTGTACTTCTTTTTCTCGTACAATGACAATAAAGGCTATAAAAAGTAGCGAGCGTGTCTGAGAGATATTCTGTGTGTGCAGTAGGATGAAATGCAAAAAATAAAGATAAAAGCATTAAAAGCTAATTTGACTGTTATTTCATTCATAAAGATGAATACAAGGCACTATAACATGTTAAAAAATGGTAATTTGAATATTAAGAGTCAGGATCATGCAGGTCAATGATTTATGATAAATGTCTTTGTCATCGCTAGATCACTTCTAGTGGGAAGTGGATATGAGTAACACCCACACATAACTGTGAGTAAGTTTAGCCCAGCGCGTGAACAGTGTGAGAAGTTTTGTTTCTCATTTACATTTTTATCATTGAAACACATTCTGTGATAGCCCATCAGTGAAACAGAGGCTGGATAAAAGAGTGTGTATGAAAAGAACAGACATAATAAGAAACTGTTGTCAAATGTGAATTAGAGTAAAGGACTCTTGAGCTCCAATGAAGAATGAAGTGTTTGTAAATGACCTGTGTTTAAAGAAAAGCTATCAGAGCATGTTGTTAAGAAATGATTACATTTTATAAAACAGAAACCTGACATAATGTTTCTGGCGGCTGTCCTCACCTCAGGCAACTGTGGGATCTGAATGAGCCTCTTGAAATACTGCAAGTTACTGGAGCGATAGAACAGACTCTTTAACCTGGAACAGAGAGAGAGAGAAGAAGAACATTGAACACTTATTAAACATGGTGCTAAGAGCTCAGACTGCTGGGTCACATTTGGTCAGAGAGCACAGTGCTGTGACTGACTATGTGTGTGTGTGTGTGTGTGTGTGTGTGTGTGTGTGTGTGTGTGTGTGTGTGTGAAAGTCTTACTTTTTAAACTGCTCCTGGAAGCGATCTCTGTGGCCCTGGAGAGTGTCTGCTGGAAGGCCTGGAGGTGAACACAAAGAAAAAACACATCAGTCCTCGGACCTGAAAACTGCTTATATATATTGTGGTATTTATACTTGAATATGTCAAAGAGAAAGCTTATTCAGATACCTAATAAGTCGTATAAGTTCATCCTTGAGTCAAACTGATGTTTTTTAACCGAATTTAAAGAAATCTCAAGGCCTTACAGATATTAGTTCACAAGAGAAACAACCAAACAAAATGTTGCTTCCGGCCACTGACTGCTTTGATGTATAGAGGTGTACAAATTGCAGAAACATGTGTCTAGACCCGACCGATGTGTGTGTGTGTGTGTGTGTGTGTGTGAGAGAGAGAGAGACTCACAAGAGTGCAGCTTAAACAGCAGCTTCACGGTGTAGTCATACAGGTGGCTGGAGTCCAGGATGACTTGGATGAGGGGAGCCAGGCGACACTGACCGGCTGCCGTCACCGACACCGACCGGGACATGTCAAGAGAGCTGAATACTGGGACAGGAGAGAGAGAGAGAGAGAGAGAGAGAGAGAGAGAGAGAGAGAGAGAGAGAGAGAGAAAGAAGGAGACACACACACACGCACACACACACACACAGGTCAGATCAATAAATGTATTCACATGATCTTTATATACACATACAGACCCGTGTGAGATGGTCAGGTGCAGTTATAAACACAGCAGGAGCTGCCATACTTCCACACATACACATATCAGGGATTATCGATGTGAACACAAAGGCCCTGTTCACACCTGGTGTTAACATCCATCCTGAGAGATCCATCATCCAATCACAAGTGGACAGTTCAAAGTTCTATCCACTCTGAGTATAGAGATGTGTCCGATGGCAGTGTGTTTGTGCTTGCGTAAAAATGCATTTGACTAATTGAGAAACTAAAGTGGGTCAGAGCACATTAGTTGAGAAGTGGTCCAATACATATGAACCAGGACGTGGCCACATGCGTCCTGAGATCAGATCACTTGGACCACGTTTGGCGGTCTGAGCGATCAGATCTCTGGATGGATTCAAAACTCATTCGGTGCCTTCAGACCTGTACTTGAACTGACCACATGTGACTGGATCACTCAGGACAGGTGTTAAGACCAGGTCCGAACGAGGTCAAAGAGAAATTCTTCCATGAGGCATCAATCAATAAGCTTGTGCTGCTGTGCTCTCTGATCACTTCTCTGCGTCGGGCCACTAGACCTGACTAATGAAGTATGTGAAAGCAACACAAAGCTCAAAAGGCAGGTTTATGTGTAGGCAGAAAAAAAAGGAGCCGCAAAGTGAAACACTAACGCGCTTGTTAGCGACTCAGCCTCCATCGTTACACCCCGCTTTCATTTCCCTGCTTTGCTGCCTCACAGCATCTCCAGAGCCAGAGACTGTGTGTGCACTGAAGAGGTGTGGTTTCCTGCACAGCTTAACAAACACAGACACACACACATGGACACACAGTCACACCTCAGGCCTGGAATCTTTACTCTCAGATGACGTGATGCTTTTAAAATACTCCAGACCGGGGGAGGAAGCTGACAGCAGCCTTGAGAAGGGTGTGATTTAACACACCCATGTGCAGTGGATTATTTGGCTATGAAATCATGAAAATCGGGCTTCATAGAAAATATTAAACTCAGGATACATGGACTAAAAGTTGCTTATTTTGTCCTGAGCACAAAAGCAGAGACACAACTTTGGTTGGTATCTCCATTTCTCTAGAAAGAGGAAAGAAGGAGGTGGAAGGAGAGATAATATCCTCATTAGGAGGCAGAACGAAGGGCATGATAAATAGAGTCCGCAATGCAATTTCCTGCCCCCTTCCTTTATTAAGGGGGGTGTGCACCATTTACAGCTTTTCTTCAGAGCTCCTGGGTCACATCCTAGCCGTCTATTTTTAGCTTCAGGCGTACTTTAAGAGACATTAACCCGCGATGACTCACCCAGACAACAACAGGGGAGAGGACAGTGTGTGACCACTCACAGGCTCGCAGCACTCAGACGAGGAGGAGCTGTGATGGCACTGATGATAACATCAGTCCACATCCGTCTGTCACAGTGTTTGTCTTTCTGCGGAGCCGCTCAGACTGTGGCTGCCGGTCTGTCAATGGTGTGAACATGTGTGTGTATGTGTGTGTGTTTGTGTGTTTGTGTGTACATCGTTACTGGTCTACCACAGAGATGACTAACTTACCACTGAGGAAGAGGTTGAGCTCACACTCCAGATAGTCAAACATCTCTACGGTCAACTGAAAGCTAGGGAGAAACAGAGAGATTACACTTTTATGATGCTATCAGTAAAACACACGTACACACGCAAACACAGTGGTGTCTCAATGAGGACATTAGTTGACCTTAATGAGGACACTCTTTGGCATAATGCATTCCTTAACCTTAACCAACAAAATTATATGCCTAACCTAAACCTAACCTGAAACCAATCTAACACCTGAGCCCAACCCTAAAATCATGTCTTCCCCCTAAAACAGCCTTTTGAAAGTGGGACAGAAAATGAGGACCAGGCAAAATGTCCTAACTTTCTGAAATGTCCTCACTCTGCAAGGTCTAGGCTGAGAATGGTCGTCACACAAATATAAATACAAATACCCAAACAAACATGTCTAGTTAATGCATTTTTTTTTTATATCTCAGATGAGTTCCCCGTTTCTTGTTGGTGAACATCAGAACAGCTCAGGCATTTTGAAGTTTTATAAAAAATCTCTAATCTAAAGTCTTTCTCTAAACATTTGCTTCACAACAATACAGTGAGAGTTCCTTCCTGTGTTCTCACTGCCTGAGTCACCTTCTCTCCCATTCTCCTTAACAATACCAGCAGCACTCACAAGTTGTTCACGTCGTTCTCTCCCGCCTCGTCAAGCTGCCTGTTGGACATCTGCAGGTTGCCGGGGAAGCGAGGGTTCTGAAAGGGAAGACCCACGAGAGGAGGCTTACACATCATTTCACACACAGCTCAGCTCTACAGCTACTTCTCTGTACAGGTAGAAGACAGTGGACTGTTTAGGGTTTTTTAAAGCCGTCAACAAACATGGTTTATGGTTTATAATTCATGCATCTCGATGACCTTGATGCAATTTGTTGTATGCGTAAATATAAATCTGTGGTTTCATAAAATGTACTGTGGGGCTTTGGTGGAGGTACGTGCTCCTTTTAGATTTCTTTGCAGGTTTAAAGATAATGTATACGACAGACGACAGAAGCCGATTGTTGATAAACTGACCTTAATGAAGTGTGTAATGTAAAAGTTTGTATTATTTCTGTCCCTGTGAGCTCAGGAGGTGTTTTCTTTGATGCACAGATACTACGGATCAAACTGGATGCTGATATTTAATATCAGCATCCAGGCAAGAAATTTGGCAAATGGTGACAACAGAGATGTGATAGATAAGTAGATCAGAGGTTTAATACTCCAAAGGTGTCTCATTTCCCTTGTGAGATTCTCCAGTTGCGCCCTACCCTCGCCCACAGGGTAAGAATTACCCTCCAGCTTTCAGCACGACTAACCACATCGTCCTGTGATCGCATCAACACTGGTCCCAGAGCCACCGTGCTCAGCTGTCTCATAAAAAGGCCATATTACAGATTCTTGAGAGGCCATTAGTGTAAAAGCCAGAATTGTCTATGACCCCCCCCCCCCCAAAAAAGAGACATGCTGGCACTAAAAGGAGCGTCTGAGACAAAGATAATGAGTGGCTTGGGAGGGAGACTGGCGCTGGGTTTTATAAGCCGGGCCGACGACTCACTTTGATGTGAAACTCCATTTTGGTGATGAGCAGTTTGAGGTAGATGCTGCAGAGCTTCCCGTAGCCTTCGCTCAGGTGACCCTGGGGGGAGGAGAGGAGAGGGGCAACAGAGAAATGTTAAGAGAAAGATGAGGAGAGACGTGATCAAAGCCAGAAAATGTAATTCCTTCTCCCTTGTACCGGAGAAAGGGATTGGCTTTATGCAGCCAAGGAACACTCTCTTGCTGCACAGGCGATAGATACAGTTTGGAAACAATCTGAGAGTGTGAACCAAGTTGAACATCCCCAAATATTCGTCCAATTGCCTCTCACTTCCTTTTTTTCTCTCTCACACAGGAAAGAGAGGCCATAGCCTCGGTCACAGGGACCCCACTTCCTGTATCCTCCTGCCTCTTGACATCAGCAAAAATTGAATCATGAAAAAAAAGGAGCATCGAGGCCTGCGACCGAGTCGCTGCCGCTAATCACACCAGTAAATATAATCCATGAGCTGAGTGATCTCTCAATTTAGAAAAAACACTTCTCTATTTCTAGAGGTGTAACAGTCAATGTACTTTAGCTCTGTGTATTAAAAAAAAATGCTCTCAGGTTCTGACTAAAAGTAACAGGTTCACTGAAAAACAAAAGGTGATTATAGCTTTGATCATCACTGAGGTAGACGATTTAAAAATATTACTCATACGGGGGCGGGGGTTGGGATGAATATCAGTGAGCAGGACAGGTAATATTAAAAACAGCCCACTTGAATAAATGTTCCACCAGCGGAGAGGCAGAAGGTCGTATTCCTCAGGCTTCACGCTGCGATGTGACTACATGAATATAAAAATCTGCGTGTTCTTACCCACATCCTGCTCATATCTGTTAAATCAGCCTTGTTCCTCATGGAGTCCTTAATCACCTGCAGGGACGTCAGCAGACACGGAGTGCAGGGGAGAAGAATTAGAAGTACAAAATAGATCCGATGAAGGATATTCGACTACATGATGATTCTGTTCTCTGGTTTTGCAGTGGTGCCACCGTTACGTACGTTTGGATGTCCGTCTCGCAGCAGCTTGTGGAAGACGTGGCAGAACTTCCAGCAGAGCACCGCGTTGCTGGAGAGAGGGAGCCGGTTGATGGCAGCCCAGAATGTGTGGGCACCTTTTTCATGATGGGTCCCCAAGATGCAGGGTGAGAGTGGCAGTCAAGGATCAAAGGGTTAACGTGCACAACATTGTTCTGTGGTGATAATCTGGATGGTGACCGATATTAAATTAAATCTATTTTTACTTTTTTACTGCCTCAAACCTTTCTGTGAAGCCAAATCATCTTGATTTCCCCCTAGCGGCTAGTTTGTCGATTCTGGGCTACTGTAAAAAAACATGGTGGCCTCCGTAAAGAGTCCCCGATCCAGAAGTAAATATAGTATTTAAATATAAAGGGTTCATTTTAGTTTAAAGAAAACAACAATTCATACAATTTAGATTAAACAAACTAGTGAAAACATAGAGGAATATCTTCTATTAAATGTCTGCCTAACCCTTTCACCTAAATCTTACGCAATGAACCTTTAATATAAGTTTAATGACTCCATTTCTAGAATTTTATAACTCACAAATGCTGTCTGTTCCACACCTGACTAAATTAGCTCTGCAGCGGAGGCACATGGAGAAGATGGGGTTACAACAAGTTTGTTGTTTTGATCTTGCACTAACATAACCCTGCAGCCACATAGGAAACGCACAACCACACACACTCCTACTCACACACACACACACAGAAAACAAGAGGATATTCCTGGCATGTTTCTCTTTGACAGCGATCTCCTGTGTGTTGATGGCCTTATTGATGCTGACAGCCTGTGAAAAGGAGAAGAGAGAGGAGAGAAGAGGTGAACAAATGAGAGAAACCGTGAACACAAATCAGCAGCCAGCTTTTTTGATCGATTACAGAAAAAACGTTCACGTATTAAGTGTTCCATTTGAATACAGACAGGCACGCATGCACAGACGCTCACACACACACACACACGTGCACACCGCGTAGAACCACCTGGGGAATGAGAAGCAGCAGATTTTATGTAAAGGGTGATTAACCCATTTTTCTGCAGAGTTGGTATTCAAGGCCGCGCCTGAGAGGCCTGAGCTGCTTTTTAGGAGCTCGACAGCCTCAGAGGCAAACAGCTGTCTGAGACGTGTGTGCCATCACATCTCTCTTTACATGTCCCACCTGCACAATACAGCCACCAATTCAAATGAGAGAGGAAGAGGAAAAGACAATGATACAGTCATGGAAAAAAGGTAAATGATCAGAGCTCAGGGTTAGGGTTTCGTTATGTGTTGTGGTTTTGTCTGGTGAGTTCCCCTATTTCTTACCACAAGGTGATTTTCATGTGGCTATTTTTAGTTAAATAAGTAGTTAAGTCTTATGAAAGGTAAATGGTCTAATAGACCAATCAAATGCTTTGAACTGTGAGTCACATTCAAACACATGGGGATTCAGTGTCTCGTCTTTACCTCCTGAGTCATAGCGGTAAACTTTAGCTCATTTATCTTGAGATCTGTAAACATACTCTGATGTGTAAAAGCACTGGAGATTAAGGGCTCATTAAAGATCTGGATGTATCCTCTGGGGACAACCAGTCTTTACCTATCCAGCACATGTTAGGACGGCTGCATTATGAAATACTTTTAATAATTAATTTCCAGATTTGCATTGTTTCACATATCAAGCCAATTCAGATGTTTTTTCTGTAACAGCTGGCTGACAAATCATATCACACCAGAGGGAAATCACAGCATGATTATCATGATTATCACACACCTCTAAACTCAGAAACTGAGCCTGAAACACCAAACTTAAAATGATAACAACACTTAAAAACAAACACACATTTTCTCTTATATTTTCCTGCACGGTTTCATGAACTGTGAGCGTGAGGTCAGCAGAGGACGGGAGGCCTGTTTCTTAATCTCACTTCCCACAGATGTCCCGAGTCGGCTCCTCCTCTTCCAGTATGTGAGCTGTCAGGACTGGAAGTTCACCGTCAGGAGGAGGAGAAAGAGGAGGAAGAGGAAGAAGAGAAGGAACGGAGGGAGGAGGCAACAGAGTCTGCTAAAATTATAAGTAAAGGCAACATCCGCGGTGTCCTTAGAGCAAACAAACTAATAGGCTACACCGTGTCCCAGACTATGTTGAAGCCGAACATGTAGGAAAGTCCCTCGAGAATAAAAGCTTTAAGCTCAAAGCAAATATGGGATTAAATAGAAACAATTGACCAAGTTTTGTCTTTATAAAAACAACATCTAACTTAAGAGAGAAATTCAGTTGAGTTAATTCACTAGAGCTGAGGGAGTGTGAGGAGCAGGAGGAATGTGGAGCTGGCTGCTGTTTCCACATCTCAGACTCTGAAGTCCCTATTGTCAAACCCATCTGTGCTCACGCGTGTAACGCTGCCGAACACGAGGAGGAGACGCCACAACGTGTCGTAAAAGATGGAGGCAGGCCGAGCCGCCGTGCCTGAGATTTAACTGGCACAGAATTGGCTACACACATGTTTGGGAGCTACGAGTCCAGCACCTGTCCTGTTGGATCAGCTGCACAACCTGAGCCGTGAGTTTGTGTGTGTGTGTGCGTCAGTACTGTAAAGGTCAAACACAGCGGGGTTCACACTGTTCTGTCCTCACTCACTGTGCAGCAGTGAACTGAAATGAGTCTTTTTCCTCTGACCGAGAGCAGAAAGCAAAAGGTCCCCGGGTTAAAATCTGAGCATCTGCTTTCCAAGAAGTTATTTCCTCCCCGTGAATAAACTTGGCTCTGGGCTCGTCAGCACAAATCACAAGTGAGTGGACTGATAATTGGACCCGGTTTTCATTCCCGGGGAAATTCCTGTCGGGCCTCTGCAGTACTCCCTGCAGTCTTATCTCTACATGAACACTGTTGCAGTGCAGGATTCATTGAAAAGGAAAAGAATGTGTGTAGATGTTGACC
The DNA here is from genome assembly GCF_949316205.1 of Platichthys flesus. Classification (NCBI taxonomy): domain Eukaryota; kingdom Metazoa; phylum Chordata; class Actinopteri; order Pleuronectiformes; family Pleuronectidae; genus Platichthys; species Platichthys flesus. The sequence continues at coordinate 13,716,546 of NC_084948.1, forward strand.
TCAGTTTGAAATTCATTGTGAAAACACAAATCTCTTGCCAAGCTCAATAATCATAAAATCAAGATCATCACTGAGCTAATGACTGTATTTAAAACAGCCTGTATACAAAATAAACAGAAGGATGTTCTGATTATTCCAGAGGACTTTTGAACAGCTGGGAGACAGAGAGAGATATTCACTTTACCTTTTATTATTTAATGTGCACTTTCTGTATTTCTTTCCTTTACAACACAATTTCATTAATTGTATCATTACATTGACTTCCATAACATTTTAGTTTAGGCTGTGATTTTAGATATATGATGTTTAAATAAACCAAATAAACTGAATATCTTATTGTTAAATCTCACTTAAAGTTATTTTTTTCATTTATAGTTGTTTAGAAGAAATGTTTCTACATTTATCATGATGTATTTTGCACAAAAATGTGAGTTCAATCTTTTCATCATTTTAGCTCCATTTCCATTGGTAGCACATACAACTACAGTTCGAGTCTCTCAGTAAAAGTATTACGTAGCTTTACTGAAATAATTGTTTTCCTCTGAACTTTGAGATAATTTCTAAATTCTAAATCAACCTCAGTAATCATTTTTACAGTCTGTTCACATCTGGAGGAAGTGACTTTTGTGTCACTTCCTGTCACTGTCCTATTTGTTAATGTGTCGTAACAAGAAATGCTGACATTATCTCATGTTGTCATCGGTACAAGGGTCACAGGAGTTAAAATATCGCAAGGATTAAACATTTTGAATTTTAGTATCGACTGGTGCCAGACGTTAATTAAAAAAAAAAAATTACTTTATCATGTTTGTGTCTTACGTCCACACAACTGAAGAGATGATTGAGAAATGCCCAGTGTGACTGGTTCCCACATGAGGATGACCCAGTTAGGCCACAGTGAGACTTTGTACTTTGTGTTTGGGTTGAATAAGAGCTGCCAGCTGCCGAGCACTGGCATTAACTGAGGTGACTCGCTGGCATCAACAACCCATTAGCTTCTTGTAGTGCGGCCATGCCACACCAGCCGACGAAGTGAAATGAAGTTGAATCAGAGCTGAGAAGTGAGTGATGATGGAGATAAAAAGTAGAGGTAAGACTCCTCCTTAGACCTTTGCTCCGTTTACCCTTCCCTCTTTTTAAGCTACTCAGTAATCATAAATAACCAATCAATACTGACCAACACAAAACTCCTCTTTGTATCTTGGTATTTACAGAAACATCTTTTTCCACCCCCTGCAGCTTTGCTTTTGAACAGAGTGTTATTGATAGCGTTGAAAGCATGTTAAGTCAGGCCTGGCAAGCCCCAATCGGCCGCTCTGTGGAAAGGGGAGCATTGATATGCTGATCGTAGCCTGGCTGTGTCCACTGAAGGGCCGGCGTCGGGCACAGGGAGAGAAGAAGCATCGTCTGCCTGCTAAGTGAGACAGCCTTCACCCACCGGCTCACTTACATGGACAACAGTGTTCTGATATTGACGCAATTGAGACAATAGTCCGGATAAGACACTGACATGTAAACCTTCTGATCATCTTAACCCAAATAAGGTCATTCTCAGAATAAGCCATAATCAAATTACTACCAGTGGAGTATTATGCCCTTAGTCACATCATGAAAACATGTTTGCATAGGTATACCTCATATTGGCCTTTTAACGTCTTTTTGGAGTTCTCGCAGACATCGATATATACAGCAGTTCCCAACTACTTGATGACCCATGTCTTGGGTTCAAGTATAAAAAATATGAGAAAATAATGAGGATTTGAAACTTTTGCTAAACTAGAAAGAAAACACCCTAAAGGATGGAAGGTAGTATGGCAGTGTTGCACATTAATTATCAACTGTGTCAGCCCGCTGTATTTAAATTTTGTCCTGCCACAGTTTCATCAAGAACCAAAAGAGATCTCTAACTTGGTTTGTGCACTGTGCAGCTCTTCTTCTTGCTCGCTCTTGCCACCGCATACTCAAACTATAACGAGCATAAAATCATAAGCATGGTTCTGCTATGGTCCGTAACATTTTTGCCATCCAGGCGGAAAGTCAAAACTCATTCTTATTCAGAAGAAGGTCATTAGTCAGATTACTTGTGTCCATGTAAACCAAGTCAGTGACTCCCGTGACCGATTTGTGGGATGGGAATCACATGCCTTGGCAATATCATGTTAGTCCTAAAGATACACGCATGTCATTGCATCATGGTCGCTCCATGACAGGAGGAGAGCTAAGAAAGAGCTTCTGGATAGAAACGCTGTTTGACAGTGGAAAACCTCCGAACCAGAGCGACATGAAAGAGGGTGAGAGTGAATTCAGAAACACTTGTTCTCCCTGGATTGAAATATTCTCGTGGTTAAAGAGACGGAGGAGGTATCCTTGTGTGACCCTAATGATTTAGTGCCGGAGTGGAGTGATCAATCAAATCTATGGTAGATCTAAGTTACAGTTCTAGGATTATCTGACCCAAGTCATTTTAGGAAAGAACACAATAGACAATAGATCTTTTTTTCTTACTGGTTATTATCTGAAAAAGTCTGGGACACAACTGGAATTTAAACCAGTAACCTTCTGGTAAAGAGCTAACCATTGTTATCATTATGCCATCTCATGCCATATCCAATACATTCATTATCTGATGTGGCTGTCCATCTTGCACTTTAAGATTGTTAAGTGTGCTGGTAATTGCACCTCACACACCTATCGGGCTCCATCCCTGAATAGAATAATCAAAACCAAGAACCTTTCACAGTTTGCCTTGAGATTTTAGTTGAACTCAACAGTGATTCCGTTGCCCAAATGGGGGGGGGGGGGCAACAGGGCTACTGCTCAGACTTGTCGATCCACCGTGCTGTACGAAGGGTGGAGTAAACAGCGAGAGGATGGAGGGAGGAATGAAAACAGGAAACATGTCTGTTTGTGAATGCAGCAGCACTGTAATGCTGAGGTGCAGCAGTGGAAGCCTGGTCATTGTGGCTGAAGCACTGCGGGTGGAGGCAGTGTTGGTGCTGTTGTTGGTGGTGGTGGGGTGGGTAGAGACACTCAGTCAGGCTTCCTGTCTTGGCACACCCTGCACTGGCCATTTCCTGCCTGTTGAAAAATGCCCAGCTCCAACACCCGCCCCTCTTCATCTAAAAACCTTGCTCAGTCAACCCAGACAATCAGTCAGGCCAAGCTCCTCATTCTTTCATAGCTCTCCTATTTCCTGCCAGATGCTTCCAGGTGTCCTTTAAGAAAAACTATGCTTCAAAACAACTTATGCTGTATTCTCCCAAGCTCTGTCCATCAATTCTGAAAAAAAAATTACTCGACAGAGACCTGGGAAAAATAGTAAGATTTATATGCATGGAGTATTGTTATTGAAACAAAAGATTATCCAAACTAGTGTTTGGATGCAAAACTAAAAGTTCATTCACTCTTGTTAGCTCCGACAAGGAGTTTGTTTGTCTGTGTGTTTGCAGGATTTCGGCAAAAACACTGCAATGATTTTCTTGAAACTTGGTGGAGGGGTGAAGAATGAGCCTTTTGGAGTGGTTATGATTAAGTAGGCAGATCTAATAACTATATTTCACTTTCTTTAACATTGCGAAATCGGGCGTTTGCCTTAGCGGAGGGAGGCGTTGTCTGAGTACCATTGTGGTTCACTATGCATCTTATTATCTGACTATTATCTGCATTTCCACTGAACAAGGCAAATTGTTTCCATATAGCAATTATTCAAATGTCTGTAAGTCCAATATTCACACTTTGAGCTCTGTTTGGCCTCTACCATCTCCTGAGGGATAGATCTGGCGCGCTAGCTGTTGATTGGTGAACTCGTTGACGAGGTACTCTACAGTGACTTTGTAACAGCAGCAAAGCTACAGCGAGTAAAACCAAAACAATGGGATGAAAAGATACTATACTGCTCCACTGAGCTGTGGTGGAGTTACACCGAAAATGTAAAATTATGGGATTATTGTTTCCCGCAATGTATTTCCCCAACTAGTTAGCAAATATGCTAACTAATAATATAATAATATGTTTCACAAACTCAAAATACATTTGAAAATAAAACAACTCCCCTGATGGTTCAATATGTACAACCAAAAATTGACTTTTCCAGAGAGCGTTTAAAACAAATAAGCACCCTCCCTCACAACATGATACAACAGCATGAAAGGACATGAATGCTTCTTTTTTTTTTTTTATCAGATTATAAATTGAAAGACATTTTGAGCCCTAACATTTTCCAAAGTAACTCCACCCAAATCAAAAGGTCACTCCTGTGCAAAGAGGACTGTGTGTTGCTTGTTTAAGGAGCTTTTGCATCTGACACGAACATCCGCTCTCACAGACCAGTCACTCCACAGCTCTTGACAACGAGCCTGACTGGAAAAGATGGTCTTTTTTTAGAACTATTTTAGGCTATTTTTCCTGTGTAATTCAATGCACTCCAAAGGGAAAGACCCGAGTGGGAGAGCGAAAATTACAAACTCAAAAAGGTCGCGTTATGGAGGCTTCACCGGAGGGAACTGAGGCAGTCTGCATATTGTTCTGAACAGAATATGCATTGCAATTGATGATAATTCTGCTCATACGTGATGGTGAGACAGCATTCATAACTGTAATAATAATCAACAGCCTGAAAGCCGATGGTCTAGAATTATTTTCCAGTGACATTCAAGCCTCTCAGTCTGTAACCTGCTGCTTGTCTTCTGAATAACAGGGCATTTGGTGAAGCAGATAGACTCAGCGGGATGACACTGTCTCTGAAGGGCCCATTAAAACACGGAGGTTCAGGATATTTTGAGTGATTGATCTCAAAGCACTCAGCTTCTGTTCTTCCTGTGGGAAGAGGTGGAGGGCAACAGCTGGTTGAAGACACACACACACAAAAAAACACACACACACACACCTCTCCTAAAAAGTGTCCTTACTGCAGCCTTATGTGAAGGAGCCTCGGCTTCCTGTATGATCTGGGATGTCATGATCATGCATTATAAAAGCTACAGCCTCTTCTCTCATTACTCCACAACACACACATGCACACACACACACACACACACTAACAAACACACCACACAAAATCACAGTGTGTGTGTGGGTCTGTGTGTGTTCTCCTGAAGGATATAATGATGGATAATGTAAAGAAAACTCCAAACACTCTTTACTTCTTAACGTCACAGAAGCAAAACTTGTGAAGTGCTGTGAGATTTATGGAATCTGTGAAACAACCTTGTCTTTATTGATCCACATCTGTACAAATAGCACTAATAGTAAATGACTAGGATAATAATTTCCTTTATAATGCACTTTAGTTCAAAGTTCCAACTAACGTTATTTTCCGTTTCAGTTAGATTACTCAGAAATGTGATGTGAAATTTCTTAAGTGGCTGAATTGAATTTTCTAATCAAAAACCGTCCAAAAAGAGGATTACGGAAAACCAACAAATATTCAACTTGAACCCATTGGCCATATTTCGTGCTGGAAAGTCCCTCAAGTAAAACATTGACGTGTACTGCCTGTTCGATTTTCGTTTAGAGGGGTGGCACTAGTGTTGCCAGATGCATCACATGCAATCTCATAAAGTATTTGAAGATCCATCAGATTAATGAAGCGAGGGGGAATAAAACGGACAAACTGCAGCAGCAAACTTTTGAAACCGCGTTCACACAACACAATAAATTAAGCAAGAACCATAACCGACAAACTTGTTGAGTTTATTGTTGCATATTCCTTGATTTATTTATTTATGGTCTATTTCAATCATAACTGTCAAACTAGATAATAAAAGATGTTGTATTTCATTATCTGTATTAGTTTTACAAGAGAGTTTAAGCTGAGCCAGACCATAAAACAAGGAACGCAGCCATCACTTCTATACAGGGGTAATAACACACAGCTAGAATACATAATGTACGTGATTAATTTTTTTAATGTACTGGTATCAGATCGGTAAGCGGCCTGATGAATGGTATCAGAACATCTCTAGTAGCTTCTGTTTTTCTGCCTGTTAATAACACTGTAAACCTGTAGAAAATGGGCCATAAAAATAAAGTTTATAATCAAGTTATTTTATGCATCAATAACTTTTGTGCAGTGTGGGAAAATAGAGTTTCCTAGCGAAGAGTCTTCCGAGCTTTGTTTTCATACCACTCTGCCTCACTCCGTTCCAAAACAGCCAAAACATGGTGACAGACGGCTCAACCACGGAGAGCAGCCTTGAGGAGATCTGCTGAATCTACAACGCCGAAAGATTTCCCACTAACACCAAGAAGTTTGAAATAACCTTTTCAGCAGTGCAAATGAATGACGACCCACTGGAGGACAGGTTCCATCCCTGTACACCTCGGCCTACGCTTGCACGGCCCAGCTGACCTCATGTGGGCAGCTGAGTTGTACTTCACAGACCACAGAGGGATTTTTGTCCGGTTTCACTAACAAAACTGTGCATCTGGTGACTCTTCTTCACACCATCTATGTGACCTGCATCTTATATTTCCTCCATAAATGTCTCCGAACATCCCTTTGCTGGGGATCTTTGGAGGAAGAAAAAAAGGGGGGCTCTGGAGTGTGCTTTCATGTCACCCATACACCCTCCCCCACACCTACACAAGGGCTAAAACTACACCCATCCATCCATGTTGGCAGTGAAAGGCCGGTCTTGTGGCTTTGGCTTGTGTGCACCTGCTGCAGTGCACGCTGGACACTTCAGCCAGTCTGTTAGACAACAACGCATCATTCAGGGCACTCCGAGTCACAGGAGAAATCAATATTTAACATTTAAATGTGTTCAAATAACATTGTTGAATAGTTTGTATTGATCTGCTTGTGATGCAGACTTGTGTCTCTTTAATGTGTGTAACCCAGGTGGGACTGGGCAATAAACACTGTAAATAATAATGATCCCAATTTAACTTTCATCAATAGCAATTTCACAAATTCCCAATATAAATCAATATACAGTTTATATATTGTACAAGAACAGTGCAGAGAAATAACACATGATTGTTCTACTTCAGATTAGTAAAATGTTTTGCAGTTTATCAAGCGTTTCTCCTTCTCTGCTCATAAAGACAATCCAGTTTAAAGAAGAGTTTAAACCCACAACCTTCACCCAGAAGCAAAACTAATATTACGGTACTGTGGCCACTTTAAGGGAAAGAAAAAGCTTGAGACTTCTACTTTATTCTTGTAAAACTGCAACTTCACTGTGACTTCACAACCATGACTGTGTTTAGGACTGAACTGCTTGGCCAGAAACTTAAATGTTGCAATATTACAAGAATAAACCCACTGATGGTCACACATTGAGACGCCGTGCCTTTCGGTTTGTCCTCCACTGACATCAATACAACCTATTTTTGACATTCATGGCACATTTAACCTGCTGAACTTTATCCACCAACCTGCAGCAAGACACTCAGCCAAAAAGACAGAAAGCTGTGGCCAACAGAGAAAAAACATCTCAGACATTTTCTACTGTCCTGCTTACTATGAACTGTGTTATGCTCTGTTTTGTAAGATGAAAACAATACTGATCTTGTATATATTGAAGATGTGCAACGACTGACTTGGCTGTTTATGTATGAAACATATAAATTAGCCAAATATCTGGAGAAAGCCTAGAGGAGAAGAGAAAAACAGCTCTTTATAATGCTAAGATATTTATTTTATACTGGTTTATGAATCTACTCCTTTCCCTTTATCTTTTTTCACATGTTTTGCTGTACATGTCTGTAGGTTAGGGATGTCTGGTAATCCCAAGAAGGATGGGCCAAAAGCATGGAGAAGTTTTTAATGCTACTGGTTTCATCTTTTACTTAATGGTAACATTTAAGTCTGGACCGGCAGAAGCTGAGATGTTTGGAAGGGAAGACGTCGACACACAGCCGCCTCTGGATCGGGTATTTTTGGTCACAACAGAGATTTCACTGATTTGTTTGGCCTCTATCACCGGATGGTACTTAACGGCATTTGCCTCGGCTACCGTTGTAGAACGCAACATAGATAATCAATTAGAAGTGTTGCCGACCCTTTCTGCCCCTTGACCCCTCTTTGCTAACAGCTGTTATGTAGTCAAATTCTGCATTTTACAATAATACAAGTTATTGGTCAAGGCAAGGCACATGCCAGGTGTACGGGAGTGGTCCCGGGATGTGTCTTTTCAGGCATGTTAGTATGGATGGGGATTAAAGGATTGAAAAAACTTTTTTTAAACGGAAACGCTGCCGTATGGATGTAGCCTTAAATCTGCACCTTACTGAACCAGGAATCACATGGATATTGAATTGGCCCCTGCTGTAGAGAAACCTTTGATCACTGAATCTTCCACTAAATGAAAGAGGATCTTAAACCTTCAGTGGGACCCCCCCCTCCACCACCACCATTTAAGGCTCCTGAACCCGGTTTACAAAGCAGGCAGGAGAGGATGTCCGCTCAGCCCTTCTTCTCCCCAACAACAAATAAAACCTTCAACTTCTCTGTGGCTGCACACAACAAGTCTCTGCTTGCATCGAACACAACTTTCATGTGTCCGCACAAACTGTGTGCGTGTGTGCGCGCAACTGGAGCTCCTGGACACCACCCCCACCTCCAAACACACATGCAGTCCCTCGATGTGTGCGTGTGCGTGTTATTTTTGTAATAATGTTGAGCACTTACAATCTTACTGAGATCCATGATGGTCCTCGCAGCAGCAGCAGCAGCGGTGAGGGGATCCTCGCAGCCCGCAGAGGCCAGGAGAGGAGCTCCGCTGGTTTGATCCTGAACGCGCAGTAATTAGAAACGGGAAAGCGATTGAAGCAACAAATGCATTCGGGAGGAGGAGGAGGGGAAGAGGAGGAGGAGGAGGGGGTGGAGGGGCCGTTAGCTCAACATGTGTCCTGATTTGGTATTAAAATGCCGCTGCCCTCTCCTTCCTTCTTTCCTTCCGCGTCCCTGCTCCTTTCTCTGCCGGCCCTGCACGCTCCCTGCTCGGCGAAGACTCCCAGCATCCGACCGCCGAGGAGCTGCGGCTCCGTGAGGGAGAAAACAGAGCGAGAACTGCCGCTGATCGAGCCGCTAAAGCCCGCTCCTCTCCCCGCTGCTCCGCTTTACAAACCAGCTCCGCTCACGTGTATATGTATCAGGCTGAAGCCGAGGCAGGCGACACCTTTATTTTGCAAATAGCCCGCTCTCCTGGTAGACAATAGTAGCATGGAGAGAGTGGGACGGCTCAAAGCCGGGGGTTCCAAAGCTGGGGTCCGGGGACCGCCGGGGGTCCTGAGAGGGGAGGGGAGGTGAAGGTAGGCGGGTCCAGGGAATCAGCAAACAGATGAATTTCCACTGATGCTCTACTCTCTACTGCTCTACTGGAGTTAGCCCAGATCTAAAGCTGACACCAAGCTATATTTTCTTACATAGTTTTCAATTAAATAAAAGCAAAACTAATCAATTGCCAACTCAATAATCCTAAAACATATGGATGGTTCTCAGTGCAGTACATACCTCCACCAATGCCCAACAATCCCCTCATTCATTACATTACATGTCATTTAGCTGACGCTTTTGTCCAAAGCGACTTACATTTTTAGTACACTCAACATTTATGAGGGGCCATTAGGGGTTCAGTATCTTGCCAAGGACACTTCGGCACACAGATGGGGAAGAGTGGGGATTGAACCGGCAACCTTCATGTTGGAAAACCTTCATGTTGGAGAACGCCCGCTCTACCCCCTTGGCCACACCGCCCCATTCATCATGTCTTAGTCCTTTATGTTTTTCTTCCCAGTTGTATTGTGTTAAAAACTAAGATATTTAAATGTTGTGGCAAATATGTGGTCATCCGCCATGGTCCAACAGTCCCCTGATGAAAACACATTTAGATTCACCAGAGTCTGATTTTTATTTGGATTTGCAACAGACTTACTGCAGACAAACAAACAAAAACAACAACCTTGATTAAGTTACCAACATTTTTTGGAAAATGTCCAGGGTAAGTGATATATTAAAATCTCATGTTTCGGCAATATTTGGCAGCTCTTGCTTAAAAATGTTGACAGAAAATATTGGATCCTCTTCATCCTCAAAGTTTGGTGAGGATGAAGAGAATCTATCAAATAATCTGCAAACGAACTACCATACACAGGTGAAAATGTACTTTTCGTGGTGACAAAACCGGAAAAAAGAAAGAAATCTGAAATGTTCTATGAAAAGCTGTGAACTCATCTTCCTCTCAATCTTGCTCAGTGTGTTTGCCCCCAAAGTATCAGAACCAACACCACAAATACAACACACAGGCAGTACAAATGTTACCATAACCACAAGTGGCTATTTTTTTGAAAAACCACACACACTGTTTGAGCAGAGTAGCTGTGGTCTTATAAAACACATGTGGAGAAAGTTCCACAAAAAATGGGGAGAAAAGCTCACCAGGAGAGCAATTCTAGGTAAGTGATGCCCCCCTCTGGTTTCTCTGAGACCGTCAACAACAGTGTGGGTGTGTGTGTGTGTGTGTGTGTGTGTGTGTGTGTGTGTGTGTGTGTGTGTGTGTGTGTGCGCATGTGTGTGTGTCAGAACTTATGTTGCAGTCAGTTGGACCTTAACAGTTGTTTTATATAATGTGTTTATTATAGCAACAATTTGGTTGATTATGTGTGAACATGCCAGAAGTATTAATGTGAATTATCCATTTTAATACATTAACATGATACAAATGATCAATAGATGATTTAGTCAAGGTATATACGTATAGCTTGATAATAAATGATCATGTTTATCATGTAAAAGTGTTTTAACAGATAATAATGCTTTGTTTGCCATGTAGATTTTTGAGAAACAGAAAGACAAAAATAACCTTGTTTAAATTCAAACAATTGTTTTTTTTTCTGTTTAAAGGATATCAGCTGACGAACCGAGGCCGGGACACAATAACCAATATGCTACACATTACACCATCGGGGCTACATGTTATACCTCCGAGCTGCTCAGCATAAACAGTCTGTCTCCAGACAATGCCGGCTCTTTTCCAACAAGTCTCTTCACTTCCTGGTACGGCGTGGGCCCTTCTCCGAGAGCAGCCTCACAGAGCATTGCTCACATACAGAAGTCCCACTCTGTCTTTCACTCAACCACTCTGGAACTCTGATATATTTGTGATAAAAGTATAAATGTCTAACAATTCCTTCGTAGGAAACAACTGTTGCTCAGACAGGTGAAAATGCTGATAGGTGATTACACAGACGACCTGGTACATGGTGCAAAGTGCAACTGTTAAGTGATCTCATTGTACTTCTGTGTCATCTCCTCTGTACCTTTAAGGTGAGGAAATGATGCAATAGGTGAGTGTAACCTGGACAGATAGTGCCTGAGACAAAGGTGAAGTTTGATCGTCACAAACTGTGCCATGTTGACGTCACGTATTCTTTATGCGTTTGGATGTTTAAACCATAGGCTGTATATAAAGATGGACAAAATGACCAGAAGTGAAGGCAATGCTCCTTGATCGCCACTTGATGCAGTATAGGTCATAAATTCTACCTCCTCAGTGTAAGTTGCCGGGACTCGGACCAAAGTTAAAAAGTAAATGTACTCCCAGATGGTTTCAGTCATTTCCGGTAGTTTTTATCACACTGAAGTTTGTTTAAAAGTTAATTTTGGAAAGTTGGGTTTAACTTTTTGGGGAATGACAGAGAAGGTCTCAAACGCTAAAAAACTCTTTTAGATTCTAAAATTTCAGGGCCACGAACACCTAGCACTACTGTTATAAAAAAGGATGATGCTGTGTTTGTGCAATTGCACTTTTCAGAACTTCAAAAAAGGAGATGATGACAGTGATTGGTAGAAATGAGCTTTGAATAACTTCCATGAAGCTGTTCAGGTGAAATATGGTCTGTGTTGAGCAAACCCTCAGGTTAAAGTCCTTTGCGTTAAAGTCCTGAGTTTACGACGTGTAATTTTTCTAGCATGACTTAACGTCTTCTACTTGAGAGATCAATCTCCAACGCTACGAGGATGTGGTGTAGTGTGTATTATGATGAGTGGTGGAAGAGGGCGGGAAACAACAGGTCCCTGATCAACCGTGGGTGAAAAACTCAAATATAGACAGGCTCTTCATACGTCAAAAAGAAAGAAAACATACATCTTCATCATCTGTATACTGTGGTATCCCATAACAAATTTACTTGTGATGATTTTAAGTTGAGTTTCATTCTATCCGAAGATAGGAGGCTGAATTTTTTTTGTCACTTTTAATAGCAATAAATTAGCTTTTATATGAATTTTGACATGTTAACAACAACCCATGCATGGTCGGCCCTAATGCTGGCCAATAATTCATGAATCACTATTGTTGTGTATCATCTTTCAGTGGAATGATACAGGTCAAAGTACAGGTATTGCAATTTAGTAGGTTAGACATTATTTAAGTGTGAGACTCCTCATGTGGAAGCAGGCTGATCTGCGTACCACCAGCCTTACACTAATGATGCAGGCTTCAGACTGACTTTTGACCTCTGACAAAAAAAAGATATCACCCCATCTCTGTCTCTCTCTTTCCGCTTTACTGTGCTGTAAAACACAGAAGAGAGGTCCAAAGCAATCTGTAAATCAGAGCCATTGTTAACGCCGCCACAAACTCATTGCCGGACTTTGTTCCACTTACTGACCTGTCACTCACGTCCAGATCTTTTATTCTCTGGCCAGTCGGGGCAATGAGGCCACAAACCGCCGCCTGCTGTTTCTGCTGCCTCAGTGCTTTTGATGGTCGTGCTTCCATGCCTGCATGCTTGTCTGTGTGTGTGCTGCATGTATGCGGATATCCCTCCATAACTTCCCCAGCATTTAAAATTGCAGGAAGTTCAAAGACGGCTCAAGGAAGACTGGAGACAATGGGTGTGGGAAGGGGAGAACGACCAGGAGCAGATAAAGTTAAAGGATAAAAGAGAGGCAGAGGGAAAGGCTTGTCTCCATCTGCACTACTGAGTCTTGTTGTGTCCGAGGGCCACGGCCACGCTCCTCCCCTGAATTCCACAGCTGCCAGGGCACCACACAGCACTAAACCAGGGTAATGGAGGACGAGGGGTGTCCATCAGATACTAACACCACTGACTCATAACCAGGGGTGCTTGGGCCAAGGGAGGATTTGGAAGAGTTTCAAAACTTTATCAGGCAACTAGGGGCAACTGAAACGGATAATTCCAAATAGATAAAGTACTAATATAGTAAAAGGGGTGTGATAACTCTGAAACCAAAACAAACTGTGATTCCAAAGTCCAAAAAGTTTGTCCACTGTTACACAGTAAGGTTGATATTGTAGTAAGGTTCATGCTGTAGATAACAATTATCTAATACTTAGTCAGATGCTACAACTATAAACTGTCTGCTCTACCATAAGGCATCCCTGTTGTCACACTTTGCAAAGTTTGGTCAACAGCCAAACTTTGTATAAAAACATGAATGACACGTCTCCATTTCCTCTCACTAACCAGAAATGAATCCAAGATTTCCTGGTAATAAATGCTGCCATCTTGCACATGTGATGCCAGAGGGGGCAGAGGCGGTAACGAGGTCCCACAGACACACATACTCAATCATGACAATTCACCCTATTTTTATCACGTCAAATAACAAATTAAAACTAAACTTAGCAGATATATTGATAGGTATGTCGATATATCCCATCCTCTAACTGAGATTGTGCATAATTTATGACAAATTCGTCTGTCAGCCACCAGGGGGCCAACAAGGCGCTTTGTCCTCACTGATACAAACGTGAGTGACCTCCGTTTAAAGGAAACAAGGAGGAGGAGGGGGGCAGGCAGTCTAATTTTAAGGCTTTAATTATGTAACATACAAAGCAGTGTCACTCTCTGGCTCACACGCCTCCATCTCCCTGTGGGGGAACTGGTGCCCCAAAAGTTTTCTATAAGCACTAATTATGGTTCCTATTGGCCCAGAGATTACTACCTACACCAGCTCTCAAATGAAAAGGCTCTTCTGGCCCCGGACAGCTCAGAGGCTGTTTTGCCATCGAGGAGCGAGTTGGCATCTCCGACATATTGGAGCCTTGAGATAAAGATTATAAAATACACATAATACATGAAGAGTTCAGCACTGACTTGTTATTTGCTTGTTGGTTTTCTCAAAGCTATTGTGAACACAATAGAGGAGCAACACATGCCATGGTGATCCCCGCTAAACTCTAAATGAAAGAGTCAGCTGCTATTATGAGGCTAAACATGTCATTAAAAGCAGCTCTGTGTGCTGTGCGGCTGCCTGGTTCATTCTTTTTATAAACCAGTGTGGACACTATGTCACAGAGGGTTTTGAACACACCCTGGTTGTTTACCCAACTCAACACAGAGATAGGCCAGCACTTCCCAGAATCACTGTTTGACGCAACTGTGACTTTAGAGTAGACGCTGGTGTCTGCATTGCACACTGTGACGAAGAATACTAGATCAGGGTTCATGTTGAATGTAGGAAGGATGAGAAAGACTGTATGTAGACTACAGTGCAAAGCCAGTTTCAAACTTTCATTTTCCCGCTCACGTATGAAGAACGCAGCAGGAGATGGTCCGTATCGGGGTTGTTGTGTCTGGGTCAGGGTATGCAGGAGGCGAGACATGACATATAAACTCTGCCAGTTCATTCCTCTTGTGTTGTTCTTTCACGTAACTAAGTAGACAAGTATCCCAAGGGAAATACATAAGGGGGTCCGCTGCGCTGCACAATATATTCCATCATGCAGGGATTCCTTGGCTGTGAACGGATTGAGCTAAAAAGACAGGCGATGACCAGAAAATTAAGACAAACACAGAAGTATATGCCGACAGACAGTCGTTTTTTTTCCGTAGAGGAGGTGAAAGCCACTAACCCAGCAGATTTAGGATCAGATGAGATTATCTCTCACTGATCCCTGTAAAGTAGACGGCAGATTCATGATTCCTTGCAGCGTCTGCCACAATTCTGTCAAAAATCAACCCCCAAGAAAAATCAGTGATTTAAAGACTCAGGAGAAAACCTACGATTACACGATTACAGAAGAGAAATTGGCACCATCAGTGTCAGGGGAACATGAATGTGTCATGCTGACGTCTCCAGTCATGTTGGAACGCTGATATCGAACTTCAAATCAAAGTCGGGCTTGTTGTGTCTTGCATGAATATCCCCCCCCCCCCTACTGTAACGTGAGTTGTTGGCTCAGTTTAAAAGACCTGAGATAATTTAGACTTAGACTTAAAAAAAATCAGATGTGGGCCAAATTCCTCCTTTTTTTTTTTTACTTCAACTGCCACAGCACATGATCTGAGAACTGCATGCAAAGACATGTCATGGGAAGGAGCTATCACCATGTGATACGTTGTTTTCCTGGGGACCATTTTTAACACGACACACTTATATGTAAGTTCCCTGACAGTGACCTAGTGACCAAGCTTGGCCTGGGACATATTAAGAACATGCATGTGTCTTTCTCTCTCTCTCCCTCCCTCTGTAATCCATGCTGCTACTGTCCCGGATGCATGGGAGAGGTCTCCACGGATGCATGGGTGAGGGGACTGTATGAGACCACGTATGAAAGTTGCCAAAACCTGATGTGTGCTTTTAGGGGCTGTGCTGTTGACCCCCACCATCCAGTTTAACAGCCGCTGTAAAGGGAGAAGCATGTTGCAGCAATGTCGAGGCAGTTTGACTGCCTGGATTCATCTGACCTACTTTCTCACCCCCCCCCTCCCCTGCATGTGCATAGTCTACAGTGGGGAGGGGAGGAGGCTCGGACCACCAGGCAGGGCAGGAAGCAGCAGGCTCCACAGCCATAACAGCAGCCTACATACATATGTTCAAGTGGGAGAAGTCAGACTGGAGCTCCACGCAGTATTCAGTATTCACCAGCAGCCATAAATGCACATATAAGAATCATATCCTCATCTGCTCTGCTTTCAAATAAAGTACCTCAATGCCAATATCTCATTAAACCATCATCTTCATCATCACCATCCTCATCCTGACTGACTTGGGGCCTGACAGCAGACACTGACAGGGAGCTCCAGCATGCCTCCCTGTCTGGATTTAAACTGCACAAATAACCCAACAACACCGTTATCTCAACTCAAAGGGCCATTGACCTACATTTCAACAGCTCTTTTGTTGTGCACTGGACTCATTTGGTGTCTGCTGATCGCACACACACACACACACACACACACACACACACACACACACACAAACACAGAAACTCACACAAATACACAAACACATGAGAGAGAAAGTCACTCAGAAATAACCCACAATCTGGAACAAGCCAAGCACAACACAGCCAGATTAAAGCGTCAAACCTGGAAATCAAAGTACATAAAACACGCACAAACACACACGCACACGTGTAGAGATTGTGTAAATCTCACAATGCACTGTTTAGTTTTAGGAGCTGGCAGCAAACAGCTCTGACATCATCCTCCTCAGCAGGACCCTCTTCGTGCCCACGCTTTCTCCCATGACCATACTACTGATTATTATAATGATGTCCCTCTCTGGATCCATACCTGCCCCCTCTCGAAGCTCTCCTTCTCCATCTCCAGGCTGTTCGCCCCCCCGGTCCGTCGGATCACTTTGGGGATGGCGTTGGGGACTTGCTGCATGGAGCTCTTCACTCGATCCATTGTCGTCTGAGGCGGAGAAACACGCCACAGCGAGAGAGAAGCAGAGGAGGGAGGACGACCTCTAACGCAGGCTGTAAAAGAGCAATAATGAAACTAAAGGCGCGCTGGAGGATCTATGGCGGGCAACAGTCCATGCTGAGCTGGACCCTTCGCCCTGATCACTGGCTCGTTCGGCCTCTCCGTCCGACACCCAGTCACTGACAGCAGCAGCCTGAGCGGCACCAGCGTAAAGTCGGGCAAACTTACCGGAAACACTGGCTCACGCTTTCACAATAAAACCCATTACTTGTGCAGTGTCTGTTTGTAATGTGCTGTTTGTTTGATTTGTGAGAGAATTCCTTCGGCTGTCGCTTTTTGTTATTGTTTTGTGTGCTGAATGTTGTGTGCTGAGCTTTTTACAAACCCGCGGTGCAGAGTGATCAAAGCAAATGTCGATTCTATCCTACCTGGTTTATCTGCAATGACGATTTTACCTGCTGTCGACAGGTATCGACAAAATGGTCAGACCCAAGTGCTACAGAGCGCTCATAAACTGTTTATTAAATGTTTACTCACTTCCCTGAGCCATTAACAATAAACATCCCAAGAGTGAAGTGGATGAGATGGATGGTTCTCAAGGTAAGTGTTCAGAGTACAAACAGACAGATGATTGGGGTTAGTTGGTAGATGTGAACAATTTGTTGTTTTTGTTTTAAAGACTTGAAAGCAACTTTCTTTCAACAATATTTACAAACTACAGTATATTCTTATTGAGGCTTTTCCCCCCTTCGTCTTCACTTCATTATTGTTGTTCTTGTGGATGATGATGTGTTGAAGTCTAGTTGCCTATTGTGGTGTGTCTTTCTGTTGGTCACTATTAGCTCTGTAGTCATAATCAGGCTTACCTATTAGTAATTAACTCTCAAACACAACGGAAATGTCATAGTTCCCTTTTTTTTCTTGACGTTGCGAGTTTTAACTTGAATATTACAGGAAATTGTTGTTTTGATCAAACAACTTTATTAGCAATATAATTTGTACAAATTTGTAACACGGGGGAAATACAGAACTCACAGTATTTGTATATTAACACATTTTCTAAACCAATGATGCATTCCTGCACAAAACACACAACCTCTATTAGAAGCTTTTCATTCATAACGTTCCTCAGAGGATATGACTTAGGTCCCTGTTCAGCTCTATACTCAGGATGAAGACTGCCACTGATACCTGGGTATTTCTCCAGGCCTCCTCCTGCTAGCAGCCATTGGCTGCCTACTCCTGCAGGATCCACCCACCAACATCAGTACTGTGTCATGAATTAGATTTTCAGAAGTAGATCAAAAGTCTCATCATATCTTTGTCAAATCTTGTGTTACATGTTGTGTAATACTTCTCAAGACTGTCAACGAATATTTAGCTGGGCCTGGTGATTCAGACATGTTCAATCTCACAAAATTTTTACATTTTTTCAGAACAGTTGCTGTATATGAAATAGCAGAGGCATTTTGAAACACAAAAAGATGAAAATATGGAGATGCATAATTTTGTTTACGTTGAAATTATGCTTGTTATTAGAAAGCATAATTTAATATGCTGTTATATCTAGAAACCACTTTATGCACAGTATTCCGTGTTCCCAACAAACCCTAACATTACCATTCATTGACAACAGAGTAGTAAATACCATCAGCTCTGTGGAAGGTGAAGAATGAACAGGCTCTCAAAACCAAGTACAGACTGCATGCTTCAAGTCTGCCCTCTGCTGTTCATTCATGGAACCATAAATGAAATCTAGTGTACAAAGTGTTACCTTAGTAAATGCAGTGGCACATAAACTATATTAGCAGAGAAAAGACTGGTCTGGGACTTAAGAAAATGCCAATGATTTTATTTCTGTATCCTTGCAGTGAATGAATTTCATCCTTCAGTATTTTAAGTATTCCCCAATTGACTTTTGATTACGTTAATGAATGAAACAATCATGTTTGTATGAATACCCTTCTGATGCACAAATTGGGTCATAAATTACCGATATTCATTACTTGTGTAATTATTTAATGCATGAGTGTTTCTTTGGTATATATTTTTTTAAATAAATGTGTTTATTATTAAAAATTCTAAGTATTCATCAAATATCTTGTTTTTGATACCACAAATCATAATTTCCCTTTTTCTTTTCTTTCTTTATAAACACACCTGAATTTTGTGTTTCTACATCACTTTTACACACATGGATAAAATATAACCCATACAGTATGTATTCATTGATTCTGAGTCTGAAATCTCTGATGGTGAGGACCTAGACCTAAACTCCTGTAGAAACAGGATCAAGCTGGAGTTGTGGGTGTGTTTTAGAATCCAGCTCTCCTAACTGAAGAAGGATCCTTGGATGACATAGAAGGCTCATCGTCCATCTCATGAAGAGGCTATAAAAAGCTACAAAAAATAATGCAAAGAACGAATATTAATTCGGGTCATTATTTTACCCATGATGTGCTTTAGAAAGGGTTTGCATAGCTTGTGTATCAAGGGGTTAATGCTGGGCTCTGATAATCGGTGAGTATTTTGTTGGCGACTGCAATGCAATCCTCATTTTCACGCTGTTCAGTAGGTGGCGCTATGACCCTGAGTTAATTTTGACATATGGGACTGTTCAGGCCGTATAAATGAATACATGATAGAAAGATAAATACACTCCACATTGTTAAAGTAAATACAGTGTTTGAGATAATGAATGAATAATTCAAGTTAAGTGAATAGATACATAATACAAAATAAATAGACCTCACACCTCATTGTTACAGTAAAGTACAGTATGAGCACACTGAGGAGGGAAAAAAAGAGATTAAGAAATCTCGCGAGATTCTCGCCGTAACGAAGCACTGGGGCTTGGTCTTGAAGTTTTTCAGATGCATCTGTAGATGAATCATAACAGCGTCAAGATGTCGGGACGATCAGGCCGTGCCGAGACCCGGAGCCGCGCTAAGGACGACATCAAGAAGGTGCTGGCCGCCATCGAGAAAGTGCGCAAATGGTACGTACGCTGCGCGGAGGGCAACATGGAGGGAAATGTGTGATCAGACCGCGGACTGTTATCTGCTGCGTGAGCTCAACTAACTTCAGTCGCAAAAGTTCCATGATGGACGGCACTTTCGACCAATCGGTGCCCGCGGTTGACAGAGGAGGCGGGGCTAGCAGAGTTTCCCCCCCTCTCTCCGACGAGAGCTGTCAATATGGCTACAGCCCCACATGCTTCTCGCCGTGGTGCAGCCTGCTGTCACCCCTCATCGAAGCAGCACACACTCACACACGCAGACACACACACCTTCTAACGTTGTTTTCACACGGGAGCTATAAGAGAGCACGATGGGAGATGTGATCAGCTGTCGTGTGTGTGCGTGCGTGTATGTGCATGTGTGCGCGCACAGAGCCGGTACATGTCAGTTGCAGATTAATGCTAGTAAAGCAGATAAGGTGGTGTTAGAGCTAAACCCAGCTGCTCTCTAAAATCAGTCCAACTCATGCTAATTCCAGGGAGAAGAAATGGGTAACGGTCGGAGACACGTCCTTACGCATATTCAAGTGGGTTCCAGTGACGGAAACCAAGCAGGTGAGGGCCTGAAAAAAAAAATTGTGAAGCACAAATCACATCTCAGTCGCTGTTCAGAAATGTCAGACTTGTAAAGATGTGTTTTAGCCCCGGTCTCATTTGAGCTGTGTCTGTTGTCAGATATATCGCACCAAATCCACAGGTGGAGAGGTGGGGAGGGGACTGAAAGACGTGGTCCTGGAAAACACAAACTCCTTACTGGATTTTACCGGTGAGGATTGAGGTTGGTTGTGATAAAACGCCATAGCCCTTGCATGTGTACTGACAACGACGTAACGGTGTTGTGTCTCCAGATGAAAACAGCAACCAGAGCTTTCTGTCGGACGTGTACCAGCCCAAGATGGACAACAGCAGCAGCACCTCCAGCTCGCAGCAGGTCAGCCCCCCACACACGTCCAGCCTCCGAGCTGAGGACTCCCAGCCACCAATGCTGGGCCAGGAGAGTGTGGACGGTATGTAGACAGCTCATCCCAGCATCCCTTCTTAGACTTGGGTGTTAACCCCTGTTTTTTTGCAGTACTGCCTCCATGTCAAAGCGTCAATGAGGATATAATCTTTGTGACTGCAGAGCCGGTTCACCCAGGACAGGAGTTGGCTGACGGGCCTCCTACTCTCACCAAGGAGGACCTTCTTTCATCGGGGGCTGTCAGACGGAGCAACCAAGAGAGACAGGTCCACTTTCTGAAAAAGGGTTCAAGGCAGACCGAAACATTCTCCATCATTTCACAGTTGTGTGATGAAAAGCTGATGTTCAGGCGAATTATTGAACTAACCTGTTTAATGTGTTTCCTTTTTATTGAACAGGAGGAGCGGGATGATTCAGGGGCACCTCCTTTAAAGAAGATCTGCACAGGAGAAAACACTGTTCTCAGATAGCTCATTCATTACTCCTTTTCTCCAAGTGGACACAAAGTCTTTGTGCAGACCTGTCGTCAGTTGTTGTCAGATACGTGTTCAAAATTATTCAGAAGTTCTCTTGACTTATTTTACCCAAATTTTATTCATTTCTTTTCGGCATATTACTAAAAGTTATTTACTGCAGAGTCTTTGCATACTTTTAAACAACGTTAAAGTTTTGCTTTGTTAAGCTGCTTTCTGAAGGAATGGAGAGGATTTTCAAACTTTGAATGTCTGGAAAAAGACTTTCCCTCATTTACTCTTTATGCAGTTGACCGTTATTTTTGCATGTTTCTGTATCTTATTGCATTAGTTTTCTTTTGGAGATTTATATGCCATTTTGGTAATATTTCAAATGCGTAGCTTTACGCAGATGGATGTTTAGATGTGCCATTATTATATTAAACATGATGTCCTTTTGAAAACAGCTCCTCTTTTGGCTTATCACTTGCAAGAATAAAAGCTTTTTTGAAATATTTATATTATAATTTGCCGATGTTTATAACTGAAGGTGTTTTGTAAACCATAATAAATGCTACTTTCAATGTCAATTCATTGATGCTGCATTGGTTAGAATTTATTCACTGTAAAATGTTGAGGAAATCACTATATATACAGTATATAATGAAGGAAGGCCCAGGTAACCTTGTGTGTAGTCAAGTTACAGATGAAGCATTGACAGTGTGTTTGGAAATCACACAGAAAGATGGATCAATGAGGCAAAGCAGGAGCTACAGGCCTGTGAAATTAGGACAGTTTTTTAGACTTGGATGAACACTGACTTCATACATTAGTTTTTGCTGAGGTCTATAAGCCAATAAAACTTCCTCCATGTCCGGTGAAAACAGGCCTTGATTTAAACTAAACTCAAGCAGCTCCATCAGCCCAAGGTTCAAAGGTTTAAAGTCCGTCTTCTGACAGACTCCTGAAGTTCGCGGATGACACCACCCTCATTGGGCTCATCTCTGATGGGGACGAGTCCGCCTACAGGTAGGAGATTGACCATCTGGTGACCTGGTGTGACCAAAACAACCTGGAGCTCAACACGCTGCAAACAGAGGAGATGGTTGTGGACTTCAGAATGAACTCAGCCCCACCCACCCCCATCACCCTGAGATCACCATCATCTCCCAGGACCTCAAATGGGAGCTGAACATCAGCTCCATCACCAAAAGAGGGCAACAGAGGATGTTCTTCCTGCGGCAGCTGAAGAAATTCAACCTGCCAGGGTCAATGATGGTGCACTTCTACACTTGCATCATCGAGTCCATCCTCACCTCCTCCATCACCATCTGGTTCGCTGCTGCCACCGCTAACGACAAAAGGAGGCTGCAGCGTATCATCCGTTCTGCTGAGAAGGTAATCGGCTGTAATCTGCTATCTCTACAGGACCTGTTTTCCTCTAGGTCCCTGAGGCGTGCAGGCAAGATTGTGGCTGATCCTTCCCAACCGGGTCACAAACTCTTTGAGGTTCTTCCCTCGGGCAGGAGGCTGCGGACCATCAGGACCAAAACTGCCTGCCACAAGACCAGCTTCTTCCCGGCTGCCGTTGGCCTCATCAACAAGGCCCGGGACCCCCACCTGACTCAGACTTTTATTCCACCCCCACACCTCAAGGACGTGTTAAATTAATAAATTAACACATTATCTCATATTATATTATACTATATTACATTGCATATTGCAATCGGACACTGTTTACTGTTTTGCATTTTGCATTTCACTTTTAACTTCACTTTTTATATCTTTTATCTTTCATATATTTTTATTCAGAAATGTTTATTTCAAAATAAATGCTACTTTGTAAAATATGGGAAAAAAGTGAGTAAATAAGAAGTAAACAGTGAGTAAATATATACTGGTTTTCTATTTTTTTATTGCTTTTCCTATGTATGTTGTATTTATTGCGTTTTATGTTTCTATGTTCATTGTAAGCACCAATAACCAGAGCAAATTCCTTGTAGGTTTAAACCTACTTGGCAATAAAATACTTCTGATTCTGATTCTGAAGATATCGATAGGGGGACAGGACTCTGTAAAGGCCAGAATATACTGACAAAGGGGGTCAGAGTAAAGATGAAAACAGGTTCTCAGTGTAAAAGGGTCTCCAAGACAGCACCAGCAAGATGAAACCATCCCCCAGCACCATGGAGAGTCGACCATTGGACTATATGTGTTGAACCTAACTGCAGGTTTAATAAACCCTCATCCACACCCCTCATGACCTGCCAGGCATCCAGGACTTGTATACACAACCTTTCCTTACTGCTGCTGCACTCTATAGGCATAACAGGAAACTGTTCACCAAAAAAGCCAAGCACATACGATAAGATAGGATTAAAATATTGAATTAATCCGAACGGAATTCTTCTGCCAGATCTTGCTCCAAAGTTACAACTCCAAAGAACACTATAGTACTACGAAAAATAAGTATAACAATTAAGTGTAATGAGGATTAAGATGGGACTAGTTCTAAATTTTACAATACAAGTAAAATAAGCCACACAAATATATGAATAAACAAGAAATTAGACAAAAATAGAAAAGTAGTATAAGATGACATATGAGAAGTAACATATAACAGGATAGTGAGTGTAATATTGCACAGGATATTAATATGATACAGTACATTATAATGATGGATGTGGTATTGGATAGTGATAAAAGTAATATTGTAAGTATAGTCCATGATAAGGTAACTGTCATATAGTGCACGTTGTTTATATGAAAATGTAAATGTTAATTGAGGTAATACAGTGCATTTAATTGAGGGGGAAAAAATCGCAATAATAGCACATAATAATGAATAATATTGCACACTATATTAATATTAACTATAAAAACATGAGAAAGTAAGAGTGATCTTGCACATTTAACTAAGCAGTAATAATGCACAGGCTGTAAGTTCATATCGCACAAACAGTTTATTTGTATATGCCATGACACTGATGACCAGTTAATCAGGGATGTTTCATGGGGGACAATCCATGACGGAACAACCCTGTGACACAGCAACATTTACTGTTCCTACAAACTATATTAGTTTAAAACTCCTATTATGCACATGCATGTACTGTACATAGGACTACTTTGGGGCCATCAGGTTTCTAAACTTGCAGTCAACTCGGGACTAACAACCCTCTACACATTTTTATATTTAACATGTTTAACTGATAAACACACGGTGCCATAACCATTCAAACACATACTAACTATTCAATGGACTTTTTTTTATAGTGAGCTCTTTTTACCTTGCTTTTGTTTTAATTAACTATTGCATTGCTGAGCTGACCGGTTTCTTCATGTCCAACACCTTCATTGTACTTTTAACTCGATATGACTAATAAAACTAGAAACTTGAACTACTGTGTATAAAGTATCTTATGACGCAGCTGACATAATGTTTATTCAGTAGAATCAACTCTCCATCAATTTTTTCTCAATGGTCAACTTGAATAAAGCTAAATCCCCACAGGTATGTATATAATCGTACATAATACATAATAGAACATAATGTACATAATAGTCAGATGTTTATTTAATTGTCTCACCTCTGTTGGTTTTGCTATAGGTGCACGTGTTCCTCCTTCAACAGTGTCACTGGTCTTATGTCTACACACTGTGGAAACCAGTAGAGAACAAAATTCACTGTGCACGAACATATTTGATCATTAAATGTCATAATCTATAAAATCAGCAGCTGACCGCTTTTTTATGCAACGAGGGCGTGGCCTATGGGATTAGGGCTGAGCTTGTCTGACAACAGACAGGCCACATCAGCCAATCGCAGACCGCGTGGCGCCAACTGGATGAGGGCGCTTCATTGAGGTAACCAATGAACGTGGCGTGAGGGCGGGGCTTGCGTGCGACGCCGCTTGCTGCCGGGGAAACGGAAAGAGCGCAGGGTGTTGGGGACTCGAGCCGGTGCACTAGAAACTCCCGCCATTTCGGCAAGGAATTAACCTCTTGATTGATCCAGGCTACTTTTTATTTTTTAATGTAAATTAGGTGAACGCTGGTATCTGACAGGGAAAAGCCTAGACACAGCGAGCAAGCAGCGGAGTAACCTTTGGAAGGAAAGCGGGCCTGGTTTGCACACACTTGGGACTGAGCAGCGCGCCAGACCGCCCGCCGAGCGCATCTTCGGCTGTTGCCGCGAGTTTGATTTCGGTTTGGGTTGTGTATCTCTTCCTGGAAACCCGAAGCTAAAAGTTCACCAACTATCTCCAGAGGCAAGTCCAGCGAGCTGTTTACATCCCAGACGACGCGTGGACACCCTCGTCACACAGCTCCAGGAGGAGAGAAGAAGGATGCAATGAGGCGGCTGGCACTGTTATTGTTTTGCGAAGAGATAGCCATCCAGCCTGCTAGCTAGTCGGTTAGCTGCTACACGTTGGGTGCCGGGCCTGCCGGCGGTAACGTGAGCCCTGCTAACGTGACTCGGGACGTTTGGATACATGCTAAGGACATATTATAGTATATTATTGCGCTGACTCGTTGATAGAAGTTCTGGTTTTAACGTTGGCACCCGTGCCAGCTGTGATTTTGAGATGGCACCGCTTTTGGGCCGGAAACCTTACCCGCTGGCTAAACCGCTAGCCGAGCCACCAGGCCCGGGAGAGGAGGTCTACATCGTCGAGCACAGCAAGGAGGCCTTCAGGAACAAAGAGTATCCTTTAACATGGTGTTGATGCTCAGTCTGCCGGAGACAGTCGGCACGTGATATATCTGGCTTTGTCTGCCTGGATAAATTAACCTCCACACACTTACATACGCCAGGTTGTAAGACAAGCTAACAACGCTAATATATTATCACCAGATCTCTTTAACGTTTCCCCGCGTGTGCTCACGGAACACTGGGTGACAAGCTCTGCTAGCTAACGCACCTCTTTGCTAATCATAGCTAGCTAGCTCACAATGGTAGAGAAGCACATTTTAAGCGACTTTTGTACAGTTCGTGTGTTTAGTTAACTACACAGTTGGTGTTGACGGTCGTCCTTTCACTTTCACCCTCTACGGCCCTGCTGTCACTTATAACCCATAGCTAGCACAGCTAGCTAGCAAGCCGCTAACACCAGGTTTCCAATATGTCACAATAGCTCGTCGCCCGCTCTCACGGGCTGGAGCTAGCGTCGCACGTTAGCTCCCAGGCATCAGCTGCCGGTACATTTTATTTTTTTAGTTTGGCCAAGTGAGGAGATCAGCTGTCGCACAGTAACTAGTTTAAAACAGGTTTTGTAGCTAAGCCTGTTCAAGTAATTAGAATGAGGCGACTTTACTCGTTTGTTTATTAAGAGATGTCTATATGGAAACTTGAAACAGCCAGTAGGACTATAAAAGCTAACCGCGATGGATCATAGTGTCATACATGGAGTTAAAGTAGTTTAAATGACGCGATAAGCTAGCATAGCTTGTAGCATGTTTGGATGCATGACGTGACGGTCATTTTATCCAACCAACTGCTTGTATCTGACAGTTACATTAAGATCTATCTTCAGTGCTTATAGAAGTGGCCTCCTGCCTCATTTTACCAGCTCCTACTGTCTCAACTGTCTTGAATCTCTCACTTTATTGTTGTGGTTGTTTGTTTACAACAAAACTATTTGCTCGCATCAACCCAACTCAGGGAAGTGTTTACTGTTGCCTAACTTTATTCCTTAATTAGTCAGGACCATTTCCTCAGCATCGTCCCATATGTTCCCAGCTCATACACGACCATCGACCAATTTTTCGCTTCAGTGTCTTGCCCAAGGACACTTCAGCATGCACAGGACAGAGATCAAATTGCCCTCTATTAGTGGAACACCTCTATTAGTGGACCACCTGCAAATTGGTCAGCACCCTGCGTGTTTGTTTGTCATCATGAGAATGCAAATTAGTAAACTGTGTTAATTGTTTCCATGTGATTATTGGAGTTTACCTTGACCAACGTCACTACAGAGAGTATGAGGCACGCTTGGAGAGGTACAGTGAGCGTATCTGGACATGCAAGAGCACTGGAAGCAGCCAGCTGACGCACAAAGAAGCATGGGAGGAGGAACAAGAAGTCACCGAACTGTGAGTATCACACCAACATTAACATGTTCACAGATCCATACGGCCATCGAAATAAGAACCATTTGTGGAATTGCAGTCCACAGTCATTACACATTCATATCTATTCAGACATACAAGCTTTGGTTGTTATTAAACAGTAAACATTTGTTGGTTATTTAGATGCACTTGCACAACCATACAAGTGTGCTTCTTTTATTGAAGCTTGTTAGTATTATGAAAGAGACATTATCCCACAGTCAAGGTCACAAGGCTTGCTGCTTTGCTATGATTGGATAGATCTGGTGCTCCTCCTCTTATTCTATTTAGAGGGTGTGTGTGTGATTGAGTCATCCTTGATTCTGCAATGTCCTGGTGAGAGTTTACTTATTCTGATGTGCAAAGTTTAGACAAAATATTAAATTACATCTTTCAATTCATTATTTACAGCCAGGTGTACTTTTGCTGTACTGTGTATGTGCTGTCAGGAAGGGGAAGGTGACCTAAACCATACAGGTGAACCAAAGAGATATCACAGCAAAGACGGGGCAGAACCCAGTAGAGCAGTGCACAGCTGTCCAGATCCAAGTCACTCATGATCACAGGATGCACTTAAGCCCCGTCTAATAATATCAGACCAGAGATTTAACTCCCCCTGCTGGCCACTCTCATGCCTTTGTTGTCCTGTTATGTAATGCTGTGAGCCCTGTGATGACTGCAGGGCAGAAATTTGAATGTGTGAATGAAATGTTGCTGTGAATAGAGCACATCATACCCATGAAAAAATTCAGATAATGTCCAACATGGCTAAACTCTTGGTAGCCAAGCTGGTTTTTAATTGATGACAGAACATTAACAACAATCTCTAAGTTTATATGTGAGACAAGCAAAACAATAGTAGTGCTAAAATTGTTTTATACTCTGGTTATATTAACTTTATTGTACTAATTGCTCCTTGTGCTCTATTTGAAGGCTTCAGGAAGAATATCCCCCGTGGTTTGAGAGGCCCGTCCTGGAGATGATCCACCACAACACTGTGTCTTTAGACAAACTGGTGGAAATGGCCTGGGTTGAAATCCTAACCAAGTATGCGGTTGATGAGGAGTGCGACTTCCTGGTTAGTTTGACTCCTAACATTTCTAAACTTGTGTCTAATGTAGAGCTGTTGCATAACTTTGTATTTTGATCCTGTAATGTCTTCTACTGGAATCACACCCATAGCATTAGCAGTATGTTAATATGTTGCAATCACTGAACTGCTTCAGGCATTGTCTTTAGAGAACCAGAAAACGTTTTCTTCCATTAAGCCTAACCAACTAATAATATAATCTTAAACTTGTAGCTGACTTTGTACCAAAGCAGACAGTATGGGTTTGTATTTATTTTTTCCTTCACTCGCAGTCATCTGTTTCAGCTGCTTTCACCCGATTATAAAAACACTGCAGACTCTTTGCTAAAAATGTAATGCATTAGACAAAACTGCAAGAAATCTTAATGAAACCCCTTCTAGTGATAGAACAGTGGTAAGCATTAATTTGATCGGAAACTTCCTGAATTTTTTTTTTCTGTAGGTGGGGAAGGACAAAAGTTTGCAAGTGAAGGTGGTGAAGATCCACCCTCAAGAAAACCCGGAAGGCGAGGCGGGGGAGAAGAAGCTTGAAGGGGCCTGCGACTCTCCATCCAGCGACAAGGAGAATGCAAGTCAGGAGAACCAGAGAAAGGAGCCTGCTCCCAGAGAGGACGACAACAGGAGGGAGAGTCTCAGTGAGTCCCACTTAATAAAGTTACAATCAGAGTTTTAGACTTTCCTCTTAATATCTTCTTTTAAAATAACAATGCTTCACTTCCTATCAGGTGACAGAGCCAGACGTTCTCCAAGGAAACTTCCCACTGCAATGAAGGAGGAAAAGAAGAGGTGGGTTATGCCCAAATTCCTTCCTCTCAAGTACGACGTGAAGCTCATCAGCGAGGACAAGGTTTGTATCCTGTCTTCAGCAGTCAACAAATGTTTAGATGCTTTTTCTAATAGTCTTCAACTGATAAGAATTATCTCTGCTTTTATTTTTCTTTTGACGATTGTTCATTATTGATTAAAGACATTTGAATTCTTTCACTCCTGCTATAGGTGATCAGTGATGTCCCTGTAGACAGTCTGTTCAGAACAGAGCGCCCTCCAACAAAGGAGATCATGCGCTACTTCATCAGACACTATGCGCTGAGACTGGGCATGGGGGAGAGCGCTCCCTGGGTGGTCGAGGATGAACTGGTGAAAAAGTTTAACCTGCCAAGCAAATTCAGCGACTTTCTTCTTGATCCACACAAGGTAATTCATCCGAGGCCTTTTTCGTGATGTGACTGTTTTTAAAACATTGCTTGTTTTTTGCTCACGCTCTTTTTTTTCGCTACAGTTTTTAGCAGAAAATCCCTCTGCGAAGCGTAAGAGCTTGACATCTCCAGAAGGTAAAACTAGCAAGAGGCTCAAGAACTCTGATACGACAGGAGAGGATTCAGGAAGCGAGATGGGAGAGAAGAAAAGGAAAAAGAAAGATGCTTCAGGCCTACCCCTTAGTCCCACCATCTGGGGCCACATGCAGGTTAGTGGTCTTCTAGGCAAAAAAAACTTTAAAAATACTGCTTAATTATAATGAGGTTTAATTAATGAGGTCATGTTATCTGTATTTTAGAAAATAAAAATGAATGGCTCACCGCTGAAGGTAAAGAACTCAGGAAGTCCAAAGAAAGGTGAAGGCAAGGGCTCTGCGCCCTCTACTCCCAAATCAGGCAAGAAGTCTGGAGACAAGAAAGAAGGAAAGAAAACCGGAAAGAGCGGCGATAAGAAGCTCGGTGTTCTCAAATCTTCTAAAAAGGATGGCAAAGCTGGTGGCAAGACACCGAAGATGAAACAGATGACTCTGCTGCATCTAGCTAAGAGCACCTCTGCAGGGAGCCCGAAGAAGAGGGCCCGGAGCACAGGCATGGGTTCACCTAAACTGGGGAAGCCACTGCACCCCATGGCTCTCCACCTCCTCCGCTACTACAAGGAGCATAAGGGAAAAGATGACAAAAAAACGTCCCTCTCGTCTCTCATCTCCAAGGCTGCAAAGACCTTATCCCCAGATGATCGCGGCCGTCTCCCGGAGGAGCTCAAGGAGCTTGTGCAGAAACGCTGGGAGGTGCTTGAGCAAAAGAAACGCTGGGCAGCCATGAGCGAAGAGGAAAAGGAGGAAGAGATGAAGAAGCGGCGGCAAGAAGTCAAAGAGAAACTGCGGGAAAAGGCTAAGGAGAGACGGGAGAAGGAGATGTTGGTCCGCCGCGAACAATCACGTCGATATGAGGACCAGGAGATTGAAGGCGGCCAAACCCTGCCGGTGTTCAAGCTTGTAGACATGCCTGAGGGTTTGCCCAACACCTTGTTTGGAGATGTTGCCATGGTCGTGGACTTCCTCAACTGCTATGCTGGGTTGCTGATGCCGGACGATCAGTATCCCATCACAGCACTGGCTCTGATGGAAGCGGTGGCTGGGGAACGGTCTGGCTTCCTCTACCTGAACCGCGTGCTCGTAGTGCTGCTCCAAACGCTGCTGCAGGATGAGCTGGCAGAGGGCTACAGCGAGCTCGATATGCCCTTATCTGAGATCCCTCTCACCATGCACTCTGTCTCAGAGCTGGCCAGGTTGTGTCTGCGCCCCTGTGATGCTCATGGCGAGGAAAGTGGCCAGGGCTCCGAGGACTCAGGACCCATGGGGGGTTTTGATGATGTGGTGACAAGCGAGTTCCTGGAGAAGCTTGGTACAATTGAGGTGTTTGAGCTGGGCGCCGAAGAGAAGGTCAGCCTGCTGGTGGCACTTTGCCACCGCATCCTCATGACCTACTCAGTGGAAGACCATGTCGACGCAATGCAGCAGCGGTCGGCTGAGCTGTGGAAGGAGCGCCTGGCCATGCTGAAGGAGGCCAATGATCGCAAGAGGGCTGAGAAGAATAAGCGGAAGGAGTTGGAGGGCAAAGGTAGATGACCATCACCATAGAGCTTTAGCTGTGGAATAAATGAGAAGATTCAATACTGACATTGTATTATTAATACACAGGGTTTCTTTTATTCCAGACTCAAATGTAAATGCAAGTTGATAAAAATAAGTCTTTTTTTTTTTTTTTCCTCTTGTCTCTAAGGTGAGAAGAAAAGAGATGGTATTCTTAAGAAGGAGGTCAAAAAGGAGGTAAAGTTGGAGCTGGAGTCAGAGGACATGATCAGCTCAGTGAAGAGCCGGCGACTGATGTCTATGCAGGCCAAGAAGGAGAAGGAGGAGATGGACAAGCAGAACAAAGGTAAACGCCATAGCAAGTTGTGGACCAGTTAAATGTGACCTTTTCAGAAATCACATTAACAAATGCTTTGTTGGTTTGTTCTACTGTTCTACCATCTACTGTCAATGGGACAATTTTGATTTTTCAGAAATTCATAGTCTGTCCATCTATAGGATCTTTTAGTAATTTCAGTCACTGACAGGAAAGCAGGACAGGCAATCATTATTATAGTTTTCTCTGGAAGTATACCTCACTCTGTGACTGTATCCCACTGAATCCAGAGCGCATGGAGAAGGAAGCTGAAGAGGAGAGGATACGTAAACAGAGGGTTTCTCTAGAGAGAGCCTTCCAGGATGGAATCGCCAAAGCCAAACTCATCATGCGCAGGGCGCCACTGGGCACAGACAGAAATCATAACAGGTGTTTACTGCACAGTAATAGATTTTGTACATATACCGATTTTAATAGATTCACTCATTTTAACCTTCAACACTTTCTTCTTTTTCTTCAGATACTGGCTTTTCTCAGATGTTGTTCCTGGTCTCTACATTGAGAAAGGCTGGGTGCACGAAAGCATTGACTACAACTTCACCCCTCCGCCTGAAGAAAAACCAGCTGAGCCTGAAGTGGAAGAGGAGGAGGATGGTGAGTCAGCAACTACTAATGAATCACAAGGTACAATATTTCAAAATATATGAATTTTTCTTAATGAATAATGGTGCTTCCCTTTCTTTATATGTTTCCATTTGTTTGCAGGTTTTATAAACATAGTTGAATTTATATTTATAATAACTTGCTTAGTTATACAAATTTGTTTATATCTTTTTTTTTTATTTATATTTAAAATGTTAAATTTTTTTTTTTTTGTAGAAGCTGAAGGAACTGAAAAGGACGATGGCAGCATAGATGGTGCTAATAGTGAAGGAGCCCAGCAGGGGGCGGCACCTGACGTCTGTATAGAAACCACAGTTCCCAATCAGGGACAGAATCTCTGGTAAGAGCTAAGCTGTCCTGTTCTTTTTTCATTTTTTTTTTCTCTTTCATTTGATTAATTTTACTTCCCTTTCATCTTATGCTGTCATTGCCATATTCAAACTTTTTATATCCTTTTTTTAACCAGGTTCATATGTGACAACGCAGCTGAGCTTGATGAGCTGGTGGAAAGTCTTCATTGTCAGGGAGTCAGAGAAAGCGAACTGAAGGCAAAGATACAAAACAGGTAAAAACATTGTCGCTATAGAACAAATTGTTCAAGTTGTGCGTAACAAGGTGAAAAAGAGAACAAATATCTCCCGGGGAAAAAGCTGTGACACAAACAAAGACATCGATGAAGGTGTCAAGCGAGTTTGTGGTGGTAAGAGCCGGCACCTGCGAAAATCACTTGATCTAGGGAGCAGAGTTAATATGTCACTTCTGACATCTGCTTGCTGCACCCGGCTCCTCCACCTCTTGCCTGAAGATTGAAGGCGTCTGTGCAGAAAACCTGTTTTTGTGCATGTGTAAAAGGCAAACTCAATAGCCAAGTCTCCGTTTTTACCCGGAGGTGATGTCTGAAAAAGGATTAAATGTTAAATATATCTCTCCCTTCCTTGTGTAGGTATCAGGACATCATCCACTCCATCCATTTGACCCGCAAGGGCAAACCGGGCCTCAGGACTTGTGATGGCTTCGAAGAGCTGCTGAAATACCTGCGCAGTGACATCCAGGAGGTGGCTTCACGGCTCCATAAGGGAGGTCTGGGATACTTGGAGGACAACGTAGACATCGAAGAACAGGTGACTGGTTTGTCTCATTTCAATATTGGTATAGTTAAGATGTCGACTGCTTGTTCACCCATCCCTTTAACAGCACCCTTATCATTCTTACTCTTTTTTTACAAGACCAACATAAACAAAATACGATTTTATTTTGATTGAGTTTCAACCTGCCACTGTGTAAACCCAAACCTGAAACTGTAATTCATAATTTTGTTAATCTTCTGTACACAGTTGAAAGACACAGAAAGTTTGAAAGACTTTGGCGAGTGCATCATCACCATCCAGGCCTGTGTAATCAAAAAGTTCCTGCAGGGATTCATGGCCCCTAAGCAGAAAAAGAAGAAAAGGCAAGGAGGCGAAGAAAACAGCAAGACCGAAGAGGTGGATGAGGAGAAGAGACTGGCAGAGGAGGCCAGGGTAAGAGAAATAATTAAATAGTTTTTATGAACTTGTTTTTCTGAGTTTGTGTCATCAAAAGTGAATTGACTGGTGTAATAATAAGGTCCGTTGCCATATCAGTTTGAACTATTGTTAACCACTTTAATCATCAGAGCTCTCATCTGTGGGAATTTTAGTTTATTGACCATAGATGTTATTGTTTTATCCTTTTGTGGAGCACTTTGTTATTGATTGTGAAGAAAAGTGATATATGAATGTAGCTTATTATATATCTATTAATATTACTACATCACTGAGTATACAGTAACTGTATAAATGTTGCCTGTTAATCTTTGGTTATGTTGACCTTTTTCCTCATAGGTAGCCACGGCGGTAGAGAAGTGGAAGACGGCGATCCGAGAGGCCCAGACCTTTTCACGCATGCACTTGCTCCTGGGAATGTTGGACGCTTGCATCAAGTGGGACATGTCTGCTGAGAACGCTCGCTGCAAAGTCTGTCGCAAAAAAGGTAACGAATGACCTCACCTGCCTTCTCCATCAGAATCTCAGCCCCACAGGTTATGTTCTGTGTTTTCACTGTCCTTACAATTGGCTTAAAATCACAGTAACATGATGAACTACAGTAACATAGTCAGCTCCAATTCTGTCGGATTTTCCTTATTTATGATGTTCCAACTGATTTGCGTTTTTTTAGTTTTAAAGCAAGCATATAAACACGGTCAGTCTGTACAGTGAGTGAAAACATCGCCAAGCAGATCAACATAAAGATCTGGCAGCTCCGCTCCCCATCAGGTGAACCTGTAGTGATAAGATGATGGTAAACACTCAGTTTCATGCACAGCAAAAGGGGCCACAAAAATAACCCTTTCAGGAAGTTAAGACCTGGACAAGTAAGAGTGAAAGAATGAAAATGTGGAAATATTGAGAAAATATCACGGGTCAAACCAAATGGATTAAAAAAAAAAATGCCTCTTCTAAAGTTATATTTTCATTAATACTAATTTTGTCCAGGTGAGGATGAGAAACTGATCCTCTGTGATGAGTGTAACAAGGCCTTCCACCTGTTCTGCCTGCGACCGGTACTCTACCGAATCCCCGCTGGAGAATGGAGGTGTCCCGCCTGCCAGCCCACTGTGGCCAGACGAGGCTCTCGTTCAAGGTAACTGTCTGTCCTCACGATATTTGTTTTGGTACGTCTGTTCTCCATAGTCCATACAAGATGTTGTATTACTGTGAGGTTATCCACAAGGGTATTTGACCTCAAGACCAGTCTCTAGAAACCTCTTTAACCATTGCGCCCATAACTCACTGAAATGTGCTGTGGAGCATTTACATAAAACTACTCATAGAAAATAACTTCTGTAAAGGTAACTACTGAGTCCAAATCCCAACACTGCTACACCCCATAATAAATGATTGTAAATGAATAGAGTTTGATAATACGTTAGCTATTCTGTTTTTTTTGCACAGATTAAAATGTTCTTCTGTATCGTGATAACATTTTGTCTTAAAATAAGAGCTGCTGAAGTACTGCTAGTTTGACAGAAGCCAGGGCAGCAAATTCATTGCCCTCTTTGTTCAATGCACCCCAACATTGGGAAACTGGTGAATGGAGAAGAACCCACTATTACTTACTTGACCCGAGTGGCTCAATTAAACTAACCATAGACAGCAGAACAGGACAGGTGTGCGTGTGGCTTCTCAGAAACCAATGTTTGAATACTTTTTTCTGAACAGTCAAACCTGCCCCTTTCAAACTACAGACCATCTTTGTCAGTTGTCTAAGATTTCCGAATGAAAATCTCTCTGTTGCAGGAACTATAACCAAGACACAGATGAAGAAGAGGATGAGGAGGATTCTGAAGAGGAGGACTCTGATGAAGATGAAGATGACGAGGAGGACAATGATTACAAAGCTATGGGTCACACCTGTGAGTATCGAGGAGAGGAAATGAAATCCAGGTTTCACAATATTGTCT
This sequence comes from Platichthys flesus, assembly GCF_949316205.1. Lineage (NCBI taxonomy): Eukaryota > Metazoa > Chordata > Actinopteri > Pleuronectiformes > Pleuronectidae > Platichthys > Platichthys flesus. The sequence continues at coordinate 13,752,116 of NC_084948.1, forward strand.
CATCTTTGATGATAGTTTATTTCATCAGATTTAGGAAAGAATTCAAACAGTTTCTCATATCACACGTTTCAGTGATTGTGATGAATATTATCAAAGGTTCCAGTATATCTGGTTTCCAGTGATATTTTATGTACCCATTCTAAACTGGAATCAGCCCTGTTTCTTGACTGAATCACACCTTTTTAAAATAATAAATTAATAAGATAAAGACGAGTCCCAGATTTAAAGCCTGATTTTGTTTTGTAGAACGTTGGTCCTTGCAGCTGAAGTATGTGAGTGAGGGGAATGCTGATGGGGAATTTCAGCCCCCGTCTCTATTGTGTGTGTGTTGTCATGTAGCAGCGCTCGGGTCTGAATGTTGCTTTGAAGCCACGTCTCACTCTGACTTCACTCAGAGTATGTGGCAGGACGATCCCCTCTGTCAGTTCCAGCCTGCACATCAACAATTAAGAAGTTTAGTGCATCAAGGGCAAATAGTTCAAGAGACGCTGGCACTGCCCCAAGAACAGAACATTCCTCTCATTTATGGACTGAGACTGTGATAGATCACTGACAGTGTAGGACTCAATCCAAAGTGGCCATTGATTTGTTTGGTCCACTTTAAAATAACAACATATCTGACCAACTAAACATTAATGAACTTGATTCCAGAAGCAGGACTGCAGCTTATACATGCTTTTAATCCCTCACAGTGAGACCAAGGAAGAAAAATAAGCAGTCCTCATCCCGACAGAAGCATTCAAAGAGCAAACCCAAGACACCGCCATCTTCTAGTAGTCAGAGCAGCAAACATAGGGCTGGGCCCAACAGCCCTGCAGACATCGACGAGCTGGTAAGTCGCCACAACAACTCCCTGTTACCATTTGTTGTCAAGTTTTCTTTTGAGAGCATTCAGTTTTTATATTATTGTTTAGTGATATGTGTTGCTTGTGTGGTTTCCACAGGTGCGGCAGAGTTCCCAGTCAGGCGTGCGGAGGCAGGCGCGGGAGCTGGAGAGGTGCGAGGAAATCCTGAAGAAACTGACAAAATTCCGCTACAGCTGGCCTTTCAGGTGAGCAACAAATATGTTCTATATGCTGGAAGATTCAACTAAGCAGCTTTTTTGAACCTTTTGTTTTTAAAAATTGGAGCAACCCCACGATTAGAGAAGTTTACATCAACTGGATCCGACTGTAATTTGCTCAAACAACATGGGCCTATACGTTTTACTTAGTGGTCTGTGTGAAACAAGAACGGTGCTCTGGCCATAATGGACTCTGCAATGAATTCCCTCAGTTTTGTATACAGTCAAGATTTGGTTTGACCTCCATATGTGAGCCAGTTGTCCTCATTCAGGTAGAAATCTAAAAATACTTTCAATTTGCATCAATGGTTATCATCATGATACACTGTCACCCATACATTAACCTTTTTACAAATAAAAATGGTCGACTAGTATATCTTTTACTGTGATGTCCTTTCAAATGCTTTATATCTCTAAAATCTGTACAATTTAGGCCAAAGGATATGCAAGTAAATAAACCATAATAAAAGTAATTAAGTTGCGCTATTAAAAAAGAGTTCTCAGATTTAGCGAAATAAATACAAAACATTGATCCAAACTTTCTAGCTATTTTATTATGTTTGATTTCAACATGATCAAGCAAACAATAATCTGATCTAATCAACGATCAAAGGCCGGTTTTCAGAGGATTCACATTAAGATGAATTTAATGTATTCAATCGTAATATGTTGCTCTCCTTGATGAGAGAAGGCCTTTGCAGGTTGATATATTTAAATGTGATTATTTTCTGCTTCACTCTTGAAACATGTTGATGTTACAGGTCCGCTCAAACAAAGACAATAATCATTCAGTGTTTATTGTAGTCAGTGACTACTGAGGAAAGCTAGATATCACAAATCCCTATGATCCTCTGTGTTTAGTCTAACTTTGCTCATGCTCTGCTCCTCTTTCAGAGATCCTGTGTCCTCAGAGGAGGCAGAGGACTACTTGGAAATCATCTCCCAGCCCATGGATTTCCAGACGATGCTGGAAAAGTTCAGCCAGGGCGCCTATCGCCACGGCAATGACTTCCTGGAAGACATAAAACTGGTCTTCTCCAACGCAGAGGAGTACAACCAGCAGGGCAGCACCGTGCTCTCCTGTATGGTCAAGACGGAGCAGAGCTTCACAGAGCTGCTCCAAAAGTTGCTGCCGGGTCTCAGCTACCTCCGCCGCCGCTCGCGCAAACGCATCAGCCAAGCTCCTGCTACATCCGAAGAAGAAGACGACGAGGAGGAGGAGGAGGAAGAAGAAGATGAAGAGCAGGAAGAGAAGCCAAGGAAGAAGATGCAGAACGGCAAATCAAACCGGAAGAAGCCCAGAAACGTACGAGGACAGAAGGATGAGGAAAGCGAGAGCGACGACGATGACGACGGCAGGAGGAGAAGTAAGCGGTCCACTGCCACCTCAGGCAAGAAGGATTACAGGGAGCAGAACAGCGACGGCGAGCGGGACACACGGAGAGCTCGTCCGCGGGGTGGGGCGAGCAGCGACGAGGACCGGTCCAGCCAGCAGCGACATTCCAAAAGGCAGAAACGCTCGTGAAGAACAGGGTGTATTTTGTCGTCTTCTTTGCTTTAAAAAATGAATCTGTCCCGCTTAGGACCCTCCCCTCCATCTTCTCCTCTCACAGCCAGCGGGGCTCAATCCTCAGAAGGACGTCTTTTTTTGTCTTCTTGAATTTTTGTTCATATTTTTGAACGACGACAGGAAAACTGATTTATATTTGTAATGTTTAATATTGGTGATGTTTTTGTTCAACCAAGAAAAGAGAGGATGGAGATGTTTTTGTAGCTCTTAAGACTATTTGATTTGACCTCACACACCTGCATTTTTTTTTCTATTACTCCCCATACACCAGGACAGTGTAATCAGAGCTTCATTCATAGGCTACATCCATTCTTCCACGTTCTCATTAAATGCCTCAACATTGCTTCAGATACGCCTGGCGTCCACAATACTCAGGAGTTTTACAGCTGCTTAAGCCGAAGTTTTAGTTTGAAAACTCTGGCGCTGCATTTTCGTCTGGACGGGCAGAAACGGGGATGTTTTGAAACGATGACGAAAACACTCCACCACTGGTAGATCGGGTCTTTTCAGTCACGAGGAAGCCCTTGCTAAGTTGTCTCCTATCCCTTGACCCGCATCCGGAAGAGAACGGTGAAGAACAATTACAATCATTGCTGACCCTGTTGTCTTTGCTAGCAGCTGTTGTGCAGCTTAATTCCGCATTAGTACAACGATACAACTGCTGACGAGCTATTATTCGAGGAAACCGCAACATTTCCCGTGTCCAGCAGCACGCGGATACCCAGTGTACTCGAGTGGTCAGGACGGAATCAAAACGTATTCGGAGCCTAAATGCTTGTGTGGACACAGATCACTTTCGTACGAAAACGTGGTGGATGTAGCCATAGTCCAGTTGTAGAAAGTTTTGTCGCACTCACACCTTTGTTACAAGTCAGTGTGTTTCACTCACCAACAGTGTTTCTCGTTTAAAGAGTCTCTGTCGACGTAGCTGAAACCCTCTGCCTTGGCTTAGAAACAGCACTGACCTCTACAAAACCACGTCACCTGTAAATCGCTCCGACTAATCATCTTGCCACCGAGATCATATTTGGTCAAATGCAAGTGTATAGATAAACATGGTAGATATTACTAGTTGTAGTAGTTGTTTTCCTACTCAGACTCATGGTCAAAAGCTGCGTCGAGGCTGCCAATCACATCAGTCACATGACTTTAATGCTAAAAATAGAAGAAAAAAAAATCATCCCAGCTGTTTGTGCCACGATAGTTGGGGTTTTGTTAAAAAATGGGACCCGACTGTAGTTTTTGTCTTGGTGCGTAGAGCGGACCAGCCTTTTCGTCCTCTGTAGTGCCCTGCCACTAAAAATGAACCGGTACCTCAATGCTCCGTCACTTTGCACTCCTCTTGTGTAAAGTGCACCTATTATGCCAGCAGCTGCAGGACCACATTTTATTAAAATTGTGCATTGACATTTGTAAACTGTTTAAAACAACAAATGTGATGTTTGTTAAGAAAAAATGGGCATTTTTAGAATATTTGATATTTTTTGCACATTTTATTTGGTATTGTAAGTGAGAAACTTGTTGATCGTAGTCACATCCAGTTAAAAGTGCCAGGTGTAACCGCAGCTCTCCTAGAAGATACTGAGAACACCTCAGAGCTGTTGTACTTTTTGTTGTCGCAGCAGAAGCTGTCACGTGCTTGTACATTTTGTGACGAACACCTAAATGACCCAGTGTCGTTCCTTTGTGTGGAAGAAGTGACAAACTAAGCGGGTGGAATCAGCTCCATAGAGTTAAATGAAGGGTCTTCAAGCAAGTCCTGGTTTGTTCACCAGGTGGTGCTGTCATCCTACTCTTTGTCCCAGCTTCACCCGCCTCCGCTGATGATGCTGCTGTGTCACCTGACTGCCACTGTGCTAGTGCTAGTTTATTTGGACTCCTCAGCTTGTTTGCTTTTATTGTTGAATCAGACAAAAGGCACTAAACTAAGTGCATCATCGGCAAAGTTGCCAGCAGATTGATGAGGCAGTGGTTGGTTTCCCCCCTTCTGTTCGTACTGTGCTGTTCTCACGTCTTTGTCTAGTGCTGTTATCATCGAAACTTCACTGATTACCTGATTTTATTTGCCCATCGATTGCGCCCCCTTCCCTCTATTTGTTTAGGTTCAGCTTTGCTCCTGACACGATTAACAATTGATGCATTCACTGTTGTGATTGTTGGACATTTCAACAAACAAAAAGGTGACTGCCCCCTCCTCTCTTAAAACGAGACCTGACTGTAAATGCTTTCTTAATTCTTGGAGGAACTGCTAAAGTCTTTTTACACTTCCTTTTTTATATATATATTTATAGTCTCTAAAGTTGGGTATCGGCAGTTTCGGAGGATTTACAATGTAAAGAATTTCCAATAAAGGCTATGGACGAAGACCGTAGTTCTCCCTGTTTTATTTTGTGTTGGGCTGACGAGCATCCCCAGGTCAGTCGAAGACGTGACATCACTGCCATCTGTAAAAACTTGTGAAAGACAATGAACAGGGAGGAAAACGGGCTCTCGGTGACCAAGCGATGTCTAATTTTGCTTTCTAATAAAATATCAAACATTTCTCTGTAGTTGCGTCTTTTCTTTGGAACATCTGCCTCCTCACACAGAAGTTAAAGCAGTCATCGCAGAAGACAGTCGTTGGGATGTCGAGCAAGATGAGCAACCTGGACTGAAGCTTCTAAAAACATTCATGGTTGAGTAAGGATGTAATTACACATCCTGGACTAAACTGATCCAGCTCTTAGTGTTTTTTGTCTGACTAAGGTGAAACTTCATCTGTTCTTTGTCAAGTTTTCACAGGACAATTCCATTTTGGCCCGTAGAAAGCAGAGGACACAAATGGCCCCAGATATTTACACAAGGTCATTAACATGTCTAGACAGCCACTGAATGTGATTTCTATGGTTGTTTATGGACCAAAAATAATAATTTCACTGCACTCAGTAGTCGGACCCACTTTCTAAGGGATCTCTCTCTGAAAAAATGTGCCTGACCAGGTAGTGGGAGGCAGCAGCAGCAGAGAGCCCCTCGCCTGACAAACACTGAGATGGAAGCACGAGGTTATGATGTATGGAGCAGAAGAGAGAGCAAGGAGGACGGTTGATCTCGTGAAATATCTCGCAGGGAGGCGCTGACAGCCTCTGAGCTGTCTGTAATTTGGCAACAGGTGTAGGAGCTAAGATGGATCAGAGGAAAGGTCAGAGATGAGGAGAGTCAGTGGAAACATAGCACTTCATTAGTGAAACATGGCAGCAGCTGATTTCAGATGCAATAAAGCTAAAACCATGGTTCACTTTTTATTGTCCAATAAATTTAATTTATCTTAAAAAAATGCACTGAATAATTTCCAACACCAAGAACGTTAAGTTGTCGATTATGTTATTGTAAGCAAGATTAATCGAAAAATTCAAAACATTGACACAAAACTTGCAGGTAGGGTCTGATACAGGTCTAGAAAGAGCCCACTCAATTCAGGTGCACATTCGAATCAGGATGTGGGTCGAGCTATTTTTTTCTCCTTAACCTTTCGAGAAAGGGAGTTTTATGCATTTTGGTTTACTTCTCAGGGAATAATTCATGGATCTTGATAAAAAATAAAGCATTTTTAAGGTACTGATATTTATGAGTGTGTGCAATTTGGTGCTGATACACATACAAAATCTGGATCTTGGCCTGGTGGATGTCTGCGCTGTCTGCGAGCCGTACTTGTTTTTTTTTTTGTTTATTTATCATTGAAAAGTTTGCAGACCCAGACCAGACCTGGAGGGAAATCCCAGATTTGGGTCTGTTGTGTTGCTATTAGGGCTTCACACACCTTAAGACAGAATGCATTGGGTCAGAGAGTAGAGCATAAAATCCACATTTTCACACAATCAGGTTAATTACCATGTTATAGTCTATTGTTTGTTATCAATGGTTTGTTGATTACTTATTTTAAGAAGTTGCTCAGTGGATAAACGAAGCTTAATGTAAACATATATCGATTTTCCCTTCACTAAACAGAAGAGAAGAGTTACCTCAACTTGAATATCTGCTTACAATTTTTCAAAAGTAGATTTTAGTTAACTTCCATTTTAATTATCATCGTTATGAAAATGTATTGTATGTGTACCCGTCTATTTTTGTCAAAGTTTGCAGATTCATGAGCTTGACCCACAAGAAAATACGTCTTAAAGAACATAGTGAGATAAGCCCTGAGGTGTTGGAGAGAAGTCACATATCTGTGTCTGTGTTGTTGTTGATAATGAGGATTCACGCTGACTCAGCCGCTGTGACAACCAGCTTTGGTGACTAACTGTTTTGGGAAACGCTGCCAAACACAACCGACTGTGCTTTATACCAAAATGTCTCTCTGCATGATTTGAATGAACTTCTGATGAACTCTGAGGAGTAAATCACTTCGCTCTTAGGAGGTTTAGTCTCTTCAGCGTGAAAGAATTTGTTGTTAAAATTGAATGAAATACAATACAGTCACGATAAGCTATATTAACTGTCTAGAGGTTTGGTGGGTCTACCAGGGTCTTTCCAGGCTCATGAGACATGTGAAGTATTGTTCGTTCCTCATGCGGTGCATCCTACGCTCTGAAACATAGCTGAGACGAGCATTAATCACCGGACTTGTACTCCCTGTGCAGGTCAAAGGAACCAACATGTGGCTCTGTAGCATGAAAAGGCTCCTGAGGATTTACATGTTGCAGGACTCAGAGGTGCAGAAACACTCCCTGTGTCGTGAGTTCCAATTTTCTCAGTATCTGATTTATGGCCACGTTAGCATCATACACTGTAAATAAAGATGGCGGACATGACAAATTGCCAAAAGTGAAGCCAAAACATCCTGATCTACCCCTGGTGGCTGGCTACAGTGAAAGGTCATAAATCCTACCCCCTTCGTGTGGAGTGGATGTGACAGAACGTCAACATTTTTCTCAGAATATGTCATTTTAGTTAGTAATTTTCTTGGTAAACTTGGTTTTGATTTGATGCTTTAAAAAACGGCGTTAGTGTGTTCATCAAGTAATGTCAGCGATGGATGACACATCTCTTCTTCCTCCCTCTATGCAGAAATGAAGCAAAAAGATCCTGTGTACGAAAGTGGCCATTTTGCCTATTTGAGTACTGCGCAGTAGCGATGGGAGGATGGTGTGTCAATCAGTCTCAGCTGTCTGTCATGAAGTACTTTTACTTTTAAGTCTGGTCCTTGTCCCATCATTTAACATGGAGGAGAAGGGGCTGATGAGCAATACCACAGCCAGCCACCAGCTGGCGATGGAGACACTGGCTTCACTTTTAGGGAGCCGTCCATGTTGTCCATTCTTAGATATAGTCAGAGTATATAACTTACAGACACTTCAATAAGTAAAGGTTATGTGAGTTCATATGAGCCTGATCGACCTAAATGCATGTAAGGAAATGGATCACTTTTCATTGTATACACATTTTGTATTTGTTTAGTCAGTATATGCATGTGGAAAAACTTGGAACTGTTGTACATGGAGCACATTATAATGTGTATGTATATATTGACCATGTCTGACACTATGAAAAGTATAACATCATACTTTATAAACCAGGCAACTCTGTTTACCTGAATTCGTTGTGTGATTTGGAGAGAGCTGTGTATTTCACTGTGGGCGTAAGGTCACAGTTTGAACCCGAGTTTGTCCACCTCTTGTCAAACAGCCAAACTCTGACATGTTCTGATGAACGGTTTTAACACAAGAGACACCTGACACATTCAATTCCTGTGAAACATGATGAGCCGTGTCAGTGTTTTACCGTCAGATTCTCTTTGACGTGTCTGGATGCATCAACTTCCACGGAATTCTTGAAAAACATTGTTAAGCAGCAGCAGCAGGTGCAAACTGTGGCCATGTGCAGCCTTATCTCTGAACCCTGTGCAAACTGACAGCAGCAGAGTACGACCGAGTCATCCACCCACTGTGTTTGTGTGTGTGTGTGTGTGTGTGTGTGTCAGCAGAGCGGCGCAACCCACCCTGCAAATATTTACCTCAGGTCCAAGTAAGCACAGAGGGCATTTGGCAATGGGGGAACAAGTGTGTTTCCCACTTATTCCACCAGACATGATGAGCTGTGAGAGAATCCAACACTGAACACATACACACGTATGACCACAGTAAAGCAGAAGTGTGTCATTGGATATATATACATGTGTATAGGCCGGATTCCCCCACACATTAGAGACTCCTCTACCTATAAAGAGGTGATGAAGAACAAAGGTACATAAATACATTAATCAACTGTAATGATAAATGAAAAATAATTACTTCTCACTTTTTGCTTAAATCCACTTTTTGCTAAATCCGCCCGTGGGTTAGAGCGGTTGTCCTCTCTCTAGAAGGTCGGTGGTCCATTCCCAGTCTTCCCCATTCCAAATGCCGAAGTGTCCTTGGCCAAGATACTGAGCCCCAAGTTGCCTTATCACTGAGAAAAGTGCTACACATAGATGCACTGCATGAATCTGTGTGTGAAATATATATAAAATCTTTACTGTAAAGCGCTTTGAGTCGTCAGGACTAGAAAGGCGCTATATAAATACAGACAATTAACCATTTCATATTTTCCTATTGATTTCTTCCTTGTTACTTTATTTCCTCACGTTGTTAAGTGGTATATAACTATTAGACTATTAGCTAAAGGTGCAGCTCTCATTATGCAGTTTCAAACGATGTAACCGACACAGCATTTACCTCCATGTGTCTTTGACGTTGGCATGGCTGTTGAACAATACATTAGCTAGAGGGCAGCGCAGTGTCGAGAGCTCCCGACAACAACCAACATTGCGACAGTGGAGGACGTTGTGATTATGTAGCTCTTAAAAAGGCAAAAGCAGTTGTGTAGTGAATGGCGTTGATCTGTGAGACCGTCAAATACATCGCAACATGTGGACGGTGAATTCTTTGTTGAAACTAAAGTTGTCTTCCTTGTGCTGTTGAGGAACGGGCCCGGTTTCTAGGGGTACTAAGTCATTTCTTCTGTTCTGTCCCTATGTGTAAGCTTCCCGAAGGCAGGCACAAATAAAGACGGAAAGAATGCAGAGAACGTACTGAACACGTCAGACAGAAACCAGCCTGTTCCTAAAATAAATAGATCAACCTTTCGGTGGCCCAACACCTTTCTATGTCACTTCAAATTGTGTCTTTAATACCTATGGTCTACCTTGGGATTAATCTAGAAATTTAATCTCTATCAAAATCTTTCAAAAGGTTATAAGACTTGCTGCAGTCTTTGCACGTGTCCCACACCTGGCCGGTGCCATCTCGCAACTTGTCACAGCGAGTCGAGGCTCTGCTGCTGGAGTCGATGTTGCGGTGCATGAAGGGAGTTTGGAGCTGTAAGCGTAAACCCCGATTTGTGTCATACCACTGCACACTTCAGAGTGAGCTCAGTCAGTAGTCGATCCCACTGGCAGCTGCAGGAATGCATACAGAGAAAATGAGGGACGAGGAGGGGAGAGAGAGAGAGCGCCCGAAAAAATCCTGACCGTCTGCCAGAACAGAGAGAAGGGAAGTAGCATAATCATTCATAGAGCATAAAGGATGACCTGGAAATCGTGTGCCAAAGCCAACTTCTATGACCAACGGCGGCGACATGCCCTCAATCTCTCCCTCGTTTCCGCTGTAAGTGCAAGGACAAATGATTGTTAATGCATTATTCACAAAACAGAGCCTTCCCCCCCAATTTTCTCCACTGATGTGCGTCCTCTCCCTTTGATGATATAACCGCAGCAAAAAGGGGCAGAAAAGTGAGGGAGTGCAGAAATGGAAGAGTTCAGAGGATGCCGTTTCTCCCGGGACCTCAGAGCTCTCATCCCAAAGGGGATCCTCAGCTCTTCTGAAACAGTTTGAATCTTCCTGTCGATCAGGCTCCAAACAGCAGCATTTACATATCAGTCATATCCCCTCCGCCATGACTGCAACCGTCAGTGCTGGGATACACACATGGCCTGCGTCCGCCATATCCTCCGGCTCGCTTTCTTCGAACGGATAAATGCAGGGTATTCCTGTGCATGCTCCTTACGTCTATATCAATGATCTTTTAAATTTAAACATTTACGTGAAGGCGCAAGTCTAAAAAAAGCGTTACAGGCAGCGTGGAAAAACGAGCGGAGAGAATAACCTCGGAATCACCCAACGATGTCTTTGAACTCGGGGATCCAGATATGGCAGCAGCAACAATTGGATGAGCGTGTTACGGGGGAAGATGAAAGGGAGTCAAACTTGTAGACGTAATAATTGGGCTGAAGCCTTTCATGATTCATACGGAGGCTTCATCTTACTGTTCAGTCAAGCCAGTGATCCCGAATGTTGAATAGGCTTATGCAGTATATCTCTGGATTCTTTGTAAAGCTTAGCAGTGGATGATAAAAAGCCAATTAACTTCCTCCGCTGTTTCGAGCGTTGCATTAAAACGATGCTTTTTCTTAAAAAATATGATAAAAAGTGTTCCCTCTCAACACAAGCACCTGACATAGAGCTGCATGCTTTTCAGATTTACCACTGGCTTTTGTTTACGCTATGCGCAAATGTGTCTTTTTAGAAATGTTTTTGAGAAACTTGCCCAGAGTGAAAGGAGTAGCTTGTAATACAGCCATGATAACGTTAGCTTAGCTTAGCCAGTGGAAAGCAGCTAGTCTGGATATATCCAACAATAACAAAATATGCACGAAATTTACGAGCTCAGTATTTCTAGCCTGCCCATTACACCCAGAGACTTAATGAGCTAATTAGTTAGCTTTAGGAGTGCTGGTTGTTTTTTGCTAGCTTTGGGACCAGTAGAGTGAGGCTAGCCCCTATTTCCAGTTTGCTGAAGGAAACAGTTTGACATCTTAATATCGACACTACTCTGTGGTCTGTTAATGTTTAAGAGAAGAGGGCTCCAGCCAGCAGTTTGCAAGGTTAGCAGACTGGAAACATGGAAAAACTACAGTTAGCTTGGTTCTGGTGCGCCAGGCTGAGAAATATTTTGCACATAACCACATATTAAACCTCAACATATCATTTATACACAATTTTGTTTCTGTCAATCAAGAACAAATGACAAGATATTAACTACAGTGAGCATAAGAGGCGTGTTGGACAGGCAGCTAGCAGGCTAAGTAGTTTAGCGCAGAGGACATTTGTACCATAGTAAGGATAAAAACAAAACCTTCAGCACATAAATTGGGGAACTATGTTTATAGGCAGACTTTGTTAACTTTGGACACAGCTTGGCTAAGCTAACCCTCTGCAGGCTGTTTCTAAACGCTGTAATCAAACTCTTGGCAAGAAAGCAAATTAGCTTTCAATATGTCAAACAATTGCTTTAAAATGATATTCCAATGTTATATTAAGTGGTTAATATGGTGGCTGACTAACCATGTCTTACCCAACTGGGATTGGCTCCACTCCGTGGATAAGGATGGATGAGTTAAAAAAAAGCGAAGCTGGAAGACTTTTCAAATCTTGATCTGAGGAGAAATGTGAAATGATCTCCTGCAGACCTGTTTCCCGAAAAGCATTATTTTTTTTAAATGAAGTTGATAACAGCAAACTGATCCTGCTGCTGCTGTCACAGCTCATGTTTCTCTGGAGTGTGCATGTGTCTAGTGAGAGGCATGGCAGCAATAAATAGATTAAAGTGTGTAATGGCCCAATAACCACCCTCCACCATGGTTCGGTGATTCACTTTAGAATGGGGGCTGCAGCTGTCGGGCTGACTTAAGTTCAGATTTTTGTGTATTCTGGAGACTTGTACGAATATGTGTATTTTGTGTATCTAATTCTTGGAGAAAGAAAACAGACACAGAAAGAAATAGACAGCATACTGTATATAATACATATTCAAATGTAGGCATGTGTATAAATGTGTGCATGAATACAAATGTCTGTGTCTGTGTGTCTGTGTGTCTGTGTGTATGTGTGTCTGTGTCTGTGTCTGTATGGGTGCGTGTGCGTGTGTGCCAAGGTGTGCATACGTGTGCATGTGTCTTAATAGCGAGCAGTCACAGGGCTCCTGACGGCTCCATAAAGGAGCCTTTGAATGGCTTGGCTCTGTTAAATTCATAGCAGATGTGGGGGAAAGAAAATCCACCCAGGTTGAGTGGCCCTTCACTGCGAAGGCGACAGGAGTCCAATCCAGGGGAGGCAGACGGACGGCAGACGGGAGCCAGGAGAGAGACACACACACACACACACACACACACACACACACACACACACGTTGGTCAAACGCCAAACAGCCATGAGAGAACTCTGCACGGCATCGAGCAGGAGACAGGAGTTTTTCTTTGAGCGACTTTGGGTTTTACATTGAAAATAAGTCTCCCTTTTCATTCCTTTGAATTCCCTGTTTCTTTTCCTGGCAGCTTTTCCATTCAAGCGTTCAAGTTCAGGCCAGGTGCATGCTGCAGGGATGGCCTCCACGCACTGGATCATGCCCACTGGTTCCCTCCAGACCCAGGGAGTCTGGAGCGCTCTGAGGCCAGGCTCGATGCCACCTTTCCTGGCTCCGACTGACGCCAGCGGAGGGCAGGGGGAGAGACTGGCGCCTCACCGCCAATTAACGTCCTCTCACACTGAGAGGACGGCCAGGTAACACATGATAGGGCCGTGCTCTAGAAGCCGGCAGACAGTCAGGTGGGGTGAGACTCATTAACTTATCCATGCGCAGGACATCTGTTACTGACACCCGAGGAGAGCGTGTTTTTTTTCAAATGGTGAGTGGGTCGCTGGAAGAAAATGAGCCACAGAACCATCCTATCACAGTATCATAATGAAACCTTAAGGTACATATAAAAATCAATGGTTGCACATATATATATGTGTATATATCAATGGTTGCACATATATATATATATATATATGTGCAACCATTGATTTTTGGGTGCTGAGAAATGCAATACAAAAAAGAAACGCCATGTCCCAGGAAAATGCCACAAATAGAGTAAAAAAAAGCCTTTCAGCCCTTCATAACTGTTATTATACATTCAGTGGGTAATTTATTTGTTACACTTACAGGAGTATCAAGATTCAACTTCATGGTAAATTAAGAGGCTCCAAATTGTGGTTTTGTTAATCTGTGTTGCATTACTTACAATTTTAAATTCATAAAGCTATGACATATCAAATTCTCAGTAAAGAATACATTTCCTAAAATGTTGAACTATCCCATTAATCCAAAATAATTCATGGTGACACACATGTCACGATACCTTTAAATGTTCTGGAAAGATCCCTATTCAGCTTTATTCCCAAACTGAATTCATGAAGTTACTAAATGACATAAGCTGTGTCTCAATTCAGGTGCTGCATCCTTCAGAAGCTGCTTTTGAAAACCGAGTGTGTCACAGCGATGTGACTGTCCCATTTGCTGATGCTCCTTAAAATGCTGCCGACAAATGCACCCTTCCATCCCCGAGAAGCAAAGGCTCCAACAGGTGGTTTGTTCCAGGCCCAACCGATCCCAGGATTCGTTTTGCTTCACTGACAAACCGTTTTCCAAAGAGGTAGAAGCGACGAGATGTCCAATGCCTGAATATCATTCTTCAACTCAACTGAACAGTTTATGTTACACAAAAAAACAAACAAGGGGCATTAAAAGTCCCTTGAGGTGTCCAACTGCAGCTCTGTTGCGACAGCAATAAGGGGCGGGACAAGCTGTTAATGCAAATCTTGGAAATCCTCTGTTGAACGAATCATCTTTCTTCGGTTTGGCCTTCCCAGCCCACAAAGACCTCCTCCTCCATTGGCTGCTAAGATTCCGTCCTCTGAGGACGGCCGCCCCTGAATTGAGACACACCCATTTGTGTCCCCATGACAACATTTCGAAAATGGCCGTGTGCGTGGTCGGCTTGGTGACGGAACCAGCTAATTCTAAAACACTAATTTCTAACAAACGTACATTTCAAACCATTTCGACATTTAAATGCTTCAATAACATGTCCTGTATTATATTAACCTGCTCTGACCACATGTCTTGAATAAATGATATTAAATCAAATAAAGATAAGCCTTACAAGATGACATAAGAAAACAAATTATGAGCTGCTTAGTTAACCAGTGTAACCTCAGCCCTCGGCCAAAAAGACAGGAACGCTGTGTTTAGCAAGTAAAAGTAAAATAAATCAATTAACTCCTCTTTGCTAAATATAGATATCTACATGTACATATTTTTTTTAACTCACCTTTGACCAATGTGTAAAAGTTTCCTGCCCAGTGTTAGTAAAACCTGACCTGGCTTCATTTAAAAGAAACATTTATGAAGTGAGGCCAGTGACGTTCATTCTCACACAGCTTTTTCTAATAGATCTTAGGTCCAGCTTTATTACCTGCGCTGTTACAAACAAGGTGTGTGAACAATGAGCTTATTTTTTCGTTTTAAAGCGATGAGAGAACCCATGTGCCAGCTCATAAATGAGGCCCCCGCACTCTGTATCCGGAGGCGATCGGTAAACACAGCGTGATCTCAGTCTCGCTTGTAAACCTGCTCTGACTGCATGGGACAAAAAGCTGCAGTGGTGTCGAGATGTACTTTAGTTTACTTTCATGTTTCAGGAATTGGACCTCTAGATAAATACGGCCATCAAAAAAACCACATAACAGGACGGAAGAATGTCTGAAATGACCCTCCGGTGTTCCTGATCCCTTCCTGTGTGTCCTGTGCCAGTTCACAGAGACGGGTTTGCATGCAAGGGTGCTTCTGGAAAACCAGACTCTGGAGAGTAAGCAGATTTTTTGTCTAAGCAATACGCCCTCCTCTGTACGTGGGGGCACTTTGTCTGTAACTCAGGCTGTTCCATTTAGCTGCTTCTGAAAACAAACAGAGAGGAGAATTTCACACCCTGAGCACCTCTCGAGCGGATAAATCAGCCTGTATCTCCTATCTGCATCTCCTCCTCTTCTTCTTCTGCTTTTGCATGTCGCTGCTCTTCCTCTCTCTGTGCCATCTGTCTCTTCTTCTCCAGTCTCTCTTCATTCCACGCTCAGATGAAGCTCTGGGGAAAGACAAAAGCTGAGGAGGGGGTTGGCTGTCGGGCATCGCTTTCACTTTTAATTAAAACTTCACACCCAAATAAATGTAGCCGAGTATCACACCCACTCATATCACCCTATGAAAAGAGCCCGCTGGGGCCAGATGTTTGCCTTAGCAAGGATAAATATCTAAGTGGCAGCTTTCACTGTAAGGGAATCTGCTCCCTCTGTCGTTTTGTCGGATTAGCTGGGGTAAGGAAAACATGGGGATCGTGTTCCGTGTGTTTCCCACTCTCGGGCCGCTCAGCATAAACACCACAAGTTCTTGGCCTTCCTCACATCCGCCTCCTCCTCAGCTCCTCCACAGCTCTCCTCGGGCCCCTGGGGATTCCAGCGCCGGGGTTTGTTTTAGTAGCACATAGCCCCAGAAGAGTGTTTGGTTGTGTTGTGTGTCACACTGGGTGAGTGTTTGATTATGTTGAGTGTTACATGGTGCGGGTGTGCATGAGCAGAGAGGCGGGGGACGCTAATCCTTCTTCTGCTTTGTCCTCCGCTGTGCAGCTTTAGTCTTTGCAGGACACTTCACACTGGAGCTGTGGAGGAACTCATGGAGCCGCTGCTGCTGAGAGTGGGGGGACCACGGGGCTGTGAAGGTCTCACTGTTGTGTGCACAGGAAAAATGAATGAGTAAGGACTCCTTGAATATGAATGCCTAGAAAGAAAGGATGAATCAAGGCCACTACAGGTTCTCAAACCGCTTTCAATGATACGTCTGTTTGATCTGTTTGCAGGGGCCGTGCACGTGCTGCAATGACTTTCTTTCTAAAGGACACAGCTGTTGATACACTATGTTAAGACCCAAACCCCAAAAGTATTAACTGTGTATCTAATGCCTGATCTCTGTTATTTCTCTGTGACAAAGAACTCCATTATTTTATTTAAACCTTTAAAATAGAATCTATGAGCCATTTCTACATAGTCATTTATTCCTTCATTATGATAAATGTGGACGTTGTAGTTTTAGGGCATTTTCGCACTTGAAATTCTAAACCAAGGTTCATGTCTTTGTTTACATTTGATCCTGATAGTCTTGGTATCACATTGCAATTTAAGGAACACACTGACATCCTCGTCCTGTCGTCGTCACTTACGTGGGCTTTGTGTGTTTGACATCGAATGGCTCGTAGATGGGGGGAGGCACATTTCACACCAGTTATTTTGCTTCAGATTAAATTGAAAAGTCGGACGGTCCAGACCAAACAAGGTGTGATATCTCCCTAAGTACCACTTACACACTGTCTTGCTCTCGTTAATATTCAAAAGCACACAAAATGCATCTTAATACAACTCTGAAAAGAGTCCCCAACTAATTCACTATGTAATCTTGTTTGGTAAATCTTGAGTTTCCTGGTGTCTGAGAAAATGACTTGCTTGAAACATTTTTAAACCTTCCTATGAATTAATGAGATTTGCACTGGGAACCTCAAAATGTACTTATTTGACTTATTTCGATGAGTAAATTACAGGAAACATTATTCATCTTCCATTTGATGATTAAGCTCACAGGTGATCACAAAGGATAAAACATGTGTTGTTTGTGTGGGGATGTTTTTGTTGTAAAATGACAGTGCACACTTCCCTTATGAGTAAGCCATGTTCAGCCCTATTTGGCTGCGTTGAAGAAACCAGGCTGTTTAGCACGGAACACCTGGCCCAGTTGGGCTCTGGTTTGGGGCTACAGCCCGACCCCGCTAATAGGCACTGTAGAGCCCCCTCCCCTCCTCACAGACAGACACACACACACATACACACACACACACACACACACACACGCACACACACACACACACACACACACACCACATTAGCCTAGAACCACGTTCCACTTAATGAGACTCTGCCCTGGCCCGTAAACAAGCCCAGATGCAACCCCAAAACATGCACAGGAAATGTCTCATGACCAGAACAACACAAAAATCCTGCCAGCTCATGCATGATGGGGTGTGAACAGGAAGGCTGATCCTTGCAGGTTTTTCTCCCCCTCTGCTCCACAAGCACTTATTATCCTGGGGGGAAAGGGCCGCATGTGGTACTGCTGCTCTAGCTCTTGCTCCGCATGCCAAATCCTCGCCGGCCGCCAAGATCATCACAGACCGCTGCCTCGCTCCTTTTCCACAGCCTACAGTTACAGTGTGTACACAAACCACAGTTTATTCAGCACTGCACCGGACCTGGCATGTCAGCTTTGACACGCCACAATAGGAACAATGTCTGCTCCTGCACAAAGAGTATCTCTCATGCAACAAGGTTTTTATTTTACTTGTAGGGGGGCTGAGACCTTGACAAAAGGGCCAGTGTTAGAGTGAGTGTGGCCCCAGCTGGTTTCCTTTACTACACAGACTGGCTAATGTACAGTGATCAACTTGAGTCAACAGTCCTGGGCAGAAAAAGAAGGGTTTAATTGATGATAGGAATCTTTTTTTTTTTTTTGGTCAAATGTGGTTGAACTGCCCTGAAACGTCTCATTTCATTTTGAGTAAAACACAAACAACCCTGGACAAACTCACCGGCTACTTGCATAATGTGCAAAAAGAGTTAGTTAATTAAAAAGTTCATTTTGGCGAAACCGAGAATCCGGACTAAAGAATGGTTTCCATGGGTGACACAAGGGGTCTCCCACGCTATACACACACACACACACACACACAAACACACACACACACACACCCGAAACTCCACACAGACTCACAAGCCCCAAACACACACAGTCTCTCCTTAATTAGCCAATTACACCCCCCACACAAACTTCTGAACTACTTCACAAAGGACCTTTATACCTTTAGAAAATCTGGTCGAGTAAAATCACTCCACTGTTTGAGACCACATGCACCCCACTCACTAACTCATTTATTTATTACCTATACAAGATTATAAATTGAACTATTTAAAGAAATACTTTGGCATCTTGAAACTGAGAAGATTAGAATATTTGTCACGTCTATAGACTGTATATAAAGATGTCCGACATGACAGCTCCCTAAAAGTGAAGCCAAAGCATCTTGATTGCCCTCAAGTGGTTGGCTGCAGTTTAGATCAGAAACCCTGCCTCCTCCATGTTAACAAAAGGGATATGGACCAAACAAAAAAGTAAGTTTGGTTTCAATCGGTTATTTGATGCTGTAAAAACGTGAAACGGTCATGACTGACAGTACAGACCGACTCATGTATTAGCAGGACATTAATGTTGTGGCTTCATCTACCAACTCACAACTCGTATCCAGGATATTTAGGCTTCTTGTCCATCTATAATCTGTACAACAACTGTGAAGCTACAGCCATAATAATAATTATTATGTTATAAATGTATTGGTAAAGCACATTTAAAACAGCTGTTACAAATTTTTTTTAAACATCAAATACAACCGGCATAAATATTGCAAAAGTATATAATATTACAAACTCTAAAATCAAGAACATTATATATAATAAAACATCATCAATAATTGATGGAAAAGGAAACTAATCATATCTTCGAACAATCAAGTGAAAGCCGAAGGTAAGCGTTGAGTGATGATTGAAAAAAAAACTGAATTCCTGAGTTATTTGCTTCCTCTGCGAGTGTTAAACTACTATAAGCAGGTAAACTCCATTAGATAACAGGCTGCTCCAGAGCCAGCAGCGCTACGTCCCCAAGTTTGCAGTTGGGCACATTATCTGGAAACTTCCTGAATCAGGAGTGTCAATATGAAACCAAACCTAGTCTTAAGAAGGGGAAAGCAGACAAGAACAAACTTCAAAACTCCCAAAATCAAAGAGTGTGAAATGCAGTGGAGAATAGCAGCTCCTTACCCTGAGCCCGGGTGGGAGGGAGGGGATCAGCGCGTCGGCTCCGCGCTCTCTGAACACGGAGCCGAGGGGTGAGCCTTTGATGGCGGAGCGTGACATGAGCACATTTAGGATGGGGCTGCAGCGACAGTGTGACAGCAGACGCACTTGCCAGACACACGACTGAGCCCTGGATCTGACGGGGTTGTGATCCACTCTGCTACCTGCTGACAGACAATTCAGTGCCTGCAATCGTGACTCACATCAACGATCCCGCTTTAACTGTCCCACTGGGGCCTTTCCTCTTCTTTTAAAAAGCTCGACTCAAGAGTTGATAGATGCTGAGCTCTCATACCCTCGCACTGAATTCATGTCTTCCAGCATTTTCAAAGTGCCACGGATTTTAATGTTGAATCTAGACCGCTGCTGGAGCTGCACTGTTGGTCGATCATTCTTTAGTAGTTCAGTCGAGGGCACAAACAAAAACCACGGGGGTTTAAAGATGTTCAGGAGGGTCAGAGTGGGTTTCAGGGCTGAACTTAGACTCCCACATCCTGTCCTTTTACACTCCCTCCCTTTAAAGTGATTCTAAAAGCAGTCCTTGCACGGGTTTGTGCTCTTTGTTGATGCTATTTTCACTCTTTCTTCCCGTCCTTTGTAACTCCTGCTCCCTCTCTTTTTCTCTGGGGAGAGACTCTTTGGTACAAGAGATTAGAGCGGGTGCTGCCTAGCAACTGAATAAAAATGGCAGCTACAAAAGGGGCGCTCTCACTCTCCAACGTCTGACCTACATAATCCCAAGCCTCTGATCGTGCAACACAACAAAATGATGAAAGGCCCTGCTGGGATTTAACCCTCAAACAAATACTTGTCATCGCTGACCCCCTGGCTCAAAGAGCGATCGCGCCTCCTGTGAAAAACACTGAAGGGTGACTTCTGAAAATCTTGATGGTGCCTAATTAGAAAGGAAGAAGAGGCTGTGAACACTATTGGAAATGAGATGAATGCATTTGAGGAGATGGCAGCAGAGTGGCAAAGGAGATTAACAGTGATCACAGCAGTGCTGTTGGCTTCAGAGAGCGAGAGCGAGCTGCGGAACCTCCCTCTGTTCACTGATTCATCTCTCCTTCAGCCACAGGCAGACAGAGCACAGGAATGAGCACAGAGGGATGAGAAAGCTTTACTTCTCTGGCTTCTGCTTGTTGATCAAAGGAACTGAAAAACCACATGGAGTGAAAAGATACAGCAAGAAAAAAAGATGGAAACTTTTTCTTGAAACTTTCTCCACCCGCAGTGTTTCGTAATATCATCTGAACAGCCTTTAGTGCGCGGTACCGCTTTGGGTTGTGCCCCCGCTCCTGCCCTGTCTGCACCTTTGACACCTCTGACATTACATTACTTTACTGCATTTCCCAACAATACTGGACTATATGTGCATTCCGTCTTTGCAGGAACAAGATCTAGATGTAATCTAGATTGTATATGAATCCCTGTGGAATAAAAGTGAGACATCAGTCACTGTTTACAGAAACCTTTTCATGCCCTTCACTATAAAGCCCATTGTATGTTATGATTTTAACGTAACAAATGTCTCACTATTTTTCTTGTGTTTTCATTTTGAACACTTCTCGAGGTAAAGAAACTCCATCCATCCAACATCAATTCCTACCGCTTATCCTGTAAGGGTTGTGGGAAGCTAGAGCCAATCCCACTAGACATTGGGTGAGAGGCAGGGTACACCCTGTTCAGGTTACCAGCATATCACTGGGCCAACAAACAGCTGGCCAACAACTATACTCTCACATCTATGAGTCTCAAAATATCCTAAACCCAGTCTGCATGTCTTTGGACTGTGAGAGGAAGCCGGAGAAAACCCACTCAGACACATGGAGAACATGCAAACTCCACAATAAAAGTCACCAAATACCTTGTTGCTCTTGATATCTCGTGTACATGGAAGAGTTACCAAGAGGCTCTGTGTTAAAATGAAACAATCCAAAATCCCAATACCAAAGTAGTTTAATCCAAAATCCTGATGTTGCCACCAGTTACATTCCTGAAATGTGTGTAACAGTTTATAGACTTCAGTGTTTGTATTTATACCTTGTTTTGAGGTTGAAGTCCTGTTTAAGGCCCGCTCCAATTACAATTACAATGTTCTGTTTTTTGTGAATGTGCATAGGTAGATTTTAAGATGCATTTATTAGTCCCAAACACATGCACAGACATGCAAAGGCACACTCATGCAGGTAGGGAAATTTAACTTCTGCTTTTGACCCATCTGGTTTAGGACACACAGAGCAGGAAGCGACCATGTATGGCGCTCGGGAAAGATTTTTATAGTCATTGGATGTGAAGACAACAGCTCCCATGATCCCACTCTGATTCATGACATCATCAATCGAGGTCTTCTGTCATTGTTTTGATTCAGGAAACCCTAGTGGGCGGAGATAAATATTTTGCATTGGATAAACAATATTTGCCATTGCCAAGGAGGTTTGTTAGTAAGCAGTATTACTAATAGATCCACAGGACTGATTTCAAGGATATTTTGTGGAGGTGTAAAGCATGACCCTAAGGAAGTAACCATTATGTTTTGGTGCAGATCTGGACTAGGGAGAGGATCAAAGCATTTTGTTTCACTCTATTTTACCTTGTGAGAGAGGATGTGGATTTTCAAAGAGAGAGCATTAATTAGAATTTATTTTTATATCTCTAAATATGTCAGAATGGGATCATAACACATTTAAGTTTATAACAAGATTCTAGGTCTTTTAAGCTTATGTTTAATTTATACTTAGTTCTGATTTAATTCAAATTATTTAAATTTCCTTCCCTCTAGTTCATGTCTCTGCCCTCTTTGGATGAAGATGAAAGGGTGACATCTGGATGTCTGGTGATTTACGTCCTTCATCTCACATCAAGTACATTTCCTCCTTTCAGTAGCAACTCATCTGCACTGCAGTGTCCAGACGATCAGTCTGTCAGTTATGGGGCTTTATGTCTTATTTCCTTAAGTGGACAAAACACTCAGTTGTGTTTGTCCACTTTTTTTTTACAAATGAAATTCTCTTGAATGAAGAGTCATATTATTTTAATCTTGTGCAGCAATTAGCTTTATTTGATAAGGTGACGATTGGATAATACAAATGGAAAAACAGAGTCATACCGCTAACAGTGGGTGTTTTGCTGACCCAGTATGAAAAATGAATCCTGACTTATGGATCTTATACAAAAAGGAGAGGTGAAGATTGTTTATCTTATTCTATTCAAACTCCTGATTGGTGTGTTTCTGTTGATTAGGTAACATTTGATTTTGAATTGAATAAAAAGCCTCTGCACTGCTGCTCAAATTCCCAAACACTGAACGCTCCTCTGTTCCCGAGAGCAGCCTCTCAGCCTGCGTGCCTCAAATTTGCCTGACGTGATAAATGCTGCAGAACAATTTCAGCTGCTCCATCTCTTCAGCCACTTCAGCACACTTGACACTGTATTTCAACGTAGAGCCAAATTCTCCCTGCTTTTTAACCTCTGGAGCAGATTCTTCTCACAGGTCAGCGTGTACATGTTGATGTCTGCGTAGTGACCTGGGTCAGTCGTTTTTTTCGGGATCATATGTGTGTTTGTTTCCTGTTCTAACAGCGAAACCAGTGGTGTACTACAGGGTGTCTGACTGGAGTCCGGTTGCGTGGAGTGCTGAGCTGTCTGAACTCTGCTGCTCTCTGACTGCTGCATTTTCATGGAAAGCGCCTCTTTGGGGGCCTGCAGCTTTTCAATGCGCTCATTTACACATCAAAACAGCACAGGAAAGGGATAGTGCTCAAGGGGGGTGAGGGACTGCAGGAGGAGGGAGGGCAGAGTAATGAAGGATGCTTTATTTTCCCTTCTCCCCCCTCAGGGGTGGGCGGGGGGTGTAAGTCTACGAGGGAGGCACATTGATGCCATAATGATCGCCTTTAATCAGACCCATGACCAGATGGAGGGATTTCTACTCGGCAGACAAAAACATGGTGTCAGCATCTAAAGCGGGATAACCGCTGAGGCGTTTTTACGTCTGAGAAAGAAAAAAACAAATTCCACAAATCCTGGGTAAATAGTATCGCTCTGTGTTTCTTCAGAATCAACAAATACACAGTTCGCCTCGCGGGCAACAAAATAAAATATGCCTGAGAAACCTGTGAGGAGAATGTGTTGCCTTTTCTGGGAGTAGTCTCAGTTTGGGCCCCAGACAAACTCGCTGCACAGTGCGACTGATGCTGACACTGTCTAACCTCCTGAGCCAGAGGAGAAGAAAAACAGAGGCGACTCTCAGCCAAACTAAATCTTTTGAATGAGAGTGAAGCGTATACTCGCTCCTGAAATTCGACGTTACGGGAAGATGGGGTGGGGTCTTCTTCAAAACAAGCCTGGTGTTGATTGGCTGGCTCAACCTCTGTAGAGCTCTGGTGTGTGTGTTTGCTCCAGGTATTTCAGATTTTGTGGAGACCTAAACCTGTTTGCACAGCCACATTATGGGAACTTGTTTCCTTATGGGGAAAAGTAAATCTCCAAGAAATGAATGAATGAAAGTCAACAAAATTTGTGCAGAAGACAAGACTGTGTGTGTGTGTTTGTGTGTCTGTGAGTGAGTGTGTTTATAGTAATTTTTTAACCTTTATGGGACCTTTTCCTTCATAAACACAACCCTGTGAGGACCAGTAGACCTCACAGGGACCAAAGCTCGGCCCTAATGAGGCAAAAGGTCACTTCCGAGCTCCTGGTTAATGTTAATGGACAGATGTGAATTGTTGTTAGGTTTAAATAATGGGTTAGGAATAAATTGGTCTTGGTTAGGGATAAGGTTTTAGTTATTCTGTCCAAAAAAAATGGAAGTCAATGCTTCCATGCAGGTACGTCTTATTTTGTGGGGACCTAAACCTGTTTGCACAGTTGCATTTTGGGGACTTGTCTTGCTTTTAATGAGAAAATCTCCAGTAGTCAATGTCAATGTAATGTCCTCTGAATTCATAGAGGCAAGACCTAGTGTGAATGTGTGTGTGTGTGTGTGTGTGTGTTTGTGTGTGTGTGTGTGTCTGTGTGTGTATGTGTGTGTGTGTGTTTGTGTGTGTGAAGGAAAGGTGTTCCCGGCAGCCACATCTCTGGCGCCAAAAGGAACCACAGCTCAAACAAACTCTGTTTTTGGAATGAAGCGTTCTTTCTTGCCTCTATCTGAAGCCCTGATTCCTTTCCTCTGCGTGTGAGAGAGAGAGTAAGGAGCTAAAAATAGCCGTCAGTGACCTGGAAATGTAGAATTCATATTTGTGGGGGAAAAACCGAACCAGAGCAAAGTCATCGTGTTGCAGGTCATTTTTCTGTAGACCTTTTTAATCTTAAAAAATCTCTCTCTCTCTCTCTCTCTCGCGCTCTCTCTCTCTCTCTCTCTAAACCATATTAAGCAATAAATAAAAAATAAAGGGGAAAGGGAAAGACAGCACAGGTTTTGCTACAGAAGACCAACTTGCCCTCGGCACCACCCTGATGTCCTTAACCCTCTGCAGCTACCCCCTCCCTATCTAATCAGTGCAGCACGGCACAGGTGGAACAAGCTGGTTTGTGTCTCACACAGCAAGTGTTTGGTCTGTCTGGGTCATGTCACTGGAGTGTAAACTGGGAAGGAAGCACGCGCCCCCGCTCAGGCACCCATGAACTGGAACATGTGGCTGAAAGCACCACCAGCCGAGTCTCCGGCTGCGAGCGTGCTCCAAGCAAAACAGGCCCCTTTTTTTGTTATAGTTAAATGTGATCCACACGGTGTCAGAGTCCAGGACTGGCAGCGCTCGCCTGCCAAGCCGTGGACAGCGTCTACAATGGCTGAGTAATGAAAACAAAAAAAGGGGAGGATGTTGGTAGTTAACCCACATCTTGTTCTGCAGGAGGAAGGAATATGTAATTTAAGTTAACTCAAGCGTTGCACACATCCACACGGTGCGGCACAGAGTGGAAATGTGGTTAAATTACTGCAGAGATGCACCTTCAATTTAAACCAGTGTGTGTGTTTGGTAAATGAATACTAACGTGGAACAAGCTGTAGTAGCATGAATCACATTCAAACTGCTGGAATGCAAATGGTGGAAAAATGGAAACAGAACAGCTTCTAACCTCCGGAGATGTCAGCGAGCACACGCCTGGTTCACGCCGCTGAGGTTCCAGTAACGTAATGAAAACAAGCTCCCGGTCATCACACTTTTTCCATATTATCCCTCCCATGTGTTGTTGCTGCTGCTGCTGCTCGTGACACAATATCACACAGTCATAGCAAACAATCAATTACACCGCTGTCAAACACTGTGATTTCCAGTGTTCACTGTGAATAACTTGCTGTGTGTGGCTCCAATTTATGTTGGCACTTAAAATGTTAAATACTAAAAACCATTTATTTACACTTTTTAATGGACCATTTGAGAACATGGTGGCTCTTGTGCTCAATAAAATAGACTTTTATGACCGAAAAGTTAGTTGCAAGACATAATTTGGGGTATTTACCTAATGAAAATAATGTTATACAAACTATTTGTAGAAACTCATGGGAATTTCGGAAGAATTTATGGGTGCATTGTTTCTTAGACCCAACAAAACTCCCAGCGTATCAAATTCAATCATTTGAATATGGAAATGTGGGTGTTATGTGTCCTGGAATTCCCTTAATTAAGAAAATGCACTTCCAAAAGCCACAAACCACACAGAAATGTTAATATTAGGTTTATAATCCATCTACTAGATGAACGACCAGGACTGAGTGCCTGTGCTCGACTTCAATCTGTCAGTGAAACCATGCAATAAGGCTGAAATCCACAGATGTGTCGCCTCACATCAAAGTGATGAGTGTTTGCTCGAGGATCAAATGGAGCAGCGAGAGGGCAACAACAGTGATTCTGAGGAAGGATTAAAACAGCCATTAATTAAATATACTCCTCTGCAAGCTGCGGCTGCCATTTTTTTTTTTTTAAGACTATGATGCAAGCATGAATACTTGCCACGGTTTGTCACTCTATTCATCAGCGATTCTCTTTGAGGATTATTGTTGGGGGACGCCTCCAGGATGTGAAGCATGCACTTGGAAGACAACACATTTTGGCGGGGTGCTCCCGATGTACAAAAAAAATTGCAGATCCCAGGAGAAGACTGGCAGGAAAATCCGGGACGGAAATAAGTAATAATTTGTGTCTATTAAACCTCAGCTTAAGTCTGTTGAAACGGTTGAATATTCATTCAAGACACATTATAAGTGAGACAGTCAAAACGACAACAACAATAACACCAGGCTGTGAGCTGAACATGAATTCCACACATTTATTATCCACCAAAAAGGCCAGAACCAGAGTTCTTAGAAAAGGCACTTAATTTCCCTTGACCTTTAATAAACGTATCTAAACAACAAATCTGATAAGAGGCAAGGTGAACTTTAAATTAAATATATTTACAATAAATACAACTTTTATACAGATTTATACAGTGAAACATGCCACTGTCAGGAGGAGAAGGACAGACCGACATTTCCCAAGATGCCTCCCATAACAGTCTCGTTTTTTTTTACTTTGCAACACTGGGCATTTTTTCTCCACAGAACACTATGAACAGAAAAATATGTGTAACAATACTGAACGTTTCCCTTTATGCTTTAAATACTGTTTATAGCTAGTATCTCATGCCTGTACCTGTGTGTCCCTTGGCAGCAGCAGAACAGTTCAACCACCCTTCTTCTCATAAAGTCTTTAGCAGCTCCTTACACAGGGCATTAGGGTTGTGTGTGTACATTTGTGTTTTCATTTTGCAGTGTGTGTGTGTGTCGCTGCGTGCTCCCTCTCAGACGTGTGTGGGGTTGTCTGAGTGCAGGTCAGTCTTGGCCATGTGCAGAACCACAGCAGGAGACTTGTAGTGGCAGTGCGTGCTGCCGCAGCTCACGCCGCTGCAGGGTTTCCTGCTACTAGTCCTGTCCATCAGCTTCCTGCTGCACAGGCCCTGCCAGGTCTGCAGGGTCTTTGAGCTCCACACCCACACTCCGCTGGTGATGCCCACCACCAGCGACATGAAGATCTTGAGCATGAACACGGCCACAGTGGGCACGGACGCCTGCAGCGTGCACTCGCCGCTGTGGCCGTTGAACGAGCCGCACTTCATCTGCAGCCCCCTCAGCTTCCAGTAGTCCATGTTGAGCCTCTCGTAGAAGTAGCAGACTATGACGCAGGTGGCGGGCACCGTGTAGAGGATGGAGTAGATGCCAATCTTCACCATGAGCTTCTCCAGCTTCTCCGTGTTGGTGCCCTCCGTCTTCATCACCTTGCGGATGTGGAAGAGAGCCACGAAGCCTGTGAGGATGAAAGAGGTGCCGATGACCAGGTAGCAGGAGAGAGGGATGAGGACGAAGCCTGTGAGGGCCCCAGAGTCCATACTGCCTACGTAGCACAGTCCTGTCAGCTCATCGCCGGCCACCTTCCTCATTGTGAGGATGATGATGGTCTTTAGAGCAGGGATGCCCCAAGCAGCCATATGGAAGTAGTTGCTGTGGGCTTCGATAGCCTCGTGGCCCCACTTCTTTCCCGCAGCAAGGAACCAGGTGAGGGTGAGGATGACCCACCAGATGGAGGAGGCCATGCCAAAGTAGTAGAGGATGAGGAAGACGATGGTGCAGCCTGTGGACTCCAGCCCCTCCTGGATGATGTAGAGCTCGCCATGCTCCCGGTCACAGGCAATGTTTTCAGCTCCTGCCACCGAGCGGATGATGAAGGCCACGGAGTAGACGTTGTAGCACATGGAGAGGAAGATGATGGGCCGCTCTGGGTACTGGAAGCGGTGGGGCTCCAGGAGGAAGGTCAGGACAGTGAACGCAGTGGAGACGAAGCAGAGGGTGGACCACACCGTCATCCAGATGAAGGCAAAGTCCTTGTCCTGTCTGGACCAGAAGACGTCTACAGCCGGGGAGCAGCGGGGCGCACACGACTGGCTCTTCTCCACGAACTGGAACTTGTCCGGGTTCTCGCAGGAGCCCACTATGCCCGGCGAGCGGGCGCCGCTGGTGCCCGGCTGCCTGGGGCGAGGGGGCACAAGAAGCATGCCCTCGCCCTTCTTGACCTCCGTCCTGGTTTCGTTCTCGGGTGCCTCCATGCACAGGGCGTTGGGGTCGTTCCTGGTGGGCAGCTTGGAGCAGTCGAGCGAGTCGGGCCAGGTGTAGCTGAACTTCTTCATGATGGGGGCACACCTCTCCCTGGCCTGCTCGCACATGGGTCTGCAGGCGGGGATGGAGGTCGACACCTTGTCCGTGCACATGGGGGCGTAGAGGGAGCAGAGGAAGAAGCGGAGGTGCACGTCGCAGCCGTAGGCCACCAGGGGGGCGAACTCCTTCAGCTTAATGGCAGCCTCCTTCTGGTCGTCGTGGTCCATGAAGTTGGGCATGCGGGTCAGGTTGTAGCCGATCCCCTGGCACATGGGGATCGAGATGGGCTCGCACTTGGCCGGTCGGCCGCGCTCCAGGTCGTAGGAGCCGATCTCGAAGCTGGAGCCTGAAATCACCAGCAGGCACCAGAGGAAAATCCCCACCTTCAGCGCGCAACCATCCATGCTCATCGTTTTTTGTTGCGAAAACAGAGCTCGGTCTCTTCAAACACCAACATGAAACCAGGGGGAAAGTCACAATCACGGGGTCGCTTCCACAGACAGATCCCCACTATATCCCCATGGCGGAGGCAGGTCCGAGCGTCGCCTTCACCGCCTCAAAAACACTCCAGAAAGACCCAGCTCCACACGCACTGGCACGCTGTTGAATTATTGAATGTGGAGCTGAGACGATTAATCCCACCGGGAGGCGAGAAGAGGGTCCGCGGGCAAAGCGTGACAGTCGGAAAACTTCGACAAAACAATGGGGTGAAATAAAAAATCGGACGCGGGGAGCCGAGAGTTTAGGATCCGCCGAGCGAGCGTGAGGCGCCCGCGGAGGAGAGGCGGCCGCAGCGGGGTCCGGAGAGCTGAGCGGCGGCCACTGTCTGTCCCTCTGCCCGCCTGTCTGCGTGTGTCTGCTGGCTCCGGCTCCTCCGCTTTCAGGCTCGACACTGAAGTTTGAGAGGCGCTCAGTGGGACTTCAGTCCGGGGGAGGCGGGGGGTGGGGAGGAGGAGGAGGAGACGGCGGGGGGAGAAGGAGGAGGTCGCTCCGTGACGCTCACATTTCAGCCGGAGCAAGAAGGAAAATTATCAGACAGATGCTGGAGGATGGTCAAATACCTCCGACATTTCTGCCCCGAATATAACTCCCAGTGCTGGAGTAAAAGTAGCCACAGAATACGATGCGAAATACTACATTACAAACGAAACACCTCAATTTGACAATGTCAATGAACCTACAGAAATGTCAGTAAAGTATGGCAATTATAGTAAGTCATGAATTGTACACTTACTTGTAATGTAGTTTTATTGGTATTTTTACTTAAGTAAAGCGTGTAAATACTTCCTCTACCACTGCTATCTTTGCAGAATGGCTTTATTGGGTTCCATACTCATGCAGATGGGTTTGAAAGGTATCTCTTTTGCGAAAGGTTAAGTACAAATATGTTAAATCCAAGCCAAAATAATTAAAAGTACTGTATTCAAAATTATACTTGAGCAAATATGCAGGACTATAGATTAACCTTCGGGAAGACTCCAGAAAAAACTTGAACAGCTAACAGCCCCCCCCCCCCCCTTATAATTTGACGAAATAAAAAAATGGTTTAACATTGACAACATGTATGCATACCGACAAAACAGTGAATGATGAAACAAAAGATAAAGATTTGCACACAGAAGATGCAAGTTGAACTTAAGAAACATAAAACTACCACTCCAATCCTTCACCATATTATTTTATGTGTAAAACTGTTTTGTTCTGTATTAAGATTTACAAAACTATAAGATCGGATGTAAATGCAGGCCTGTTTAGAGAACAACATTCATTCAGTCAGATTAATATAAACTACATAGTGAACTTGGGTCATTTGAGGCCATTGCCAAGTATTTATAGTAGAGTGCTCATTATGCAGCCTGTGTCACTGTTGTACCCTTTTATATAATATCAGTGGAAACTGATGCATGAATGTCTCAACCGATTTTAAAACTGTATAGAGCGTTGGGTAGGTTTTTTTTTTATAACTCTATTGTACACTTTCTACATACATTCCAAATGTACAAAGTGAACTGCAGGGAAGTACAAGAATAAAATAGCTTAAAATGGAAATGCTGTCAGTGACATCATCGTTTTAACCAGTAGGATACGATTAAGCAGTCAAATCTACTGTAATATGCTCATTGTATTAAGATTCATGTGCAAAGTAACAACAAATGAATCAGACATTTGTGTTTACATTCAAAAAGTTATATAACGTCAAAATACGTGAGTACCAAATATGCCAGTTACTTTTAGCATAGTATTTATTGACACTTTGATCCTATGGTGTAATATCTGAAGCAGACATATGGTGTTCTATTAAGAACGAATCATACTAACAATCACCAAATGAAGTTGAAATGATTATTAACCTTTACCAAGTAATTCAGAGGAGAATAGACGAGAATTAAAATAGGAAAAAGTTCCCTCTCTGGATCTACAACAAGAAATCTGCCACTACAGCTCAAACACTCATTTATTTTACTCCAGTACAAGTAAAAAAAATAACCCACTCCTCTGGTAAGATGATAATCCCAGTGGGGTTTGAATGTTGCTGACTCATAATTACTCTGTTACCATTTCTGCTAATGTTTTCATATATAATGTTTAAAGCCCAGTGCTCCTCCAGCTGGTGGGGGTTTCACTGCCTTGCTAATGGCACTTCAGCAGAGGCAGGTGGGTCTGGGTGGACCAGCTGAAGAATGATGCCTCAACAAACAGACACATGCACATACAAGGAAACCATAAATACTATAGGTTGTTGTTGTGTTTGCATGATGAAAAAGAAACACAAAGCCGTGTCTGTATAGAATGAGGCATAACAGAGAATAAATGAAAATGAAGGAGTGATTGTGCTGAGCGGAGGACTATTGTTTCCATCTAGTGGCAGAGTGGGGAGAGCCTGCAGATCCACAGCTTCCTCTGAACATCTGATCTTTTCTCCAACAGGGTTGGAACTCTTGGATTTTGGCCACTCGCCCTACAGGCTGTCAACTACACACTATCTCTATTAGCCCCTGTGCTCAAACTCTGTCTGCTGAGGGCAGTTTTGCACTTGTCTGGCCTGAGAACAATTTGTGTTGTTTAACATTTAGATCAATGCTGACAACACATTGACCTGTGCAAGGAGAGATAAGAATAAAGCAGTGGTCTCTTGAATACGTTGTTATGAATGGATATATATTTAAGATACGTCATGTTTATTTAAAGCTTTTGTCAGACTTTGTATGAGTCAGTTCCTCCGAAGATTTCCCCAAACTTTTCCTGCTGATTTCCGCAGCGTAATTTAAACATCTTCTCCTGCCTACTCCACCGAGGCACTGCCCCTCGACTGAATGTTTTGGAAATCTTCCTGTTGTGGTGGATGCATCTGGCCCAGACATCACCTGTTGCGTTCATCATATGTGAAAGGTAAACTCCAGAAATTCCGACACAATTTCTGGATAAACAAAAAACAACAAAGTCTTTTGGCAATGAATCCACACATTGTAGTTTGAACATGTCATTTGTTTGTATGGATTCCATAAACAGGATTAATGTGTTGATTTATGAGCTTTGAATATATCAGATGGAGGAGCTATGCTGGCCAGGCTATTTGGCAGAATAATATCACAGTAATAGGAAATACTTTTTCTAACTCTAGGCAAGAAAACAATTCCCAGATCAATTCCTAGACAGTCTCTATAAGACGACTGCATCGCACAATATTTTGATCTTGTCCAATGAGGTGTGAAAATTCTGCTGCTTAAATACCACACTTTGTTCTAACAGTCTATAAATTTACCCCGGCCTTCTGAAAGGAAATCTCCTCGTCTTGTGCTTTCGAGATGACAAATTGGGCTAGGTGAAGACTGTGTGTGCAGCTTTATCAGATTTGGCTTTAGGTAGAAAAAAAACCTCACTCCAACTTCAAATTGAGGCTGATCGAGCGGGGGAGGAAATACATTCCAGACTCAGAGATGATATCTCATTGTGCTCCAGCGCTGGGACTTTTGGTGAATCGAATAGAAATGCTTTGACTGAAGTTCCATTACTACACTCCACTTTAACATTTCAAGTTCACACTTGAAAGACAGGGGGTCATTGGAGAGGGCCTGGAGAGGCCTGAGAGTGCCCTCAGATTATTATCAGAGAGATATCGCTGTCCAAGGTAAGACGCACACATCACTAGGCATTAGCATACAAGTCACAAAGCCTCTTTAGGTGGGAGCACTTTCATCAAAGTCTGACCTTCAAAGCAGGTTGGATTATAATTGACTGCCCCTCCTCTGTGGAGGTCCAACTAGTGCAGTAACAACCATGAAGCCACCTAGTTACGTTTTATTTGCTCTTATGTTACTAGAATAACCAACGAAAAAAAACATCTTTATTTTTATATGGTTAATTTGAAGATACAATCTACAGTCAGTTAGCTTACCATGGTGTGAAAATAGTAGTAAAAGATAGCAGGCTTTAGAACATTTGTCATGTTATGTTTTTACTTTGGCTTTAAACAAAGAAGATATAGTTAATGAACGTTAAGGCCTTTGCACACTACGATTATATCACATGTATTTATATTTTGTACCAAGGCAAGGTTTGACATCCGCGAGGGACATCTAACCAATGAGAATGCGTATTGTTAACAATGTCACATTTTGAGGCAACAGAAGTCAAACAACTTCCTTGTCCACGCAGTCGGATATAAAGTTTATTTGTTGATTTATCTAATATAGTAGAGTTAATTATACGTTATTTAGTGCTGTTTATTCACATCAGCTTAGATGCACATGGGTCTTAGGTGTTGTTATGGATTTTGTGACTGTCAGACAGGGAGATGCTAGCTGTTTCCAGTCGTCATGCTAAACTTAGCTAAACTAAGCTAATCTAAAATATGCTAAACTAGCTAGCTGCTGGCTCCAGTTGTATACTTAATGGACAGAAGCAGTATGAGAGGAGTATTAATCTTCTCATCTTGCTCTTTGCTATTCTACTTCTCTACTATTTTACCAAATGTCAGACTATTCCCCTAAGACATTTGGAAACAATGGTAAGATATTGCTAGCCTGGCTTTGTCTAACAGTCCAATGGTAACATAATCCAACTTGCAAAATGTTTAAAGCTGTAGGCCTAATCATCTCAGGAAGTGACTATGCCAGGCCAACAAAATGTCTGCCACGTAACCCCAGTAAAACTAGCTAATTCTGTTGGTGTTGGACAGAATCAGGCAGCTGTTTACGTATGTTTTCAGTTGGTAAGCTAACCCAACCTTCACCTTTTTTGTAGTTTCGTGCAAATACTAGAGTGATATAAATCTTATAATCCAGCTCTTGGCAAAAAGCATAAAGAACAAGCATTTCCCATATTTGAAAACTGTTCATTTAATCCCCTTTTCTACCACTTGCTGGATTGATTAAAACAATCAGTCAAGTATGTTAAGTATGGGTGACTTTTATTCCATGCGTTCCTAGGATGAAACGCACAAAGATAAATGGCACTGTGCTGCCGATTAGTTCGTTTAGGAGACACGAGGTCTGACCGCACCACTGCTCTGTTTCCTGGGCCCTACAATAGAATACCATTCTGCTGTTTTAGTGTGTTTTTATTTCTCCTTGTGTTATTTCTTCTTGACCTGAACAGTGGATGAAGAAAAAATTTGTGTGCAAGTATGTAGTATTTTGATTTGGACACTCGCTGGCTTGCTGTGAGGTTGTTTTAAGAGGGTCAGTGCTATTTACTTTGCCATTTGGTGGAGGAAATTAATATATGCTATTTATTTCTCCCCCTGCTGGCATTCTCCCGCTCATAGTGCTGCTGTATGTCGAGACTCTGTATGTCTTTGTAATGACTACCCTCCACAGAGAACCCCCCATCTTTTATTTCACGCATTCATCGGGCAACCGTGCAGTGTGGGCCTTGTAATTACTACCTCTCACTTATTGGTTATCGTATATCAGGCACACAGCTATAAACATCCCGTGGAGAACAATGCCAAAGGGCCGCCACAGCCCGGCATGACATTACTATCCCAGAGACACGGGCTGTCTGAGATTGTTATAGGTGAAATAAGAGACACCTCACACTTAAACCAAAACATCTGAACCAGTGTACTGCCTTTGACTTGGAGTATAAAGGCAAATTGTTCAGGCTTGGATCGTGTGATATCTCTTTGTTCATATTGTGTAGTAATAATCTGTAATTTATGCCGTGCCAGGGGAATGAGCTGACACAGGAGACGAGCGAAAGTTTGTGCAGCAGCTGGAGTTTTCTTGTTTTCTATTCACCAGGCTACAGAGTAAGGATGTCTGTTTAAGTGACATTGTTCGGTTCTTTAGAAATCCACAGTTTGTTATTTGCTGTAATGAGAGGACAGTGTGCACAAAACGTCTCCATTTCACTGTTATGCAATTTTATGTCATGCTATTAGGTGACTGGACTGAATGGGCCTGGTTCATCACCTCAGTCCAGCTGTGTTACTCATCGTCCAGAGTTTTGAAAATAGATAATGTTCTCTACAGCTTGTGGCAGGTAGCGAATGCCGCTGCTCTCCTATCCTCAACATATCAGCATTAGTGGTGATAAACAACAGACTCACATAAAGATGGATGACATGACTGCTCCCGAAAAGCAACGCCAAGGCATATCGATTGCTACCAAGAGGCTGGCTGTAAAACCGACAGCTATTTGAGAATTTTACTACTCCATGCTGGCAACAACCCTAGGCTGGAGCTATATGTTTTCGATATGTACAAACGTTCGTCCTAAATCAATATTTGGTACAAACATTCAGGTTGACTCAAAGAGGAACTGATTACATTTTGGCGGTGGAAGGTCAAATGTCAAATGTCACAGTGACCTCATGTACTCAGGACATAATATATCAGGAAAGGGATGAACTGATTCGAACTAACAAAAAATCTGAAATATTTCTGGCCTCTTGAGCTTGATATCACGAGCCTGCCTTCACAGAATTTGTTCAGATTTTGGATTCAAAGCCTAAACAATTTGATTTCAGGTCAAAGGTCACAGTGACCTCATATGAGTCTGTACATTTTTTTAATGCAACTTACTGTTGACAGGGGTATATAATTAATAATTAATCTGGTGGTTTTGGTCCATAGATATATATCTGATCCAAATGTTTACTTCACTGTATATGTTCAGTTTCGTACAGTCATTTTGTGTTTACTAAAACTGAGTTGTCTCAAGCTACATCGAGTACAGCATCCTGGTTTCTGCAGCTGTTTTAAACTACACATTCTTTTCCTGTCATATTTATAAACTAGAGTTTAACACTCAAGCTCAAAGTTCATGTAAACCGAACCTTGATCACGGAAACTAACTAACTGTTTGAATTTATCATCTGTCTTTGCGAGCAACTGGCTACAGACAACATTTTTAATAGCATGGCTTCCAAGGACAGTGGCTACTTGCTGCTAAAACAGGTTTTACAAATTGCCAGACGCTGTTCATATAAATAGGATATTTAATTTGTCATAGTTCCCTGTTTGGAATGGGAGAAAGGTTGCACAGAACTCTAGAGATTTGAAGCACAGCAGAAGAAGTTTAAATAAGTGTGATGTGCAGTTGCTGACCAATGTGAAAGGCTTGGTTTATGATGAACAGCAGATATATTTAAGCATGAGCCTCAAGCTGTTTAGGGATAAAGATGAAAGTGTTTAGATTTAGGTTTGGATTCCATTTAAGACGTGTGAAGAACCACAAGTGTCATCAGAAAGGGCTTTTATCCGTGTCCACCTGCACTTAACATTTCCTGTAATTCCAGAGCCTGTTATTTCCTCAATGCAATAATTGGGCTCAGGGCTTCTTGCCACCCCCCAAGTCACCTGATCACCTGCCTGCACACCTGCCTGCACACCTGCCCCGTATTCCCCTACACAGCTCCTTCTATAGTGATTCATCAGTAAAGGTGTCAAGCCCACGCCAACCATTGTCTTTCTCTAATTTTCCCTTGAATTATTCATGTGGAAATTCGTGAAAATGTCAAAAGTTTCTCGGAATTTAAAATAAAGTTGTCCGCGCCCTTTTCAGGATATCCTGAAAAAGTGTATGCGGTCTTACGTGGCCCAAGTCTCATCCTACCACCAGTTTAATGGAAATCCGTTCTGTAGCTTGTGCGTAATCCTACTGACAAACAAACCAGCCAACAAACAAAGAGGCACAAACATGACCTCATGGGTGTGGGTAATGAAAAGGTCAGAATGTAGTGTTCAGTATGGTTTAACATCTTCAGCCCTTTAGCTGCGTCAGGAAAATGAAATAAACTAACGAATGTATTTGTGTGTTTATGTATGTCTGCATGCAATATGCGGACGTGTGTGTTTGCACTGGAAGGCCGACGCTGAATGGCTCAATTTGCAATAGTTAAACATTTCGGCTTTGTTTTTAGAGGCTGAAGTTTCTGGGCACACTCAGGTCCACTCTCAGACGTCCTTGGGGAGCAATGCAGCTGAAAGCAATACTCCTGCGCGGTCATGGTGGAGAGGGGTGGGGGTGTTTTGAATGGCTGAGGCTTTGCGCGGAGGGAACGTGGGGTCAGAGGATTTAGAAATATTTAAAGATAAAGTTTTCTGGGGAGGGAAGACTAAACAATGATATTTTGTTGTTTAAATTGTTTGGATTTCTGCGGGAGGATATGAGAGGAAACAACATCTGTTTGCCAAGGTTTAACAACAGGACATGATATATGCTTCTTTCCCAGAACGTGAACGCTCCACACTGGTGGGTGCTGGGATTGATTGTATTTCACTCTGGGCTGGAGTGCAGCTATAGTGAATGACTTTAGACCGTCAGCCAGGGCCCGGCCTGGAAGGACTAAAAATGGACTGAGGGGGGTGGTGGACTGAGCAAGGTTAAAGGAACAAGTAGCATGTCTGACTTGAAATAACACTCGCAGTTGCCATTTATTTAGTCATGGCCTGTCAATCAGTTTTGTAAATTGTACTTATAGGAAAAAACACATTTATAGGTTGACTAGAATCTAAAGCATGTTGTGTCAAACTCTTGACTTTCTTGGCATTTGAGGTCAGTGGCGGACTTTCTAAATCGGGGACCATAAAGAGGGGGCCACAACTTACAGATAGGGTCCAATATGTCCAACATACGTGCAGAATTCTTGATTCTGTAAGGTGAACAATTAAGTCATTCATTTTGTACTTTTAGCTCCATAGCATTGAGCAAAGCCTCACTAAATTGTTCCTTGGTCTTTACGGAAAAACCTTTATTCGAGCGTTAAGTCCCTTTAGAGGTGTTGATTGGCACAGTAACCTTTAAATAGCATCAGGCTAGCTTCCCCTTGTCTCCAGTCTCCATGCTAAGCTCAGCAAACCAGTTGCAGGCAGTAGATTTGAAATGTATCGAACAGAGACAAGAAAGGTTTTTCCCCAAATAATCAAATGTTAATGTTTTAAATCGATGCACAGAATCTTGAAAAAGCAGAAAATAGTCTTGCATTGTTGTTTTACAGCAGTCAAATCACTAGATAACTCAGAATCACGTGTGATATTCTCGCTATCAAATGGGTTTTTCATTGTGAACAGAGTCATGTATAATAGCTGTAAGGGGAAATCCCTCCATGGAGCATAGGTTCAAATCCCAGTTCTTGCCAGAGCAGCCAGAAAAACTAATAAAATACTGAGGGAGGGTGAACTGCTCACTCTTCTTTGAAAAAAAAACAATCTGGGGAGAGGATTACTCCTCACAGCTGTGCAGTCAAGAGGCCATATCTAAGGAGGCTGAGCAGAGAGGTCAGCCCTGTCGCGGTCTCACACTATCCTTTAAATCAATCACATTGAGGCTGTGAATAGCAGACCAATAAACTCAATTAACACCAAAATACTCTGAATCCGTGCCCTTCTGCTGCCCGTCACCACCTCTTGGCAGAGGCCTCTCAGATCTCAGGACATGAGACGACACCGACAGCCCCGACTCGCCATAGCTCCCCGCCCAGCTGCGTCCTCGCAGCCACGTACGGCCCCTTTCAAGCTATAGTCACATAACTTAAGCCGGCACTCACACACAAACAGCCTGGTGCCTATTTATACATCACATCCTGGCAACGCACATGGGAAAACAAGACCCCCTGCACTATCAGTGTATCCAGTGTTGTCTGCCTCTCACTGTTCTGTCCCCCCCATCTGATGTTGGAGGGGACATAAAAGATAGCTGCCTGGGATAGCTGAAAGATGGCTGCTTCAGATAGCTGGAGATACCAAAACAACTTCATTATGCATTTGGCTGCGGCAAGCAGTTGTTGATATTCCAGACATCGCATTCCCTGCCGAAAGTTCCTGTGCTTGTAACTGTCTCCAGTGTCGTGTTTTCAAATCATTATCAAAGTGAGTTGGCTCCAATTAAACAGCAGGACAGACGGATTTAACTCTGCCTGCAGCGCGATATGCTCCACTGTAAAATAAAAAGACCCAAATGACTCACCGGTCTTTATTTGGATCCTGATGCAATTGGGACCTTGATCAAAAAAAGATTTCGCAACACAAATAGACAGAGCAGGGTGATAAACTTGTAGAGGGCAACATACCAGGAATACCTTGCGATATAATTTGCAACATATCAGGAAGCTTTTGTTTCGGTGCGATAGACAGGCTTTCTGTTATAGGTCGTCCTCGGTTTGCAACCTTGGAAAATATTTGGAAAATTTGGGTTCAGTCATTTTCCAGAGTTTTGCTTTCCCATCGACACTGGTGTCGGCCCTTATTGCCAAAATCTGTCGAATCTCGTTGTCTTTCCAAAATGAAATCTTCAAATTTTTTTTTTCAGAAAACCTCCAGACTTCTGCACTTGTCTGAAAGCAACTGTAGTGCAACAACTTTGCATTTTTATAGTCCAACACAGTAAGTATTATAGTCAAGTTAGAGGGTTACACATAAAGACTGAACTAACCAACAACCAACCACAAAACTAATACATTTATCTTGTAATGAAACATAACTAAGCTCAAATGACCTGCTTAAAAGACGCAGCATTCTCCACCTGTCAGACGCTGTTAATATAAGACTCCCAGTGAGAGCATAAAAAACCCTTCAGACACTATCAGGAGAAGGGAACCAGTCTGTTCATGCAGGGCTCTCCCAACAGGACGGTGTAAAGTTACAGACCAACATATGTGCAATTTCTGTGTCATGTTTCATTTTCTCATTTTCAGCAGACCACAACGGACCAAACAAAGTTGTGTGGTCAAGATAGAATGTTCTGCACTTGATGAATTAACATTTAAAAAAATGTATAGGACATGTTTCCAAGGCATGAACATCTTTGTTGTATTTGTTTGTTGTTGTTAAGGGACCATGGTTGCATGTTTCCCCCTCCTCTCTCCCCCACATTTCATGTCCATTTCCAAACTACAAAGACACCGGACTCAAATAATCTTTAGTATAGTGTTTATCAGAAAATGTATAAAAAAAACCTCAAATGTGTCTTTTGCAATTGGTGCAGAGACAAAACAAATACTCCTCACAATGAGGTTTAAAAAGGTGTTTTACAAATTAATTTTAAATATTTGGACATTTTCATTGATAATGATGAGCTCACTCCACCCAATGATGAAGACTGTGACCATATAAGAATAATATGCCGTTTACATAAAGCACAACTTTTCCTTTTCCAAAATGAAAAGAATGCAGGACACAAGGGATCTGATTTGTCTTGGGACATTTACATATCGTACATCGAGCCTCTCTCAGATACTGTACATGGAAGGAAACAACTGAAAAATTTGATATATTTATGGGACTGATGATGATTCGGGGCAGCTTGATTCAACTTGAACAGACCTTGGCAGAAGTATAATCTCTACTGAGCGACGTTCTAGTTATTATTACTACTTTATACAGTAGTTTTGCAGAAGATTTCCCGAACCCTTTGTTTCCTAATTTTGTAGCCTATATATATTTAAATACATTATTTGTTCTTCTCTCCTCCTTTTCTATCACTGTACTACAGGATTTTACTGGTACCCTGCTGTGAACTGCAGGCTGTATTGTAATGTCACCATTTTTTATAGTATTGATTTTACTGCGTTTGGATATTTTCTTACAGGTTGTAACTCATCTATAAATACAGTTTACATACTGTCACAGATCTGTGGCTGATGTAAGTGACCCACCCACTATCAGTGTTCTGTGTTGATTGTCCGGACTGACTGTTGGTGATCAATCCCAGGTCAGCGGCCCAGCATGGTACCTCCAGTCTTATCACGATTAGACTTGTATCTGTGTTTTCTTACCAGAATCAACATGGCACCGGCATGGCACCAGGAAGTGTGATCCTCCAGACTTGTTTAGTTTAGAGCTCCTCATAAGGGGATCAGCACCAATCACACAGCGTGAGCCAAAAACGTTATGTTCAGACGTAAAATGGGATTAACATCAATTTGTTGTTCCCTCCGCTCACTTAGACACCACATTTAATCACGCTGTTCTGATCTTAATCTCGTTAATCTGCATATCCCGTTTCTCAGGGAGCCTCTGATGGGAAATACAACATGTGCAGGCCACAGAGTCACCATTCATATTTTAACACGTTGACTCATTCTGTGCCGCTGCCAAATGTGTAGATACGTCCATCAGGAGGAGGAGGAGAGGTTTGGGCTCCATTATAATTATTATGATGAAGCACAAATATCTGCAGCCATTTGCCGCTTGTGTCTGAGCAGCTCGAGCTGTCAGCCGGGCTCCAGCTGAAGAGAGACAGGGTTTCTGCGTTCATGATGATGAAGCACAAACATACCTCTCGCCATTTGTCATGTTTTCATGTGTTTGACCATTTCAATTACACGCTGTCAGCTGGATAGAGAGAGAGAGAGAGAGAGAGGGAGAAGAAGAGAGAGGGAGAAGAAGAGAGAGGGAGAAGAAGAGAGAAGGAGAGAGAGCATGCCAGGGAGAGTGCAAGTGACACATGTTGCACGGAGTGAGTGAGTGAGCGAGGACACATGGTGGGCTGACACCGAGATGCATAGTGAAAGAGACAGAGCGCAAGCAGCATGTGAGAGAGAGCTGGCAGCGGAGAGAGAAAGTGGGGGGGTTATATAGAGAGCGAGCGCAGTTGTAGGACACACACAAGGATATCAACTATCTTTGACCCTCCACTGCCTTCTAACCACCCCCCCTCCACCTCCTCTCACCCTCCCTCACCCTCCTGCCCCCATCTGCCCACCCTGTAAAAGCCTCAGCACTGGTACGACGAAAGTGGCCTAAATATAACCTGTGGATGGATGAGGGAATCAGGTGGACTCTCCCCTGGAAATACTCGACGTATGAATGGTGTGTGTGTGTGTGTGTGTGTGAGGGCGGGGGGGGGGGGGTGCTAATGTATTATTACTGTTAGACTAGATGTCTGATAAAGACCTTTAGTGTTCAGGTCTCGAGTTATATTCTATCTATACTGGTAAAAAATATTTAATTTGGGCCATAACATTTTTTAGGCGGGTAATTATTTATCAATAGAGCAGTGGAGGAAACAAAGTACACTGACTCAAGTTCTGCGCGCTAGTACAATTTTGAAGTATATCTCTGTGAAACATTGGAGGTTTTAAACAAATATTATTACCCCTTCTATTTTTTGGTTTCATTTAAGTGACTCTTTGGGGCCCAAAAATTTAAAGAAACTAAAATGACTT
Source organism: Platichthys flesus (assembly GCF_949316205.1). Taxonomy (NCBI): domain Eukaryota; kingdom Metazoa; phylum Chordata; class Actinopteri; order Pleuronectiformes; family Pleuronectidae; genus Platichthys; species Platichthys flesus. The sequence continues at coordinate 13,794,326 of NC_084948.1, forward strand.
TAGTTTGTGTTTCTCCTTAGAATCATCCCCTGTTCGGAACCACTAGACAAAAATACACATTAGTATTAACAAAATAATACACTATTAAATAAAATATCAGTGGAGTCATATCATTTTACTTTAGATACTTTAAGTACACTTGGCAGATAAAACTTCTCCTGAGGTTTTAATCCATATCATGAAATCTGATATCAGTGGAGGTTGAGATAAGATCAGTGGTAACTGTGATAGAACTATTGAGTAAAAGTTTTTATCTTCATGGTCAGAAATTAACTTCAGTTCCTATTCAAGGTTTTTGTCTCAGCTCAGAACATCACGGAAACCGAATGAGTAAAAGTAAATAAAGATAAACACAGCGACAGAACAGTTCATCTCTCAATTATCAGAACACACGTGAGACAAACACAACCCACATCCATGGGGCAGTCACATTGAATTTTCTTCCATTTAATCTTTTATGAAGAATGGGGCAAACTGATCCATCAAACTGCTGAGTGCTCTGAAGTCAGAGGCTGTGACTGACCTCTCATTCAGAAAATAGTTGTGTTCAGTTGTTAATATGTCGGCACATGTATGGACAATGTACAGGGGCTGATCCGTGTTACTTCTTTTTCCAAACGTCATGTCATCCGCAGCACCCCCTCTTCTCTCCACCTTCTGGTTGTCACAGTTAGCTCTTTGTGGTGTGTGCCACTGTGGTGTAAGGCTAAACCTGCGCTAACATGGGACATCTAATAGGCTCATCCATCATTGAGGAAATGAGGCTCTCCCCCGCTCTCTCTCTCTCCTCTCTGGGCTCGGGCTCGCTCAGCCAACTCTTGAGCCCAGACGCACTCACACGCACTTACGGGCGAAATTATTGCAAAGTTCTCCACCAGGGTAGCCTTTCTTTATTATTCTAACTGAACAAGGGGGCCCTTCATAGTCAACGCAATTTATCCAGTGTCTCGTTTCGGGAATAAAGAATGAAGCCCAAAAATAATGAAGCGAGAGGAGCGAGAAGGTCGTTTTGGTTTGAAACCTCCAAACCTCAGGCCTTCCTGAGCGGCATGAGCGTGGAGCCGAGGCCAGAAGGTCATGAGGAGGCCCATTGAGTCCAGGCTCGGTGTTGACACAGCACAGATCCATCAGTAAGACCATTCACAAACATTTGCATTCCTACACTCTGCTGCCTTCTCAATAATTTGCTGGCAGAGAACAGATTCAGCTTCACGGACACAAAATATCTTGAAGATATTATTCTCTCTCTATTAAAGGAAATACCATGAAATGTTGCGGAGCGTTAGATGCTGCCTCATGCAACTGATCAAACCTACGGTTTTACTGGAGCTCAGGAACTTGTGGAGCCTGAGGACAGAGAGTGTGATAAAACAAAAATGTACGCAGCTCTGGTTTGACCCTCTGGTGGTTGACATAAGGAAGAGGGACTCTGGGGGATAAATGTGCTTATTTAAAGTCCAAAATTAGATCTATATTCATTTTAGCCCAGAATTAAGAGGATAGGAATCTGCTGTGTTCTGCATTTAGACTGTAGGTATTTCTAAATTGACATAGGGGGAATTTTTCATTTTTTTATTGTTTTCATCAGTGTTGTAGGCCCTCAAATCAAATGTCCATGTTGTGACCCCTCTCAGCACAATGGTTCCTCCTAAATAATGAACATTGCAAATAGACAGCAGTAAGGGTCAAAAGAGAAACTGTAACTTTACAGTAACAGGTTTGGTTAAGTAAGAAAACCTTACAGTAGTTGAATCTGACTGGTTGCTTTTCTCAGAGTTGTGTGGTTGCTTCATATATGTTTAGATAAAGGAACATAAAATCTAAAATTCTGATTTATTTGACATCTACGTTGTCGGTGCTTTTGTTACTCTGTGGGATAAACAGAAGAACGCTTAACTTACATTCATAATAAGTTGAAAAAACAACATTAGAGGAGGGAGGGATGGTGATTTTGGTGTAGTTGGACGAAACCAGGTTAGGATGATGTAAATACACTTTTTGGGGAAAAATTTGGGGGAATCATTATGGCTTTAACTTATCATGGCATATCCTATATAAAGTCTGTGCGGATTTCATTCAGAATAAAGAAATTCAGCGCCCTTAGTTTCCAGGAAGAGATTTCATTGAGTTACAGAAGCTGATGGAACAGAAATTATTAAGGAAAAAAAAAAACTTGTATCAACATTCAGAGGACGTATGGGGAAGCATGCAGGTTGGAAGTACAATCGGGGAGGTTATGAGTGGGTCACCTAGCAACGCTGGCTCTCAAATGTCAACTGTAGCTTATTCTTTTGATAATGTGAAAATATGACATATATTATATTATACATAATATATAATCTGGCTGCAATCTCTGATACATCCCACTCTATATAGACCCTTTTGCTCTTTTTGATCTGTTTGGCAATTGGATGACTCAATGCATACACACACACACACACACACGCACACACACACGCATACACACACACACACACACACACACACACACACACACACACACACACACACACACACACACACACACACACACACACACAAACCTTTTGATGGTAAAAGACGTCTTTGATTTGGTCCCAAGTGCTATACCCAGAAGTCTGTATGTTTTCCCAAAAGCAGGAAAATCATAAAAAATCAGAGTTCCTAAATTACTGTCACTCAAAGACTTCCTTTCTCCTGCTCTCTCTCTCTCTCTCCGTCTCCAGTCACCTTTCCTCCCGCCCCGTCCCGCAGTCTCCGACCCTTTCCTGCTTCCACCAGCAGCAGTGGGGGCTTTCTCTTGTTTCCTGGTGCTGGCGCTGCTGGATAAACACACAACCTCCTCCTCATATAAAGGCTCAATTCTTCTCCATCATGTTTTAAATATGGATACAAAGAGAAACTTGTATGATAATTTTTGGCACATGGCGGTGGGGGTCAGCGGGTGGGTTGTGTGTGTGTATAAGAGAAAGGGGGGGAGTGGGGGGGCTGCAGGAGAGACAGAGTTGTGCCTTGTTCTGATACTTGTCTAAGATTTCGAGCTTTGTGTTTTATGCAAGACCAGACCAGTGCCATTTGACAGAGTGACTGACTGAGCTGCAGTTTGTGTTCGAGCGAGCAGGGAAATGTGCAGTTTGACTCACGTCGGCTCCCTCCAGTCGCACGCTGATATGATAAGTGTTGGCAGGGTAATGCTGCGCCATAAAGCGGCCCTGTTATGGAATTTTGGGGCGACATGTGGAAAACACATTGTGCGGCCAGACATTAAAGTCTTAATTGCAAAGCTCAAACGAAGGAGATCGTGTCCCCTCACCGACGGTGGGCAGTCTCGTCCCCGGGCACGCAGCTATCTTTCATCTTTGATTTCGTGATGAAGTAATGGAAATGAAGACAGGCTCTGGCTCTTGGGCTGGAACATGCCAGAGATGACACAGATACCCTGGATGATACTGATGGCCCTCTGATGGCCTGTGGATCCCCTTACTGCCCCTGTGCCAACAGCACCACAGCGGGACATGAACAGGCCTCTGAGGAGAGTGATGTTACCCTCCATGGATGCTACAGACGAGAGACATTAAAAATACACAAGATACTCTAATCAAAGTATATATGGTACCACTTTCTAATAAGGCATAATTATAAAGGTTTCATAAGCGTCTTTCTCTTTTATGAATAGATCAGTAATAAAAGTCTTTAAATATCAGATATTAATATGCCAGTTTGAGAGATAATACTTGCCTTATTTTTTTCTTATTAATCTGATTGGTTTCTTACTAAACAAGAAGCTTAAAGGCATTTCAATATCGATTTATTACCATGTATAACTGCAGATCTGTTTGCTTTTCAGGTAATTTCTGAAGGTTCATTATCACTTTATAGTATAATTTCAACATCAGGTTTTCAGTTCGCATGTGTGAAAAACGTCACGTGCAGGTCAAACTACAGCTTGTGTTGCTAATGAACATTGTTTTACCATCATTTGTGAAGAAAACTCACACTATCCAGCTGTCAATCATGGCATTCGCCTCACTTCAATAGCATCAAAGTTGTAATTAAAATCACTCGAACAAACATCAGTGTGATAAGAACTACCTAAAATGACTGAAACCATCCATGAGAGAAACCTATTTGGCTTGTACTTTGACTTTTAGTTTTGCTCTTGCCCAATCTTCTAACCTATGCTTGTGACATAGAGGAGGAGGGACTTATGACCTATACTGCAACCAGTCACCAGGTGGCGATCAAGATGCTTTCTCTACGGTGCAGATAGGCAAGGTGTTTGCCTAAACATAACATGATGAGTAAATAAAAAAACACCAGAGGCTTCGAAGTGCACTTTTTCCTTTAATGCATTGTAATTTTCTGACATTAAACATGGTCTTCTTGAATCATCCAATCATAAAAAAGCATGATAAAGCTATATCTACTGAATGGCTGTAGAAAGCATGTGACTTTGAAACAGCTGGGATCCATATCATCTGACCCAACCTTAACCAATAAGTGGATGCTTGGCTGTTAGTTGTTAAACATGGTGAATGTAACCAGATAACACAAAGTTAGATTATTTTGTCAAACTTATATATCCAATGTGAATAATGTTCTTTGACTGAAAATCACATTTTGCTGGACAGGTATGAGGAGGATCAAGTGTTAGATGCTTATTGACTGGAAATGAAAGTTGGAGGAGGCAGCAGCTGAAGCCATCAGATAGGAGTTGGCTCCAGGAGTCTCTCTGGTGTGAATCTGGTGATAAAAGCAGGATCTACTGGGATTTGAGCTGGATTGGGAGCGTGACACTGGGAGTAGGTGAAGAGCGGTGCTGGTTGAACTCTTGCTAAAGAGATGAAGACTGTGGATTTGACGAGAGATAAAATGACAGCAGGGAACACACTCTTTTCTGTGCACAGGGACTTTATTATTCACAGCAGGATTACTGTTGTAAGGTTACAGTTTGGAGCTATATATCTTAATACATTATAGTCTTGTTGTTATTGCAGTGGTTTGATGGACACCTATGATGACTGGCAGCCCAGTGCAGAGGTAATAAAGCAGTTCATTCTTCTGTCAGTCAGAACATAACGCTCACATTCATTGGCTGCCAGCGCACACAGCCCGCTCTGGTTTGCTGTAGAGGACACATAAAAATCCTGTTTCTTTTGTAATCGTCCCAAAAGCCCATTTGATATTTTAATCTGGCCTTAACCTCTGTCCACTCAAAACAAGAAAACTAAAAAAACATTCAGTTTACTCTCGGCCAAACCCTTTCCATTTTGACTTATTCCAATGAGAATGTTTGTATTTTTGTGGAGCGGTTCCCCATCAGATGTCTGGTAATTACTCTTGCCCAGTCCAGAGGGAGCTATTGACAATGGCTGCTACAGTCAGACCCTTGTACGAGATTTCCAACCAGATAAAAAAATACATAAACGCTTTTATTCAACAAAGCAGGTGTTTCATTAACTGGATTTTTAGATAGATGATATAAACTAAATATCTGGCAGTGACCTTGATTCATTAATCTTTCATGCTCATGGAACAAATAACTCCCACCAAACTTCAACTCCAAATCCTCCATTATTCATCAAAGAAGAAGACGACGCTTGATATGCATTGACGCAGAGATTTCTTTTTTTCTGTAAACATGTTGTGAATAGCAGAAATAAAAAAGGTATTTTACTACATTCACACAGTGTCGGAATAATCGTAAAAGTGAATTCCTGACTGGTAAAAGTCATTGCAACAACAAGTGGAACGTCCTATAAACCAACAAGCATTATTTAAAAAAAAAAATCTGCTGTAAAAGTTTAGCTGTTATGTCAATTTCTCAAATGTTACAGTTTTTCACTTGCGAACCATGAGTCCATCTCTCACAAGTGCCTAACAACAAACTTTTTAGGCAATGCAGACATTTAAATGATTAACGCGTACATTTTAAATTATTGATATGCCTGTCACACCTAATCCTTTTTCTTTGCTCTTCGAAAATACAGGAAAGAGTCGTGATGCTGATGTTTTAAACAGTTTTTTTTTACACTGTCCATTTTTTTCCATATTTCGACTTCAGAGCACATATTTCGACTTCAGAGCACATGAACAACAAAGTTGTAACTACTCTAAAACTCGGGAAATGGGGAGTATCCGAGGAGCATGTGAAAGCACAGTTTATCCGAGCTGTGACCTTTTATAGCAGTTCACTCACTTTTAATCTGGTGTAATTATATCAGTATCAAGCAGCATAAGGAGGTTTACGCCTTTTGACTCTACCTGTATGAGCTTGTGTGTGTGTGTTGAGCCAACTAATGCCCTCATCTGACACTGAGACACGGGGGAGTTGGGGAGACGTACAGTAGGGAGGATGATGGGAGATAAAGCGCCCTCATGCCAAGCTACACACCAGAGAACGGATCTTGCAGATAAAAAAGATCTGAAACAGTGGATTCTTGCTGGTAACTCTGACTCATAACAACCTCCTCAGTGCAGCGGGCATGAAAGAAAACCTTGAATGAATTTGACGTGCAGAGATAGGGTCGGGAAAAAGCCGGGGAGGATACAGACAAAGGTTTTAGTCTTTCCACTTGGACATGTCTGGAATTTCATGTCGTGCGGTAAACACAACAATGAATACATAACTCTGTGGCCAGTGTTACAAATTTGATACATGTTTCTCTTTACCATTTTGTTTATATAATCTGGACCTGCAGAGTTCACTCAAAGTAATAGTTAAACTTTCTGGGAAATGTGATTATGGCGATTTCCATTTTAGTCATAAGGTTCCGTCTTTTTTCAATATTGATGCTAAGCTAAGCTAACTAAATGCTGACCTTTTGGATTTTGGCATATAGATATCAGAGCGGTAATGAGGCTGTCAGTCCACCACATGGGGTCAGTTACAGTTAAAGGATGTTGGGGAGAGTCAAACTGCAAAATGACTTTGTAGATGTGATAGCACCTCGTACAACTTTGAAGAACCATTAGCAATATCCGTATTGCGATGAACGATAACAGCAATGAGCAAACGGTAAAGATAGCAACAAATATAACACTAATACTAACAGTAACGCTGATGCTAAAAATACTTTTTTTTAATGATGCATATGCACATTCATGTTGGGGAGAGCTGTGTAGGATTTGTGAAGCGCCAGTATAAAATAACTCATTGGTGGTAATGTATGTCTGTGTTTGTGTGCACACAACAGGATGTTCTCTGCATACGTTGTCTCAGCGTGTCAGTGCAACGATATGATTTTGGGAGAGCTGCCACTGTGGAGGGTTTTAATAAACCAGAGCTGTCAACATCCAATAATGTACTTTACTGTGTTCTTGATCCTGTAAAGTTGCAGCCAGCAAATAAAACTCTCATTCTCAACAGCAGGATGGAAGATGAGCTAAAATATTGATTGCTCTGACTTCACATAAATCCTCTCAACAAAAAATGTCTTCATCCACCACAGAAAAAAACCTCCATTAATATTGCATGTGAATTTATAGCAGATAGCCATGCATTCTGAGAGCAACATTTTTCACATTGCAGAGGGTTCATAAAAGTCGGAGTTAGTGCATATAAGGTAATACAACTTTTTACTTTGGCTGAGGATTTTCATCCATGGCTTGAGCACTCCCTTTCCTTCAGATCAGCCCTTGTTTCTCTTGAGGTTACACAGAGTTGTGAATCACGTATGCCGACTTCCTTGGGAGTCATTGTTCTGGTCTGTTGATTTACAGCACGTGCCTGAATCATTTCCCCGCAAACCAAAGAGAGTTCTGATCTGTGACTGGGGGGCTCTCAGCTAATCAGGAGGCCGGAGAGGTCCAGGTCAGGCTGGGTGACATGGTTCCACAGGGAGTCATATTGAAGTGTAATAAAGCTCCGGTGTGTCGGCGGAGAGGCCCCGTACCAGAGTACGGACTCAATCCGTCATGGCCCATCAGTGAAGCCCTAAAACACAGCGATGGTTGAATTCCTAACCGTTGGGGGTCGTGTTTGTAACTGAGCAGATCTGAGCTGCAACTGACTCTATGCTGCTGTCTCCATATTACAAACAGTAGCTGCAGTGATGCAGTAAGGACTAATACACCTGATAGATGAAAGTAGACATGGCTCAGCCTTAATCTGTGTGAGAGAATTTATGTTGACTGACAAATGGTGATGATTGTTAGCGAAAGCAGGGAATAGCATCTGATGGCGCCCAACCAGGCTGAACTTCCCTTGAACAAGTTTGTGCAGAGTATAACTTTTCGTGGATGTGAAATAATAATGATATAAAAGCAGTGTGTTGTTAGTACCGCCTCTGCATTGTGAAAATGTATGTTGTCTATCTTTTGTGTTCAGACACAGAGAGACTTTGGCTTCACCTTTGGGAGCAGTCCTGTCGTCCATCTTTACAAACAGTCTATGGTTTTAAGGTGCATCTTCAAGAAGCTTGACGTCCCCAGAGCCTGACACCCCGAGCCCTGCTTCATGTAAAGGAACACATTGACACTTATCTTGAACCTTATTTCCATTTATTAGTCATCACATCAATGGTGGCCGATGTGTGTCCTCTACAACACTTTCCAGTGATGTCTGCAGCCAGCTGAAGCAGCCGAGTTTCTTCTGTCATCTCCTAATGTGTTCTGTCATCAGTGGATTGTAAAAGAACCACAGACAGAGTTTGGCTCGGATAGGTTGTTTCTTTTTCTCTCTCTCTGCGTCGGTTCTTCGGTCGTCAATACAGTGAACTGCTGAGTTGAAAAAAGCAGCTCCAATGACATCCCAGGATATTATGGATTATTTCAGGTTTTATATCATGTTGTCAGGGTCAGGGCACATGAACTACAGCCCAGAGCTGAGGAAACGCAGAGCAGAGACTCGGGCGGCCTCTGGACAGAACCAAAGCAGGATGATACAAGCCTCCAGCAGCTGACAGGTAGAGTTTGTGTTCCAGCTGCTCACCACTGCCAACCAAATCACTGCTGCAGTTTGAGAGGGGCCAACAGAAACAGGAGGGCAGTTAGTTGAGTGTTTCTGTTGACTGAAGCTGCATTTATGTGTCTGATACAACTTTTGTCCAGAAAATTGGGTCTGGGCATTTTCCGTTTGCCTTTCTTTTCAAGAAGAATGCAGCTCTAAGATTGTGCGGGTCAGACGGGATCACACAACAGGAACATTTCTGAAACACTGAGTTTAGGGGTGGTGTCTGGAGCACGCAGGAGGCAGGACATGACGTCTAAGTTGCGATCATGTGTTTTGGTTTTCAGCTTATCGACACTGAGCCGTCGGCCCTTATCACCAAAGCTCTCAAATCTTGTTGTCTTTCTTAGTTAACATCTTTGTTGGCGTCTTCATTGAGCATGGCACCTCTTTCTCACTTTCTATTGGTGAATTCTCACATGGAATCACCCCGACGTTCTCTGGACAATTTACAAGAGGGGACTGGCAGGGAAAGTTCTGGGAAATGTCCAGAGTAACTGACTTCATATAATATAATATAAAAATATATTTTTTCATGTTTGACCTTTCCATTCCCTATCACAGTAAAATCATTGTTCAGATATGTATGCGTTGTGCATGAGGCTTCTGTTGTGTTTGAACTTTTGATATATAAGAGACATATAAAAGAGGTATCTACGTGCTGCCAACACCTACTGGCATATACAGTATATACATTGAGAGGTGGAACTTGTATTTCTCAGTGACTCTTAATATAAACTATGAGCAATATGTTTTAGCTCATATTGTCATTCTGTTTGTCCATAATGCTACTGTGTATATATTCATGAATCTACAGCATGTGTTTATGGACCGTCCTCCTCCTCCTTATCATCCACGCACTGCCCTCAGGACGCATGGCAAAGTTTCCGAATGGATTTTTCTGAAGCAGTATCTGAGGTTATAGTATTTCACATGATGTACATATAATGAAGTTCTGTGAGGCAATCTTGTGATTCTGTGCTTGATAAATAAATAATCTTGAGTTGATTTATAGTGACCTCACAGTTACTAATACAGAATGGATGTTCTCACAATGAACTCTCTAAATTATCAGGGAGTGCACACCATTCTTACACTGCATTTGTATAAAAATGTTGTATTTATGAATCCTGTATATGCAATGAGTTTATTTGCAAATACATTTAAGCACTGCAGACACACGTCTGTAAGTAATAACTTTAAATTCTTGGAACAAAACTGAAATGTGAAACACACATTATATTAAGCCATGTTGTGTCTGGTTCTTGGTTTGTGTAAAGTAAGTTAAGAATTAGGTTAAAGTCAGTGAATCCTGGGTGAAGGAGCGGAGCAGGCAGGGGCATGGACAGCAGAGACATTGGAGAATGACTGAAGGTCTCTGGAGAAATTTAAATATCTTGGAAAGTCGGAATACACACAAGTTAAATGGCTTAGTGTGGCAGATATGGATCTGCACCAAAATGTAATGGGTGCCTCCTCTGACCCATACCACATCCTTCAACCAAGTTTTATAGAAATCGGATCAGTTTTTCTTTTTGTAATCTTGCTAACTAACACACACGGACAGGGGTGGAAACATAACCTCCTTGGCTGAGGTAACAATATGTGCACTGTTAACTTATTTCTTCTTGCCTCTAAAAGTTCCAGTTGTTACTCACTTGTTACTAATAAAAACAGGTAATAATTGTATTTGTGATCGATCCATATAATTATATTGTAGATCACAGGCAATATTCCCTAATTCTTCTTTCCCTTAAGCCTGAAAACCAAGAAGACTTAAGAATGTTACTTTCATATAAAAGTGTAGCTGATACTGATCTGACAGACCCGCCTTTCCTCTCTTCACCTCACCCTGCCCTTCAGAGCCTGTGTTTTGGAGGAGCGCTGGCTGGACTCTCTGAGATCTCAGAGGTCTCTCCCTCTGGTTATAAAGACTACATTATATACAGCTGTACATGTGTGACCCGGCCTGAGGAAGTGACACAGTCAAGCTGTTTGCCGCCTCTGTGCTGGTGTGAAGAGACACTGTTATGACCTCTCACCCACAGATGCCAGTGAAGGACGACCAGGCCTCACTAATACATGCTAATGTGTTCGGAGCGGAACATGCTCTCTTATTCTGTGCGTCGATGCTAATGTATAAAACATTTGACCTCCAAAGTCTTGATGGCACCGGAAAGCAAAAGGAGTTAAATCTGGCTTTGGGCATCGTGACTGGGCCGGCAATGAGACCTCTGGCGGACATGTGCAGCGCCATCACGGAGCGAATTTGTGAGGGATTACCTCGATGATCGGTGATAAAGTGCTCAACTGTTTTCCACACGCTGCTCTCACGGCCACAGGGGCATTAGCGATGAATAGAGACGGAGAGAGCGAGAGTAAGAGGGAGCGAGACAGAAATAGTAGGCGAGCTCGATTGACACGTTGACAAAGAGTGACAGAGACACTGAGAGGCCGAAACAGAGGACAGACAGAAGGCCGGCCGGGCAGAGGGGGAAGTGAGCAGCAGCAGAAGCGACAGACTGTGAGTGTGAGATGGCAAGAGAGGGAGAGTGAGAGAAAGAGGGGAACAAAGAGCATATTGTCAGTGCTGGGCGCTAATCGTCTCCTCTTAGGCTGCCAGAGACAACAGGTGAGAGCAGTTTGACTCCCTGCAGGCTCCATGAAGCTTTCAGGGCTGTATGTGTGTGTGTGTGTGTGTGTGTGTGTGTGTGTGTGTGTGTGTGTGTGAGTGTGTGTGTGTGCGCAGGGGCCAGGGGACCTCAGGAGAGCGCTGCCAATGCCAACTCAAACGGCAAATGAGAAGTGAGGGCCGCACCATCAAAGAGTTCTTTTCAGACATGCCAGGGCTTTGGCTGTATATATATACGAGTGTGTGTATGTGTGAATATAAGTGTGTGTGTTGAGTTTTTGTGCGTGCATTAGCATGTGTATTCTGGGTTAGGGTGAGATATAACATTAACACATTCCCCAGGAAATGCTCTTGTCTCCTCACAGTGATGGTACAGTACGTGGTCATGGCAACAACAGAGAGGACAGTGCACTGACAAAAGAAGGGATGTGTTTGATGTTCATAAGTGTGGGCTCATTTTGTGTTAACAATCTGACAAAGCATGTGATCCGTCGCAGCTGTCTACACAACTCTCATCTACAGGAGCCCAGAAGTGACTGTAGAGTTTCAAGCAGCAGAGTTGAAGAAAGAGATGCGATTGAGCCAAATAATTTGTCAAAATGCTACTTTTTATGACATATCTGTATCAGGCTCTCATGTTTGCGGATATCAGCTGATGGTAAAAACTTTTATTTTACAGAATAAACGATACAGAAAACAACTTTAGCTGTTTGAAATTGTGTGATTATGAAGTTTGTCCACCAGAGAACGCTCCCCCAAAAAATTGCTACCTCCGCCAAAGAGGTTAGGTTTTCTCCCCTCCCCTGGTTTGTTTGTGAATAAGATTACGCAACAAATACTGGATGGATTATCATGACATTTAGTGGAAGGATGAAGTATTGGTCACTGACAGACCCATTACATTTTGGTGCAGATCTACAGTATATCTATTTTTTTTTTTTCAACTATCATTAATGTTCTTTAAAGATTTTAGAATTTTTCTTTGGTTTCTCAGAGAATAATTCATTGAACACAAGTCTTGATGTAGTGAACAAAAATGTAGTTTCAGAGCCAGCCTATTGGGCCTTGACAGTGGTTTGGACTCTACTGAGTGACATTTTGTTTTTAATGCTCTCAGTGCTCCATGGGAGGCATAAGAGGAGATGGTTGTTGACCAGACATTATCATATCGGTCAGCCTCTAATGAAGAAATCCCTGGAGGGGTTTTCTTCTGTAAGAATCTTGAATGTTCATTGAATGCAGCTACCAGAATAAGAGCTCTTCCTCGCACTGTTGCTGGTGAGGATGGTGACTGAGGAGAACTTTTTGGGGAATTGATCTGTAACCGAATATGAACTGAGGTCAGCAGGAGGACCCCCCAGGAGCTGTGTGGACTGGACCTGGACTCGACTCAAGGACAGTTTATGAAGGTGGACCACTGAACTGCTCCGCTGAAAACCGCACAGAAACAACACAAGGATTTTCCATATTAGGGTCGTATTGGCCTGCAGTATACTAACCCTGACCCTGAAGTACAAGACAACCCCTGTTTTTGAGAAACAGGATCTCAACAGAGTGATTGCTGCCTCACACAATTGGCCTCCTATTTCCCCTTATTAAAGGAGAGATATCATATTGTGTGTTTTCTTTTTCTTTCCCCTAGTATTATATGTTTTTTTTGTGGATGTTAATGTTCTGTAAAGTTTAAAATCCCAAAGTCAAGGGAAAGAGCTTCTGTCCCCCACAGAAAGTACTGGTCCTGGAACGCCTTGTTCTCATCATTGTGATGTCACGTTGCCCAACATTTGCCTATTGTGTCCTTAGCGGGCAGTATGCTACACCCCCTTACAAGGCCAGGTTAAAGCAAAAGAGGCCGACATTTCCTACTTGTGCTGCAAGTGGTCGACCACTACAAAGTGAGCCAGGTGGCCAATCAAAGCAGTCTAAGGTTATCATTAAAGAAACAGGACCTAAAACCAAGCGTTCAGACAGAGGCTGAAAAGAGGACATGCAGCAATGGAAAGTGATGTTTTCTGAACATTAGAGAATGTAAACCTTATTATAATATGTATGCCTCCTTAAACCTATATTTCTGAAAAAACAACAGCAGCAACATACTGCCCTATAGTGCATTGTGGGTCCATCTGCAGTTTGGTTTGTTTAACCTGCAGGAGTATCTGAAAGCTGCTGTAACATGTTCTGCTCCCACAGAGGAAACAAATCAATGCCAAGAGAAAACCAGTTCATAGCTTCTCCTGATGTTTTTACTGCAGAAATGAACCAGAGAGAAAATCTGTCAAACATATGAGAGTGAGCACTGTGTCATTTGTGTGAGTTATCGCACCGTGCACCACATTTATAGTGAGTGGATTTAATTTGCAATTTCCTCATCCTCCCGTTACCATCTGATGATGTTACAACATTTGGCTGCTTACAAACTTCATTTGTTGACTCGTCCCAGTGGCCACTAGTCAGATGACTGAATCACTGTGGTGAGTCGATTCCTCTCTCACTCTGGTTCCTCTCGCAAAATCAATTTCTCTGACAGATAATGCTCTACACACTTCAGTCTGTTTGAGCTTGTCATCCGTGACAGATGTATTTCTTGGCTGCTTGACAGATTTCCATGTCCCTTCCAGAATATGTGGACGACTCAATGATCACTTGGACGGCGCGTTTGGGAAACTTATGGTGGGAGTTTTCGCAGATGTCTTATATGCACTGTGGCATTTTCTGTCAAGACATTGGTAAATTTGTCCATTCATGCCAAATTATCCACTCATCTAAGTCCAAATTCAATAAATCATTAAAATATTCAATAAATAACTCTGACATGGTAGATGGACAGCCTTGGCCGTATTGACATGGAGCTTTTCCAGTCTAATCGACCACTCAAAGCACTTTTTTAATAGTCACATCCATTCACTCACACATTCATACAGACAATTATTATTCTTTCACACCATTCTTACACTGCATTTGCAATTTTGGGATCAGTTAATAGCTTTTGCAAACATGCTATAGAAGTATGTGAGTATTGTGTTTCCCATGAGGCAGCTGTGATAGTTGCACTTGCAGTTCAGCGAAAAAGACTGTTACAACAAATGAGCCAAAGTGATTGAGTACAACCGTAATACAATGTTCACAATAAGAAAACAATGATCAGAATCAGAATCAGAATCAGAATTCTTTTTATTGCCATGTTTATTTGCACATACAGGAAATTGCCTTGGTGTGGTTGGTGCACTTTACGAACAACAAATTAACAACAATATCGAACAATATAAGAAAACAACAATATATACAGTTAAAGAGTTACGTGCGGTTTTAAGGTGCAGAGATTGCTAATACTTCCAGTAATATAGAGTTATAAATAAATCATGTGCAAGGGGGGGGGGTCAGCAGAGTCAGTGTGATGCGGAGTAAGTGTGATGCAGGGGGCTTGTTTGTGAGGGGAAAAAACTGTTCAGGTGACGCGAGGTGATGATTATCACCATTTTACGTGCACTAATGAATACCACTGTTCCAACCATTTTCTTTTTTGCATGGTGGTTCAGACGATTTATAAAGGAAGGAGAGGAGAAGAGTTCCAGTGGAAAAGTGCAGATCTCTGTTGTGCAGGGCATAGAACATGAACGATGCATGCAGGGATAAACAATTGTCACAGCAGACCATGTCGGGAAACATCTGGGGGCAGTCTGTGCATGTATTTATGCTGGCATTTTGTGTGTGTGTGTACGTGGGATGTCACAGACCACATCCTCAAGATCAGCACAAGATAATGCCCGGGCCATTAATCCATTGTACATGCGGTTATAAAACGTCATTCACCGAAGATAAAAATAAAGCCGGTAAGGTTACAGCGTGGAGTTTTTAGATTTGAGGCGTGTTGCCGCTGAAAGCATTCTGAACAGAAGTTATGGCCGCCTTAACTGGACAGGCAACTTGAGCTCAGCTGGATTGCAAATGCCAAGAGCCTGCAACAAGAAAGAGCCGAAAGTAGTGCTCCCTAAATTAGCCTGTCTGTCAAAACAGGCAGCGTCCAGAGATGGGAGAGGGAGAGGGAGAACTGTCCTGTCCATCTGGAACATATTTGAGCCTATTAGGATAGATAGATAGATAGATAGATAGATAGATAGATAGATAGATAGATAGATAGATAGATAGATAGATAGATAGATAGATAGATAGATGGATGGATGGATGGATGGATGGATGGATGGATGGATGGATGGATGGATGGATGGATGGATGGATGGATGGATGGATGGATGGATGGATGGATGGATAGATAGATAGATAGATAGATAGATAGATAGATAGATAGATAGATAGATAGATAGATAGATAGATAGATAGATAGATAGATAGATAGATAGATAGATAGATAGATAGATAGATAGATAGATAGATGGATAATCTGGGAGAGCGTGGCCTAGGGGATAGAGCGGGTGCTCTGCAACAAGAAGGTTGCCGGTTTGAATCCCACTCTATCCCATCTGCATGCCTAAGTGTCCTTGGCAAGATACTGAACCCCTAGATGGCCCCTCATAAAAAAAATGATGAGTGTTCTAAAAATGTAAGTCGCCTTTGGATAAAAGCGTCAGCTAAATGACATGTAATGTAAAAAATCTTTGCATGAAGTTGGACCATTATATTTGGCTTTATGCACCTGCCACTACTCCTTATAACTCTTGGATTGGAGAGTGGAAACCCTTTCACAATCATTTGGCTTCGCTGTAGCATTTAGTGAGAAGCAAATGTCACGAGAGGATAGACTGACTATCACAGGCTAAATTTTGTTAACCCTCAACCATGATATCGTCCAGATTGTGTGTTCTCAGCGGAGGCTAAATAACAGACCCTTTACATCTGACTTCCAGCTCCTGTCCTCTCTCTGCTCGGCTCCCTCGTTCCCCTTCCACTGATGTCCAGAGACCTGAGGAGCTGCAAGACTGATGCTGCAGGAACGCAACTGCAATCGGCCTCTATAACTGCTCAAGATATCCTCTCAAGCTCAAAGTAAAACCTGAGGAAAATAACTTTCGAAGAAGGAAAGAGCCCTTTAGAGTAACTTGGCATAAACTTAATTTCCATAGCTGCTGTTTTAAGTGACAGTTTGCCTTATTCAGAGCTTACCAGTCATTATTTTGATTTCAGTATTTATGTATCTGTGATGGCGACCTGTCCAGGGTGTTCCCCTCCTATCGCCAAATGTCAGCTGGAATTGTCTCCAGCCACGCACGACCGTAAAAGGTCTGATTCTTTCTCTTCTGGATGGGATCATTTACATATGAAGATGAAAACCATGACATCATGTGGCTGCTGTCACCAGCACACTGCAGACCTCTCACATTGACATCCTGTCCACAATGAATGAAATGTTGGACAAAATGCATCCTTTCAGGGGTCTTAATGTTTTCGCCAAGCATCTGAACGTACTTCCTTCTCAGTCATGGTGTGAGGAGTACCTGTGGGGGAGAAAAGCTCCTAGTTTGGCCACAATATCTGGAGAAGTTGTCTTGAATAATACTGAACAGGAGCCGACCTTTGTCTTTCAACAAACCACAAACATTTTACAGGGTTACTGCACTTGTGTTGATCAAAGAAAAAACAATGTGTCCATTAACAGCTGCGTGTCGACACATTCCAGATGCTCAGGGACATGTGGGTGAATTTACACAGATATTGAAACACAGTGACAGACTGGAAGAGGCAGGTCCTCACACACACACTCACACACACACACACACACACACACACACACACACACACACAGAGATGGACTTGGATTTAGCTCAGCCTGCCTGCCGCACCAACTGTCACACAGCTAACAAAGTATGCAGTAAGTACCAGCTAATTAAATCAAACTGGAAGCACTCAGGGTTATATTTCTGTTTTTGTGTCACCGTCATCCAGATCTGTGGATTCAATTGCTTTATACCTGCGTCTGAGCACTTCTCTTATTCTCTAATACACACAGACACACACACAAACGCGGGCAGACACAGATGTCCACACAGATGCCAAACCCTGCTCGGTCAGTGACCTCTCATGCAACATGTTGTACTGTATTTAAAGTGCATTAACACATGCACCACAGTTTCTCTCCCCCTCACAGATCAGAGTGAGGGGTTGTAAAGTGTTTCCGTGATACAGTATTCTGTAACACTGACCCCCCCCAACCTCTGTTTGATGTGCTTATCTTCAAACGCCCTGCAGCGGAGGGGTGTGGGACATCACAAAGCTCTCCGCTCCGGTCAACTCAGGTTTCAGGATGCTGCAACTTTTTGAACTATAAGCTGCTTCCTTGGGACTTTCTACTTGTGGGAGAACTTTTATTCCCAGTGACAGGTGACTGCAGAGATGTGGCTGAGTGCTGGACATGAAGTGTGAAAGCTAAGAAGAGGGATAAAAGTTTTAGAAGTCTGGCGGAGCCTCGGTTCAATCATCTGATTGAATTACCATGAATAAGAGGTCTGGAACCAGGCGATCTGAGAGTCTACACCCTACACACTGAGGCTTCATCCATATTATTACATTTTCATTTGAAACACTTCAATAGGATTCACCTGCCATCCACATGCTTCCTGTTTACACTGGCATTCGCATGCCGTTTGCATATGAGTGGTCATGTAATAAGCTTTTTCAAGGAATTAAATTCCGTAGAATTAGACCCCATAGTTGCCAGCAAGTTGGTTGGAAAGATTGCAGTGTAGCTCAACAAATTTAAGAATGGAAATTGTAGATATTGTTGGTTGATTAGAGAAAAAATAAAATCTGCCTTAGATAAAGTGTGCCTCATACTGCCCCTAGACTTTACTTTGATGGGGCAAATCTGTGTGACCAGCTCTTATGTAAGCCTTCTGTCAACCTGGGGACCCGGGGCAGTAGCCTTGAAAATGAATTATTTATTTATTAATCAAGTAAACATTTTCTTTTCTTTTAAAAAAATTCTACCATTTCCCCTGCATCCCTTTTCAACATGCAACACCCACCTCCCTACTAAAAAAGCTATTTCCATCCTTTGCCGAGCCATAAAATTCCATTTTCATGAATAAAGTGAAAACAATCTGTTAATGTGGTGAGATCATTTTCACTTCTTCCAGCACAAATCAACTTGTTTAATGAATTCTCTGCAGGCATGTTGTATTCTTGACTCACAGTTGTGGTTCAAGACATGGATACTAGAATACCTAGAATCTGAGTGTAAACAGGGAGCTAGTGGCATTAGTTGGCTCCGCTGGTAGAATTTGTTTTTGGAAAAATACTTTTTGATGTCCTAACATTAGAACAACGTCAAAGATGGATAATTTTAGCTGTAGAGGAACCAAACATGGAATAGATATAGGACTAGAGCTGAGAGTGTGGGACTGTTAACGTGTGTGTTTGTGTGTGTGTCTGATTGGCCTCTATCTATGCCCCTGGCAGTGGAAGGGGTCTGAGGTCTGGGCGCCTTTGAAACTGCCCATTGGGCCTCAGTGGGGAAGAACATCAGGCACACACACGCTCTGTTTCTGTTGGATTGCCCTGCTGGAATTCACTTATTTGTGGAAATGTTAAGAATTTGAGCAATGAAGCTTAGAAAACTGAACATTAACTGAAATCTAAACACTTCCTGAGCGGTAGTGGGGTCAGCCCAGTGGCTCAGGGCAATGAGGATCCAGGTCTTGATTCTAATTTATCTAAGCTCTTGTGAAATGAAATGTCATGAAAAACTGCCAAAGGGAAAATAACTTTTAAAACCCAAAAAATAGACCTCACTCACACGAGCCGTTAGTATAAAACAACGAGCAGCGAACCTCTTCCTGCTTCATTCTCTCTCCCACATGGCTCACTCTCGCTTTCCCTCAGCAGACAATGGACCCTCTGTCTCCCCTGTTTAACTACTTTCTCACCTATCCTTAATACTCACACGCTCCCTCACCGAGGTGCATATATAGTCATAAATCAGTGCAGATTTTTTATTTTCCATCTACGAAGAACCGAACTTGCAGGTATGCACAAAAACAGACACATACTCGCAGCCAGCAAAGGGGAAAGAAATCCCAGCAACATCAGTGGTGTGATACGGTCGTGAGGATGCCAGGACTGAGCTGAAAGTGTGGCACATGTCTTTGATGTGAATCCAGAGCATGAGCATGTAACAAACGCAGATACCAAATTACACCCTGTGCTCCTTTGATCTCTACTACCCCATGCTTGCTTCTACAGATGTAATACGATTTGTGTGTGTGTGCGTGTGTGCTTGTGTCTGTGTGAGTGTCTCTTTGCATGATCAGCCATATCACATATATCAGTATCTGAAGATGCACAAATGTGAGTGTATTGTAAATATGCAATGCATGTTCATGCATGTGTGTGTGTGTGTATTGAAGGGCAGTGTTACCGCATCACACCATGGGGAACTGAACCCTGGCAGAGGCTTGTAGGCGCCTGTTAAGAACATGTTCCTGGAGACCTTCTGTTGAGTTTGTCTTGTCGTCACGTCGTCCACTGTGGACTCCCCACTCTGGCTTCGCAGCCGATGGCGATCATATTGCGTCTTGGATTTCCATCTGAACCACCCTCTAATCTCATGACAGTCGAGCGTGAATGGAACCACTTCTCAGGCCTGTAAGGTCAGCACCTCGCAGGAATTAGCACAACACATGTTTATGTCTCTCATTATCTTAATGTGTCTGAGGGTTATGCAGAGATGCACTAAGTGGTGGCAATACATTCTGAATAAAACGCTGAGGTGACACTTTGTTGTATTTGTCAACGTGCTGTGGTTTCTGGAATGTTTTGAGGAGATAAGCACCTTCTTGATTACCAAACTGATCCTTGCTGATAGAATGATTATAGATGATATCTGCACCTAGAGAGGAGCAAAAAGATAACGTCACAATCATAACTACGGTTCAATGTCTAAATCTGGTGTTTTAAACTAATGTTCATTAATGTGCTATGTCCCGATCAAATAAACACATTAATAAACCAGAATGAAACTCAGTAGAGAGCATACCTCCACCAAGGCCCAATCAAATCCATAAAGCATAACATTTCTCAGCTCATAGATATCAGTCCCTTAAATGTATCGCATTTCTTTCATCAAGATCTCGAGAAAATGGTCAAAATTGCAAGAAATATAAATGCAAAAGTTAAAGAAAGTGAAAAACAAATCCTGGATCCAAACCGGAATTTAATGGGTTCTTCCCTCACCCATACCGCATCCTTCCACCCAGGTTCATGGTATTCTGTTCTGTAGTTTTTGTGTTATACTGCTCACACACAAACATGGGAAACATACAAACCACATGGAATGAAATACTTAAAAAATACATGAGGAATTATCACAAAAACACTGTAAAAATAAATTAAATGTCAAAATATTACATAATGTCATCAGTATTAGATTATATTTATATATGACAAAATACTATTGGCACTACTGATTACAATGCAGCTTTGTAATCAGTAGCTTTGTAAGAGTACTGAGTACAACTACAAAGACATGCTTTACAGTCATCAACAAATCTTCATAGAAGACTTAGGAATAGCACCCAGGTAGCTCAGAGGTCACTGCACACTGACCATGATATTATAGCGTCTTTGATTTAAGTCCTTCACCGGGGCTCTTTGTCACATGTTGTTTCTCTTCTCTCTTTCCAACTGTCCTCATAGCTCACTGTTAAATTAAGGCAAAAGTTTAATAAAGCAAGAGAAAATCAATCTCCTTACTTTAGAAAGGAAAGATTAACTAGTCACTGTCATATATCTGGAAATATAAAAAGTAAAATCCAACACAAGTTTTTGACAAAGATATGCCAATAGTAGACATGTCTCCCACTACCTGGGGCTTTAATTAAGTAACATACATCCATATGTATACGAGAACTTTATGAGCATCTGTGGAGGCCAAAAAGCTTTTCACAAACACACTATGTTGTTTGTTGTTGCTGTGTTGTGAGTTGCTAACGTCTCTTGGTTATGGGTTGTGCATAGCTTGTAAACACTGGGTGGGGGTGGGGGGGGGATGTTGGCATTGTCTTTTTAATGCCAAAAATTCTATTTTAGCATTTTTTTTTTTTTTCTAGTGGAGAAACAATGTGTATACGACAATTTGTCTCACAGCACCCCCTTGTTAAACCTAAACGAGTCATCCGGTGCTTGTAAATAACTGAGCACAGCACATGGTCCCGACGATGGTGTATGATGAGGAGCACTGCGGGACACTGAATGCACTCCATGGGAGTGTGGCGGCACTTAGTGGTGAATGTGTGCTACTGAAAAGACTTCACAGGCTCCAGCACTGAGGTCACATGACACTGTCCAGTCGTCTGAGCCAGAGGCATTCCCAGAATTTCTGTGACACTTTCAGTCTTTCTAACAAACGTGGCACATTACCGCACATACTGATCATAATCTTGCTGCTGATCAGCCACACAAGGCCATGATTGGGTCTGTTTACAAACACATGTAAAGACTTGGTCCTGCCAACATGGCTGAGTTATGTAATGGAAACTATGAATGCACCGGGGTCTGCTGTCTCACCAGGAATAGAGGGCAAAGTATAAACCGGCCCATCCAGCACAATGTCAGCATGAGTTTCCATCCAGGCATAAGACTGACAACAATTTCTTTAAGACTGAGATAGCGATCGTCCAATCATGTTTGGCTGTGACAGGATAATACGTGTGACTTAATTTGTTTGAGTAAACTTAAGGATGATTCATCTTCAGGGCAAAACCTGTTTATATATATGTTTAAAAGGCCTCATCTTCCCTAATGCATAATGCAGTCCAATATCCAGGCACTTCACTTCAAGTATTCCAAACCACTGTTGTTTGGTCCATCACCACATGTCAGTCAGGTGATGAGACGTCTAACATATGACGCACATCCTGGACGTCCACATGCGCCCACAGTTGTGTCCATTGGGCCCGAGGTCGTTCAGCTGGTCGAACACTCCGCTTTCAATCATCTCCTTCTGCCACTGGATCGAGACTGCACCTGTGCTGAACGCCATGAAAAATGTTTCGTCCTTGGCGTCAAATTCGACGTCCTGGACCTCGGAGGTGTCCACGAACTTGTCTGTGTCCCTGGTGTAGACCACGTTGGACTTTGGCACCCATGGGGGGTCCAACAGCCCCGCCTCCAAGCGGCGGAAATTGATGTTCTGGAAAAACACATGGCTTCGTGGGTCGCTATCACTAGAAAGACAGAATACAGAATATGTGTTTAATGACTGAGATGGAAAGTTGTGATATAAAGGTGAAAAAATTTAACTGGGCAATAATATGAAAATGAAATTCACTCACTGATTGGATGTCTTTAAAGAGTAATGATAAAACATTTTGTTTTACAGCAGTGAATAGAGTAGAATAGAAAAACACAGCTTATAAAAGACGTATGTTGTTACCACCCATGTTCCTGTCACACAAGTTTGTGATTGATCAGGACAGCTTCACAGACAACACAAGGACAACAAATCGACTATTTAGATAGGGGTGCACAGTGTGACAATTGCACAGCCTGTGTTGGTGCACAATGTGACAGATTTGATGGATTCAATTCAGTGACCCTTTAAGCTGGAAGGAATACAGTTCTTCATCAGCAGATCAACCTTTTTGGCTTAAAACCAACCAATATAGCAACCTCAACTCATATTCTTACATTTAAATAATAATCAGAGGACTTAAATGAAATTTGAGGGTAATTCACAACATAAAATAGAGAGGTCAGAGGTGTTAAATAAATAAAATGAGAAAAGGCCAATGGAAGATATTTCTGCTCCTTTAAACCTTTGTGACCCCGTCAGGGTGTCCTGACCTCCAGGTTTCACCTGTCTGGACTTTAACATATGTTTTCACAGGTGCAAGGGAAGTGATACATTTTCTTGATGTAAGAGCCGAAGAAGAACCACAGGTGACAGACTTTATCTCTCAGAGAAGCATTTACTCACCGACACCCGAGACGATGCTCTACCTTCCTCTTGAGGAAGTGGCTGATGATATCTTTGGTTGCGGCATCAAAATGTTTGTGTTCAAACTTGCAGTCATCCTCCATAGCGCGACGAGTCACCTCGGTGTTCTGCACCTTCTCTCTGAAGTCTCTGAAAGGCAAACGGGCAGCCACCATCTCATAGATGCTGCAGCCCAGAGCCCACCAGTCCACAGATGTCCTGTAATACTCCTGCTTCAGAACCTCAGGAGCCATGTAGCCAGTCGTACCAGCCTGACAACACACAGACAAGAGAAAGAGAAAAGCAATGAAGCCTTGATCATACCTCTGGGTTATAACACAATCATATTCACATCTCAGGTTGCAAGGTCAGAGGTATACATCCTTTCACATTTATCATGCTGTTTAAAAAAATTATTAGGAATGGATGGGGAGTTGCAAAAGAGTGAGAGTTATATATTTCTGCTGAAGTGAGTTGAGAAGGGAGGGTGTATTCTTTCAAATAAAAATATATAATACCATCAGTTATATTTAATTGCACTGAAGTTGCGCCATCTCCTGATGGCTACTGCACAGACTCTGGCTCCAAATGCACAAGATGGCAGCATTTGTATGTGTTTAATCTTCAGATTGGCTAGAGGCAGGACATGGAGACATGTCGTCCATCTTTATTTACAGTCTATGATCCGGACCCTCACAAGAGATTTCAAACAAGCAGCATAGAAAAGCAGTAAAAACCATTTATACAGATACTTTCTTCTACTCTTTCTTTTTGAATTACTTAATCGTTATCTCTTTTGAGATCTATAGGAACATAATTAACAAAATTAAGGAAATAAGGAGGAAAATAACCCTTTGTATGAAGAGGTTACAGCGACTAGAAGTATGCAACTGGTTATTGGGGGCCCCAAGTGGACATTGCTTTATTTTGGGTCACAAACCAGAGAATTTGAGAACCACTGTTTACATATGGAGTCGTAGAAATCACTTTGATATAATCTCAGAGGTGGACAGACATGTCTGAGACCTGACAGAATAATTTACTTTAAGAATTTCATCTCAGCATATCAGTTATCAGACTATCCTGACCAGCCTCAACTCAATGAAGATCAAAATTGACTAATGAATAATGGAGACACAGGGCATCTGACCAATTAGTCCTTATAGTGAGTGAAGCCCTATTGTGAATCCCCTGACTCATCTCTATGGTCTTGTGTAACCTATATCTGGTACTAGTAAAGCAAAGTTCAGACTAGCTAACGCTAAGAGGTTCTGGTCAGTTTTCCATGCATTTCTCCGCCAGTGCAGCCTCATGGGGTCGAGGTCAGGCACCTTTTAATGAGATTAATTGGGTCAGACAGGGTTATTCCCTCTTGTCTGTCAGAGCAGGACTGAGGGCTATCATATCTATTCCTGCTAAGCTACTTATAGGGGTGGGCTGAAAAGTATACTGTATATTGGAAATAAACAGTCAGCGAATATTGTTCATGTGAGTAATGCAATATATTAGAGAGACAATTTTCAAACATGACCTGCGTCGGAACTTCTGAGAATTGGGTCCGGACTCTCACTGCTGTTTGGATGTGCAACAGGTAGAGGCAGGATGTCACGTGTTTATTCTCCTGCAGAGATCACGTGTTTTTGTTTACAGCACATCAACACCGGCGACTGCTCTTATCACCAAAAACTCTCTTGACGCCTCAGACTTTCTGCGGACTTTATACCAGGTGGCCAGGCTGAGAAAGTCTGCAGAAACTCCGGAGGCTCTCACTCGAACATTGGCACATGTTCACATGTAACACATACACATACCCACATACATATCTCTGCAATTCAGAGCATGTCTGACAGCAGCTTATAAGTTATAACCAAGCTATTTTCTAAATGTGAACAGTAGGTTTAGTAGGTTAATCTAGGGCCAGGTCGCTACACTGACCTTCTGGCAGATCGTTTTGCCTTTGGGCAACTCCACAGCCAATCCGAGGTCCGACAGCCGACACTGTCCTTTGCCATCAAGCAGCACATTCTCGGGCTTCATGTCCCGGTACACTATGTCCATGGAGTGCAGGTGAAGGATCCCTAGGGTTATCTGGGCCACGTAGTAAACAACGCGCTCCATGCGGATGCCCCGCTCCCCAAGCTCGTAGATGTGAAATCTGAGGTCCCCTCCGTTCATGAGGTCCATGACCAGGCACAGGTGGGTCCGGTTGGCATAAGCGTACGCCAGGTTGACGATGAAGAGGCTATTGACCCTCTCCAGGATCTGCTTCTCCAAGAGAGCAAGCCCATTTCCGCCTTTCTTCTTCAGATGCCTCTTGTCCAGCTTCTTGCAGGCGTACATTTGTCCTGTGAGCTTCACCTGCACTGCACGCACCTGTCACACAGAAACAGATACATGACTTCAGATGTTATGACAGGGATCCTCTTTCAGTGAGTTTAAAAGGCAGACAATGAAGTGAAGTAGTGTAACATGACCAATCATGGCCACAGCAAACACGTCACATTTAGTCAAACTTAATATAGCAGTAGTAGAAGTCAATGCAGTGATGTTAACATATATAAATATAAAGCTATGGTGTGCTAATGTGAGCCTTCATAAGCTACTGCTTCAAATGTACGGAATTGATTGAATTAAATTGATCACAACGCTTGCTCAGGGATGCAACGATTAAATTTTGCCTTTTCTTGTTACCCCTTGCAACCTACGGATGGAGGTACTGGGATCCAAATTTTCACTTTAATTTGTCACCTTGTCTGCAGATTTACATTTTTATCCAGGTGCCCAAACACCTGCTACCTACCTCACCAAAGCCACCTCTCCCCAAAGTCCTAAATTCATAGAAGTTTTTGTCACTGATCTTCTGCTTTTCGTACTCCTTCCACTGCAAGAACTTATAAAAGAAAGGGCTGTTCAGGTATTCACAGAAAGGTTGTCCCTTCAGGAAGTCCCTTGCGGCTTCTTTCAACTGGTCCGTCATCGTCTCATCGAAATTCTTGCATGATAATTCCTTGCATCTCTTTGCATTCTCTCCTGTGAGAAAGGATAGAAAGTGCCTGGACTCAGGTTGACAGTACTTGGCCAGGATGCTCTGTTTGGCCTTCTCTTTGGTTTCATCATCCGCAAAGCTCCAGATGCTCAGCTCCTCCAGGAACTTAGCGGCGACCTCGTACTGTGGGTTGCACGTCTGGAGAAACTGTTGGAACAGTATCCTCCCAATAGGCTGTTGCTCACACAGGGACTCGTACCTACTATCTGCAGCTGCATGGAGAGCAAGGGACTTCGGTCTTGGCAGTGTGAGGCTGAGCATGTGCTTCCTCAGCTCACTGCGGTCGAGGTGCTGAGCCTTCAGGTAGGCCGTGTTGGCCACCAGGTTGTGAAGGCCCACCAGGTCCTCCATGCTGGATGTATCATGAAGCATATTTGCAGAGGCAGCTTGTAACTCCAGCACTACAGTCGACTTATCCACAGGGTCCATGTTCATCTGAGAGCCTGGGGCACCTGCGTCATCCTCTACCTCTTGAAACACGCCTCTCAGAGCATTAAAAGTCCCAATGTTCTCGGGGATTTGTTGGTAGCTTAGTGTCTTTGCGTGCTCATTTGTAGACGGCACTTAGAGAAAGCGACTTGTGCGGTTTGAACTTAAGAGGCTTTGAGCTGGTCTATTTTTAGGAGATGCAAATTGGCTGGGTGCATCAACTGTGGTGCGAGCATGACTTGATAGCATGGCAAATCCTGACCCTAACTTACAATTAAGATTGATTGTTATGAATATAAAAAAGCAGACAAGATAGCATGTACAGTATACAATGTACACCTACACCTCATGACTTTAGCGGGACAAAGAATTCAAACTTAACAAGTTAAGCCCTAATTGGTTTAAGAAGCCTTCAAATTATTTGACCAAGTAGCCTGAAGAGAGAGGCCAGTGCCCTAATACTCTAGTCTGTTAGCTGCTCAGAACAACTTGTGTCAAAGTCCATACTTGTCCTTTGAAACAGGAGCTGACAAAGTATTTCACCCGAGGTCCATTTAGACACTGTTCTGGAGCTTTCATCTGCATGTGAAAATCAGGAGCTGAGGACTGGGACTTTACCCAGGTGTCAGGGCACAGAAATGTTTAAATTATGAAGATCACATGGTATAACCTGACAGCTCCACACCAGGTTTTAAGTGGAAGCTCCAGCTGAGATGTTGTCTTATTTCTAATAATGTTGTTCGTAAGACTAAAGTAAAAACTTGTGCTTTAGGGGGAAAATAAATGTATAAAACATAGACATGCTACGAGTACGAAGGAATCTTTGATGACCAGGCAAGGACACACAGATCCACAGGAGTCAGGGAACAGACTTCACAGATTTAACTAGCAGCCTAACGAAATAAGCTTTTCCTCAATTCCTCTGCAATCTCACAGTGGTTCTGCAGTTCAAGTGGTGCACTAACTGGTGCTAAAGTAGACCAGTTAGGGTGGTATGGTGATTCTTAAATATTAGCTCTACAGATGATGTTACTGAGCTTACTCTGTGCTCTGACCAGCCCTGCAATGCTGTAAGCTAAAACCTTTTTGATTAACGGATGATGTAGATGTCTGCTTCCTGTCCACTGAAAGTTACCAATCTGCAGATAAAATACTTTCTTGATGACAATTTCACATTTCATTTACTTGTTTAAGTTCTTGTTTAACGATTGGATAAATATTGCTTTGCCTGTACCTCTTGGTTATTGTGACTCTAATAGTACTGGTGAACTGAACCAATTCATATTTTGGATACATTATGAGTACATTCACTTTCCAGTTTTAATATTGTGGCTGGTAGGTGTGTAAAAATTGGTTTCCCACAAAACCCTTTCTTCATTGCACAAGAGAATCATATTTGTTGTAGTCCCTTTCAATCAACTGACTGAAATCCTAGTATTGTATACGATTAAAATATAAGTACAAAAAAAAATGTTTGTCGTAGAGAAGTGTTGACATTATACTTCAAATCTGAATTGTTTGTTAAAAAGAATCAGTTAAAATGAGTCTTTGTGAGAATTAAATGTCAGATCTCTGTACTTTCAATGTTATTGACTTTTGGGGTTGCAGACAGATTTCTGTCTGAGGCCAAAAATAAATTTCCATTAACTTAACCAGTCATATCTTGGCAGGTGAATGTGTTGCCCATTCCTGAATATAATCTAAAACATGTGTTGAAGAAAAGTACCTTCTTCCATAATTTCCCCGTCGGAAAATACTAAATGAAAACTACATCTGTTTACAGCTATTCACAATTCTTTATTTCTAAAAGGACAGGTCATATAAGATGATAAGATAAGTGCTGATCACCATCACCGACGATAATATAACGGGACCAAACACTGCGACAACTTTCATCCATATCTTCATGACTCTTGTTCCTCCAGTCACATTAGTCACATTAATAACAAGTCTGTGCTGCTATATCCATCGCCCTTCTTCAACACCAGGACGACAGGAACATGCAAGTAGGAGGGACAGATGACGATGTCTGTGGCTCTACACGGGATGCTGCAGTGATCCATGTCAAGTCTGTCACCACGCTCGGGTGTGTGGCGGTGAGAGTCAGACCACCTGGTTGTGACGCTTATTTGCCGATTCTCTGAACCACCCAGTCCTGCTGGCAGAGGGGACAGCGATTGTTCTGCTTCACCCACAGGGACATGCAGCAGTTATGGAAGGAGTGGTTGCACTCTCCCCACACAACTGAAAGACAGAGGAGTGGAAACATAGAGAGTTAGGCAATTTAAGAGTACAAGGGTTACACAGACCATAGTAGTACAACCATATTGACTTTAACGGTACATAAACAGATTCACTTTTGTTTTAACCTTTTCAAAAAAGCACATCATTTGGCATCTACAATGTGTTTTAGTCCATATTAGTATTGTATTAAACTACTTCTAACCTATACTCAGTGAAGTCATTAGTGTTCTGACTGAATTTCTGTTAAATAGTTATTAAACAGTTACAGTGAGAATATTACGATATGAACAATTGTAAAAGTGAATATTGAAAGTTAACTATTGAACACATTTAACTGATTTATAAGAAGGTTATGTTTCTACCCCTGTCTGTTGGTTGGTTTACTTGTTGGTTTGTGTTTTTTTTACAGCAGGATTACACAAAAACTACTTTACAGATTTTCTCAGAACCTTGCAGGATGAGACACGAGCCAAGAACTTACTATTAATAATGTGTTCTGGAGAGTTTACAAGCAATATTACTTAAAGTTGCCCCATTGGGCAAAACATGCATGCATTGGAGGTTAAATGGGTTATTACAGAATCTTTTCTAGATCCTTTTATCAAATATCATGGTGATTGTAAACTGCAAGTAAGAATACATAAACTAATATATGAACAGGCTAGAGAAAGAAGTATGTAGAGAAACATTGGAGAAAAAAGTATTTATATCGCAGTGAAATAGGAATACCACTTTCTGTTTGGCTACAAGCAAAAGCCTGCTTCCAAAAAATATACTTTAAGTTAAAATAGAAGTACCACAACATACTTTCAGGTGGAATAACATGGTATCGTATACAATACATCAAAGTCCTCTTTTAACATATGATAAAAACAAATCATGACTTCTTTGTTGACCATCACTTCTATTAATAATCTAACTCTGCAAGGATTCTGCTAACAAGGTAAATGTGGATGGAATGGTACGATTATCCACCTGAACTGTTGTGGAACTTAAGCGTTAAGAAGCTGTTACTCAATGTACTCGAGTACAACTACAAGCACCTATGGTTTCGTCAATTACAGTAGCTGAGTACATCTACTTAGTTCCTCTTATAACTGGTGTTGTGAGATAAGGATCAAAACATAATGACAGTTGTAATCAAAGCATCTTCACGGTGCTGTCATCCTCGTGTTTCAAATACAGCAGCTGGAGAAGCAGCCATTAGCTTGGTGAATCACTGACAGCGCCGTCAGAGCAGCTAACGTTAGCCGGGCGATGCTACAGTGCTAACACGGTCTTACCGACACAGTCCTCCTGTTTGTTCTCCGCCTGACACCGGAGACAAGCGTCTGCGAATGAGATACAAAAACAACACAGGCGTCAGGGAGCTGCAGTTTCACCCATTCGTATGTTTGCACTAGCTTTGCACTAGCTTAGCATTAGCCCGTATCCAAGCTGAGCCACGCTAGGCTAGCCGCGGACCCGCTGACACTCACCCATCACCTGGACCCGACAGATGGCACAGG
This sequence comes from Platichthys flesus, assembly GCF_949316205.1. Classification (NCBI taxonomy): domain Eukaryota; kingdom Metazoa; phylum Chordata; class Actinopteri; order Pleuronectiformes; family Pleuronectidae; genus Platichthys; species Platichthys flesus. The sequence continues at coordinate 13,825,040 of NC_084948.1, forward strand.
TGTCGCATTCCACATCCCAGCTCCACATGGCCACCGCGTTCCACTTCTTCAGGGAGAACATCTTGTCCCCGCCCGACTTGGAGCCTGAGGAGGTGTTGTGTGAGGAGAGAACCAGACCCGGCTCCTCACCGTCATCCATCTCTGCTGCTCACTTCAGTGCGCAAGGCAACGTTAGCCCGTTCAGCTAAGCTAAGCTAAGCTACTTAAGATGGAAGCAGCTGCTCGGCGATGCTAGTGCTAATAATGTGGGGCTAATGCTAGCTGGTCTTGTCTCCATAGCAACAGGAGAGGGCGCTGTTTGATTGGTTCATACATTTTTTACCATTGAGCACTTTATTAGGAACACCACACTAACACTTTCCCTTTTCCCCTCACTGTCTACGATACATGATTTATGCATATTATATTGATCCCTGGGGCGAAATTGGGTTCTTGTTATAATTGTGCCAGCCTTGGCTAAAAGTATATACACACCAACACAATTACAATGCAGTACAAAACAAAGACAAGTGTATAACATAAAAAAGGTTGTAAAAATATTCATGTAAAAATACAATATATATATAAGAAGCTGCACAAGATGTGTAATAATACAGTATTTATGATCATACAGTATGTACAACAGAAGTAGAGTGCATTACAGAAGACCAGGCGAGAAAGTACAAAAGCAGTTTTTGGCATCTTCCAGGGTGAGGTACGGTCTTACTCATGCAATGTTTCTTAAATGCTAAAAGGCAAATCATTGTGACATTGTTTTATGTGAATTCAAATCTAGTTCTGAGTAAAGTGTAACACGCAGGTTCTTCACTTTTGATTGTTTTGGTATGCCAGACTTCCAAGTTGGCAAATTATCTTCTGTCACTGATCATCATTACGATTAACAAGAATTTGATCTTCGTTTAATTTGAGAAAATTGTTGCTCATCCAATTGCTCCAGATAGAATTTCTAACTCTATTTTGAACATCAGAGTCCTCTGGTGCTACAGATAAACATAATTGAGTATCATCAGCATAACTATCATAATTCCCACCATGGTACTAATAATTAGTCATAATAATTTTTCCCAGTGGTTACATGAATAAGTAAAATAGTAAAGGACCATAAATGGAACCCTGTGGAGTGCCTACAAATTTGAAACATTTTACCTTTTATCAAAAGACAAGTTAAAACTATTTGTGGCTGTTATTTTTGGTGGCTGTTCTACAGAGCCAACACATAAACATTACCAACTAGAATCATCACCCTCTGGTTGTATGCCTCCACCAACCAGTACAGGTCCAGTCAACAGGAATTTTTTACTGGTCAAAATTTAAAAGTAATTCCCTCAAGGCAGTCTTGAGATATCAAGAGGCCAAAACCATGTTTTGAGAGGTCATCAGGACCTTGCCCTTTGAACTTAGATCACCCAAATCTAATCAGCTAATAGCTGAGTCTAAGCAAACTTGTAATATATAATTCCCTTGATGTATCACATTTCCGAGGCAAAACATGTGATTTTATGAGGTCACAGTGATATTGACCACTGACCACAAAAATTTGAATCAGGTCATCCTTGAGTCTGAATTTTTGTCAAACTTTGAAGAATTCCCTCCAGCTGATCTTATGATATCACATTCATCAAAAACAGAAACATACTTTGTGACGTAAGAGGTCTCCTCAGCCGAGCCTCTACTGCATGACGACCTGCATCTGTCCTGAAGCTGACCCTAAGCTCAAGCAGTAATTTCCCAATAGCTGTCAATATAATATGTCACCACGCCTGTTCGATTGGTACCATCTACCAGTTTGTACGACCTTGATAAGTGTAGGTTAGGGCTGCGATTAGGGTTAGGGTTAGTGTTGCAATTAGGGTTAGGTTTAGGGTTAGGGTTAGGGTTATGGATAAGGTCGTAGAAACTTGTGAGTAGGCTCTATCCCAACTAATGTGGGCACTCCCGATCAACTGGTCTTGTCCCCGGGCTTCAACGACCTTCGGAAGGGAACAATCCCAATCTGTGAAAAACTCTAAGGTGATATTTCTATATATTTTTTAACTGCTTCATAGTTCAGGTCCAAGTTTAACATGTAACCATGTGTAATCATTTATTAATAAATCAACCTTTATGGAAAATATCACATTTCCCTCATTAGCACCAACACTCTTTCACATTCCCTTTTTTAGTTCCTCCATTGGAGGAGGTGATGTTCTCTTTGTTAGAAAGTTAGTTTGACAGTAGGTTTATGCAAAAACTACCATTTACCTTGTCGGGAAGATGATACATGGGCCTGTTGAGTCTCAGTGGAGATGAGCTCTACCAAGTCTATATAGTTAGGGTTAGGGTTTTGAAGGATTGTGTTTGTATATACATATAAACATATACATATATATATATCATGAACATAGTTTGTCCAGAAAAGAAGAATTGAAATCTTATAAGACAGACTAAAATAGTAAAAAAAAACAGTCTTAGTAATATTCTTTTTGCGTTTTGTGTTTAAAATTGACTCATGCATGTGAATCAATCTGTGATCTTGTCTCCTTCACCTAAAAAACCATTGATTTTATTGGTCAGAATTTCTAAGGGACCTGTAAGGGAAATGTAATATGTGAAATACTTTGATTGATCATGATTGAATCTCTAACAAATGTAACTTTGATCATGCTGTTTCCTGTTGAACTGAATGAGTTAGGTATCTGCTTACTCCAGTCACAGTAATCTTATTAGTCTGGACACAGTGTGATAGTAATTAACTATTCAGGCAAATGACTGATGTTGCTCAACGAACTGATCTTCTATTACTTTCTCACCTACAAATTCACCTAACAAAGACTTTACAGCACGGGGGATTTATTGTGGGTGTAAACATTAAGAAGGGATCTAGGAAACAGATGTTACACTCCAGGGGTCTGAGATAGAGCAGGGGCAAGGATATCCGTCACCTATTTTCTTTATATCAGAGAGGCTGATCGATAAGTTTGTTCCTCTCTAGGAGGAGCGTGAAGATGTTTGAAGTGCTGACTTTCTTGTATGTCATTAACTGTTTAACCAATCCCTCCCGAGTGGGAGGGCTTAGCCAAATGTATAAAAACAAACCGCTGTTTCCTATCTGTGGTATTTCATGAGGGCCTGAAACGATGATGATTTAAAAAATGAACGTGACGTTCAATCAAGTTATCGTTACGTTCACGTTAATAATATGAAAACTGATTCGTTAAGTTGAGATTCGCGAAACATATGCACAACACTGTACAGTACAGCCACTGCAGAGGGGCTGAGGAGCCCCGTTCGGCTCCAGAGCCGCGGGATGACAACCCCTGTGCGGAACCGAAATTGTATAGTGTATTGGACGTTTTAGTGTCTCCTGTGGCAGTGTTGTCCATCCCTTTTAGCTGTCCTCTGGAAACACTTCCGTTGTGTTGTCGCCTCTATTTGCTGCGCGTTTGTCTATTTGCAGCGCGTTTCTGTAATGTGTTGTGTTGTGTTGTAGATGAAGATGTTTTCTTACTTTGCTTGTGTTTTGTCAACTTGCATGTGTTTTGTCAATTTGCATGTGTTTTCTAAAGTTGCTGTTCGTTGAGCTCTCATGGCCACCGTAGAAACAGCCCCATCAGTGATAAAAGATAAAAACAGGTCCATACCAGGCAAAAACGGCCTGTGTGTGTGTGTGAATGTGTGTGTTTTGTGTGTGTGTGCGTGTTTAGCGTGTCAGTGTGTGTGTGTGTGTGTGTGTGTGTGTGTGTGTGTGTGTGTGTTTGCTGAACTGATACAGTTGTATCAGTTTGCGTCTCAGTGGGGAATCAGGATTAAGGACTTGAATGACGGATTTTGTTCATGCTAGAATTTCCCTCTCGGTGACGACACCCCAGACGAGTCAGATTGGATTCACTTTGTGTGACGAATCTCCTCAGGGAGCAACCTTGAGGGACAACAGGTCATCCAGCTGAAGTGCTGTGCACCCTGCCATGTTTAATACTGTATGGCAAAAGCTGCTTCACCTTGAGACATCTGCACTCCTTACACATTAGGGCTGTACTCAACCTGGAATGATTTTAATCAGACTGTTCAATAAAAGTAGTTGATGAATCTTTCCTTTTTTCATGGATCATCAAGCCTTATCTCAACTGCTAGTTTGTAATTTGTATTTGGAGGATTGTTCAGGGTGACAATTACAATGATTGAAAATGTGTGCAAGTGCCACTGGGTGCTAATTACGCAAATGATGCATCAGAAATGTGCAAGTGTTTTTGTGAAAACACTTTTTCTATCCAAACGGCACAGCCTTCAGAGGCATTTTGGGGTTCAGTATCTTGCCCAAGGACACTTAGGCGCTTGCGTGATTCTTTCTAAGACTCCCTTGCTTCTCGTCAGCAGACAGGACGAATTGACGACAAGTGGATCATAGGGAAAAGTGAGGAGCTCTCTCTCTGCAGCTACTTCTGGCTTCACACTGACTGACAAAAAAAGAGATTTGATAATCTTAACATTACGTACTGATGTTCACTTTGGCTCATCCTGTCGAGTAGAACTACTTATTTAACTACTTTAAAATTCCTAGTTTATAGCAAAAATGTTGTGCAGCATTGCCTCATATGCTCAATGTAACCATATATATTACTGTAAATCTCATTGTAGTTTATAAAATAATATCAGTAAGTTATATGCTCCAGTGGTCAAGATGGTTTAAAGACTTTGCAGCAGTCTACAGAATTTTAACTTTCCAATCCAATCCCCCTGCTGAGCTGAGCCACAGACAGAGGTCTGTCCTTCATCTCCTCAGCCTGCACAGTCAGCACTGACCCCTACCTTTTCCCCTCAGACCCCTCAGACAAAGTGCAGGGAGATACCAGGCTCTCATTACCCAGCTGAATAATTTACAGCTGACACTCCATCACTGACTTATTCACTTGACCTCAAAGGACACTGGAGGTGTGTGTTCAGATATCAGGAGGATCCTCAAGCTACACAGCTTGACCACACGGAGTCATTTAATGGACACTCACGTCTTGATCCAATGTGTGCTGATTAAACCAATCATGGACCCAACTCAAATTGGCTGGGGTTACATGTTACATAATAAAGTCCCAAGTGTATTTCACTGCTGTGTGCAGCCAGATTTTTAGTGATTGTTAGCAGTGATCGTTTGCAGCTCGGTCGGGCTCTTGAGCCCAAACACATTTTGAGACATACACTTCAAATATAAGTAAATAAAAAAAGACGTTGTGAATGCTCCCCAAAAGTGAAGCCATAGGGCCTTGATCGCCACCTGGTGGCTGACCGCAGTAAGCTGATAGATCATAAACCTGCCTACATCAATGTGAGCGAATGTAGCATGTACCAAACTAAAAAAGTTTCACATGAAATACGTTTTTCTCCAAGACAATTTCTGACACTTTAGATAGTTATTATCACACTGATGTTTGTTCAAGTGTTCATTTTTTCCAGTCAGTTTGGTTTTAATTTGTTATTTCCTGTAATAAAAATGATGACAGCTGAGACTGACTCATGATTGTGTGACAAGTGTGTGAATCACTAATGGGCTCCAAATGTACAAGATGGCAGCATTCGTATCGATAGTGAGGGGAAGTGGAGACTCTTTATATATACTTGATATACATTATAGTGTATCATATAGTCGAAAGTAATTATTCAATAATGTCCCTCTTTTTTGTAACCCTGACTTACTGATATTTTCTATTCAAAATGCGTATCTCAGTTACATGTAGTCCTCGGTCCTCAGACCTCAATGACTGGACTGACCTGATTTCACCTGCTTACATTATGTTAAACATTTTGATGAAGGTGAAAAGTGACATCCAGTTCTTCTTGTTTCATGACATCAGCTTCCTCTCTTCCTGTGGCTCGGACAACAGTCTTAACACTTTACTTAGTCATCGAGAATAGTTAATGAACTGCACACTGGGTCCAAATTCTCTCTCCGTCTCTTCTCTTCTTCTCTCTCCTTCCTTCTTTAGCCACTCTCCTCTTCTGCTTATAAAATATTGTATGTGTGTGTGTGTCTCAGTAAAAGGCCACATCAGCCCCCCTACCCCACCTGCAGTACCTGACATGCATTAGCATCTCATTAGCATTCAGTCCGTCCGTCTTCACCACCTAAACGATGATTGAACGAGTGCGTCTTGCAGGTCCTTCCTCTCACCTTCAGTTACAACACTCTCCTGCTCTTTGAACACTGCTCTGCACTGCTGTTCTGTGCCCCTCTCTCTGCTGCATTCACACAGGAAACAAAGTGTATGCATGGCTGGAGGATATTAAACAGTCAGCTCCAAAGTTGTCAGGAGGCAATCAATAAAGGCTCTTTAGTGTGTGTGTGTGTGTGTGTGTGTGTGTGTGCTTGTGTGTGTGTGTGTGCATGGGTGTATGTATGTGCATGTGTGTGTGCCTGTGTGCGTGTGTGTGTTTGTCAACTTTGAACTTCAAGCAAGACAAACACAAAACCTCACACAAAGCCTCTGTATCTGAACCTACATGTAAAGACTTAATTTAACCAAAGACATCCCACTCTATCTCATTTTGTTTTTATATATAACATGTTCTGTCATACATAGATAGATGTATATCTGTTATACTTTAAAGTGTTATATTGTACATATATGCATGTATAAATCTTATACATTAAAATTACTATGTTCACATGTCGAATGTTATGCTGTGTACTATATATTTATAAGTGTATATTTTATATACTTTAAAAATTTCATATTATACTTATACACTTACATGTCATAGATTGAAATTGTATGACTTAATAACAGTTTTGTTGTTCTTGCGAAATAGGACGCCCGAAAACACTTCACATATATGAACCTAGGCTTCTCTATATTTGTGCTCAGATATTGTGTGCACGGACAAATGTCTGTGTTTGAACCTTGTTATGTCTTTGCAAGGCATAAATTTGTGTTTCTCCCACACTGACATGGAATCTTATGACACAAGGAATGGTGTTAAGTCTTCCAGACCCAGAAGTGGTCCAGAAGGTGTGTAAATATAGAGTTGTGTGCCGGTATCAAGTCTGTTGATGAAGTGAAATGTGTGTGTGCCATTGTGCATGTGGGGTGTGTTGATGATTGTTAGTAGCTTCAAATTAAAATGTGTTTATTGCTTGAATTTGGGCTGATGTTCTTTTTTTTTTCAGATTCTTTTCGGGTTTGGCTGCCGGCATGTCAACGTGTATGCACTTTGTGTGTATCGTGTCTCATGAGCAGTTTCAATGCACAGGACGCTTCTGTGTTTAATCACATATGCATTGTGTGTGTGTGTGTTTCGAGTGCGTGTGCACATTGCCGACACCCTGGCATGTTTTTCTCCCTCCCTTTAGGCCAGTGCAGCCTGTGACGAGACAAGGAACCCAGGATCCTGTTTCAGGCTGGATGAGGCTATAAGAGACCGGAGAGCACACTTCACAGACAGAAAGAAAGACAGAGAGACAGACAGGAATAAGGCAGAAAGAAGTCAGAACAAACAGACAGCAAACACTTGGGGGAAGATAAAGCAGAGTTCAGAGAGCTGAGAGCTTCAGAAGATGGTCAGAAAGTTGAGATGGAGAGCTGACTGAACTCTGACAGTCAAAACAAGCTTTTTTTAGACATGCGTCACTCTCTGAAGCTTGACTGACCGGTCTCCTGGAAAGAGGGGGACAAGGAATTGGAAACACTCGGAAACTTTGAAACTCTTGCTCTTCATCCTGTCCCCTGAACTCTGCCCTTGAGGGGAGGGGGCATCTTCTGGGGCCATGCTCGCTGCCCGGAGCAGCGGAGGGGGCGTCGCCGGGGGACACCAGCCGCCGCACATGCACCGCAGGCTGTCGGTGGCCTCGCTGAGCGGCACAAGAGCCCACCGCAACAGCATCCAGGATGCCAAGCGCACTTCCTCTTCCGGGAAGCAAGGGGCGCAGCAGCGGCACAAGGCCACACTGATCAGGGAGTTGGAGACCACCTGGTACCTGAAAATGTTTGGACTGGGCAAAGAGGAGACAGTGGCACATAAGACTGGGATGCCCTACAGGTCAGTCAAGTCCTGTGTGTGTGTGTGTGTGTGTGTGTGTGTGTGTGTGTGTGCGTGTGTGAGCGAGTGAGAACCTAAACAAGCACATGGCGGTGTACTTGACACACACACACACACACACACACACACACACACACACACACACACACACACACACACACATACACATACACATTCACACACAAACACAGAGGTATCAAGGTATCAAGGGCTTTTTGCTTCTCGACACATCATTAACACTATGATTTGTAAATGTGTTGAGTGAATGTGTGTGTGTGTGTGTGAGTGTGTGTGTTTGTGTGCGCAGCGTACAGTAAATACACATGGTCTCTGCATGTTTGCTGACAGATAGCTCAAGTATTTTTGGGCTGGACCATAAGTGCTATCAGATGACAGGTGTGCCCCCCCTCACACACGCACACACACACACTCCTGCCCTATCATTTTTTTCAATTGTGGGTCACAGGTCTCACACTGGTCCCGATGACCTCCGGCCCGGAGTTGTGTAACCTGATCTGGACATAATGTTAATAGCCAGCATCTGTCTTGCCGCATTAACTTGTGTTGACATCCTCTAACGCCATGGTGACAAAACATATGGAGAGATGGAGTGCAGGGGTTTGAATCCGTGTCTTAATGATTGACAGGTAGGAAGCACCAATTGCATTGCTTCTGAGGAATGTAACAGGCATCGCCGTTTCCACTTTTGGAAGTTGGAAATATAAGTGCAGCAAGTGTCGGTCATCCTTTCGCTCTCCCATCTATCCCTCTCTTCTCCTTGTTTCTCACACATGGGTATTTTTGGCATTGAGTTACCCCCCCCCCGCCTCCCCTTTCCTCGCCATGTATTCCCCCTCCTCACTCTACTCTCCTTTCTTTTCACTAAACGCCTAATCCTTCTGTGTCTCATTCCAATCATCCAAGCCGGCATTCATTGGTCTGCAGCCGTTTGGCCTTTCTCTTTCCCTCCTATCATCTCCTCTTCTTCCCTCTCTCTTTTTATTCTCCAGTCTCCCTGTTGGTTTTGACTCGGTTCACTCTCCAATTTAGTCAAAACAAAGCAGAGCGGTGATAAGGGAAAGAAATGCTGAGCCGTTCCAAGTATTCATGCATCCATTTATGTCGTGGAGCAACACCGCGTGGCGATGCATAATTCAAAAGGATTTCCATAATCCAAATGTGTTTGTTCACTAATCAGAGAAAATGAATTGGCAGAAGGTAACGGGGATCATCACCGTGTGAACTGACAGCGAGATAAGCGACGAGATCATTTGCTCACAACTTCAAACTGTCTCCTGTAAACGGGCTTCATGAGAGTTTACCCTCCCTTCACTTCAACAAAGATTTTCTGGCAGCTGAGTTTATTGGAACAAGTCACAAGTAACACAATACACGCACAGATTTGAACATCTATGTTTGTGTCACCTGAAGCAACTGTTGTTTGTGTAGTGTGGGATTAATCAGCAGGATCAAGATCCGTGTGTTCCCATTACAAGTGATTAGATGCTGAAAATTCAACGATGTTATCTTTCATTAATATGAATAGTAACTCATCAGAAGACTGAGGATTCACATCACCAGTTTACAGTCAGTTCATAGTTACCACATGGCAGTTTTAAGGGGTCATTTTCCGTTTCACTTGTTTGTGAGGACCATGTCTATAAGGCCCATATCTGTCTCCAGTGACTCACATTAACATGCAACTGTCCTGCAGAAGGACATCAAGGTTCGGTCGGGGGCCTTCCTTGTGGAGTTGTTATGTTCCCCTGGTGTCTATGTGTTTTTTTTCTCCAGGTGCTCTGGCTTCCTCCCACAGTCCAAATACATGCAGGTTGAGGTTAGGTTATGTGGAGACACTAAATTGACCGTAGGTGTGAATGTGAGCACTCCCCACAGCTACCCCATGACCCTAAAGGATAGGCAATATGGATAATGGATGGACGGATGGATGTTCTGCTGTTGTGATGTTCCCTTAATACAGGTTTTGTAAGCCTTGGCGTTAGAGCGGGCTGTCCAGCAACTTGAAAATGAATGGTTCAATCACTAGCTCCTCCGTTTGGTGCGTCAAACAAGTCCTTGGGCAAGACACTTAACCTTGGCCTGTGTGCTGCAGGGAGAAAAGTGTCACATATATGCATTGTATGAATGTGTGTCGGAATCAATGAATGGCACAACTGTACATAGGTCAGACCACACCATTCTTCAATCTCAGCGTTCACTCACCTGTTAAAACACTCGGAAAGGTTTAGGTTTAGTGCAAACACTGTGTTTAGTTATTTCAGATGTGGTTTGGAGTTGTTATTAAAACATGGCTTGGTGACATGTTGGCGGCTGCACACTTCACATGCTCTTTATTTATGGGCTCATAAAGATACGATGAAGGCTGCTCACAAGCTGACAGACAGACTGATTGACTTACAAGGGCAAGTGGAGCACCAATAAAAAAGACTTCACCGTATGAATCACTTAGCACGACCTTCACACACACATGCACACACACACACAAACACACACACACACACACACACAAACACACATACAAACACTGAGCAATTGTTCAATTAATACCCTCTTGAGAATCAATATCAATCGTTTGATCAATGTGACCTCATCAGTATTGGTGTATTCAAATTTGTTGTTGAAAGAACAATAACGATTGACCCCATCCCCAGAAAAGAGGTGAGCATGAGATGAACCCTTGCAAGAATCCCCTTGCCAACTCTTGCATCTCACACACACCCCCACACACACCCAACATGAACACAAATACACACACAAACACACACACACACAGTCTGCCAGCTCTCTTCTCTGGAAGAAAGAAGCTGGATGTCCTCCCTCTCATTTGAATCTGAACAATTGCTGCAATTTCTATCCTAATGAAAACCTGGATCTAGTGAGTTTGGATATGGTTTCATAAGGTGACGGCCGTTCCGAAGCTGTTAATATCAACGGCTATTAACTAACACCTTCATGAATTGAGTGATCTTCAAAACTACAACCATGCGAAGGCTCCCTCTTAAACTGTAATTTTAGTCTCCCTGATAACCAATCTTAAAGATCTTATCTTAAAAACTGTATATAACACCCTGTTATTCTTAGTCTTTTTCGTACACCAGTTGGCCAACAGCTCCCGGCTCAGCTTGGCGGTAAAGTAAAGGTTGACTGGTTGAACCTTATTGCTGGCCCTTCTCTGTCTGAGGTGTTCTATTTCCTTATAACACCTCAGACAAAGGTGTGGCAACATGATACAGCTGCATGGAGAACAAAAACACATGTACTATTAGACCTTGACGGATGAAACGTTGGGACCGTGCCCAGATTGGCAGTTTGCAACCACCACTTTGCTCTTGCACAGGAGCGTGCTAAAAGGATCCATCTCCAGATAGATCAAATATTAAGCACGATTTTACCCAGCACACGCTAAAGTGTCCATGTATTTATAGAGTCTGTGTAATATAATATCATCAGCCTCACTTTGCTCTCAGCATTAAGCTAGATTTTAAATGATAATAACAATGGGATTTAGTGGAGAATGTAGGGCAACACTCTGGTGTTAAACAGGAGCAGGCCAGTCCCTGAGGGCTGGAGACTGATCATTGGGATAATTATTGCTGCCATAGAGTCGGCGGGCATAGACAGAGCTTCAACATTGCAACAAACAACAGAGAAATAATGTTTTTACGCTGCACAAAAAAGTGAAAATGGAAAGTTTTTCAAATGTACCCATGAGATTCATGGGTACATTCATGAGTCATTTTAAAAAACACAAACAAGGTGTGCTGTATTGTGCCATATATGTCAGGCTGCTCTACCCGATCTGTTTCTATCGAGCTGTGCACACATGATAATTATCAGTGCAATTATTGTATGGGGATTCACTCACTGGAGGGCGTGCATGTGTGGGTGGCGGGGGCAAAATGAAAGAGACTGAAAAAGAAGACTAATTAGTCTCAGGGAACGTGAAGCTGACGGGGGAAAAGCGACAAAATAGGAAAGATATTCTGACGTTTACAGGAAGAGAAAGTGAGACAAGTGATAAACAGACTTTAATACAACGTTAAAGGGGACTGGGAGCAAAGGATATTCAAATGCATGTAAAGGGAAGAGGATCCATACCTTGTGAAGCCTTATGTGACAAATTGTGATTTGTAAATATGGGCTAGTCAAATAAAACTTGATTAAATTTGATTGATTACCATGCATACCACCAACAACAAATGGACTGCGCCATTGATCAAGCATGCATAGGCTTTGCGTGTAAGGTTGTGTATGTGTCTGGTGTCTATTTATACACTGTAAACACACACTGGTGTTACATAAGCTCAGTTGACTTTCCTGCTGCCAGACAGGATCAGTTTTTCCACCCATCCTGTCGAACAATAGACACAGCTGCCCCTCTGCCAACCTCCCTGCCTGATTCTACATGTTCTGAGTGTGTTTGTTTTATCTACACAATGCACACTGATAGAGAAAAACTGAGTGTAGCATATATGTATTTTCATTCTGGTGCAGGAAAGCAGTCAACCTTTCATGATGTTTAAGGTGTCAGCTCTGGAAAATGACTTGACTGTTGGAAGAAAATCATTTGTGTAATTTCATTTGTCTAATGGCTATTGCATTTTAAAATATCTAATCCAAGCAGATGTTACCTGAGAAACACACACTAGTTACAACCACAAGTGCGTTAATGATCCCCGTAATGTGTGTCAAATACATTCCTACGTTTGTGGGTCATTTGTATTTCATATTAATTTGGTGTATGGGTGTTCATAAACTAAAACTTCCTGATATGGCAGAAAGTTATTCCTCATAATTCCCGCAATCCAATTGCCTACCGAAGTGATGTAATTGAATTATGTTTAGTGTGTATGTGTATGTGTGCGTGTGTGCATGTGTTTGTGTGTGCATGCATGGGTTGAGATTGAAGGAAAGAGAGAAAACAGACCAAAGAAAGAGGCTTCCCTGTTTTAAGTGCAAGGCTTGTTGGCTGTGTGAATGTGTGTGTGTGTGTGTGTGTGTGTGTGTGTATTTGTGAGACAGTATGTGTTTACTTTAGATGTGTGTTATGGCCAAAACTCCAGCTTACAATTTGTGTAGAGAGAGGCAGAGGAGAAAGAGAGTGGTAAGTCAAGAAAGACACAAGAGATGCAGTAGAATAAAAGGAAACATTGTTCAGGGGGTTTGGGATGAAAAAGTGAGAAAATTTCACATGAACGTGCGCACTGAATTATGTGTGTGTGTCTGTGTCGTATGAAAGAAAATTAAAAAAAAGAAAAAGTGGGAGATGTAAACTATGGTAGAGCGACAAGAAAGGAAATCAGGAATAAGTGAAAGGGCTTTTGACAGAGGGAATACTGAGAGACAAAGAAGGGATGATGGGGAAAGTCAGAGGATGGATAAGAGAGGGCTGGAGAAATGGAAGGAGAGAGAGAGAGAGAGAGAGAGAGAGAGAGAGAGAGAGAGGGCGGGAAAAAATGTCCCAGATTCCCATGCCATTTAATAGGGACCAAAACCAAACTGAGCTTATAATGTAGACTGCCTGAGCAGGGGGCAAAGTGACAGCATGAGTGTGTGTGTTGTGGGAGACAGAGAGCAGAGGAGAGAAAGAGGGACAAGTGAGTTATCTGTGTGTGTATGTCTCTCTCTCTCTATCTGTATGTGTGTGTGTGAATAGTGAACATATGTGGCACAGCCCATAGTGAGTATACATGTAAGGAAAGAGAAAAAGGCAGTTTTTCCTGTGCGGACGTGCAGCCTGGACCTTACCACTACTCTCTGATGCTGCATTTCTTTTTTCAAATCATGCTTTCCCAAGTTGGATTTTCTTCCCTCTCTGTTTTTTCCTTTTCAAAATAAGAGGGTTATACTTTATTTGGAGCTTCATCCAGAGGAATACTTCCCTTTTCTGTTTCCTTTGAGCTTCAACATACACACATACACAGTCCTCTGCTCCATGTAGCACTGTGTGGGCGAGGGGCCTACCTGGATTAGTGTGAGTGTACATGTTTGTGGTACAGACTCACAGAAGAAGGGAGAGGCTGAAAGAGAGAATAAAGTGAAGAGGGGATCAGGAGGATGTATCTGTACAAAGCAACGTGCCCGGATATTCCTAACCCTAAGCAGAAGGGGTCCCGGGGTCAGGTCAGCGTCCAGGCTCAGGGCCTGGGCCAGGGGAGATTCGTCAACCACACGCCTGCGGGGACGGGACCTCGACCCTACGCTCCTCTGATGTTGTGGACCGCAAACAAACCCAACAGCAAGGCGGAGCTCAAACAGCTGGAGGAGTTTCTCAGCTTCCACTCCCTGTCTCTGCACGACAGCCAGTCGGGCATGGTCTACAGGTGTGTGTGTATGTGTGTGTTTGTGTTTGTGTTTGTGTCTGTGTTTGTGTTTGTTTTTGTGTGCTGAATTTTATAAGGGCTTCTTAATGGTCCAAGGTGGTCATGGCAACCCTGGCAGCATGACTGATGATGAGTGGGCAGGTTCTTGTCACTTTGTCACTTTAACTCCTGACTTGTGACTGACTGAGCTGTTCAGATGTTTCGGTTTGGATTCCAGTTGATTGATGATTCTGGTTGATACACTCATTATGCTCTATTATTTACTGACTTCTGAGCCAGAGAGGGTTTTTCTACATTTTATAGTTTGAGAGATTTGTCGTTGGTCGTTTGTGTGATGTGTAGTTTTTTTGTATATAGTTTAATGTCTTTTGACTTCACTGATTATATTCAGGATTTCCTGGAGATCTGATGTGAGGACTAAAGTTTCCAACTCAAGAGCCATCACATCCATGCACTGCCTCAAACACTGTGTCTTTAAATTTGAAATCCTACTACTATTTTAAGGTCACTCTGTTATATTATGCAATGTCAGATGCATAAGAGCGACTATTGATGTCCATGTGAAAACCCACTCACTGATTGATCACCCTCCAGGGGCACATATTTATGTCACTTTGTCATATGAGTGCTTACAGTAGTGATCTGATCAGATTCATTAACTTTTTATTGAAAAAGTCAAACAAACAGAGGAATATCAGATTTTCTGCACAAACACACACTCACACACACACACACACACACACACACACACACGCACACACACACACACACACTTTCAAATCTCACTGGCAAATGGAAACCATGAGGAGACCGCAAGGAAATCAGCCACAGCCAAATATACACAGAGAAACGCAGTCAGCTGAATGGAGAGAACAAGGTCAGTGCCATCAATACATGTGCCCCGCCAGTCATCAGATACCCAGCTAGTGTAATAACCTGGCCAGAGGAGAAGACAGAGGCCACTAAAATCAAGACAGGGAAGGTCCTCCCAGCACCCTGAGGCTGCACCCTGAGCGAATAGGAGAGAGGCCAAGGACTAGTTAGCGTCAAAGCCGCTTTCCAGGATGAGGCAGAGAAAACCCAGAACCACATCAGGAAGATGGCCCCAAGTGGTGAGCTGCTAAGTGAATACCTCAGGCAGCAGAAACCCAATGATGATGATGATGATGATGAGCAGGAGGAGGAGGTGGAGGAGGAGGAACCATCATGGAGGGTCAAGCCCCTGTACGGCACAGGAACAGGCTCCAAGCACAATATTCATGAGGCTTCGGTCTACCAGGGCAGACAAGACCCACGGTGCAGGCTGTGCAAAGATGCAGCACATGGTAGGAGTGTGTGAGATGCAGGCTTGGACAGTGTACACTGAGAGGCATAACCAAGTGGCTGGGATAGTGTACAGGAGCATCTGTGCCCAATGTGGATTAGAGGTGCCTGACACACCACTGAAAGTGGTTGAGAACAATTGAGGTAACAACCTGTGGGACTTCAGATTCCAGACGGACAAACAGCTGCTGGCAAACCAACCTGACATAATGGTTGTGGAAAAAGAACATAAGATGTGATAGTGCTTATTGATTAATGATATATACATATATGTATATAAATGAAAATCGCACCCCACAAAAGGGACAATCATATATATATATATATATATATATATATATATATAATTTTTTTTATATATATATATTATTTTCTCATTCTCTTTCTTTACTCGCAAAAACCTTGTTGAAGAGAAAAGCCCTGTATAGTCTAGTTTTTCTTTTTGTTTAAAGTCAATCTTGGAGACCTTGTTCCTTGATTATTACTCCAACTTGTATGGTAAATATTCTCCTCAGTTAGATGTTCAAATTTACCTCAAAGAGCTTTTAAAGTTACACAACCAATTTCAAAACACGTAACAAGTGGGCCGTCTTTCAGTAGTAGACATTAATGCACCACTTTATCAAAATCCACTCCAATGCTGTACAGAACACATGATTTTAATCATCCTCCAATGCCTCACGTTAAATTTAATATTTTAAATGTGTGTTTGAGGATTTTTTGCTTTATGAGATCCTTGGGCGCTGGTATAGAGATCCATTACCATCATGTGTTTGTTGTTTGTCTTTGGGTTTGTAATCTGTGACTTAGCATTATTGAGCCAGTGGGATCAGAACATTGTGGATCACTGCTCTGCCCTCCGGCTACAGAGAAACATATAGTGCTTCCCCATCATTGTGTTGTTGCTCCATTGGAGAAGAAAGGAGGAGAGCAAACTCGAATAGAGCATTTCATTCTCTGCTGTTGGTTGTAGCTAGTTTTATGCCAGGAAAGATTCCTTTTATGTGAACAACAAATTGCTTTACATTCACACAGTAACACACTCACTGCTGTTATCTAAAAACACTGTTAGAAATTAGAGGAAGCACTACAAGTTAATATCTCATAATTACGCTCATATAAGCTACAAAGGGGAAGAGAAACACACCAATCAAAACACATGAGATAAACATAAGTAAGTTCCTTTTCCAGTTTACCATATGCAACAGGATGTATCCAAATGAAGCTGGGCACCGCTGTGCAGAAATGTGGCTCCATGTGTGACTTATATTTGTCGAGGCTGCTGGCTTAGCGTTTCCATGAATTGTATTTTGGTCGTTCGAACATCAAGTCCATCCACACCCCCACCCAGACCTTTCTCGTCAAGTTGACACGGAAACATCGACAGCGTAAGTGAGTCACTTCTCCATCCCCTCCCTGTGTCCACCAAAGAGACAGACACAGAAAGAGAGAGAGCGAGAGAAAAGGTTGTACGGAGGAGAGGAGTTTAATTGCAGTCTGAGTCCCTGTAGGGTCAACCTGGCTTTGGGAGCTCATATGGCCATGTGCTTTAAGCATTTCGCTTTGGGTACTTGGCGTATATGTATGTATAGGTCTAAGTGTGACTATGTGTGAGTGCTGTGTGCATGTGCCTTAAAGTGAAAGTCTTTGGTGATTGCAATGGTAACCTTATAAAACAGCTGATAGCCCATGTCCTTTCCAGGTCATTGTGTGTCAGTTGTGGTAAAAACAAGCATTTAAAAAGACCGACAAACAAACACACAAATACACACACACACACACACTGACAAACCCACAAACTGCACACACACACACACAAACAAACACACAAACACACACACACACACACACACACACACACAGAAAATATACCTTATCTACTTCAGAGACCCTTTCTGTAATAACCAAAACCAGACCAAATGACATATTTTATTAACATGTGAACACCATAGGAAAAGATGCAAATCAGTGAAGAACCCTTGAGAGCTCCTCTAAACCTGCATGGCTTTGTTGTGAGAGGTGAATTGAGACAAATTCCATGGAAGTATTTGCTAGCTCAACCTTTTTGACCTGTGTCCCCTAAAAATACAAAGACAGGGTCTTATATGATGCTGCAGATATAGGTTTGTAATAACAGCTCCACCAGTGGGTGATTTATTTCCCTTTTGAATATTTAATAAGGGTCTGAAAGGGTGAAACTATCAAGAATTTCACAAAAGAAACAAAAACACGAAATATATTCTTTCTTCTTTTTAAACCTTAATAATCCCCTTACAATGACAAGGTCCTGACCACCAGGTTGGAAACCACTGTCATGACATCATGATATAGGTTGCATCAATTTATTTCAAATGTCTCACTTACCTATATCAAGTTGTTTTTGTATTTTGAAAGTGCTGCATTATGCCAGTTGAGTAATGAGTTCATGATTGACATACTTTCTTAGATGCCAGTATTCTGGTGAAGTAATACTTGGTGCTTCAGGATAGGAAGGACAATTCCCTGTTCTTCATTTTTGGAAGGTAAATAAAAATCCAACTAATGTGTTCAAAAAAGATTTCCCTGTAAAAAATGTTAACCTGGTACATCCCCTTTTGACCTAAATACCTGAGTAGTTACAGACACAGATGCACTCGGCTGATGCCTGTTCACTTTTAATTAAAGCAGATGCCAGTTCCATCAGCCAAGTGGGCAAATAGATTAATCAAAAGCCCATGATATTATTGGATACAGAGCAGGGAATGCTGGGTAAGGGAGCGAGAGCGAAGGGGCATTTAGACCTCCAGATCCAAAGTCACAAATGCCATGTTCTTTTGTGGGTGTCTGTGTGTGTGTGTGTGTGTGTGTGTGTGTGTGTGTGTGTGTGTGTGTGTGTGTGTGTGTGTGTGTGTGTGTGTGTGTGTGTGTGTGTGTGTGTCTGTGTCTGTTTGTGTGAGTGTGTGTGTGTGCGGACAGTCTGGATGTTTGTCAGTCCATTTGATTAAATGAGCTCTGGCTGCTGATAGACATCACGTGGTGTGAAGGTGACAGAGTTACAGTTTCCCCACAGTTGCTCCTCTTCTCCTCTGTCGATCACTTTTTATCTTCTCCTCTCTCATTTTCATTCTCCTAGTCTTTACATCTTTCATTGATTTCATCCTTATATTCTTTTGTAAAATAGCGCAGGGTTTAAAACATTTGAACATTTGATGTAAAAACTCAATAATTTAAATATATCAGTAATCCACCCCTTTACTTTATCTAGTTTCACAGTTTTTTAATCAGTATTCGGGTAACTTATGAGAGAGGCTGATCTGCAGCTTTAAATCAGCAACTACTTTGGCATACTTATGATGATATTTCAGCTGCATTTTTGCCCAAAGATGAAATATGTTTTTGTAGAAGGTAACCTAACATAAACCATCCATTTAGTCCATTATCTATGTATGCGGAGAAACCCCACGCAGACTCAGGGAGAACATGCAATCTCCCCACAGAAAGGTCCCAGCCAAACTGGGATTCAAACCAATAACCTCTTGCTGTGAGGTGACAGTGCTAACTATGGTCATTTTAATCTGATCGATCTGATCAGCTCTTTTGAAAATCTATTTTTCATTGTAAAAGTTGGAAAAATATCCTCTGAAATAATGCAATAGAGTGTATCACCAAATGTGCTCTGACTTTTGAAAACGAACATTCAATTGTTGTTTGCTCTTGTGGTAAATTTTAGCTTGCATTATATAATTTAGGATTAAAGTGCTACTTTTAATAAACCCAGTAGTGCCAGTGCTGTATGTACTTTGGATTCCCTTGATTCCTAGCTAAAATTGATATTTGCATGGTATAGGGTCGCCATCTGAGTGGTGTCATTATTCTGCTTATTAATAATTTAATTAAACTTTTCAAAGAGACAGTGTACAGTTTAAACATCAATGTTATCATATCATTTAATGCGCTGTGCCAGATTATAGCTTCAAACTCATATAAATCTAGGTCCGTGTCCAGGTCAGAGCAGGATAATGACAGCAAATAGCACAATTACGAAAAATACTCTTTAAGTAAATATAAAATACTGTTTAAGCTTTTTGTTAGAAAGTGCTGCAGCTCCCTGCATCGTCAGGTTGGGTGTTCCACTGATTTGTAGCCAATACGTACAGAGAAGACGGATTGCTTGAATGCAGTGCTTGGAAATGGATTTGTACAATCCAGCATGGAAGCTATTCCGGAGGGTGTGATAAACATTTATTGAGCTTGTGAACACATTTTGGCCGACGGATTGTGATCCTGAAATCACTCCATTTGCATGTTTCTTGGAGACTGTCTCTTAGCCACACAAACACAACATTGCTGTGTCTGAACCCCTGATGAGAGAGAGCAGCCAGTCAAGCGTCTGTCCTACCTGGACCTGAGCCTCGTGTTCACTCACAGTGTTTAGCCTCTGGTATCTGCCTATGTAAGGAGAAGCTGTCCAGGCATGCAGGGTTATTTATCATGGTGGATGACAGACAGAAACAGCACGGGTGAGGAGTCGGTGGAGAGAGAGAGGGGATATAGAGAGGTGAAGAAAAGTTAAAGTAAGAATAAAACAGGGATTTCAAATGGAAAGAACAAATTCTAATAATGATAAATGTAAATAAGGCAAAACGTTGTTCAAGCTCAGTTACAGGACAGTTGTGTGTAAGCCAGTTTTCTGTGTGTGTATCTGTGTGAGTGTGTGTCAGTCTGTGTTGTTAATCAGAGCCTAGTGAAGCTGTGCTTGTAACCAATCAATACTCGAGAAACAATGTGCACTCAACCAGAGATTCAGAGAACATGCACTCAACTCGCACACACACAGTCGGACACAGAGTCAAACACACACTCGCACTGGCATCCAGATAAATGCGTCAATCGCTCATCCTTTATTCATCTTGGAAAGCAAGTGAATATTTAATATAGGAACTGGTATCCTCGCTAAATACTTAATTAGTGCAGCGGTCACAGAAACGTATATGTGTGTGTGTGTGCGTTAGGCTTGTGCAATTTGCTGTTTTTTCATGATGTCAGTTGGTGATTCATTACACCCTGGTTTCTGTTGGCAAGTCAACAGTGTGTTTTATTTTGTACTTAAGAAAATCTACTTCTCTTTAATTCATACTGAAAGGGCTGGTGTCACTGTGACTAAACACTCAAAACTAGAAAGTAAAGCTGTGCTCACATAAAGCAGAATACGTTCCTGCAGGTTTAAAGACCTTTCCATAATGAATGCTTCAAAGCCTGGAGGGCATGTTAAACAGTGATGGGCTTTACACACAAGGTACCCACCAAGATCCTGTGACACCTTTGGCTGAGAACCAATCATGTGATAAATTACTACGAAGAGGAAGAGAGGACTTTGTACCTACAAGGGAAAAACAATGGGTTTAATGGTACAATGTGTTTGGTTAAGCTATGCCGTATTCAAGCCATTGAACGAATGTAACTACGTACCTATTTAGTATTTGAGTATATATATATATATATATATTAGGTATTTGAGCATTTTCCTGTCAGACCACTTTTTACTTTACTACATTTCAAAGTGAAATACTGTTTTTATTTTTACAATTATTCAACAGCTTTAGTTGCTATTTATGTTACATAAAGAGATTGAATAGAAAACACAAAGATTGCACTTCAATTATTCTTAAAGTGTTGGCTCTAACTTTTCCAATGGAACAACTTACTTTATATTAACACATTTATTACTGGATAAAAGAGTCCTTGTAAAGGTGTCACTTTGTCAATTTTCTGTGTTTTTATTAACAACGCAAACGATTAATAACGTTTAATCACGAAACTAATCAGGACACAAATCCATCCCGAAAAGAATCATTTCTTGTTCTTATAAACATTAGAAAATGCTCCACATCAATAAACTACAATTAAATGCTGTGTACACACAAATGCATGAGCAACCATAATCAAATGATAATGATAACAGTCACAAGGGGCACTTTTTGTACTCAGCGCTTTTACTTCCAATGCTTTTTTGAATACCTTTTCATCATTATACTGATATACTTCTACCAGAGTAACATTTTAACAACAGTATTTTACTGTTGTTAAATAAAGGATCTATTTATTTATTTAGTCTCTTTTTTCTTTTATCATTTTTATTTCTGACAGTGGGTGTATTTAAATCGAGGTTGTAAGTTTTCACCCCCCCAACAAAAAGCAACTTATTGTTAACTAAAAAGACAGTGTTAACATCTTGATGAAGCAGCGCCCCCTCTGGACGGATGTGTCAACATGTGAAACCTTCAGGTGAGGTGCACGTGCGCAGGTGTCCGTTGTCTTCATTGTTTCCTGCAACAACAACAAAAACAACAACAACAACAACATGGATGAATAACCTTCTCACCAAACCAAAGACACACAGTTAACAGCGTAATTCAAACTAAACAACGGGCAGTGGGACACAGTTAGCCTGTTAGCTTGTTAGCTGCTACCAGCAGTGACTGTGACGCAGTTTGTCAGTCAGTGGATAAAGATGTGATGTTGACGGACCACACAGGAGAAGATAATGGACTCTGCAAACTGCGTGAGTACCACAGCCTCCATCTTTGTCCCTTTGACTGTATATAATGTGAGTGTGTCTCTTTACCTACTGCTGGTTAAATGTCTTTCTGTGGTTTACTTGGACGCTGAAGCTGTTTTCATTAAGATTTTGTTGAGGGGTCATTTGTTTCTTCCATCTATGGCTGTGTAATGAGATGCACATAGTAAATCTGTGAATTTATATATTAAGATTATTATTAACACCTGTTTTCCATTCTCTTCTAACATTTTAGTTTATAATTATAAGCTTTGCGATACATTCGTGTTTAATGACAATTTAGCAGCCTTGAATCTTGTGGTAGACATACTAGTTGCTGTGAGACATGCACTGAACTCTGGACAGTCTCCGGAGGAGCTGAATGAGAGCCTCCGGACTTTCTGCGGACTTTCTCCGACCTGTCCCCTGGCATCAAGTCCACAGAAATTTCGGCTTGTGAGAACACGGCAGGAGATTCACTGAGTAAGTGAGTCTGTTGCTGACTTTTCGAACATATGACAGACGTTCAAATGTAATGGCCCCGTGTTGATGTGCTGTAAACACACAAGTGATCTCTTCAGCAGAATTATGTGATGTTCTGCCTGCTGCACCAATTGGACCCAAATCAGAGTTCATGTCTCAAACAGCTTAAGTCGACACTCATATTCAATCCGTTTAAAAGCACCATGTAACTTCCTGTTTAATACATTTCATGGCAAATTTTGTATTAATCCGACTTTAACACCGGTTACAGAATGATTTGAAGTCAGTTAGATCATTTACAGGTTATAGAGATTTACATCATCTACTAGGTAAGACTCTGACTGGCCTGCTTAAAGTTAATTACTGCTTTATCAATCTTTCTGATTGGTCTGTGCGCGGCCTACTCTCTCTTAATTACACACTTATGCTTACTTCACATGGGGTGTTTCATTGACTTATTAATTCCCTTGAGCGCTATTTTAACCTCCTATCCGATATGTCTATTGCTTTAAAGTTTAAACGAACCACTAGAAACGATTTAATTGTACATGCTGAACATCTTTGCTGTCAAAACTAACGAGGGACACCAGTTTTGTCCCTTATTAGTCAATGCTGTTTCTTCACTGGTCTAAAAAAAAGTCCCAAACTGGCCGCCACATGTGACATAGGGCAGCACCCTGACACACATCACCACTCCAGTCAGCTGCTGTCTAATGTCTGAACAATCAGCTCGGTTCTACACACGTTGCAAGTCCGTCTTCCTGTCTTCTGCTTTGTGTGCGTGCGTAGCCCTCTGGTGTTTCACTTGCTTCAGCAGGAACTGGCTCTGTGAATCAATATTGAAGTGCTCATTTAGGAGGGTGCCAGACAGGAGTTTGCTGCCGTTGGGACGGGCCAAACGGTCAATGTGGATCAGCGGGCTCGCTTCCCGCTCTATTAAATCTGCTAGCCTCCTGTCTTTTAGGGTGCTAGTATATGTTTATTTGCACCTCTGAGAAATGCAACTTCGCTCCAATGTCTATGTGTATTGATGGAAATGACAATTTAGTACCCTTCAATCTGGAGGAAGACATAATAGTTTCCTTCAGACAGGCAACGTCCTAAGTGGTTGTTTAAGTGGAAGGGCGCTCTACCGAAGCCACTTGAGGATTGCGCCCAAGTGGAGCTTAATTTTACTCAGCCACACAACACACACAAACACACACACACACACACACACACACACACACACACACTTAATAGTGATGTTCAAGGTGCCTTTGGCAAATCGCAGCACAGACCAACACTGATATTGTCTATACGAACCGAACATATTCATGCAGCTCAATTAGAAATCCTAAAAGAGATTCACTAATAGGTGTGATTGCAGCGAGCATGAGACTGAACCATTTTTTTGCTCCCTCACTGTTGGCCTTTCATGATCAGCCCTGCAGCGAAATACCTCAGTTGTATTGATGCTTTGCACATGAGGGGTAACAGCATGGGCCTGTGATGGTCCCCCTACAGGGCAAGTGGAGATACATAAGAGTTGTGTGCTTCATGTGGGTGGGTTGGGTTAGTACAGTGATGAGATGATGCCAGGAGGCACAGAGGGAGATTAAAAGAAGAGGGCAAGAAGTGTCCTGTGGTCTGTTTTACAGCGCTAGTTGCCGGTGTCACCACTAGGGGGAGCCGTGAACTTGCCGTCTCTTAGATAGAGAGGAAAGCATGGGGCTTTGTGTGAGACGGGAGGAGTTCTCCTTAACAGTAGATCTATAGCCATTTCCACTTTCTGTGCAAAATTATTGTGGCTCATGGGGGAGAGCGGGTTGTCCTCTAAACAGAGGGTTGGCGGTTTGATCCCAGTTGAAGTGTTGTTGAAGGTACTCAACCCCAAATTGCCCCTGCTGGCTCTGCCGTTCTCATAGAATCCTATAGATGCACTGCATGTGTGTGTGAATGGTAAAAAAAAACGGGACTGTGAAGCGCTTTGAATGTCATCATGATCAAAAAATTTAAATACTGCATGCATCATCTGAAACAGTTACGTTTAACACCTGCCTGAATTCAACCTGTAGTATCATTGATGCAGATGTTTTATTATCCGTCCACAGTTTATTATTTGTTTAAGCGGTACGGCACTATTTCCTCTGCACAATTACTGATAACAACACCCCTTGCACCCTCTGATGCAGCTAAAAGTCACTGGTCCATGAGGTTCCCCAGAGACTTTGTGTGTTTGCCAATAAGAAGAGGAAATGTTTGATCATAGTAAGATATATCTTTAAGAGCTGCAGCAGTGCTCATGCAGCGTCACTTACCTTGGAGTGCAGAGAGACCTTTCAAACCATGGCGCATGAAGGGGCAACATGATACCCAACCAAGCACCCTCAGCACATAAACAGTTACTCCACCTTTCCTTTTCCTCCCAATCTGTTTTGCCCTCTTCCACAAATCAGTATTCTCTGTGCTACCTTTTATTTGGGGGCTGTTTTTAAACTTCTTCTGTCACTTTGCCCATGTGTATTCTTTTATTTTATTTCTTTCTTCCCCTCCCTCTCCCCGTCCTTGTCTGCACTCCCTCCACTCAGTCATTAGTCGTTTCCCTCCATCTAGGTTTTTGTGCAGTCATGCCTCGAGCGGACACTCGGTTTTAGTGTTGCCATATATCTTCTCTATACAGCAGCGAGCCGATACACTGACTCAGGCAAAGTTTCGACTTTCTTGGATCAGCACTTTTTCTTGTCTTTCTTGTCTTTTGTGTTTGTGAGTGTGTGTGTGTGTGTGTGTGTGTGTGTGTGTGTGTTCCTATGTGTAGTCTTTACTTTTGTAAGAGAAGGTAATACACCGTGGTCTCCCTCAAGGCTGCATTTTGAGAGAGGAGGGTACAGAGTGGAATTTGAAAGATTGTATTTGTAACTAAGCACTCTGTACAGCACATGCACACACGCATGCATGCACGCACACACACACACACACACACATACTCACACTGTTGACTCTACTGCAGTATTGGTCAATGTTAAAACACTGCAATGAGCGCAGGCAGACACAGTGCCAACAGATGCACATAATCTTAAGAATTATAAACACTATATAAAGTCATTGAATTGCACATGCCTAAACATAAATTAACAGTTTAGCATTTTAGTGGCTTCAGTGCAGCAATGCAGCACAGATGCAGGTGCGGTGGTTGCAGTCTGCTATTGGAACGTATCATTTAATGAGTTTTAACACATCCCCAAGAACTCCTACTCTACTCTTCATAAGAAAAGTTTTCTAATGAAAAGTAGACCTTGAAACTCATGCTTTTTTAACCTGTAAAACAGAATCCAGGAGACTGTGGGCAGCTCATTGAAAACTCTGCAACCTGAGTTTAATCAAGGATTCAGAGAAGGCACACTAGACATGACTTCTAGGTTTTCACACAATGATAACCTGTATGTTTATCCAGACCTCTCAGGTATGGGTGAAACAGTTGCGTTTTTGGTATCTTCTCCACTGGTGCTGGTTGCCTGCATGCTCACGATCTATACTAGATTTTTCACACTGCACATGTCTCTAATAATTGAAAAACAAACAATTATCCTGCTTGTCAGGGAAAAAAAACACTTGAAAGGTTCAGGTCGGGCACTGTTAGTAGTCTCTCGCCACTCTCTACTGCATGATACTGACGAATGCTCTGTGTGGGATAATTTAAAAAATCCGAGTCAACAGTTCTGTCACCTGCGGGCGCCTCTGTGTCCCTGTCTGGTTCTGACACTCCCCTCATCTCTTTAAAGGGACAGGTCACAGAAACATTTAAATCCATGTCATTGGCTGATACAGCGATTCTTTTTTACTTAACATAGTTAGGCATTTGATTTTATTGCACAATCCATGGCATCGTCAGCGTTTTGTTATTTTAGTATCGAAAGGTATTGTAAGTATCGGTTCTCGTGACATCTCTAATCAGCGTACACAAGTCATGGGGATATGGAGGACCATACATGACATAAGTAAAAATAAATAAATAAATAAATGTATAAATAAATACAGAAATAAATAAATAAATGAATAAATAAAAATGGAAATAAATAAATAAATACAGAAATAAATAAATAAATATGTTAATACCAATAGAAATGTCAAAAGAAATGTCTTAAATATATTTTAACATTTATTTTTTCCCTGATACATTTCCTTTGCATTTGCAGTGTCCTTATGCTAATGAGAAAGGCGGGCCTAACCGCAGTCTCATGCAGGATTGGTCACAGGAGTGTAATGATCCAGCCCTACTACTTCTGCCTCTCAATGCTGGTGTCCAGTAGCTGTTTGCAGCGTTGAGCCAGTTCACACTTAAAATGAACTAGTTCAAGTTCAGAGGGTTAGTTAAGGTTATTTTTTATTGGGATGATTTAGCTGTCAGTAGTCCTGACTGTGAGCGTCACGTCTCGTGTTGTACTGAGCACAATGATCGAGCCGAGAGGAGGAGGAGGAAACAGAAACTCCAGCCCGGTACAAACCACCTGCCGCCTCTGCTCTGAACATGAAGCCGCTGATCTCTGAGCAGATGTGACCAGAGAAACTCTGTGTTTTCACTGTTCCACAGAGTCACTAACTGGCTGTTTCACGGTGAAGAGATCAAGTCTCAGTCACTGCCCGTGTCTCTGAGCGAGTGTGTGACGGAGCGCAGGGGCTGTGTGTGTGTAGCTCAGTTGACCAATCCTGCTCGAGACTGAGGTTAGGCCCGCCTTTCTCATTAGCATAAACACACTGAAATCGAAAAATAAATAAATGTGGAAATAAATAAAAGTTGCAATAAAAGTGGAAATAAATAAATAAATATGGAAATAAGTTTAAGACATTGATTTATTTAATTCTGCATTTATTTCCATATTTATTTATTTATTTCCACATTTATTCCAACTTTTATTTTTCGATTTCAGTGTCCTTATGCTAATGAGAAAGGCGGGCCTAACCTCAGTCTCGAGCAGGATTGGTCAACTGAGCTACACACACACACACACACAGCCCCTGCGCTCCGTCACACACTCGCTCAGAGACACGGGCAGTGACTGAGACTTGATCTCTTCACCGTGAAACAGCCAGTTAGTGACTCTGTGGAACAGTGGAAACAGTGAAAACACAGAGTTTCTCTGGTCACATCTGCTCAGAGATCAGCGGCTTCATGATCAGAGCAGAGGCGGCAGGTGGTTTGTACCGAGCTGGAGTTTCTGTTTCCTCCTCCTCCTCTCGGCTCGCTCATTGTGCTCAGTACAACACGAGACGTGACGCTCACAGTCAGGACTACTGACAGCTAAATCATCCCAATAAAAAATAACCTTAACTAACCCTCTGAACTTGAACTAGTTCATTTTAAGTGTGAACTGGCTCAACGCTGCAAACAGCTACTGGACACCAGCATTGAAAGGCAGAAGTAGTAGGGCTGGATCATTACACTCCTGTGACCAATCCTGCATGAGACTGCGGTTAGGCCCGCCTTTCTCATTAGCATAAGGACACTGCAAATGCAAAGGAAATGTATCAGGGAAAAAATAAATGTTAAAATATATTTAAGACATTTCTTTTGACATTTCTTTTGGTATTAACATATGTATTTATTTATTTCTGTATTTATTTCCATTTTTATTCATTCATTTATTTATGTATTTCTGTATTTATTTATACATTTATTTATTTATTTATTTTTACTTATGTCATGTATGGTCCTCCATATGGGGAATCTCATCTGCGTGCATCATCACTTTCTCCCTCTCTATCTCTCTTTCAAATACACAGAGTACAGAACCTTCCTGTTGGTCAGCACACATTAGTGATGGGGAATCCCTTGTGTGAAGATCATTGTGCTCTCTCACATAAACACTATATGTACCCATCTACAGCACAGGATAGATTTTGGTGTGTCATTCACTTGTATCCATTGAATGTCCACTGCAGGCCTTTGAAAAAAGACAACATATGACAGACTAGTTTTTCCATAATTTCATCTTGTACAAATGCCATAGTCTGGGCAGCTGTGTCGAGAATCCAGGTTTTAAAAACTGCTGTTCGGTGTTGCATGATCTGAGGCAACACAAACAGAGACAAACCAAGGACATACACGTGAGATGTGTTCATGTTGGAGAGGATGACGTAAAAGCAAAGCAACGGTATGAAAGTAATTTTACAGATGCAGCCTTCAATCATCAGTTAATCAGAGCACGGCATTGAAGCGGGTGGAGACGCACGAGAGACGAGACACTGGTGTTTGTGTTGATCCTAACAAAAGGAAGATGGTAGATGAAGCACATGAAGTCTCCCTCTCTCACTCTGTTTGTCTCTTGAGCACCTTGTTCATTGCAAATGCAAAATGCTTCATGCCGGCACAAAGGCTTGCAGACATGCATTGAATCCAGTCCTCAGAGTAATACTGAACATTGAGTAAGTAGCATGAGAAAGGATTTTCATTCAAAAAGAATTTTCCCCTTTTCTCCTTCACTCAAGCTTTGGTTTTATAGCTCCAAGCACTTTTTTTGTTGAACTCCATGCTGCAATTTACTGTGACTGTATCTGCCCAGCCAACCAAGACCAGTCTTTTTCCAGGGGGTTATCGAGTGCACCAACTTTAATTTACTGACTGAAAGAGCAAGGTGACTCTGAGCAGCCCTGTCTCCATAGGAGCTATGTCATGTAAGATAATAGTATATAAAAGATAATACCACGGTGAATGTCAATTACTGGGGTTCAAGGTTTTTTGTTGTTGTTGGTAACAAAGACTTAATCCGGTGACCGAGGTCAGAGCTTTCTTAATTATTTTCAACCTAATAGAGTCTGGATGGTGCTGCAGTTCTCTGAGCTGTGGCTCAGTTTGTCTTAAGGGGAATCTTTGTGAAATACAGATGATAATCCATGAAACGTATCTTTGAAGATTCTCATTCATCCAGGTCACGTCTCTTCAGGGGTTGTACATATTTCACCTCTGATCCAAAAGACTTCTTCAGTTCTGACTGACTAGTCTTTTCCTATATTGAGTCGTTATGTTAACTAAGGGGACTCTATAGTTTGTGGTGGAGTTCAATGATCTGTGTGTTAACATAATGCCACTCAAGACCCACAGAGGTAAAGTAAGTGAAAC
The DNA here is from genome assembly GCF_949316205.1 of Platichthys flesus. Classification (NCBI taxonomy): domain Eukaryota; kingdom Metazoa; phylum Chordata; class Actinopteri; order Pleuronectiformes; family Pleuronectidae; genus Platichthys; species Platichthys flesus. Next base: position 13,854,825 of record NC_084948.1, read on the forward strand.
ATTGAGCCCATCAGCTTTTATCCAACAACCAAATACCCTCCGGTGGAAATGGCCAGTTTGGTTAGTAGACAAAAAACACAAACTTCAATATTCTTTGGAGTTCCAGTTGATGATTCAGCTAATCTATTAACAATATAAATAGGGATGCACCGATCCAATACTTGTATCGGTATCGGTACCGATATTGAAGAAATTTCTAGATCGGGTATCGGGGACAATGGGCCGATCCATATCGGCTGATCTATTCAGTGTAATTCTATGCTGTGCGCTGTGAGTGACGTCATACGCAAGCAACACGCCGTGCGGAACCTACAGTGTTTACAAAATGGAGCGAGCGAAAGGATCGGCGATCTGGAGCTTTTACACGTTACCTCAGCCAACAAGCTCCACGGCTACGTGCAACATCTGCAAGGTGAATGTTCCGAGGGGCGGTTCTAAAGCGTTGAGTTATAACACGACAAACCTCATTAAGCATCTACACAAATTTCACGTGAGAGAGCTTGCGGAGTTCGTTGAACAGAATAAAAAAAAAAGGAGCCGGCACGAAGCAGCTAACCTTAAAAATGAAGGAAAGAGTAGACAAATTTCCAATGAATAGTGTGCAGGCAACCAAAATCACCGACAAGATTTTAAACTTTATTGTAATGGATGGATGGTCGGTTGTTGGAGACAAGGGATTTTGGCTGCTAATTAGCCACCTGGAGCCACGTTATGACATTGTAAGCCGAAAACATTTGTCCGAGACGGCTCTACCTGAACTGCATGCTAAAGTTTCCAAACACATATTGGAGAGGCTAAAAGACGTCAAAGCCACAGATACCACAGATATCTGGAGCTCTGACGTTTCCCCCGCGTCACTTTTGAGCTTAACAGCACACTGGCTGCACTAAACTATTTTAAGAGCTGATTGCTATTTATTTTGAAAGTCTTCCAACCAAGCTAGTGAAGCTATTGTTTTCTCAATTTCAGCTCCTTGATTATTTTATTATTTATTTTGTTTTACATTGTATTTGAATCCCTAATTGCACTGAACCAGTCACACTATATTTTTGTGATTAAGATTGTTTTACTGGTGCACAATTATATAATAAATAAGTAATTCAGTACATTTATATCTGTTTATTTGTTTTATAAAAAATAGGATAGAAATGGTTAAGTCAAGTCTCATGATCCCAGTCTTTTCCCCCCAATGAAACTTACAGTTTGTTACCATAATTTCGCGCTGTTTTTCTATATCGGTATCGGATCGGTATCGGCCGATACTAAACCGCAGATATCGGTATCGGAGGTGAAAAAAGCGGATCGGTGCATCCCTAAATATAAATGCAGATAAATCAAAAAAGCTGAAAGCTAATAAATTTCAAACAGTGGGTTCCACCTGGTTGGATCTCCATGCGGACTGTTTGCCTAAACCCAAACATGATTGATCGAAGTAGAAACCCATCACTGTCCCCCTGTCTAGATTATGCAGGTTCTCACGAAGAATCCATTTCTGGAGATTTGAACTGAAGATACCTCTTTTGTGATAGGTGCAACGTCTTCAAGAAACACAAGCAAGTCCAGTTGCCTGTGATAAAAGTCCTGTACATATCATAATCCAATCAACAGAAGTGTAAATTGGTACCAAGCCAGTGTTTTTTTATCTCTGTGTGGGTGTGTTTGTGACAACTTTGGGTATAATTGACCTTGGGTCTTTTTCCGAAAAATATTTTTGCATGTTGTGTTGTTTTAGTTGGTGATCAGCTTTAGATTAAGTCCAATAATTAAGACTACGTGGCAACCTGTAGTGCTAATGCAGGAAGCATAATTTTTTCTTTTAATCTTTTACATTTATTTGGCAATTTTATATACTAGTTAACTTTCAAATCCGAGCATTGAATATAAATGATAATAATAAAAAATCTACCCAGCAGTGTACGTGTTCAGTTAAATTAGCTCGGTTGCAATGTACAGATATTGTTTGTCTAATCGAGCAGCTTACATGGGTGTTCAGAGCCTCACATAATGTACTGTAATTTTATGTCCAAAGGGAAAAGGTTATTTTGGGTTTTGGAGTCCATTGAAGGCCTCCACCTTTGCTCTTAAATCCACAGCTACAGTATAATACAAAAAACGGTGCTCTGACCTTTATATTGATTGTGTTAGTGTGTGCTGAAATGTTACATCATAATGCAGCTCAGCTCAAATGAAAAAGATAATATGAGAACTTGTTAAGTGCTGCAGAGTTTAGGGGTTTCATTGAATTGATTTTCCATCTGAGGGTTCAAATGTCTTTGTGTTTTCTTGGTGATGCATTTTCTAAAATACACACACTGACACCTTTTCACCCATGCAGTACTGCACACCACACAAAGTGTCTTTGAACAAAGTAGTGTGAGACTGAAGAAAAAACATACTGTAAGTAGCATGAACTTCATAAACACAGTCTTAAGGTAAAATTATAAGAAAGTGGAGATGAATTGTAGTCAAAGCTCAGCCCATTTAAGTATCTTTAACATCCTTTTTTTATTACTACTTAAACACCATCTTCTCCAAGGTAACAAGTATACATGTACCCCTAAGTTTCTCCAGATGCTGCCTGGTTGCCATCTGGCATCTTTATTCTTGCCTGGTGTTATTTTGTTGCTGCGTTGCCCCCACACATAACGCCTCCATACTGTTTCCATAGCAATGCTATTACTGAGATGACGGTTTTCTCTCGATGTTACCGCTTGACTATCAAGTGTCCATTTCTGGAGAGTCTCTGGCAGTCAGGAACGCTGCTCTCGGCAACATAAAGCTAATTGTGGTGCAGGTAGTGTAGGAGGATGTGCTTATTACACTGTGCAAGTTGAAGAACACCCTCATTATGTCATGCATTTGGTTACAATAGACAAAAGTTTGGGGAGAAGTTTTGCTCTCAGAGGTTTTCCTGTAAATGCAACATTAGGAGTATCAGGCACAGTGAGTTTAGGATGTATTCATTGATATTATTTCAAAGGGATAAGGTACTACCCAACTAATACTGGTAGATTAAACATGCTTCTATGCTGAGATTTACTTCATTAAGCAAACTGTGAGAATTTTTTTTTTTTATTTCCTCTCTTTTCACTCTTTGAACACATTTGTATTTACAACAGTGACCCAGGATGAATACAATGACCTGAGCTGCAGTGGGAAGAGTGCAAGTTTAACCTACACACATGAACACGCACACACAGGAAGACAGACTCGGCATGCTGAAGCTCTACAGGAGAAGTCTGAGGACACAGTGCCTTGCTCGCAGGCACTTGATAACAAGGTCGTTGTCCTTTTGTGCATGCAAAACATTCCAGTATATGTCACATATGGTGTTAACAGCGCAAGAGTTGCTATATATGGACACACATCAACGTGGTGGTGACCAACCTACTTGACTTAAAGCTCATATGCCACAGATTACCGCACTTCTGATATGATCACTGTTTGAAAAGCTTGGGGCTATACTCAATTATATTATTCGATATGTGCTATTAAACTGCAACTTGATTTCAATGTAATTTGGACAAACCTGCTATGGAGACAGTGCTTAATAAAGTTCTATATTTTCTAGAAAACAAATAACAAACAGCTGCTGTTCATAGTAGTTTATTTAGATTTTTCTGTCATACATGTTATGGTTATGTGATTTGTTGTAGCTCTGTTCTTATCCACCGATAAAGTCCCCTAGGAATGAACATCAACTGGAGGGTTGCTAGGATATGTTTTGATAGAATCTATGATACATTTTATCATGGCTCTTGGCTTTAAAATGGATTATTTGCTTAGAAGGTTTTCAGCATTTTGTACTTTACTTGCCCTAAATTCGGCACTGCCCACTTCAACCTTTTAATGTGTGCTTGGTAAACATTCTTTGTAGTTTTGAAAAAACCTGCGTATTACATGTGTGTATGTTTCTCATGGTGCAATCGGTGTGTAGTTTCATGACATCACTGGAGCAACATGTTATTTTTAATTGGAATGTTTCCATTGCATGAGCATGCAGTTTCACTGCAGGGCATTCTGTGGTTCTAAACTTTGCCTACCTCCACTGCACTCCTGCTAAGTAATTGTATTCTGGATCTGCGCCTGCTGAGGTGTTTAATTAAAATAAATTAATTATAGCCTGAATGTTATTGATGTCTGGAGACAAATCAGTCGTAAGGTATCTGACTACTCAAGTTACAACACATATCACCTATTACTTGGATCAGTATCGTACCGCTGTTTGGCTTGTTACCATTTGACTTGAGAACTCATACCCTCAGCACAGAGACAGGAGGTGACTGGTTCAGTTAGTGACATATAGAAGCCCATAACTCTTTGACACTTCTTATCTCCACCAGCTGTCTCAAGTCTAAATAACCAGCTTGTAATCTAATGCTCCTCTGAGAACAATGACAGCCACTTAATGGATACTCTCAGGATTATGACCTAGTGGTGACCTGCCCCTGTGTGTGTGTGTGTCCCTGTGTGGCTGTGAGTGTGTGAGTGGGTGATAACAGAGAGGAAAGAGTGATGCTTAAGCCATTGAGCTGTGTGTTGAAATGCTCGTATGTGTTTACCGCTGTTCGTCAAAGTGAACTTAAATGTTGTACCCCAAATAGAACTAAATACACTCAACAAATATCACATGTACTGCAAATCCTGCTCTATTAGTATTTTCCACTGGTCTAAAACCCCACTAACACCAACGAAGGAAAGGGATGCAATCAGCATCAATCCCAGGTCAAATGACTCTGCAGTAGACTTTTTTTATTGACTCTGGCTCCGATCTGCAGTGACGGAAATGTTAATGAACACATGTTCATTTCTTTCTTTTTTTTGTCAGTCTAGCTGCTGACGCTGATAATTTTCTGCAAGATATAATGCCGTTTATGGAACTGTCAGGCGATGACGCATAAATGGCCATGAACGTTTGTTTAAATACAGAAAACAGAAACCCCTCTACTGGCAAAGGGAAAGGAGTTATTCAACTTTTTTGGCAGGTTTAGCGATGCTTAAAAAAATACTGTCAATACCCAATAATATGTAATGTACCTTTTGTTGTTTCAACATCAATATGCATTTGACACAAATATTGAGAATCTCTTTTTAAACCATAGATCGAAATATATATATTTTTACAAGAATTAAATAATTCTAATAGTTAGCATGACTAAAGATAAAATCTTAATTTGTAGTCATGAACTTTACTTATTAATCAGCTCTCAGTTGGGAGACGTTGTTTTATTTTCAGGGGAAATGTTGTTGATGTTGCTGTGAGTGGAGGTGGCAGCTGCAGAGGGTCTGGCGTCTTTCCGCTGTGCCACCCCTCAGTGCTCAGCCGCCGGATGGAAACTCTGATTTCATTGTAAAATTGTGGGGGAAAACAAATTCTCCTGCTCAGTGTGAAGAGTAAACTTACCCATCTGACCCACCTTCACATTTGGCAAATGGATTACACAGCTTTACGTGATGCAGGATGCAAAAGCCCTGAAAATTGGCTTTTATTTTTCTTAGAGTGGAAAGGGAAGTCTTGTACAGCCCATATTGACCCATACCACGATAACACTTATGACATGCAATTACAAAGCTAATTGGAGGTGAGTGAGCACCAATCTGTATTTATGGAAGGGTCCATGATTGATATCACCTTACACCCAACACTCATTCCTAAAATAATCCAGGAATGCATCCCCGGGAGTAAAGTTTGACTGTCGGTGTAGTATTGCCGATCATTTCCTGCTTATTAACCACTATGCTTTGCTAACAGTAGATATATGCAGAGGAAATAAAATCCTTCTCCTTTTCTGGCAACACATATGAGCTCTCACCAGGATTATGTGACACCACATTGTAACTGTAATATAGCAGTATGTTGAGGTATACATTTATATACATTTTTTGTCATTTCTACAATTATATGAACGTATAATAATATCTGCACAAGAGATGGAGGCATATTAAATAACATATTGAACCTGCTTGTCTGATAGTGGTTCTCCTGAACTACTGAATGCCTGCTCTTGAAAATAGATTGCATTATTATTGTATGAAATATATAAAACATAAAAAGTAAAGGAGGCTAAGCTGCATGTTGTCGTTGGCTTGATTCAGCCTTGAGCACAATGCTGTTAGTGATTGGGTGTATAACAGATTCATTGTTCACTGTTTGTGCTGAGAGTGAGATCAGGGAGATGACAAGGGTGAAATTGAATTGCTGCTGTTATGGATTTTGTGGACATTTAACTAATGAAGTATTCATGCTCCCTATTTATTTGTCCACCTGACCTGTGGCCTCAGTCTTGGCTGGAAGCATAGAAAATAGATTACTGTGGGTATGTATTGTTAAATGACAGACTATCACAAACAGTCATGTGAAACTCTTCTCTTAGTTTTTATTGCGGGTAAAATTAATTAATACAATTTTAATTGGAAAGACTTGTTGCCTCAACCACTATTTTTGCTCCCTCTGTTTTGGCTTTTATTGTTTCTTAAGTCCCATAAGCCATGCAGACGTTTGTACTTTTAATCATATCGTCTCTTTGAGATGGATGTTTACGTTTTTTCCATACTTTCACGTATAGTGTTGTCCACTCTTCTTTCCCTTACTATGCAGTTCTGGTACAAGTATCAGCTCATCAAAAGTCAGATTTACTTTACAACAGTGTCATATCTCACGGATGACAACCCCTGTCCCCATACAGCTGCCACAGATGAGTCCGGGGAAGTGGGACAGCTCAGTCCTATGGGCCTGATAACCCTGATGTTGTCCTGTCAACTTGTGTCACCTCGAGCATAGCTGCAGACAAGGACACAATACACATGTACAGAGCTGAGTTTTTTAGAGGACACTGGTTCAGTAACAGTTAATATGAACTTTTTAATTTCCTGTTTTATGATATTGTAAAACTAAACTTATCTCTGAATGATTCAATTCATATTCATGCTGTAGGAGGTAGTTAAGTCATATTAAATGTGTTCTGGAATATGGTTTAAAGACACTTTATCAATCTGGTGGTGCACAACCTAGCAGGGAAAGCAATGTAAGTTGTTATGCACTATGTCACTTTACTATTTTCTACACAAATCAGAAATATATTATAATGAGGCAACTCAATGGCCGGATGCTTTTAAGAACAGTTTTTTAGAATGAGTATAGACATCCAAAGAGTCAAATCAGATGTTAGTTCCTCATTCCCTATATTTGGCTAAATCTGTTTTTAAGCTAATATGTGTATGAGCTTAAAAATAGTTAATATGTGTATAATCTCTCGTTGTATTGGTTCGTCCTCAGGTGGACATGATGGAACAGAGATATCAAATGGTTTGAACTCATTTTCTTCTAGAACGAATAATTTGATGTTATCTTTTGGCAATTTTAACATGCACACACAGTGTATATATATAGTGTGGGGCATGTCATGGGGAATTCTATATGTAGGCTTTTGCTGACGTAGTTCATGAAGTAATGCATGTGCACGCACACGCACACACACGCACACACACACACACACACACACACACACACACACACACACACACACACAAACACACACAGGTGCAAAAGTAGGACAGTCAGTGCCTTACCCTCAGAGTTACGAGTATGTCATCACTTATTGCTTACGGGGCAGCTGCTAGGAAAACAAAAACAAAGCAGAGAGATAATACTCAGGAAAATAGTGAAAAGGCCAATATGTGCGACCTGATGAATAGATGGTAGAAATGGGACGTGTGAAACCAACAACATTTTCATTAAGGGACACAGCTGCAAAACCCCTCAGAGGCTTACTGAGTGCTGCATTAGTTGAGTTTAATTCAGATGGAAGAGAAGAGTCAGAGATCACAGGCCAGAGACGGGACACATGCACACACACACGCACATGCACGCACAGAATAATTATTCAACTTTTAATCATACTGTTGATGTCGTTATGTCTTGGTGCCAATTTCGTCGTACAGATATCAGATATCAATAATGGGCAACAGAGCAATGGCATGTTTCCATACGATAGACTTTATATAAAGATGGAAGACAGGTCTCCATTCCACCACCCCTTAACCAGAAGTGAAACCAAATGATATTTATGTGGAGCAATGGTATTGACTTACAGCCGATACACCCACCCAACCATATGCAAGTCAGCCACCAGGGGGCGCTTTAGATGCTTTGGCTTTTCTTTTGGGGATTTTGCTCAAGTGGGATACAACAGTACCATACCTCCCTTACAAACTCACTTGAGGCTCATTTATCCTCAATGTTAAATCCATATATGGAAATGGACAGAGCCTTCTGCTTATGGTTAAGGACTAAATGGATGAAACAGAGCATTGCCGGCAGAATTTGCAAGGGGGCAGTTTAGCCTACACTACAAGCGAAACAACCACAGGACACAAAAAAGAAAATTCAACTTTTTGATGTGAGACTTGTGAGTTGGTAAGAAGCTACAGGCATCGACTCTGCGCTGCCCTCTTGTAGATGAATTGCTTGTCAACGTAAAGAACTCATGGAAGTATGTGGGCAGTGATGTTTACTTTGTTTGAAATTTAAGTTTCTATTTTTGTACATTACCCCCCACACCACCACCACAAACACACACACGGATAATTATTTTACCTGTTTGTGTGTACACTGTGGACAGGATAGTAACACACTTTGCGACCACAGTGCATTGCCCTCGCGCACTTTCCCTCTTCACTAGAGGAAAGAGTATTTAAGCCGGCTCCAGTTCCATATGGGGAATCGCATTGGGAATGCCCCAAGGAGCAGGACGGGATCGATCTGGAATGAGTTGCCGAGAAAGGGCTTTTCCATTAGGTGTGAGATTGATCCGAGGCTGGGTACGTCTTCTCAGGAAGGTGAAGCAGATGGGACAGGAGGGGTGGAGGTAATATGAAGAGCTCAATTTTAAAGTACTGAAATGGGATTGGAAAAATAATCACTTGCCATCTGACCCTCTCCTCTGTGCAGGAGTAGTGTACACAACAACACACGATAGGTACACTACATAAAATCATATATATAACAGTAATCTTTTCATTTGACATTTTTTATGTATTCTGATAAAAAGGTGCAGTGGTTTTAAGATTCAGGTCAGAGTTGAGTTGATCAGAAGGCTGATTGCAGGATTCGCTTGTGTTGTTGAAAATCGATGAAATACAGCAATTTAAAACAGGGACTTTATCCAAATCGCAGTCAGAGATAAGCGGTTACCTCAACAAGCTGCGGTGACCCTGGTTTCCATAAGTTACTTAAAAAAAAAAAAAAAACTATCTCCCTGGGAGATTCCACTGTCCAAACGGACAAGGTCAGTGGAGTTTGTTTATTCACATAAAAGTATATCCTTTTCTTTTAACCTGCAACACAAATTGATATTGTATTGATGGTACCCTTTTAAAGCTATAGACCTGGTGGTATGGAGATCTGAAATATTCATATACTCTGTTACTCTGGATTGGGACATTTGTTATAAAATCTTAATTATTTTTTATACTGTACCCAGTATATCAGTTAACTGAAAGCTTTGAGTATCTGGTGGTCGATCTTGTTCTCTACACTCTACTACCTAATCTAAATTTTTATATTGCTGGTTATATACTGCACTTTAACATATTTACAGTAACATTTATTTTTGCTTCCTTTTCTGCTCTTTAGTGATGATGTGTGGTGAATCTTTCATTTATAAGTTATTTAAGTTCATCCTGAGGGGGACATGGATTTGCATACCAAATTTAATGGCAGTTCATGTAAACCACAAATTGAATATTCAAGCCCAAGGCTGCCACAGAAGCTAAAGACTCTGATCAGCATCATGGTATAAAGTGAAAATCTTATAATTACAACAAGATGGTTGTCATGTTGTAATGGCCATGCCAACATATCACTTTTAACAAGACTCTTTTCTCGCTATGCTCATAACTTATCTAATTATAATGGTAAACATTATAAAATAAAGTATTAAATTCAGGCAGTGTATGTTTTTAGAGCTAAGTTTACCATACAGTACTTCCTTTATGAATGTACACATACTCAGGTTAAAGCTGAGTCTTTGCATATTAATGCAGTATCTTTTGTTTTTTTAATAAAGCCTTACTGTAAAAGCATCTCCTGACAACAGACAATCAAAACAAAATTGTGTATTTTGTTGATTACACACACACACACACACACACACACACACAGACGGTTCAGGGACCCTGTAGCAAAATGCTCTGTTTTCCTTAGCTTGATACCCCTAATAGAATTACTGGAGAACAAACAACATAAACACCCTGCTTTGCAAACACACACACAAACGCACATGCACAGTAATTCTCATTCAGGCAGACACTTGGATGGGCTGTATTCAAACACACCCACAGGAGCAATAATTCCCTCTCTTCAGCTGTTATGCTTCAGTCTGCTGTTTTTAGTAATTTACTTTTCTCATGATTCTGACCAGAGCACACCTCCCTCACCCTGTTCATTCATCCTTTTCTCTTTTATTTGTACCCACGTACTAGGGGCTGATTGTACAGTGTGTGTGAAGGGATTTTATGGGGAAAAGGATGACTATGATTGCAAATAGGCTCCTGACTGTAGCTTTTCCATGACTTGTGTATGGGCACATTCAGAAATGCACAAAATAAGTTGGCTTCTGAAAATAATTCATTATCCCGGTAACAAAATGTTTTCTTCCTGTGGAGAAAGCAAAGAGCTTGAAGGAAAGATGCAAGGTGGCTTAGTTGAAGCAAGGACATGTATTCTGCTAAGACTGAGGGACACAGAGCTTACCTAATATTTGTGACTTGTGTAGATAAACTACTGGTCCAGAAAATATTACACTGTGGTTGTATGCCTTTGCCAACCAGTGCGGTTGCAATCCGGGATACTGTTTTTTCCAGAATCATATGAGGTCACCTTGACCTTGACCTTTGACCACTGAAATCTTTAAAAAAATTATTTGTAAAAATTGGGAAGCCCCAGTGACCTCGACCCAAAATCGAATCAATTCATTTTTGATTCCAAGTCAATGTTTGTGCAAAATGTTGAAGAATTCCATCAAGGTGTTCTTAAGATACCACTTTCATAAGGGAAAAAAAGTATATTCACGAGGTCACAGTGACCTTGACCTTTGACCTTTGATCACTCTATTCTATTCAGTTATTCATTTTGTCCTTATGATTGTTTGAGCCAGATGTAAAAATATTCCCTCCAGAAGTTCTTGAGATAATGCGTTCACAAGAATGAGATGGATTCAGACGGACGAACAGATAACCAGCAAACAAAATGCCTGCAGCCCACTGGCGGCTGCCTGTGTGGAAGCATAAAATAGTAGTAAAAGGGAATATGATCAATAGAATATTGTACATAGAGCAGAAGAATTAAAGGCAAAAGCCTTGCTGCTGGATGGAAATGTTGGTACAGGATGAAATGAAGGGAATTTCAAAGATGGGTGACAGGTGAGAAAACAGTGGGAGCTAAAGAGACAGAAACAGAGTGGGAGTGAGAGAGCGAGAGAGCGAGAGAGCGAATGAGAAAGAGAGAAAGAGGGCTGTGCTGCACCGCGCTCTCTCAGTTCCCTGAAGCTGCGCTGTCGGTGAGGGAACTGCCCTGCTGAGAAAAAACAAGAAGAGAGGTAAAAAGAGTAGAGAATTGAAATACTGGATATAGAGCGAGGAAGACGGAGGGAGAGAGGGGAGAACGAAGAAAAGGGGAGGAAACTGGGGCACAAGCACATTAGTGACTCGAGTTAACATTAGCAGCCATGAAACGAGAGGAAGCGTGAGGAACGAGGCGCAAGGTGCGGAAAAGAAGTAGTGTTAAGATGAGAAAATGCTGATTGTGGACGACTGATGGTGCACCCTGCAGAGACCTGAGACTCCCCCCTTACTTCCTTCGTTACCTACTGCCTTCTGTCTCCCTATCTGTTCTCTGACCCTGTCTCCTCCTCCTTCACCCTTCTCTCCCCTCTCTCTCTCGCTCTCTCTGTCTCTCTCTCACACACACACACACACTACTTCTCTCTCTCTCTCCTCTCACAGTCAGACCAGGGAGAGCGAAGCGCCTTGGTCGCATCTCCCCGTCGTCTCTCTTTTTCATTCCTCTGCACTCTCTCCATCCACCACCTCTGATTGTGAAAGAAAAACTCTCCGAGCTCGTTACCAGAGGCAGGACACAGGAGCAGGGGGGTAGACCGGTGGGGGGAATACATTCTTTGCGATCCCTCAAAAGAACTGAGGAGTCTTTGTTCTTCTCTGGCTTTTGATGGTTGACCGGCTTTGCTGCTTTTCTTCTACACGGAAGGTCTTGAAATGGAAGAGGTGATGTGAGAACAACAACACAGAGCAAAAGCCTTAACCATTAAATTTTTCTTCACATATCAAAGTGATGCACTGAAGTGAGGAACCGAAGACTTAATTCATCTCCCAGCAAGAACTTCTAAAGGACGCAACGTTTAATCGACAGATTTCAAAAACCACCCACACTGAGACTTTTCCAGGCTGTTTCCGCTCTCCTTCAGTTCCCCGACTTTACTTTTCCAAAGCTCCTGCTCCGCCGCCTTGAAGCTCAGCCATGCAGGTGTCTATCGCTTGCACAGACCACAACCTGAAACGGGGCAATGGGGACCACAGCAAGCAGAGCGCCACCAGCCCCAACGTGGTCAACCAAGCCCGGGCCAAGTTCCGCACCGTGGCCATCATCGCCCGCAGCTTCGGCTCCTTTACACCGCGCCACATCTCGCTCAAGGAGTCTACAGGGAAACACACAGGCATGAAATACAGGTGTGTGTGTGTGTGTGCGTGTGTGTGCGCATGCTGGGTTTAGGGACTAAGGGAGAAGATTCTTGAAAAACAAGCTGATGTTTGGATGTTTCATCTGTCTTGTATTTCTTATCTTTCTTTTTTTCACTCTTTGAATCTCCCTTTTGCTCTTTTGCTCTTTCGTTCTTTCATTTGCTCTTTTGCTCTTTTGCTCTTTGCTCTTTGCTCTTTGCTCTGTCACTCTTTTGCTCTTTATTTATTTTTTTCAGCTCTTTCTTTCTTTCACTCTTTTGCTCCACTTGTTCTTTAACCACTTTAGGATTAATAAAAAAATGCAGAATTCAGTGATCGATGATCAATCAATACAAATTTACTTTATGTAAGTAGTTATGTCCAATGTAGGTTAATTACTTTATTAAATTATTTTACACACAGGATTGATCTCATTATCTCAACAATGAGCAACCTTTACTAAGAGAATTTGTTACCCAGTGTTTAAAAAAATCTTGAATATGATAACAGCTTTAAATGTAGTTGACAACTGATCCCCTCACTGAGGGCCAGAACGCTTCTTCTTTCTTTCTTTAAAATCCCCTGTAATGCCTGTTGATGGTTGCATATTGTGTAATTTCATAAAGCCGTTCTTGCCAGCACCAGCTGAAGCACCTTCTGCCAAGCCGGCAATGTGTTTTCAACCCGCTATCACTACACATTTTACTTTTGATCCTCAGAATTATACAGAAGCTGCTCGTTCAAACGGGATGTGACAAAGCAAACCTGTCAGGATTTAAGGATAAATGCTGCGGTTACCTGCTGAGAGTTTACTGATGCTTTCGTGCTCATCTCTTCCGTCTCCTCTCCCTGTCTTCTTCTCTCTTTCTCCTCAGTTTTCATATTCTCTTCTATTCAAATGCAATGAATGGAAATGGACTCGTCTTTACTTCTGCTTATCTCCCACACACCTAAACACTTTTTTCTCCCCCTCTCTCTTCTCTCTGCCTCTCTGAGGTTTGGTGAGACAGCTCTGCAGTGTGGGCAGAATGTCTGAGTCGGATTTGACCTCAGCAGGGCTGCTGCTCAGCTGACTTTTGTGTTCGACTCTGTATAGCCTCGAGCTGTGAATCTTATATAAAATACGGTGGCATTATGTTTTTTTTCCAGGCTGTGCAAATCCATGTTAAATCCGGCTGGGGTCTGTGTTCAGTGTGTGTGTATGAAGACAAAATTTCCGTGTGCATAGAACAGAGAGAGGTAGCGCTAACCATTCAGCAGGATCTTAATATTCTATTAAATAAAACCACTTCAAAAACTCTGCTCAGTATAAAAGCAGAGATACGAAATCCGACCTCAATCTGGCAGCAGTTTTGCTGCTGCAGCTAAATTTTGGCTTGTTCCTGAACTCTTTCTTTTGGCATCAGCCGCTATACTGCACATGAACATTCTGCACACCTCTTTGATTAAATGAGGGTACTTTTCATAGTCTATGGATCGATAAAATAGATTAATGACGCAAAATTGTTCTTGGGTGATTTTCAAAGATTTGGGACTTTTTAATTGGATGAAAGGCCTAGTCTCTAAAGCAGCAATTTAGGCAAATGGATTTTTTTGAAACTGAAAGAGTTAACTCTGCTTCTGCATGTGCTGTGTGTACTGTGCAATAAATGAAAATATGTTCTTGATGACTAACTGTTAAGCAATAAGAGAAGCTAAATATCAACACAGTGTAGATGTCTCCTACAAAGGATCTGCCATCTTTGGCATGGACTAATATCTCATTGCTCAATATTAGTAAAAAACAGTGAACTGCTCCTTAAGTTACATATTGTTTGAACTCTGAGGCGGTCTAGACAATATGTAACGTAAGTGGGCTGTGATGTGTATTGACCAGTAATGAGAGCTGTAAGCAGCTTGTGGCATGGTGCCACATTGGAAATACTGATGAGCGTAAGTGCCGTTGCTATTTAAACAACATGGATCCTGGAAAGAATAATGTGAAGCTACTTACGTTTGTAATGAGCTCAGTAGAGCTAGAGCATCCCCAAAGGTATAGGTTCCGAAACTTATGTGTTGTGTTTGTGATAAAGGAACACACATCTGAAAGGACTAAATTAACTGAAAATTGATGGATTTGTGTCTCTACTAGTGCAATGCCTGTCTGTGTATATGTGCCTGAGCTACTTCAGAATAATTCCTTGTCATAAGTGAGTCCTCTTCAACAGTTCTACAGTATAAGCTAAGACCCTAGATCACAACTTTCAAATTAAAGGCTCGGGAATTCAGTTCTATTTAGAATTGCGGCAGCAAAATTAATGTTGTGCACCTAAGTTGATGCACTTCGCTCTCAATGCACATGTCAAGGTCTCAACCTTCTAAGTAAAGTGCCTTGAGATAAAGTATATTATGATTTGGTGCTATACAAATAAAATGTCATTTAATTGAAGCCAATTGGTTCTTGAGGTGTGCATTCCACATACCCACAGACAGACCTTTTTGAAGTTAGTATGTGGATATATTGATGAGCTTCTGCCAATAGTGCTAAAATGTATTGATGTGTCAGCATTGATGGGAGGAAATGATCAGGACATTGGCATCATGACAGTTTGTGTAGATCAGCACGTCACGATTGTGACAGATGACAGACGTGTGTCTGTAACTGAGAAACCTCCTGACACCTCCTGACGGGGTGCAATGGTTCAGAGTTCTGATTGACTGACAGTGGTTCTGACCATACTATGATGCTAGTGACCTGTCTCTTTAAGCAAACCTCAGACAATTAAGTGGAAGTTGTGGAAAGCAACATGGAAATTGTAAAGACGAAGGTGGAGAGTATTTCCCCTGGTTCTAAGGCTTACATGTTTTAGTTTGTGAATTCCTAAACGCTCTTGAGATGAGAAGTAACATGGCAGAAGACCGATAAATAAAATCATGTCACGTCAAAGCTGAGCATAATAAAATTGCTGAGATGTGTGGTAGCTCAGGCTTGTGGGAATGTTTGCCGCTCCGAGCTTTGTCTGGACAAAGACTCCTCAGCTTCACAGCAACAAATCAAGAGTGGAAATCTAGCTCGGGGAATACAAATCATTTAGACTAAACCAGTAAGAGAGAATGAAACATATTTCACTGTTAGGTCAATTATGATATTAACAGATGGTGTGACGAGTTGTGGTCTGAGTGAACAGGGTTTACTGCACCATTAATGCCATTGTATACTGGGGCATATACTGGGGTTAATCCTACAAGAAGCTGCACACTTAAATTGTGGTGATTAGTGTCAGTTGTGTTCGTGGATTATAGATTGTAATACATTTCATGAAATTGTTGATCTGTTTTCCATGGTTTTATTCCGTGGATCTATTTTATGATTGATTAACTAATTAGATCCCTTTTTGGGAAAATGCATCAAAGAGGCTGAGGAGTATTGTATCCGTAATAATGAAAACTTGTACCCACACGCAGGCATACACACTAACTCCAAGCTATACATGTTCTCCTATGGAATGGCAGAACGACCATATGCCAGTGCAGTCTTTCTGTCCGTTTGTCATTAAAAGTTCAGTATGCAGCCAGTGACTGATGAAAATAACTTCTGACAATAGACGAGGACGAGCTAGAGTTTCTGCTCACTGTTCCTCAGGAACAACGGGAAGAAGGACGGAGAGAGGAGAGATGGAAACATAAAGACAGACAAATGAAGGGAAATGATACGTGTGTGTGTGTGTGTGTGTTAATCCATCAGTGCTGCATTGTCTTCTGCTGACAGTAATTATTTGGGAAGGACTATGAGGGACAGGATACACTTTCTCTGCCCCCCCCCCCCCCCTCTCTCTCCCTCTCTCCCCCCTCCCATATCTAAGATGGTTCTCCTTATCTTTGAGATGCAACGTGATATTTGGATTTAAAAGTCCAGCTTGTTTTTCCCTGTATTTCCAGAAACAATCCTCATGCTGGTGCTTAATGGCTGAAAGTTGATTATGGTACTTAAGACACTCTGGTTATTCATATGAAACTTTGATGCCCTGCTCTTCAAGTTAAAGCAAAATTATATAACTGAGTCTTCAGTTTTATACTTGGCTTATTAATTGATGAACTGGTGTTATATGTTGTTTACTGGTGCCCTGTGTCGACTTGTGTATACATTATTCAAACTTTAATACATTCTGATGGCAGTAGAGCACTAGGGTGGAGAGCTGGAGTTTATGCATTTGTATAAGCATCGCAGCTCATTGGATCCAGTTATAAAATATTGGATTATGGTGGATTTACGGACACATCGGTGTAGCAGAAACAAGATGTTTACTGGGCATTGCATTAAGAATCCAACTGTCACATTGATGCTCTGCAGTGAGAACTCATTCAAATGATAACGATTTCCTTACAGACCCCGTAAATAACATTTGCATCAGTCAATCAGTCACATGGGGAGGGGTTGATTTAGATTGCTATTCTGAAAGGATTCTAACCCCTCGCTGTGGTGCGACTCTGCTGTGTGCAGTTGTATAGATTGAGCCACCAGGGTTTCTGCTTGCTCCCTGCATCCCCTTCCCTGCCTCAGTGAATGTGGTGATAAGGAGCTTTGAATCGGCCCGAGTCCGTAGCTTGGCAGCACTTGAAATAAAGGAACCATTTTTTCAGTGGGCATAGATGTTTTTTAAGCATGCCTTCTGTATTGAGTGAGAGAGTGAGAGAGTGAGAAAGTGAGAGAGAGAGAGAGAGAGAGCGCCAAAAAGAGGAGAGGAGGAGCAGGAGGTCGGTATAATTGATAGAGGGAGGCATCAGGAGGTATGAGCTTGACTTAATATCCGATCTATTAATAAGTCAGTGAGTGTGTATGGGAATAACCCCCCACAGAAGTGTGTGTGAAGCATTAAATTGCTGTATAGTATGATGGGCTTCACTATCAGTCACCCTCACTGAGACTCTGACTTCTATCTCTGGGACACAACAAGCAGCAGAATTGATGTTTCGTCCTTGGGAGCCTCTGTTCCTCCAGCTTCTGTATCTCAGTGGAATCTTTATTCACCATGTCTTTCTTTCATCTGACTTTCTGTAAAACAGTATGGGTGTTCTGATGGTTTACTTTCCATATTCTAAGAAGATACAGAGTCTGTATAGCTCTATATTTTAAATCCTTTGTTTATAAGCTTGCAGTCTCTCTCTTCCTTTCTTTGTTGGTGCATTGCAGTGTTTCTTGGTGATGGCCATCACCTTTGAAAGGAATGTATATGGTAGGTATATGTATGTATAATGTATTTATGTAGCACATTTCTAGTCTTATCAACCCCTCAAAACACTTTACAATTCAAGTTTCATTCATCTTTTCACACACACATTCATACAGCACCTCTATACGCAACACTTTTTTAAAACAGCCGTCAGGGATCTAGCCCAAGTTAACGAAAGGGAGGAGTTGGATCTCTCTCTGTCGTCATGATTTCTTTGATTTTAAGTGGAGACTAATGGTTATAAAATATACATGCATAGGAAATCACAAGTTGTTGAAACTGTTTTATTAGAATAAAAAATTCATATTACGAAGCTGGCTGATCTTAAATGAGATGTCGGCTGTTTATGGAGCTTATGAAAGCTCTGCCACCTGATTGGATTATGATTGCACTGATGTGACTTAGTGTGTGACAGAGGTTTGCAAGGGTTAAACCTGTAAAAGCAGAGGCTGTTAGAAGAGAGAGCTGGAGTTATTCCATGCAAACACCACATCTCATCTGAACCAATGTTGACAGAACATGCTGTGAGAAAGTGCACACATGATTTAATTCAGGCTTATCTTCACATTACTGATGTATAAGTACATATGCAGCAAATGTGCATTTTCACACATGTACTCAAAGATATACTTGTATTTCTCCTACTTTAATTATAGTTCTCACTATCTCACAACCTACTCTCATAGGCAGGAGAGTCAAAAGCTGTCATATTTAATAAACTTCATGAATTGTGGTTAACATATCAGTAAAAATACTTAAAAACATTAATTCTGTTAATGTTTCATCTACATGTATTATAAGTCTGGACACACACAAATTTAAACTGAGACCTGACTGGTTGTTTGGAGGTATAAACATGTATGAAAGCCAACTGACAGCTAACTGAAGAGAGAGAAAGAGAGTGAGAGAGACAGGCAGCAGATGTGGGAGGTGTTTAATGTCTTACAGCTGCAGTCAAGGTTGGGAACTAGTGACTCTGAGACACATCAACCGATGAAAATACAGTTAAAGCCAAATATAGACCTTCTGACTCACTGTGGTTACCAAATACAAATACCTTATTTTTTATGTCCCATTATCTCTTTTTAATACTCAGAACAATCTTCCAATTTAAAACCTGTGGCGTACTTCCTGGTGACATTTGAGTATCCGTTGCTGTAAAAGAAACAACAAAGGGTTAGTGAAGAAGCTGTCGCATGAGTCAACTCACACATGTATCATTTGTTAGGAGAGGGTTGGTGTAAGCTCAGCTGCAACCTGCTGAGAGTTTACACTGCACAGTGGTGTGAAAGGCCAGATTAGGAACCACTGTAAAATGTGTTGGTGTGTGGTGCTATTTTAGAGAGGAGGTGCCAATGTATCCAGTGTTTGAGAATGAGAAAGATCTAAATGTTAGATTGACTTTTATCATCAAGTATTGTTGGAATAATTTGCAAATACTGAAACCACGAGTCCTTATTTCATAGCAGGATGGTATTACTCCAAAATACCACCACACTACATTTTCTAAAAGGCCCTATTACCAATGCATCATCTCTGCTTGTTGCTATGGTAATCATGTCCTTGGTGGTTTCACTTTTAAAATAAAATACACACACAGACACACAAAAAGTTACTTACTGTGTATTTAGCTACTTTTGGTAACAATAGTTAGTTTGGTCGGTGCACATACAAAATTGTTTGGCCGGGTTAAGGAAAAGATCGTTGTGTGATGTAAGTTAGTTCCTCGAGATTAGAGGACTGGAATCGTCATGGTTACAGTGTTAAACTTGGTTCATTGTGGATGAAACAAACATCATTGTCTGATTGTTTCACATTGGAAACCAACTGTGGTCTCCTCATCACTCCTAGCGATGGAGGGAAGATTAAAGGAGCATAAGAAAGAACAAGGGAGAGAAAGAAGAGCGTTTGTCAAATCTCAGAATGGTTATACTGGTAAATCCCTACAGGGATTATATTAAACTGTGTGGCAAATAACAAACAGCGATTGTCGCTGATCATCTGTCAGTTTGTCAGTGAAATGTAGCTGTGCCCTTGGGTATACTGAAAGACACTGATAGCATTATTAATTATGGTGGCAGGTCCATAGCTCTGAGTTCAGACCCCTGTCTTGAGTGTGACAGCATGTGCATAACTGAATAATATATCTGACTCAGTTTGTGGCAGCGGACTCGGAAATTACAGTCGGCTTGTTTGCTGTAATTAAGACAGTCAGACTGCAGATGTCTCAGTACCACTGTCTCTTGTTTCCTCCAATTGTTGTAGTGGCTCCTCTCATTTGAGCCAAATAACACTGTTGAGTTTTCTCGGAAGACAGAGTTTAAGATAATGTGCATCTCCTCTTTTATTTTAATTATAGGAGGTTGAAAGATGACTTGTCAGATATTTTTTGCCAGCGACAGCCAGTGGATGGAGGCATTATGTTTTCAGGATGTCTGTTCATCCCAATCTTCTAAACATACCTCAATAAAACCTTCAGGGGAATTTCTTCAAATTTAATACACAAGTTTAATTTGGAAATAAGAATAAACTAATCGGATTTCAGATTTCAGATGGTCAAAGGTCAGGGTCCCTGTGGCCACACACAACATATTTGTTGCCTTGGGAACACGTTATTTCAGGAATCCCCACAGGGAATCCTTTCAAATTTGGTACACATGTTCACTCGGACTCCCAGACGAGGTTATTCGATTTAGATGGTCAAAGGTCAAGGTGACCTCGCAAGTTATGTTTTTGGTCTCTTATCAAGTCTACCGTAAAGTAATTTCATTTAATTTAAATTAGTTGTCACTTGGACTCAAAGATGAACTGATTGGATTTCATTGGTCATGGTTTGGTGGTTTAGTGCTTTCATTGGTTTATGGGTATTGAAAAAAAAGTATATAGACTCAAACTGCACTGGTTGGTCGAGGCACACAACCACCGGGCGTCAGTCTTAGTTGTGGCTCAGTTTTTTTTTGCTGTTATTACCTTAGCCACATTATTAGTTCTGGTGTTTAGCTGCGTTGTGCTCCTTTTATGTTTTTCTACTCACATGTTTCTGACTCTTTGCTTTTAATGTATTCAAAAAAGACATCCAGATTTGAGCTAGGTTAACTGGAGACTTTAAATTGTCCGTTGGTGTGAATGTGAGATGGTATGTCTGTTTGTCTCTGTATGTTGGTCATATGCTGGCGACCTGTCAAGGGTGGACTCCGCCTCTCGTCCAATGTCAGCTGGAATTGGCTCCCAGTGACCCTCAAAGGAAAAGTGGTGTAGATGATGCATCATTTTCTTAATAACTAGAGACACGTCATCATTAAAAGATCTAGATACTGTTTTATCATTAGATCTATAAGAATATTGTAAGATATTAAATTCAGTTTCATATTAACATAGAACTGGAAATGTTTGAGATGTGGATATCAGTATATATGTATTTACACATTATACATCCACATCCATATTAAAGATGTAAGAAGAACTGGAGTGACGGTAAACATTCATAAGTTATAACATTAATATCTTACAATCAAAGATAAGATATCAACAGAAGGAACAAGAAGGGATAACTGATGTTTCTACCACTGCTGCTCGTAAATCTAATACAGCCGGGTATTTTTTTATGTTGCAGTCTTTATGTGTGTTTTAATGGAAGAATTGACACGTTCATTTCTACCAAAGAGAACTGAGCGTAGCGTCTGTAGCTGTCTTTCTTCACTGCTCCCTCTTTCTTTTCTTTTCTCTTTGAACTCCATGAATCATGAATGGTAAGGAGTGTGAGACATCAAAGATGGTAACAACCTCTGAAGACGTGACTGCGTTGTAATTTTACACGACACACCCGAGCTTTCATCTTTGGCATAGTAACAGACATATTCAAACGGAGTGTGATGTTACCTTCTACTACTGATGTGTTTCTCTTCTCTTCTGCTCCACATCATTATTTAACCGGGTCGACGCTTTGCTGACATGATAATATTGGAATTACATTGAATTATAGTCAGAATGTGTTGGAGACAGGAAGGTAGCGTGACATGAAGAGGATGAGATAAGATGTCAGGGATTATTAATTGGTTTGTATTTCCACTGAAATTGAGTAAATCCTCAGCTTCATCAACAGGATACATATTGCTGTTTCTGCATATGTCTGCCTGTGAATATGTCTGTTTATGTGCAATATGCAATTTGTGCATATGAAAAAGGGCGTAATCAGTCCAATCGTCCTGTCTTCAGCTTGTGAAAGTGCCAATTTGTAATATGATGGACCTGTTTTTGAAAATGATCAGTGTGCTCTGAGGCTAACACACACACACACACACACACACACACACACGCACTTAATTACATAATTACATATTCAGCTGTATAATGACAGAACAGGTATGGCTCTAGCACTGTCTGTATCTCGGAGTGAATTCATATATTTAGTTGAGTAAACATCTGAGTGATGATCACAAGCAAAAGGAGCTTGGATTTGAATGGGGACATTTTTTCTATAATTCCGTTAATCAACAGTACTCTCTCCTTTATATAGTATGTTTTATAATGTTGTGGGGACGAGGGGCTTTGGATGACTGTATCCATATGAAGGACATGTAATTGACTGTCTCCATGGAGATGTGAATGAGAGCAAATGCTGCAATCAAGAGGCTCTGTTGTGTGGGGGCTTGTCTAATGTGTCTGTGTGTGTGTGTGTGTGTTTGACTCTGAGTTGGTGCCCGTGGATTTCTTTTTTTTTTTTGGTGCAAAATATGATTCTACAGTGTGGAAATAAAATAATGTCCAAGTACGGGGATACTTTACAGTTTAATGTTTTAAACTCCTACACAAATACAGGTACGCTCATAGACACACGTCAGAAACTAAATATAAGACATTTCTGCGTTTTACACTCTACAGCAGTCTGAAATGTAGAACTGTCAGTCACGAACATACTCGTGCATACGTATGTGCATTTTTTTTTTCATGACGCACTTCTCTTCCTGCATCTGTCCATTCCTCCATCATCACCATCAACATCTCCCACTCTGCATGTTATAGCGTGCATCTATGTGTTTAACGTTGCCCTTTGAGAAAACATGCAATCTACATCTGCTTACATCTGCATGATCACACTGTAGTGAATAACCCCCTTCCTCTCTCCTGCTCCTGTTCTTCCTGTGTAATTAGCACCATTGCATCGTTTCCATTCTTCTTTCCTTTCCTGATGTCCATGGCTGTCAGCACGGGTTAATCTGTGTGTGTGTTCTAACGTGTGGAGGAGGTTTATGAGCATCATGCACAATTGCATTATTTTTGTTAGAGCCCTGTATATTTTAAAGATTTCCCCCTCCCTGGACGATATAGAGGAGGGTATTTAGGAAACAAAGCAAGATGTCAGCAGAGTTAAACATTTTTAATGATGTTTTTTTGCCTGTGCAAAAAATACTTTTGGGCTCATTAGTTGTTTTTCAGCCAGCGCAGTACCCATCAGCTTATTAAGCTTATTCTGTACTTTTTAACTGAAGCATAATTCATCACATTTACTCCCAGAGACTCTAATAATGATATCACATTAACACCTGGCAGACACAAACACGCATAGATCTGTACACGTTATCCTTATATATTGATGCCCACATCTCTGATAGGACAGTGTTCATGTTATTATACCCTATCACAGCCTCTGGGAAGCAGCAGGTGTGGTCACAATGGAAAAAGTTGAAATAATGAACTTCAGCCATTAGATAGTGAATAATTTTGGTAAAGTAACCAATAAAAATGAATACATTTGTGTTTAATGGAGCTGATGCATTTTGATTTCCCCACATTATGATGATGATGTGCCACATAATGAAATTAATCCCTTTTATTAAAAAGTTAAATGATGACAGCAGCTTATTACAGCGAGTGAAACTAAGACAAAGGTAATAAATAACTCTTCTTAAACGGTCAGCACATGTGTGAAAGTAAAGCATTCGATTTTTTCTCGAGAAGCTGGTTGGTCCAAGCCAAGAGGCAAGCCACCCTGATGTCACCCATTGGTTTGTGAGCTGTTGTTTTGAAGCCTCAAGTTTATTTTGGCCAGTGCCATCATGGACATTTTCAGACATAAGGTTTACTTTCACATATGAAGAATAAAGCAATAGAATTGGGTTCAGACATGTTCCCAACAGGAAAATGTCCAAAACATTTAGTCGAGGGGTGGCGCCTGGGTAGAACATACAGGAGGCAGGAGATGACATATAGATTGTTCTGCAGAAATCACATGGGTGACGTAGACACTGCACGCCCACCTACACAACAAAAAGTACTCTGACAATCACATGGCATCCATGCCCAAAAGCACCTACTTTGCTTTATTGTGTTGGAACCATAATTCATAAATTAACAACATGATGTTTCGAAGAAGACTTAAAACAATAGCTGTTGAGGCCATAAACTCCATATAAAATTGTTTATATAATTTCCCCATAGACTTATATAGAAGTTTCCATTTTGACATCAGTGAAGTATCCCTCTGCTGGTCTTATCAGAGAATACAGTTTTCAAGGATTCTGCATTGGTTTCACTCCCGGACATTGAGTCTATATCCATTTTTATGTACAGACTATGGTCCAGAGATTTTGGGACATATTTTCAAAATAAAGAGCTAAAGAGTAAAAAAAAAGATTACAAGAACCATGTAGCATTATTATGTGATGCAAAAAATAAAAAAATTTAAATGCAGAGTTTCATATAGTACCGGGCTGGTGCAGTGTGGTGCATGGCTAACTGAGTGGTGATGTCTTGTTGTGAATTATGCAACATGAAGTGATCAAACAAGGTTTTTCTGTGTGGTCAGAGTCTGCATGAACTAGTTTACAGACCATATGGTAGGCTGTCAAAAGATACAGCACATGGAGATACCGACTGTTTCTCCAAGTGATGTTCAGATGCATTAATGCAGATTTGAGATAAGTGTTCAACAGTTGCTCAGAAAGGTGGATGTTTACTGCCTCAAGCTACTGTTTTGATTCTGTGCTACTGTATGCTGCCTCTGAATTTGTAATGACCAACTATACCACTATTACACATGCAGAAAGCATGCGGACGTACTGTCCTGATTGCACGCCGTTTTCCAATGAGCCCAGGCTTATCTGTCAGTGCAGGGGCTATGCATGTTCCTCGTGCATGCAATGGAAAAGTTTTGTTTGGATTGCTTAACCAGTAAATGTATTCCAAATCCACTTGTTGTACAACAAAAGGTCATGCTTTCACAACTCATTTAAGATTTGCTTGGTTCTATTAACCTTTATTTAGGTTGGAATTGAATCAAAGTGGCAAAGTCAGTTGTTGATCCCTGAAGGGATTTAGTTGTCACACATCGAGGGCTGAATTTAGCCTGCTTTTATGCAGCTACAGTCTAAATGTCAGACAGTCACTATCTTCTATGCACTCCGTATTAGTAATAAAACAATCTGACCTGCATAATACAATCAAAACATCGTCAAAACATATCCTATGTTTTCTCTGAGTTTAGGGTAAACACCACAAGGAAACATCCAGCCATCCATTATCTATACTGCTCGTCCTCTTAGGGACACAGGGGGAGCTGGAGCCAATCCCAGCTGACATGGGGCAAGAGGCTAGGTACATTCTGGGCTGCAATTAACTGGTCTCTGGCCTATTGCAGGGATGACATACTGTATATTTTCATATATAGGCTCTGGAAAATGCCTGGAGAAACTGACTCAGACATTAACATTTTCTTCACATAGCTCCTTGAGATCACTTAAGGAGCACATTCAGATTTGGTGTGAAAGCAACATCAGAGACCAAAAGCCATTCAGTTTCAAATTCACACCTTAGGACAATTTAAAGAATCCAATTAACCTAACCACCATTCTACATGTCTTTGGACTGTGTGCGGAAGCCAGGGTACCTGGAGAGCAGGGGGGACATGAAAACTCCACAGATAAAGACCTGGACCAAACCAGAATTTCAAATGAGAACCTTCTTTCTGTGAGCTAACCTTCACAATAAATATGAGAGAATAAATATCTGGGGTTTTCCAAAGAAAAACTTAAATAATATTTCCATTTTATATAAAGCAACAATGCACGATGCAAAAAAGGCTGCATCTGATTTTACCTTAATTAAAAAAAACAAATTGAAACAAGCTTTATGTCTTTAACATCTCAGTAATCACCTCTGATTTGTGGAGCCTTAGCTTGCCCCTGACAGAAACATTTCCACAATCCCTTAATATGATTATTTAAAAACTATCTTAAAAAAAAAAGGTAGCTTGTTCTATCTTTCGTTTATCTAGTATCATATAAAACAATGCAGTAGTAACAACCATAAAACTACCTGAAAATGTTCTTTAAATGAGTACATTTTATTCTGTCTTTTCAATCACTTGTGAATGTGTTTTTGTCACTTGTTTGTAGTGCTGGAGGAGGGTGTGTATGCTTTGAGAAAGAGGTGTTTGTGTTTATATACGTCCATTCAAATAATAGTGCTTGTATTTCCGATTGTACTAAGTTCCTGATGCACACCGGAGGATTTTCAACTCTTGACTGGGAGGCCACATATTTAGTGAAGGATTTAAATTGGCCTTTGTGCTGTTCACTCCGTCCTGTTTTGTGCTAATTGCTTTCTTTTCTTTTCTTTTTCTTTTTCCACTGTTGTATGTATAGCATCCTTAACCCTAACCCTAACCCATAAAAGGTGCTTTATAAATTCAACCTATTGTTATTATTAATCGTCAGAACACACACTAGACGATTTGGCCAGAATGTAACAGACTTGGAATCTCACATGACTTGATAAGAAAAAACGGGAACCCCAACCACGATAATCGCAAGGGTGTCTAATATCAGTTTATCCTTTGGTGTGCGCCAGAGTTTGTGTGTTTGAGCCTATGAATATAAGTCTTTACCCTGACGTGTGTGTATTTGATGTGTTCCGTTGTTTGTCCAACTTGTTCCAGTTTAGTCAATGTAAGGCCCCTAATATCAAAGTTTACAAGACTGAATATATTTTCCTTTAAGACTGCTTGTCAGTGCTTCTCTGGTACTCTTTAATGAGATTATTATTTAATGAAAAGGCACACTTTATTTATATTCCTTTTTGTGTGGGGGATTGTGAGTCACACAGCAAAAATTTGATATAAGAAAGCCATGCTTGCCCCAAGATGCAGCAATTTGTTGGCCCAGGTATAAAAATAACCACTTATGCTGTAAGGGCACAATAGCTATTCTCTCCTCTTAGTTTATTGCAGGTTTGAATGAGAGCAGACTTGCGTGACAACCTGCACTTGCTGTAAAATGAGCACCTCAGTCATTTTCCCATGCAAACAACTACTATTTGATTTAACATGATTGTGCCAACAGCAGCAAAAGACCATGAACTGTATGGTTTATTGAGCACGTTGTTCGCTGCCATTTCTTCCTGCAGCTAGAAGGAGATGGATGTCGACAGTGTTTATCCAGCAGAACATCAGTAGATGAAATGAAGGTGAATGAACACCCGAGAATGTAAGTTATGGCAATAAGTGCAGTCAAGTTGACCATGCTCAGCCTCATGCTCAGTTAGAATGAGTACAGTGCAATGAGAGAATGTAACTTCCAGCACAGTGCAGCTGAATCAGGGCTTTTAGGACCAAAAAACAACCATACAACAGAAAAGACTGGAAAAAAGTCATTTTAGGGTTGGGAGGTCATGCTTTTATGGGTTTAGGTCCTAAACATCAGGAGTGCAATAAGTGCCTTAGTTTACAAAGTGTTTACAAACTCAGATTTGAGTTTTAAAATACCCCATGGAAATAAAGGTCCTCATTATCATCATTACTGAACGTTAAATAGTCTTTAAACTCAACATTTCAACGGCATCTTTTCAACTATTGAATGTTAATCGCTCAATGCAATATTCCTCGCGGACTCTCTTCTATTCTTGTATTGACATCTAAGTCTGAATAATAATATAATGACAGTGACCCGGTAGATGAAAGTAATGCTTTCGCGTAAATAATTAAACATAAGCCTTGTATTATTGTCAGATAGTCACTGGATCAGCATTGTATCCCTGCTATTGGCTGCGTGTATCAGGCCACTTGGTCTATGGGGGTTATGTCAGGCTACAATTGTTCTCAGTCCCAGAATATAATTGATATGGATCCACATAGAAAGTGGTAAACAGGCTACATCCCTATAATGCATTTCTAACAGCTTTGTGATATTTAATGTATAATTTGCATTCAAATGTGACCACAGCTCTCAGTCTGATGACATTTGTGAACGTATTTACTTTAATTGAATGAAACTGTAACTGTTATGTTTAATTTTTCATTTCTATTCATGCTCCCATGCTAATAAAACGTACTCACTGTACAGTAAGATACTTGAACTAATAACTACAGCAAATCAAAGCAAGCACACATTTAAAAGATTTAACTTTGAAAGCATTTACAGTAACTTACACATACAGTTTTGTGGTGTTAAATTATCCTAAAAAAAGTTGCAATTTAAATCCTCCACTTTGATTTAGTGTAAACCCAGTTCTCGAAAATGAAAGTGTGGGAACGTGAACATTGAAAGACTATAACAATAGTTAACATTGGTGTGCCTGCATGGAGTTTATTTAGTCTCAAAATTCAAATTCCATCAGTATGGTTTTGCGCTGGTGAACTTTGAGACTAAATAAAAGCCAATTGCTTATTTATGGGTGAACATGGCTGTGTGTGTTAGTCATTTCTTCACCTCAGCAGATGTCTTGTACCATCCCACAAAGCCATTCTCTTGGCAGAAGTGCTCCATCCTTATTCTGTAATCAGTGAGCACGGACACAGACTCATTAATAATTTCACACTTGTGTTTCATATCTATTGATCTCCTTTATTGATTGAAGTCTCCGTTAATGATCCATCAGGAATAGTTGATGGTGCTGCTGATAGACAGAAACATGAACAGCATCACAAGAGTCTTTCTCTCTCCGTAGCCTGTGTATTATAGCTTTTGACACTCTGCCTTGCTCGAAAGAGTCTTGGTCATTGAGGGAAGTGAGATTGAAGTGGGACTCCTTCCATCTCTGGTCTTTCTGTGACAAGAACAACTTAGACACAGTGACTCTCGGTTGGCTGATGTCTCCATTTGTCCACCTCCTTCTGCCCGTGGCCAGAAGGAGGCCACGGGCAGATGTTAATGTGCAGCAGTAAGTCTCAGCACCAGGAAACAGACCTTGAGTGTTCATCTACAACAGCAGAGAAGCTGCTCAGGTGGCAGCAGTATAAGACAGATATCAGACAGAAAATTCAGCTGAGATTTATTTCACAGCCATTTGTCTGGCACGCTTTCCCTTCTCTCTTCTCCTAATTTGTAAATATCAATAATGCACAAGGCACAGGGACTGAGCTCTGCTTTTTATTTATCTAATATCCCCCGCTAGGAGTTTTTGAAAATGAGAACTTAAAGGAGAGGTAATACAGTCATATTGAAGTTCATTATTTTAAATTGGGTTATTACTTGAAAAGGTTTACATGCTCTAATTTAAAAAAAAACACATCACTGTCCATCGCTGCAGCTCCTTTTCTCGTTCTGAAACACTAGATTTAAGGGATCTCACTAGCTGATCGTTGTGCATTATGCAAATGTGTGGCATTGTGATGTTACTGTATGTGGCATCAGGATTCCCATGAGTATGGGCCGGCCAACTGACGAGGCGTTTCTTTGTTTTCTGTGGAGGAGAGGATCTCCCGAGGGCTTTTAACTCTGCAGACCTTTTTTTTTTTTTTAGGGATGGAGGAATATGTCTCCATTAATTCAATTTGAATGTGTCTTATTGTGGGAGTGCATTTGTTTGATTGTGAGAATCTACAGAATCATACCTGAAAACTAATCTTTGAAAAGACCCTTGTGTTTCCTCGTTTACATATTTTATCACAGTATGAGAGTTTGTTAGTATGTTAATTCCTCATTTGGTTGCAGAGAAGTCGCACTAATCCCTGTTAACTAGAGATTGTTGCTGAGGCCTCTAATAGAAAATGTTGCTAGTGGCATCCTTAATTTTAATTCATAGTGAATCTGCTGTGCCTGTAATTTTTAAAAGCCTATAACAACCTACTTTAGCTCAGCCAACAAATAAGAGCTTAACACTAATTTGGCCCGACATGTGAAGTAATACCACATTACGTTTGTTATCATCCAGCAGGTTTTCTGACCAGCTGCTCGTGGAAGTGCAAGTGCAGATCAGCACATTTTTCCATCCAGGCTGAGAGCTTTATCCCTTCCAAGAGATTCTCTGGAGTTATACACATGAAAAAATTACATTACAGAACCTTCCCCTGTAAAATGAGTCGAGGCGGAATGGGGATATAAATCCTAACTACAAATTGCAAGCTCAGGAAATCAATAGTGCTTGAGTCCACACAGATATGTGCGTAATGTGCAGTGTGCACACATCCATTTATAGTGCATTTTATACAAGTCAAAACTCAGGGCATCCCTCTACACACAAACACATTGGGTGTCTGTGTATTTGTTCCTTCCGAGATAGCGTCTCTTTATATAAAATCCCATTCCAGGTCGTTTTATATTTATGCCCCTTGTTCCAGGGACTGATGGGTATAAGCCAGACTCACTGTCATCGCAAGCATAATACGCTTCTTACGAACGATACAAGCTGAAAACTCAAGATGCCTCCAAGCTTCAATTTACCCTGACCATTGAACTGTGGACATTTTATTTTCAACCATCTGCGCTGTCGACAACCATTATGGTTTTGATTTGTCTGCCTGTCCCGTTCTTGTGAGCACGATATCTCAAGAACACCTTGAGAGAATTTCTTAAGATTTGGTACAAATGTTCACTTTGGACTGAAGGATGAACAGGTTCGATTTTGGTGGAAAAGTCCAAGATCTTTGTGACCTCACAAAAACTTGTATTGCTCATGAACACAGTATCTTAAGAACTCCTTGAGATTATCCTTTGGAATTTTGCAGAAATGTTAACTTGGACTTAAAGATAAACTGATTTGTTCTGAAAGGGTCAAAGGTCAAGTCACAGTCATCTCGCAAACATGTCGCTGGCCTCTTTAACATGAAATCTCAATTCTTGAGAATTTCTTCACATTTCACCAGTTGTCATTTGTAGATGAACTGATTTGATTTCAGGCGTTAAAGTTTAAAGGTCACTGTGAGTGTGAGCTCATGTGAGTCTGGGGAAACTGAACCTCCTTTCTTTCTACCATCCTTCCTTCCCATACCCCTTTAATGGAGTGGGGCCAATTCAACAGCAGTATTCTTCATCTGCGTGCATGTGTGCATGTGTGCTTGCGTGCGTGAGTCTCGGCGGTGTGTAGTCTTTGCTGAAACACATCTCGGATCTTCTAGGAATCTTGTTTGTTTTCTTTGGCCTCCAGACTCTGAGTCATCAAGATGCACAGTCGACGATGGAAATGCTCTACTTCACCATAAAGAACTCAGTTTTTTCTCTGTTTGTTTTCTCTTGAATAGAGACCACCAGACAATGTTGTCTGTCTGAAACAGATTTGTTTACAAAATGTACCCATGAGCCTCCAGCTGGTGTCTGGTTACAAGTTTAGAGGAAAAATTATGAATCTTTCCTTCCACTATCCTCAAGTGTCTTTTCTGAACCTCCTAACAAAACCAGCAGGGAAACAATTTCTTCCACCACTTCTCACTACCGCCAAGTCAGCATTTATAGTTTATCCTTAGTTTGCGCTTGAAGTTGCTGAAGATTCCCACAACAACAGCATCTCTTTGCAAACCTCCTGTGTTTGGCAGTTGTTTGAGAAGCCTTGGATTCTGATCAGCACCACCATGATTGAAATCTCGTTTCTACAATAGCTGCAGCAAAAGAAAAAAACTTAAAGTAGCAGGAGTGCCTGTGACAGAACAACCTGACTGACTGTTAAAAGGGATTCAGTGGTATTATGGAACTTAGTCTGTGGAATCGCTTGACCTTTCTCAGATCATAGACTCCCGTCAGACGTGGTTTCAACATCCACCCTGAGTGGTCAAGACGTCAGCCCTAAGTACAGATCTGGACCACCTACTCAGCTGATTTCCTCTGACCCCCTAAAGTTTCACAGTGAACCAATCATTTTCCCACACTTCTCAGTACCTATACGTTAATTTGTCCATGACCCCTCCTCATCATTGATCATCAAATAAAGATTAATACTTTTCTTAAATTGGTGAAATCCTTCTTCACAACACAGCTGCATGGGATTCATTCAGTCAGTCTCTGCCTCTTCTCTGTCTCTCACTCGCTTGCTTGAGGTGACACACACACATAGAGTGACATTGGTCAAATCTGCAAACTCAGACTGGGTAACAACAACATCATTCCTTGCAAACAGTGATGACTTAGGTGATTTTATCCATATGAAGTCCGATCACAGTGATCACAGGAGACAGGTGTGAACAGATGAACACTGTCTATTTGTAATTGGAACTCTCAGGATGGATGTTTAGGCCAGGTCCATAGTTACACAGTTTTGGAAACCTTGTTTGACTCTGTAGTTGAACAGCAAAACCACTTGACAACTTAAAGATCAGAGGGTTTCTGCAGAATGAGTAATTTCTAAAGATGTGAGGATCTTGAGCCACACACAGCCACTCTTAAGTCACTGCAGGCGCACACAGGGCTCTGCCTGGTCGTGTCCTTCTATACTGTTCACACAATTACTGGTGCCTGCTGATGTATACACACACACAGTAGTGTGTGTGTGAACTCTCACAAACACGTTGAAATCCACTCAGCCTCTCATCAGTGCATTCTCCTTCATGACTGAATGTACAACAGGAAACAAAATGTACGTTAGTCAACACATGTACAGCTTGTGTCTGTGAGCGTGAAAACTAGTTACGGTTCATTTAGATTTTCTCTAAATCAAATGACATTTGCTTCAGGAGAAAAATCTAAATGTACTTTATATGTATGTTTTTAATAACAAGTGGGGACCATCAGGGCTGCATTGCTGTTCTAACTGAGCTGAAAGGATGGCTTCATAATGATCCATTATGGCTCCCGCTGGTACGTTTATACTGTGGGGGTAGAGTTACAGCACACTGCAGGTGCTTTGTTATTTCCCTATATGGAGGGATGAATTCATTCCTCATGTCAGGTTAGGTTTTGTTCCATTATAGCTCATGGCTGTCAATCTATTTTGGCCAAGAGAAAAGCTGAATCACACAGGCTCTCCTCTTCTAAAAACAACCCCTTGCAGCAGCCATAGATCTAGTTTATCGTTGGAGAAGCTCAGGCAGCCTTAGAAATTATGACAAAGTTATGTGTTGGTCATCGTAGTTTATAGCGTGACAAACTCCACACTAAAGGAGAAAGGTTGTCTGGGATGGATGGGTGAACAAAACGCAAGACCGGCACAGAAAAGTGATCACTCTTGTGCTACTTTAATCTACTTTAGCTGTGGCTCAGGAGGTAAAGCGGTCGTCCCTCTGCTCATCCAGTCTGCATGCTGAACCCTAAATTGGACCTGACAGCTGTGCTGACAGTGTGTGAAAGAAAAACATATAGAGGAGCAGTTTGAATGAGTGTGTGAACTGGTGAATGTGACTCGTACTGTAAATCGCTTGATATAAATTAATTAATGAACTACCAAATATTTGTTGGAAGGATGCTCTATGAGTCAGGAAAGAATGTTTGTGTTAATCTGGATCAGGGGGGCAATTTCACTTTCTTTGACATAGTGAGATCAGGTCTTTTTGTGTGTGTTTATTTTAGTCTCTAAGGGGATAATTCATGGAACTTGTTGGAAAAAATCTGGCATGTTGTAGGGACTAATATCTATTAGTCTGTGAAATGTTGGTGCAGCTTGATTGAATTAATAGGTGCTGTGGGGCCTTGGTGGAGGTAGAATCAGTAAAGTCAAATACACACAAATTAATCTATGGATTTCCAACCGGAGACATTACAGCTGGCTATTTAAAGGCTTCAGGTTTAAGAGAGGTGAAATGCACATATTTACACGGGGACAGTATATTTAAATACAATACTACAGTCTATACCTGTGTGGGTGGGTGAAGCATTAGTGGGAGGTTAAGATAAAGGCATTTGAGCATGAGTGTCACACTGTATTCTCTGTCTTTCTATTTCTGTCACAAGGTTTATTGTTTCAGGCTGATAGCAGGAGGTGTACAGCTCTTCTATTTTCCTACACAAATCTTTTTATGATTGTTTTAAAACACAGGTGTGACTCAACACATACTGCAAACTATAGACATTCATTATAGTACATTATGGATACAAAAACACTCAAATACAAATCATACACATGCTCAGAGGCAGCACCACAAATCTTAATCCCCATTATTACTGCTCTGGTCACAGTATTGCAGCTGTAACTGGGAAGGTCTCAAAAGACGGATTGGCTGGAAGTTTGCTTCTTACTGGTACGATTGGTGGTGTTATCTCGCCTCGCTTGCTATGTGACAGCTTTTATATTACTCCCATGCAGGCGGCTGCATTACTCTGCCTGGATGTATGCTGTGAGAGCTGCCCCCTCACTCCTTCACACACACCCCCACCCTCCGACTCAGCGCTCAGATTTTGATGCATGAAATAGCCCCACTGCTGAGATTGCTTCTTAGTTCATAGAAACAGCTTTGTTCATAAGGATGCACAGGTACACAACTGCACACAGGCACAGTGTGCAAGAAGGTGCAAATGCATGTACAGCTCAGCCTGTGCTCCTATTAAATACACAAATGTATTCATGTGTTTATGTATGCATGCTTGCATAGACACATTCACTCCCACATAAACACACACACACACACACACGTTTGCTTCCTTTTCAAAAACAACTTGCTGATTGGTATATTATCATTCATTTGTTGTAAATGTATAATTTCTTTGGTGTAATTGGTGAAAGATGAAATGAGGGATGGTGCTCTGCAGCCTTCAGGATATTACAGCACAGAAGATACATTTTCGATGTTGGCTGTGTAGGTTGTTTGAAGATGATTGAAAAATTCCAAGCTCCCTGTCTTTTTCTTATAATCTTTGAAATAAAAATCTTAATTGTTTCCTTTTTGTGTTCATGCTCAAGGTTTTTCAATTCTCTGGCTAAATTACTGCAGGTCACTTTACCAGAAAACTGCATCCAGCATTACCCCATGCAAAACCACTAGTCAGTTCTAAACAAGCAGGATTAGAACAAACACTGCATTCGTTACATGAATAACAATAATCAAAGATCATTCAAGACAATAACATCAACCATTGCTCCCTTTTTTCTGCTCTTAAAGTGACAGGAAGAGTGGAAGTTTGATGAAATCTTTGTGTTATTTAGGGGAACATTAGTCCCTTCACAGTTTATCACTTTATAAGTGGTTTCACTCAGTGTTTTGTCTGTCTCTGTAGCTGACCGGCACGGACACATTTCATGACACGTCAAGATTCTCAACTCAGAGTTGAAATGATCACGTTGTTTACAGGTCTCTTCTCACATTATAAGACAAAACATGCAGACGAAAGGAGGGACTGTTTATGCTGTAAGTGCTGGGGTCAGATATTGTAGCCAATTAGTTAGCTCTGGAGACCAGAGATCAAAGCTTGTTTTGTAATTAATGGATTTCCTGGACATGACTTAATTCTAGCCAACATGGACCATTACAGTGTGACTAGAGGGGTCAATGTCAAGGAGAGCTGGAATTAGTTGAAAGACGATGGCGTGGGAACGAAATAAGAGAAGGAGGGGATGTGAATGAGAGAGATGCACCCATCGTTCAAAGTTTGTGTTCACAAAGTGGTGAATGGTTCACAAAGCTGCATGTTTTCAATTCTTATAGCTCAAAGTCAATACACTAACTAGGTGTTAGGGGAATATTACACTAGAAAAACGCTTTCAAATAGCAGTAATACATATTCGATTTTTAAACTGAAAACAATAGACACAACAGTATTATATTTCACTTTCATTAGACACACATTAAGTTTACATGAGTGAAATGTGCTCTAATGACTCTGCCTTGCTTTATTTGTTCACAGACATGTTACAAATGGAGACTGATATGAGGACAAAGACGTAAAACAAGACGCACAGAGCAAAGGTTGATCAATTTCAAACACACAATGATTTCTGTGTCACAGGGTCGATTTATATATGCAGGTAGAACTGAGAGCCACAGTTTAGTGCGGATACTTGTTAAACCGTGAGTAGAAGAGAAATTAACAGAAACAAAGAAACACTTAACAGAGTCAGAGATGACTGAAAGACAGTGACACACAGGAGAGATGAAATCGCTGGAAAAAGAGACAAACAGTGAGATGACCTTCAATGTTCCTGAATTGATGTTGCCACAGATAAACAGTGTGTTGCCAGAATTTGGGTGGCGACTGTAACCTACTTTATCTGGGGCTCAGGTGGCATCAGGCCTGCAGCCCTGCCTCCCCCATGCCCTGTCTCTGACACACACACACACACACACACACACACACACACACAGTATAAAATTATAAAACTAGGTGTCTCTTCGTGTGTGTGTGTGTGAGAAAGTCTCTTGTGGCTCAGGAGTATTTTTTCATCGTAAACAGCAATTACATTTTCATTTTCAAATCCTCCAGGAGACTGAAACCAGTCCCATAGGAAGACATCCACAACATCATTAAGGCAACAGCACACCCAGAGATATAGACTATCACCATCATCTACTCACAGGGGAAGTTGTCACACATTACTTGTTTTATTAGCTCCTGTCTGAATAAGTGTCTCGGGCCTAATTGTTGTAGGAATTAAAAGGACAAACACATTTGACAAAGGCCACTGTCTCACTTGTCAAATATGTGCAGATCATTAAACGTATGCTGAAGTACAGCTGTAGTAATCTAAAGCTGAGTAGCTGCATTCTAGAAAATAACACAGATTTTCAAACTATTTCTCAACAATTAATATTTAAGTCTTTTACCATATTTTGAGCAGCGACTCCGTGCTCCTTGCCCAATTACACCCAACCCTCGAGTAAAAACTAATGTCATTAAAAATGCACTCTCGAAGCATAAACCATATTTTTTTTTTAAGTACTTAGCAGCTGCCTCCTCTGCTGTTGTGGAAGAGGTATTGGGTGAATCCGTGACAGATCTGCAGTGATAACTGTTTATACCCAGGAGAGCGCAAGACTGGGCGAGTGTGTGTGTATGTCCTGGCAGATGACGAGAGAGGATGATGCTGCTATCGAGGCGGTGGAATAAGAGAAAGTCATTACTGTCCCTCATCAGCCAATTGAAGACGTGTTTAAGTGGAAATGAAGAGCCTCATTGATGCTGATGGCTTGTTATGGTAGATCTGTTCAGAAAAGAGGATCCCGGGGTGAGGTTCATATTTCAATAAATATTTGATGGGCGAGGACTTAGTATTTTTGTGTGTGTGTGTGTGTGTGTGTGTGTGTGTGTGTGTTCAGCGGTGGGGGCTCGATTGATTATGTGTGGCTCTAAGCGTCTGCATATCTATGAGGACCCCTTTGAATGAGGGAGAAGATCACTTTTCTCGTTCCATCTCCCAAGTGGGGAAGTCTTATTTTCTTCTTCTCTTCATCATTCTCTCCATCTCTTCTATTATCCTCTTCACTGCCATCCATCATGCAATCTATCACAGTAAGGGCTTAAAGAGAATGCATTGAGTGGGCTCTGCAGTTGCCATGCATGCCTAGCTTATCTGAGAAAAACTATTTGTTCCTTTATTACTTCAGTCAACATAGGAGGGGGTGAGCAAAATATATTATACTGAGCTATAATTGCCCATCAGTTCTTACCCCATACTTAAGCTTTTGTCACAGAATTGCATACAGATGTGGGCCTCTTCAAGTTGCCCACTTGTAAAATAGCATATGTGGCCCAAATATCCCAAAACAAATGTGGGCCTCTTTCTGGCAAACATGCAGTGCTCATGGCAAGATGCATTCTGAATGGGTAACTAAAGTAGCCCATTGTGAGAATGGCCCAAATAGCACAACAAATATTCAGGTCACCTTTGGCACAATTGGTTGACATGCCGTATTGCTATGGCTTACTTGTGGCCCAAATTTAGCTCTAGAACAGGAGCGGACCGTCCAAGTGCCATCATTCCACATGTTATCTGTGGAGGATGTAGGGCTGCTCGATTATGGAAAAAATCATAATCATGATTATTTTGGACAATATCAAAATCACGATTATTCAAACGATTATTAATATGTGCCCTTATTCTGAAGTCTATGTTTTATTTTGTAATCACTTCCGGTTCCGGTAAACACCGATGACGGCTGCTTGTCTTATTCCTCTGTGAAACCAGAATATTGGTGCCCTGTTATTCAAACACTTAATGATGGCAACTCTAACACTCTCTGACCGACTGACCGGCGCGGAGCAATGCGGGTCCGGTCTGAACAGCCAGGCGGGAGTGCGCTTGAGAATGGCGGTGCGCAACGCGGCCGCTTCATGGTGTGCTGCTGCCCTCCCTGCTTTTTCCACTCGCGCTGTTTTTTTCACCGCAGATCACTACACCTCAACTCGCCTCCTTCACCTTACTGCTGCTTGAGAGTGAGAGCCAGTCAGCTGCACCGCTGAATGCTTTGGGGGAAGGACTGAATTGCGCATGCGCGTCTCTTTCGGAAAAAAGTTCAAATAATTGTTTCAACTCGATTATAGCAGTTTGGAGATCGTTTGACCCCATAATCGTAATCATGATTAAATTTCGATTAATCAAGCAGCCCTAGGAGGATGTGATATGATGTAGATAATTACGCTACAGTATTTGGTAATGTACCAAAACCATTGCAATGAAATCATCATAAACATCTCATAAACATCTCTTCATCAGGTCGTCCCTTGCTGTAGTAGTGCTCTGTTCAAATGGGTTGTCAGTTGCCATATCACTAATCAAAATATGGAGTTCTTTGCTCAGTATGGTGCCCTGAGTGTGTTTTACTCTCACTACAGCGAGCTATTCACTTTAGTCTTGAAATGGAGTTCATCTGTAACATCATCATTCTTGAGCATGGCTGGGAAACAGCCACTTCATCATTAATCTGCAGCGGGGTCATCCACTGCCTGACTCAGCAACCCGAGCATCCAGCATCCGAACTCATAAGAACGCCCTGTTGTCACGCGGGCCGTAACTTTTGGACATTTAAACATGTCTTCATCTTTTCCTGAGCAAGATAATAAACTTAACATAGCTTTTATTGATAGCATCTCATTCCTGTTCAGGGACGTTTGGAGGAGTGGAGAAATATCGAAATATACATTAAACAGGGTTCTTCAAACTACTCCTTTGTGTACGACACTTGAAGTAAATTTTCACACCTGAAAGTCCTGAAAGCCTTTACATTTGAATGGACTAAAAGGCAGAATTGGCTGACTTTGTTGAAGTCTTTGCCGTTGTAATTTCATTATGAAAAATGAATTACCTTGTAGTTCAAACATCCTCGTTGGAGGTGAAGACTCCAATCAATCCTGCTTGTTTTCCTTCTTCAATTTGGTTTAATGCTGTCTCAACTTCCTGCAATTGGTCCGAAAGTCCCTAACCCTAAATATTTGGGGCTCTCTGTGTATATTTATAGGTTACAGAGGATCTAATGCATCACCTAAAATGGATTTCTGAGTGTGGCATGATTTTTATGCCTAATTAATCATTCTGATATTGAATGATGCAGAGGTCACATGTCAGCGATATCTGACTAAAGTGGTTTTGACAGGAGAGTTCAAATGAAAGATTGATGACAGCTGTGATGATGTACTCTAATATCACTAAACAAGGCTGAGTCTGTGAATCTCATGCTTGTAATGACAAAAACGTACAGAACAGTAGTTGCATCTTCAAATTCTTCATATTATTATTGAGTTGGCAAAGCTTTAAGGCTAAATTAGTGCACCAGAACATGCACTGTGCCCTATGAGACTAAAGAACAAACCATCATTAGTTTCAAGTTGCACTTTATATGTGCTGATGAGGTGTAGTTTTCAATTTGGACTGACCTCAATTATGGCACAAGTAAATCTATATTTCCCTGCTTTAATACAACGTGTACTCAGTGTGAAGCTCTGTGTTGTACGCACCGCTCTCTTCTTGAGTTGTGGTAAAGATAGAAAGTTTAGAAATAAAATTATGACGTAGATTTGACAACACTCTCTAAATAAGGTTCCCGAAGTAAGTACATAAGTGCTGAGTTAACAAATGAGAAACTTCTCCCCCAGGAAAACTGTGCCACCACCTACCTCCTACAAGCTGATGAATTGCAGCAGAGGTTTTAGCTTTGCACCTGCGTGAAAATTGTGTGTGCGTGTGTGTGTGTGTGTGTGTGTGTGTGTGTGTGTGTGTCTGTGTGTGTTTAGTCATCCCTCACACAGACCCTGTCTCACGAAGCTGACATGACAGGACAATAACAGCTCCTCAGGTTTGATTGGACATGACAGGGACCTGCCAATCTATCTGCTGTGCTGAAACTGGACGGACAACCTGTAATCTGAGTGTCAAGTCGAGTAAATGTATTTTCTCAGAAGACTTGAACAAACAATTCATGTTGAACAAAGTGTTATTCAGAGAAACGGTGCAGCGAGAGAGAGGTTCTCGAATCAATGTGTAAACAAACAATAAAGCTGCTGGGGTTGAACGAATTTGACATGACAAGCAATTTGTTCAAATGTATTAGAAATACCCCTCTCCCTCATCTGTGTAGTCTCCTCTGTGGCCTCACTTGGTGAGAAGCTAACAGGCTAGCATGCAGATTTTTTGTCGATGAAGCATCACTAGCTTATGGCTGTTTGTTACTATAACGTCAATACTTCTACACTCTGCTTCTTAGGGACGGGAATCGGCAGGGACCTCCCGATACGATACAATCACGTTTTTTTTTTTTAAATACTGGACCACGGAAAACAGATGAACCATACCTTCAAATACAACATTTTTTTTCAAATATTAACTATATGACTGCAGGGCAGCCAATAAAGAACATAAATAAAAATGTGCCCTATTATTGTATAGTACCTGTCAACTGCACACAACTGACAGATTAAGAAATATATGCCTCTTAGGCTACTGTTAAACAATAAATAAAAGGTCAATGAGATATAATGAATAAAAGTTTACTTAAAATATAAACTTGAAATAAACAAAAAGTAGGCTATGCTTCACTTTTGTTTGCATGTAGGCTATGCAAAGCTAGTGCTTGGATATGTTAAGATTGTTGTGCAAAAACAAGAGCTGGTCAACATGCTCTGGGGTGAGGTTGGTCCTCCCCCCCATATATCGCCCTCCCTTATAAAACAAATAAATATATGTGTTTAAAAAAAGAAGTATCGTCATTCACAAGAATCGCGGTTCGTAACTGAATCGATTTCCCCCCCATCCCTACTGCTTCTCAGATCCTTTGGTGTCGTGATTGTCAGCTCGGGACGGCTTTGCTCACTAGCGTCCTCAATTTTCGAAGCAAAACAACTTAGTATTACTGCCTTACTTAACTAATAGGTAATGAGGAAATGCAACTGTTCAAGTTGATAGTGAGCGCCCTCTGCTGGATCAACTACTTCAGACAGTCCGATGAACCTCTAGACTGGATATTGTTGAATGTGAACGGGTCATTATGACATTACTAATCAATTTTGAATACAAATTCCCAGCCATTAATGTAGCACTGTCAAATTTTAGATCATATGGGGATCCTTCTAACTCACTGATATCACCCCAGCTCTATTACGCTCTTCAGCTTTTTTCAGCTCAGTCTTTTGGTCTTTAATTATAGTCTTTATATGAAGATTGATCTCCAAATCCTCCAGTTGTACAATAACTAAGAAAAAATATCTTGGATGCCAGAGTCACCATGTTGCACCTTTTGGGACATTTGTAGCCAGAGACTTTGCAGTAGTGATAGCCACCAGGGGACGATCAGACGGTGAGCATTCAATTTATGACAGAGTCATGTTGTCTATATTTGTATACAGTCTATGGTGTGTATTTTAAAGCTCGCAGTTACACTGTTTTAGTTATTCTGACCACTCTTGTGAGCATCGTTTTCAGACTGTTTCAGTAGAAAACTCACAATAACCAATTGTATGCTAATAGTGCTAAACAAAGTTAGCGATTAGCTGTCTAACGCAGTGGAGCATTTAGCAGCAATGACAGATATTTTCCTGAGAACAGGACAATGACTATTGGATTCAAATTTGTCAAGTGGACACAAAAACTGCTCCATACGATAGATATTCCCCCTGTGTGTCTGCTGGATGTGTAAACAGGAAAACATTTACAACACTGTGGCTACATTAACTTTATGGGGTGATATTAATCATTTATAAGTGGGTCTTAAGCTAACCTGCATAAAGGATCGATGATTTGAGCCGCTATACACTCTATAGTCAGCATGTCCTTGATTTAGTGGATTAATAAGGATGCAAAGACAGCATGTGGGAGTATATCGTGGAAGAGAAGGCTAATTACTGTATGCATACAGAGAGACTGGAGTGATAATGACACAGCTAATGAGACCATTAGCAGACGAATAAGATGTGTTTAATATCCATAGTGTACACCAACTACCATCCACATACGCTTCATCTCAATCCTGCAAAAAACAAGTTCTAATTCTATTTCCTTGGTATACAATCTTCACTTTTTTATTTGACGTACTTGTACTGGGTTTATCACGTTGGTGTTTTCCATTGCTTTCAATCAGTGAGTTGATTACTTTTTTTCCTTTACATCCTGTTTCTCCCTGCATCACACTCTTAGTGACAACCTGGTGTTTTTTCTCCACCCAGCTGACGGGAAATTCCCATTACCATTTTTTTTACACATCGATAATTTTTTCATTGGATCCTTTACCTTATCTGGTTTTGTATATGTGTAAGGTTAATGTCTGTGATCTGATTTCCTATTTTCCCATTTTACAGGAATCTGGGAAAGTCAGGACTCAGAGTATCATGCTTAGGACTGGGTGAGTAGACTCTGAACTCTCCTTCAAGACCCACGTTGCAATTGTCCATTACACAGATAACACAAATATTACTCTTTGTTGATTGTTGTATTAAGTCAATAATACACTCAATTAAAGAATTTAAATAAAACAAACAACATTCAATTTAGGATGGTCACTTCCTTGGAGGCGTTGATGAGCAGGGACAATACCTTGTTTTCACAAAAAAATTAGCTTAGATACTTTATCATTGTTAATGATTGATAGAAAATTATGAGGGGCCTTTCAGAAGACGGTCAGTGTTGTAGGCAGAGACCTGCTAGGGTGATCACATGTTTTTGTTAAGTGCACAACCTCACGGACGGCGGCCCCTTATCACAAAAAACTCTCTTGTGACTGAAATGGTGAATAAAGCGGAGCATGATTTTGAACTAAAATGGTGTCAGGGGAAGGCTTGTGGTGCCATGCAGAACTTTTGTGTTATAGGGTGTAATATCTGACTCTGAGGCCACCTTTGAGCGCTGCAACCCCAGGTGGTTCATGGTACACTGAGAGTTTGGAGTCAGACTGGCTGAGCAGCACAGAGCAGAAAAGGTCAACATAATGCCAGCTGCCTGCCACATGTTGAGCCCAGGGCGGACATGGAGATGGCAGGGGAGGAGAGGAAGAGAGAGGGCAAAGCTCAATGGTGTTTCACTGATTAAGTTCAAGGACCATTGCCCCACACAGGAGGATAATTGTGTATGTGCATGCACGTGTGCATGTGAAGCATGTATTCTACATTAGAAAAGTCTATTGTTAAAAACCGACACTGTCACAGACTCATATTACTGACTTACAGTGCAGCAGACTGAAAATGCATGAAATGCTAATTAAGTCGAGTTAAACTGTGAATGTGACATTTGTTTCTGTTTGTCGTCCGTTGTGTGAACCACAGCCTGGAGGAGATGTAACTGTTGCACTCTTTAGAGAGCCAGTCTGCAACTGCATGATGATGCCCTCAGAGAATCACTGGTTCAACCAGAAAATGGCTTAATTTACATAATGGTGTAATCAACCTCTTTTTCAAGGAATTGCACTTTTTTTTTCTTTTTTTTTATGCTTTTCAGAATTCACACAGTCTGTTTTAGACAAAGCGACATGCAGAAACTAATCCAGAGATTTAGGCCACTTGTCAAGTGCTAACTGTGTTAGTTTCACATCAAAGTGTTAAACTTTTGTAGTCGCTGTTTCTTAAAGAACCTTTCTAGTGACACTACTGCATCTCTGCTCGCTGTATTACAGCTGCAATGTGAATTAGGAACCCAGGCTGCTTTTAGAGAGACAACACTAAAGCTTCCGTACAGTGTAAGACCTTGAAATAAGTACGTGCAATTAGAAAGTGCTGAAT
Source organism: Platichthys flesus (assembly GCF_949316205.1). NCBI lineage: Eukaryota > Metazoa > Chordata > Actinopteri > Pleuronectiformes > Pleuronectidae > Platichthys > Platichthys flesus. The sequence continues at coordinate 13,899,034 of NC_084948.1, forward strand.
GATTGTATTTGTACACTTTATATTGAAAAGGCACTTGCATGCCTATTGTTAGTGAGTGGCCACATGACGTTTTTAGGTGTGTTAGTATGAACGGGGATTAAAAATAATGCATAGCCAAAAAGCTTCTGTGGACAAAGATAAAAAATTCAATGTAAACTAATAAATTATATGGATGTGTCCTTAGAGATGGGAGATGATAGAGTTGCTCTGAGAAGAGGAGACTTTTCTGAAGATTGTTGACAGACAAGCCAGAGAGTGACACCCATGCTCTGATGGCTGGACTGTGATTACCTTTTTTGTGCAGGGATGGAAATGTCAGAGACGTATAAGGACACGGAGGGAGAAGGAGTATAACCCCAAATGATTGAGTTCAAGTAGATGCAGACCCAAAAGTCGTTCTGTAGACAAAAGTGATTTGGGCAGCCATCAGCAGCTAGCGGAGGTCGATGAGCAGCGGAGTGACAGGTGCCCTGTCAGGCTGATTGAAAACGAAACGTGCCTAAACACTGTGGAGAGTTTCAGGGTGTGTGAAGTGAGACCTGCTGGAAGGGCTCTGCAGGAGTTGAGGCAACTTGGCAAACTTGGTTGGCTGAAATCCAAGTTGAGTTCTTGATGAAAGTTACGCAACATTAAAGTATCAAGTCGACCTTGATATGGATTGGCTGGCAAACAAAACACTTCACTACAGGGAAATTGATAAATCATTTGCTTTGGCACTGAAGATTCAGAGCAGCACAGCTGAAGTGAACTTGAGCAAAGTAAAAGGGAAGGAAGGAAAGCCACAAAAGAAAATAAATCATTTTTAAACATTCAAGATTCAACTTGAAATAATTTCAGTTTTCTTCTGCTCTAAGTGGAGAGCCGCACCAAGATGGATTCTATTATATTCAGTATGCTTTCAGATCAGCTAACTTTTTTTTTTTAATGGTGTAAGTTCTTGCTCCTGATTTAGAATATAAAGGGAGATTGAGCAGAATATCTTTTTCTTTTCAGTCTATTAAGGTTCTGCTATTTGATCATTGTCAGCTTAATTTATTCCCCCACATTTAACTCCCATACTCAAATGTGTGTAGCTGAGGAAGTAACTTCAAGATTCTGGAGAATGCTTTTACTGAAGCTGCTTCTATATGTTCGGTTTAGAGTCAAATAGTCAAATAGACACTTAAGCACAGTATCTATTTGAATAAAGATCCCATGTGATTGAAAGCTAGTTCTGTCCAATGGGTGCACTTCGTAGGTGTATAGGAATGCAGTGTCCCCCAGCTCTCAAACAGGCTCCACCCCCCAGCTCCTCCAAAGATGGTTACTTCTTGTTTCAAAAAACCATGATGGTGCCCGACAAAATGCTCAACTTGAGGCTTCACAAACCAATTGGTGATGTCACGGTGGGATGACGACAACATTACCACGACATATTCAACATTGAAAAGATCTTGGTACCGTACACGAATTAAGTAATTTTTTTCGCTACCGATGTCGTCATTTAAACTCCTAATTAACACTTTTCACGATGCTTCCCAGAGGATGGAAAAAAATAACTGTAATGGGAAATTTAGAATAAAAAACAAATCCTATAGGGACTCATTTGGCAGATTATATATTTGTATCATGTAAAAAAAAAATACAAATTGTTACTTAACAAAACATTTTCCTTGTATTACTCCCTCTTTACCCTGGCATCACTTCAGACTGGGAAATTCATTTCACTGTGAAACTGACTAGTTAAAAATTTTCATTGCACAATGCCAAATTCTGAAAGGCAATTTGATATCATTCCACGGACGATTAAAAACGTTAACCCCACATCAAGCAGAACACAATTAAATTCCATGCATCTGAAAAACCCTTTGTTGGTTAATTGAAACTGATTAAACAAAAACATCATGACAGAGAGGCTATGAAGAAGGATTCGTCGATGAGTGAATTCATCATAGCCGCTCAGACCGGGCAGTCTGTTCCTGCTGATAATTCAATATCTCCTCATTCACCGCAAACAGGCGACGGAGCGACTCTAGGGAGATCTGCAGTGGCGTCACTCTTCTGCCTAAAGCAAAGCTCACTGGTGGACTGTCTGTGTGTGTGGCTGACAAAAGAGGAAATAAGGTTGATGCAGAAGTAAATTATCATCAACACCGTCTGTGTGAAACTTAAACCTTGTTCTTGTCCTCTCACATTCTCATGCCCTATGCACTTTCATCTGTATGTTGTCCTGAATGTACTGATGCGGCAAAGAGAGTGAATTCCTGAAATGCAATCCTGCTTCTCCAAGCGATAAAAAGAGCAGAATGTGATGTAGTATATCCTCCTTCCCTCTATTTCTACCACTTTTACTTGACTCTTATCTGTGTTCCACTTTTTCTTGTACTTTAACCTCATCCTTTAAAATCATATCTTATCTTATAAGCCAACGCATATACTCACAGTACTGAGGGGATCAGACAACCTAAGCCTTCTGCATTTTCTCTTTGTTTCATAGTCATAACCTAAATAAAGCAAAATCCAACGTCTTTATAATTTTGAACCAAGCTAGTGCAGTAACTGTTCTAAACCTGGCTGTTTGATTATCCTGTGTTAATGCTGCTTGCAGTTTTCTTTCTGAAACTGTAAAAGAGGTAATTAGGCCACAGCAAGTAAAGAACCCTGATGCTGCACCACCGCTGCTTCCCCTAAGAGCTGTTCACCTGTTAATTCAAAGTTCAGTGAAGGTTCACTCATAACACAGAACTACAAACTGCTGCTGTTCTCATGAACATGCAGTTGGCGCGTTCATGAAAGTAATAATGAAAGTAGTATGTACAATTAAAACAGAATATTTACACTTTAACAGTGTTGCACATACGTGAAATTAAATTTCGTGGATTGAGAAAATATTATTACTTGTGTTGTAATACTACTGACTGTAGTCCAACAGCAGCAGGAAGGAATGACCCGTGATACCTCTGTTTCAGACACTTGAAGAATCAGTATAAACAGCGTAAGTCTGTCACTGAAAGAGCTGTCCGGTGCTGTGATGGTGTCCTGCTGGTTCTCCAACAGAGATGACCGCTTCGCTATTGTTCTCCTCCTACCACCTCCACAGGGTCAGCGGATTATCCCAGGACCGAATTGGCCTTCCTTATGAGTCTGTCTCTTTCTGCCAGCACTCGAAATACTGCTTATCCAGCAGCCAACTCGGCTGATGCCACCACAATATTTATGCCAATACTCTTCAGTTCATTTTGGAACTTTGTCAGAAAAGGTTTTGATTCAAGTCTGTTTATTTTCAAAAACGTTGTTCAAAATTTTCAGGTGCAATGTTTCTCATATTGTGGCGACGGGGTGGAAAAAAAAACAGACAGAGATTATGTTCTTTCTGTGCATGGTTGAATTCTGAGGAGTTTATGCTGTTTTATCTCTGCTATGTAAGCAGAGCTGTAGCCGGAAAAAGGGCTGAGGTGATTCAAGCAGAATTGTTATGAAGAAATCAATAGAACGTGAAGCGGGAGTACAATAGACAAGGGATTGCAACACAACTGAAAATAGGCTCTGTGTGTGCGTGTACGTGTGCGTGTGTGTGAGAGAGAGAGTTTGTGTTGCATATACACTCTTTAAAAATAAAAGAAGACATGCATTCTCTTCAAACAAACACACACACACGGAAAACAATCACACAGATTTTGAGATAATGATTAATTATTAATAATTTGTTGCTTAAATTGGTTTCAGTACAACAAAACAGCCACTTAATACTTGTATCTAAAAATGGACACGTATAGAACATTGAACAACATCCCTGGTTACATTTTCAGGCATGAACCCCAACCCCCCAGAAACATCAGCTATGTAACACGTAATAAATTCATTTTTGTTGAACGAGCCACTATGTTAGAATTATCCAGCTGTCAAATTCAAACTCCAAATATGTCACTGCTTTGCCTTTCCATTCCCCTGTTGCATATTCTGACTCACCATTAGGCATTATGGGACATATTGGGGGGGGAGAGACGACTGCCACACACAAAGAACGCGTGTCTAATTGCTTTGCAACATGCGCAACCCTTGGACAACCATAAATTAAAATGAGTCCGTCAACACAGCTGCGTGAAAAGCCGCAGCCGCAGTTGCAGAAGCATTCGCCGACCTTTACAATAAGTGTATTCAACCCCGAGAGTAAAAACCCAGAAGAACAAGAATCCAGAAAGTACAATTTCTTCAAAAATAAAGCAAAACTACAAAGTTCTATAAGTAAGTGCCATTCAAGTACTACTAAATTGTTAGTTTAAATGAAAAAAAATTTATGATGCAAGCCAATTAAAAATGGATGGCGGGTTGCAATTGGCCCTCGGGCCGTAGTTTGGACACCCCTATGTTGCCAAACCTGCATGAATTGCAGAATGATATTTCCCACACAGCTTTGGAATGTGAGTATATATGAGGTGGTGGGTTGTTTTCTTCTCATATTGTTTGACTCACAATAACTATTTCACATCCAGTCTGCCCAGTCAGAGACAGGAAAGGTGTAGTGAAAACAGTAGAAGTGATTGAGAAGTGGAGAAATGCAAGGGAGAGGATCTGTGGCTGAGCATGAGGGGTGGACGAATGTAGTCATTGCTTCCTCATCCTCTCATGTTGGAATGAGAGCAGACACTATGCTTACTCACTAGTGAGTCTTGAGGAAGAAAAGGAAAGTACAGGCTGGGGCGAGCTGGATGCTTTACTTCAGTCGATATTTATGTGATCCCGTCTATCACGTCCATCGATCATCACATTCAAGTTGAAATATTTGAACTCAGGCCAAAATTTGCAAAACAAAAATTTGTATTGCGTAAGTCATTCAGTCCTTTGCCTTATACCCAGTAAACTAAGTCCTGGCACCGACCTGAGCTAGAGAATCATCAAACCAGTCAATGGTCGGCGTCAAGTAGTGTTGAAAATTACCTTCATCCAGACACAGCTCCTGGAGGAGCCAGAAAAAGTCTCCGAGCTGTGTGCTCCGGGTCGGGCTTCTGGACACACACACAACAGCGCTGACTTCTCCGGTGTTTCACACTTGTAGCTACCTCAGTCAGTAGTTCTCCTCTCCTGTCTTCCGCTGGCTATCAGCTGATAGTTCACTCCTTCTAATAATAATAATAATACATTTTATTTGGAGGCGCCTTTCAAGTCACCCAAGGTCACCTTACAATACAATAGTACAGGATAAAAGATAAAAACATTAAAGATAAAAACAACATTAAAACAGAACATCAACATAAAAAACAAGTGAAGTGCACAGGGTCCAGTTATAAGGAGTATGCCAGTTTGAACAGGTGAGTTTTGAGTTGACACTTGAATGATGTGATGCAGTCTGATTGTCTTATGTGTGGGGGGGAGGGAGTTCCAGAGCCTGGGTGCTGAGCAGCTGAAGGCTCGGGCACCCATGGTACTGAGGTGTGTCGTGGGGATGGTTAGCAGTCCAGAAGAGGATGAGCGGAGGGTGCAGGGGGAATGTATTCCTGAAGGGGGTCGTGGAGGTAAGTGGGGGCTAGATTGTGGAGAGCTTTATAGGTGAGGAGAAGGTTTTTGTAGTCGATACGGTATTGTACAGGGAGCCAGTGAAGTTGGATGAGTACAGGAGTGATGTGATCCGATGATTTGGTACAGGTGATGGAGGAAAACAGGGGAATATTCACTGGTTGTGTTTATTCACGTAACTTCTTCCCACCACGTTTAGGGCTTGCAATGCGTTCGATATGAATGCAGCATCAGACATAATGTCAAAACTGCTATGTCTTTACATTCTGGCGATAATCTTGGTTAGTTTTTGAATCTTTTAAACTTATAATACTCACATCTGGTTCCTTAATAGTTTAGTCTCAGGTCCTTCAATGGGTTAAAAAATGTGTCTATTCAAAAATGAGGTTTCCGTATATAAGCAAGGTTGATCTATATTTGGTGTTTGTGTGTCTTGTCTAGATAAATCAATAGTTACAAGCTTAACCACCTCAGAGATGTACTGCTTCATTTTATTGAAGCTGGAAATAAAAACTAAATATGAGTCAGCCTTTCTCTCTGTGGGCAGACGAGCTGAAAACTGCTGAAAAACAGAGTTAGGAGGTCAGTTAAAGTGAGACACCAGAGATACATGTTTCATCTAAATGTGTGCCATCTATCTCGCTGCCAGGTACAGGACTGGATTCAAAACTCAACATCCAAGTTAAAAGGACTTGCACAAAGCTGAAAGAAAAAAAAATGCACCTCTTGCCAAACCAGAAACTGTATCTGATCTCTCTCACTCATTAAAATCCCCATTTTCCTTCAGTTTTATTCCATCAGCCTGCCTTGTATGTAGACCGCTCTAATTGGCTATTTGTGTGTCGCCAAATCACTGTTCCTCTCATACGTCATAATTCTCCCCTATTTCAAATCATAAATGTCTAACTTGTTTGATATCAAACATAATACAGGACTCAAATTCAGTCACACTGTAATCTGTTTAGATCAGCCCTTAAACAGCAATCAGGGATCGTCTGGAGGACAGAATCAGACCCAAAACTGGCCAATGATCCTTTATTGTGCATAAGGCATTATGAGGAGTTAGTCTGGATCTACCCGTTGAGTCAAGCACCTTTCCCTTTAAGGTTATCAGATTAGCTATTGTTGCATAGCAACATTGAGTACCACTTCTGGCACTTCCCACCAGCAACTGCCAGGAAAAGAAAATAGGCAGTTTGTTGTTGACAGGACATTAATTTCCATCAAACATAAAAGTCAGTTGAATGTAGAGAATAAGAGCAGAAACTCTGCAGGGGTTTCTTCCCATGCTGAGTCTCCCGCCCACACACAAAGCTCAGAGCTGCAACCGGACATCGTCAGCTGTGATTACATTTCCATCCCCCTGGAGACTGCTTCAAGGGGCAGATTAAACACACACACACACAAGGATTTACACACCAGGATGTACGGGAAACAACCCAGTAAATAACACACAACCTCATGCACACACTGAACAATAACAACTGTACTATAGGTGCAGTAAAGCTAAAATGCCATTTTTGTGGTAATAATGTCCAAAATAAATGTCAATCCCCCCTCGGCTGAAAAGTTAGATTATGATTCTGCTGATGCTGCATGGTGAGAACTGCCGCTTTCTGCTCCTTATTAACTTAAGATAATAATATTATTACGCACTAACAGATCCAATTTATCCACAGCCTTGCCATGTGTAAATTCCCCTCAGTGGAGTTGATGCTATTGCAATGTATGGAATAATGAGGTCTGCTGTATCGTAATGTCCTGCCAGTTAAAATGAGCAGGGCTTGAGTGCTGTTTAATTGTCCCCCGTCTCAGGTGAACGTCAGTTTGCTTTAGGACAATTGAGGAGTGGAGGTGAAGAGAGTCACAGGTAGAGTTGCCATTTACTATGAAATGTTGGCCACTAAAAGGTATCGGAATGGAGAAAGACAGAAATTTCAAATGAGCAGAGAGAGACTCATTGCCTGAACGGAATTAATGAGAACTCTTAATCTGCTAGAGGGGTTGCGTTACTCTTCTCAAAGACAGGAGGCTTAAATACTATGGGTTTTTTTACTTGATTGACCAAATCTTCTACTAGAAAGGTCGGTTTTAAATTATGCATTTCCAAATGACACATTTGTCTCTTTAAGGTCTGTACAGCATATGAACCCTCTAAACTAAAAAGGATGAAACCTCAGGAAAAGCAACAAAAGAGAGATCACTGAGATTGGACATGTAATAGTTTTAGATGAAGAAAAGTGGTAGCAATCCCAATTTTGTCATGACCAAATTTAAGGGATCCAATTAAATACATTATTAAATGATCAGTATATGTGATTATTGTTTATATAAAGCATGGATGGTATTATGATTAACTTGATTATTACATTTCCCTCAGAATTTAAAAGTTTTACTGCATACATCACTGCATACGAAAAAATATTTAAATAACACTTAACAAATATATAAATACACGTAGTCATATATGCTTCTCACTTTCTGTTTGTTTCTCACTCACATGAAGACTGAAATAATTAATATGAAAGAATATAAAATGGCAGTAATAATTTGCCAAATCCACAGTTCATTTACAGAGCAAGATTTTTGAGCCATGGTTAATTTCATCTTCTTTTTTGGTAATATGTGTTCAGGGTCTGCAATCTCAGGGTCATTATCAATCTTAGGCTAAATAAACTGACTAATGATTTACAGCATGTATCACTCGATAATGTACTAAACAAAAATAATTAGGTGAAAAAAGGTATTTGGAAGACAAATGGGTTTAATATACATTTAAAATATAATCTTGTCCTAATGTCAAATAGAATAAGAATTTCATGATATATATGGGTTATCATTATTATCATATTCTCGCTCTCTGTTTCTGAATCAGTGCAACTCTAGAATACAGTCATTGATGGGAACTTTTATGATGTGGAAATGCATTCACTGTTTCATAGCCACAGAACTTGCGATGCCTGAAAGTGAAGGCGCTAAACGATTTTTGATGGTGAGGATAAAAAAACTCTGCTGCCAAATTTCTAACACATGGCAACCCAAACTACCTTGTGGCTTGTCAGACAGCCCTGACTTTCTTGCTGCTTTCTTTGCACACATAAGCCTTGCAGCATTTAAAGGTTTGCACCAAACATATTTCTGAGAATGAGGGTGTGCCCCCCCCCCCCCCCCTCTCTCCCTGTCTGTCTCACTGTCTGGCAGGGTATTAGATAGCTAAAACTGTTTTGACATAATCTGAATGGGAAACGTATCCTGCCTCAACAAAGCCACATACATAATTCAGTGAGGGAATGTGCAGAGGATTTAGTGTCTGCTCTGATCCAGGTGGTTCAGTCTTTTGTTTGTCATGTCGACTGTGCTTGTTTGGCAATGAGGATTATGACGTGATCGACAGACAGACATGAGAACGTACAGATAGAGGACACAGGGTCCTCCATGATGGTGACAAACAGTCCCCAGTGAAAGGAGAAAGTGTTAACAGACATTCTCACAAGGTGATCCCTCAGAGCCGCAGCTCTGAACACGACATATTCTTCTCCTGGGAACTTGACAGCCTCTTTCAACTAGTGTCACAGCCCGGGATTAAGCTTGTCCTCCTGCAGGATGTCAAATACACACACACTGACAGAAAGGACTGATGGGATAGAAAAGTTTCCTAACGCTGCAATGTCTCTCCTCCCTGCAGGTACATGGGTGACATTCGGAGGACAGATAACAGACGAGGTAAGAAACATTTTCTTGTGTATTAATTGTACATTTAACCTTAATGGTCTCTTTGCTTATTGATTTTTTTGTAGTCTATGTATGGTAGTGATGAGTATCGTATATGTGTTAAACATAAACACACGTGGACCTAATGTCCTATACTGCTGGATGTGGGGACAGCCCTTTAAACTCTCTGTTTATTACACTCAGGGTGAACCATATAAAAACCCACATCAAGGATTGTGTTGTCAGGAAAAGGGCAAGTCTTAAAAACACTGAATTCTGGTTGTGGATTGTTAGGAGACATCACCAAGCTTGAAATACAAATGTGTAAATTAAGTGCGATTGCAATGATGTGCTGCGAGATGTTCACACTGCTATCTACAGGATGCCCATTATTTCATAATGAACAAATGCCATACATGCATAGCTGTGTATAATATATATATATATATATACTGTATATATATACAATATTCTACTAAACAACCATACTCATCATACTTTCATACTTTGTGTGGAATGTGGTTTTAAAAACCTTTTTAATCATACTCTTTCTGTCATGTCTGTGCAACTGTTTATATAACACTTTCCTGCCTGAATTCATGGAATTGAAGGAACAGATTAACTTTATCTAAACACATTAATATAGGGACCAAAGAAACTGTATGATCATTAAATGAACATTAACCCTCTTGCACCTTCAACAATCTGTCAGATTAGAGTGGCACGTGAACCACATCACATCTAGGGAGACTATGGAACATCTGTCACACCATTTATTTCTAACTGAGTGGTTTCATAGTTAACCTTGATCACATCATTAACAGCTGGATGACCTAGTACTGATGTTTATTCATTCCAAAATGACTTTACACTGGCAACAGCCATTTGCCTGACGCATTGTGTTGTCAGGTTTTACTGTCCATACGTCCATCCGTCCCTACCCTGTGAACATGATATCTCAAGAACTCCTTGAGAGAATTTATCCAAATTGGTAAAAATGTTCAGTTAGACTAAAGGAGGAACTGATAATAATCTGGTGGACAAAGGTAAAGACACACAGTCAATGTGACCTAACATTACATTTGTTGGGGCTTGTGAAAACGTTATTGGAAGAAAACCTCAAAGGAATCCTTTCAATTTTGGAACAAAAGTTCACTTTGACTCGCCAATTAACTGATTCGATTGTGGTGGTCAAAGGTCAAGGTCGCCTCACAAAAAATGTTTTTGGCTTCTCATCTCATCAAATGATCAGTTGTCACATACAGTTGCAATCAGAAATATTCAACCCCCTCACCTCAATAGACATTATAGTGATGTGGATGACAGATAGTGACAATAAATGACAAAAAAACCTCATCAAACAACAAAAGATATTTATTGATGCGTATTTTAGTTATTTTGACAACAGAAGTTGACTTAACTTTGAAGTTCAAATGAAAAATGTAACTCTTTCAACACAAGTGTATGTGCAGTATTATTCAACCCCCCCTGCTTCAGTACTTTGTGGCGCATCCTCTAGCTTTTATAACTTCTAAAAAATGTTTTCGGTAAGTGCGGACAAGCTTCTTACACCCCTCGATTGGAATCTTTGGGTTAGGGTTAGGGTTATCTTGCAGTCACACAGGGAGTTGTTCTGACTAAGTTGCTGAGGGTCCTTGATGAAATGCTGGGCTTTCTTCCATGGCCAGGCATGTTTGAAGCTGCTCCATCAGTTGTAAACTTCCTTATAATGTTCCCAATTGTGTCTCTTGGAATATCATTTTTTGGGGAATTCTTCTTCTACCCAAGGCGTTTCAGGTGTGATGAAATAATCTCCTCTCTCAGCTTTTGTGTAAGCTCCTTTGTCTTTCTCATGATTGCTTGAATACCTTCATGGGAGGGGTTTATATATGCATCACAGCTGAAGCAAATGAAGGATCAGTTTAGAGTTCCCAAAGGCTTAATAATGTCTCAACTCAACTTTAGGACAAAAAAAACTGTCAGACAGCTTTAAAAACAACAATATTATATAGGGGTTGAATAATTGTGACATGGCTATCTTAACAAAATATACTGCTACACACAAATACTACATCACACATTTTCCGTGTTGATTTTCTTTATCACTCAACTTATAAAGAAGGCATCTGAAGCAGAATCTTGATCAAAGAACAAGATTCTGTCTACTTTAATTGATAAACACCTTAAAATCTTTGGGGGGTTGAATATTTCTGATTGCAACTGTATTTGTGATGTCATTATGACCGAACCATATTGACAATTTCCCCATCATCAGTTACTACCCATGCACCCCGGATCATCTGGTTTCTCTCTACAATAATGGTCTCCAAACTCTGCTGAACTCACTTGCTCCCCTCAAAACTCGGACTCATTCACCCACCCTGCCCCTTGGTTCTCCTCTCACCTACGTCAGCTGAAAGCAAAAGGACGTCAGCTGGAGCGGCTTTCCAGAAGATCTGGACTCACTATCCACAAACAGATGTATCATGCCCACATCATCAAATACAAAGACGCCCTCTCCTCAGCCAAATCCCAACACTTTACAGAAAAAATCACTGCTGGCGCTGGGAACACAAGGGCCCTGTTCTCAGTGGTCAACAACACACTGCGCCCCCCAGATTCCCTTCCCCCACACTTCTACTCCACTGACCACTGTAATGCCCTGATGTCATTTTTTAATACAAAAATAGCTACTATCCACCAGCAACTGACCCCTCACATGTCTAGTTGTCCACCCCTTCTAGTTCTCCACTCCCCCCTCTCTCTACCACTTTCATGCTTCCCACCCTCCTCCCTCTGTGCCTGTTTACAGGAAATCAAATCCTGGTTTTCCTCCAATTTCCTCAAACTAAACAGTGAAAAAACGGAGGCAGTCCTCATTGGTTCCAAACACACCCTCACCAAACAGCCCAGTTTCACCCTCACCATAGACAACTCCTTGGTTTCCCCCTCTCCTCAGGTTAAGAGCCTGGGTGTCCTCCTCGACAGCACTCTATCATTCCATACCCACATCAACAACACTATCCGGTCTGCCTACTTCCACATCCGCAATATCAACCACCTCCGCCCCTCACTCACTCCCAACACCGCCTCGATCCTGGTTCACTGCCTTGTCACTTCCCGCCTGGATTACTGAAACTCCGTTCTCTTTGGTCTCCCACACAAACTCCTCCATAAACTTCAACTGGTACAGAATGCTGCTGCCCGTATCGTCACTAGAACACCATCCATCAGTCACATCACCCCCGTTCTACATCAACTCCACTGGCTTCCTATTAAAAATCGCATTGACTATAAAATCCTCCTCCATACATTTAAGGCTTTCCATAACCTCGCTCCTCCATACCTTTCTGCCCTACTCCATATCAATGCCCGTACCCGGTCGCTCAGGTCTGCTTCCTCCATCAGCCTGACCGTCCCCCGAGTCCACCTGTCCACCATGGGATCTAGAGCCTTCAGCCACTCTGCCCCTCACCTCTGGAACTCCCTCCCCCCTCACATCAGGAACATTGACCCAAATTCAATCACTCTTTTTAAATCTACCATCAAAATCCACCTGTTTAGGCAGGCATATAACTTTTAATGTTCCTGTTTGCTGAAATTGTTGTTCTGCTGCTGCTCTGCTTTGTGCATTTTAAAATTGTTTTATTAACTGTATTGTTGACTGTTGTACGGCAACCTTGAGTATCCTGAAAGGCGCCTAATAAATAAAATGTATTATTATTATTATTATATGTTTGGAACATTTGGACTGAAACTGCACTGGTTTGCGAAACTGCCATGGTTGGCGACAGTATAAAACCACAGGGCCTTAATGCTCAGAATAATTCAAGCAGACACAAAAAAATTTTGAGTAAAATAAGATCAAATAGAATATAATAATTCAAAATAGAAATAAAATATAACTATCTAAAAAATATATATACACCTAAAGAAAAAAACAAGAAAAACAAAATGGAATCCAAAAGGGCATGTGTTCGTGTGTGTGCTTATGTCTCCTTTACACTCATGTCAATGAACTATAACATGCTCTGATGTGGCTGCTGGGGTCCTGGTCTTGGTCATCACACAAACGTACACACACATACACACACACACACTGAGGGACAAGAGAACAGAGTCCCCCCCTGTGATAAAGTAGGCTTATGTAAGAGCTTTATTTTTCTTACCTTAGGGCTCAGTGCCATCAACTCGTATCACAGACTCAGAGCCTGGCACCCTCCTTCTCTCCGTTATTCTGAGTGTCCCCAGTTCAATGTCACTGTTACCACTCCTGCACTTCACTCCACCAGGCTGCTCTGCTGTCGAGGGCAGACAGAGAGTCTGTCTCCAATATTCTTTTGATTCCTTAAATGTCCATGCTCTCTCTAGTTCAGTGTTTCTTAAACTATGTTGGTATATCCCCTCCTTCAGAAGCAGAATAAAGTTTCTCCCGACCCAACAACTTTTATCAGTCATTTCAAAGGTAAGAGGAGCCATTAAAAAAATTATGAATTCGATTTTAATGAAATAAAGTTTAGCATGATAGCATCAGTAAAATTTATTAAATTTATTAAACTCAGCCTAAAATTCCTACACAGCAGCAACAGTACTGGCATCGCTGTTGGGTTCAAAAGTCCTCTGTTGTCCTGATTGGCTCTGGTTCAATGTCACTGTTTTCAAATGAACTCTAAATATACTACAAGTCCTCAGTAGAGTTCAGTGTCCTTTTTAAGAGATGCACGACAACTCTGACACCCAAAACACAGATATTACATTACACCAGTGTCAGGGCTGCACATGCTACTGCTGAAATAAGACACACGTGACACACTTAAATGTTCTCTTTGTACTATTTCTGACAACACATGGCCAAAATGATATACAACAATAATAAATAACAAACATACATTTTACAATGCTGTTATTGAAGGAGACATATTATGCTCATAGTAAAAAAAATGCCATGCTCTAATGCTTATGTTTGACAAAGTTATGTCAAGTTTGTTGAACTGAGTAGTAACAGATTTTTCAGACAGAAAGTTCACAGAGTGATGGTGGGATGCATGTTAACATTTATCACCAACATCTCTGTCTTTCCAAAAGGCCAAAAGTGGGTCCATACATCTTTATCCAAATGAAGAGAGTGTCTTTGTTAACTTGATAGTAGTGAGTGTGGTGGGGAGCTGGCAGCTCAGTCATGAAACCATATTTTATAGGTGACCTTCTATGTAAAGTGCCTTATAATCCTGCTAACACCAGACAAACAGCAATGAGCATGAACTCCATGGTGTAGGTAGCAAAGACAGAATCAGGCCAACCAGGCAATTCTGCAACTTTACAGTGGCTCAATGTTTTTCAGTGGGTAAAAGTGTATAGGTGGAGAGGTGAGTAAATGTGTTTTAGTGACAGATTGTCTCTGCAGTTTTTCCCCTTTCATTTGAAGGCCATCGTTCAAATTCAGTTCGTCCAAAAATGGCCGGTTGTCAGAGGTGGTCAGGAATCTGAGTCAGCTAGCGATGCTTCATCAGCTTCAAAAGCTTCCTGACCTTGGGAATGTCACGGTGAGCTCACTCGGACAGTGACTGACCTTTGGTATCTAATGAGACTCATCGTGACGGAGCAATCACCAAAGTCCAATCAGTCAGCCTATAAAATCTGACATTATTGCCCTCTCTGCTCCCTGTCTGTGACTCTCATCTCATCTGTGTTGCCACAACAACATCTCCTGCATCTTTCTCAGCCTTCCTACAAGACGGTGTATTACCCATCGTTTCCTCTTTTAGTACTCAGAACATTTTACTTACCTCATACATGCTACAGCTTTATCCTCCATCTGTTCTCTTGCCTCTTTGCGCCCTCTTTATTTGTTTTTAAAACCCTTCCAGCTCCCCCAGCCATTTTGAAAGAGATTCTTTCCCACATACAGAGACTTGATAGAGCAAGAACATCACTGTCATCACTCTTTCCCAAATCCTTCTCTCCTCAACTGACCCATCCTTTTTGTAAGCTCTCCATTATCCATGCTCCACCATTTCATTCTGCTCTGTATGCCTTAATGGTAGCCCCGGCTCTCAGAATGAATGAGCCCTTTTAAAAAGTTGCTCTCTCTTTCCTTGACTTTGAAAAACATCACTTCTGACCCACTTGTCCTCAGCTGTGGATTTCAGTCCTGCATTCTACCTCTTTCAATATTTTGCCAATTTTTTTTTATCTTTTGATGAATAAAACAAGCTTTGATTGTGTCTTCGCTGTTATAAGTTCAACGGTTGCTGTCATGGCCTCCAGCTGGTTCTGAATGCAGCAGCTATGTTCCCAACAGAGCAGTAAGACATTAGTCACTGCGTTACAAAATATAGTCCTGTCAGTGTTTTGCTGATCTGGTGCACCCGTATGTATGACAAGGTCATAACTCAGTACTTTTGGGTGACAAAGAGTTTTTTGGGATTATTTAAGAATTTTAATTGGACTTCATGTTCTCTAAGGCATTATGTTTTAGGGTTTTATGCCGTCCCAATTTCATTAGCACGATACCAGAAGAACACCTTGTTGCAATTTCTTGAAATTAGGTTCAAATGTTGACTCGGACACAAAAATTGAATGATTTGATTTCAGTGGTGACAGGGCAAAGGTCACTGTGACCTAACCAAATAGGTTTTAGTCATGTGAACGCAAAATGTCTGGAACCCTGTTTTTGCCTTCTGAACTTGTTACCTTAGAGCAGCGGTCGGCAACCTGCAGCTCCGGAGCCGCATGCGGCTCTTCAGCCCCTCTGCAGTGGCTCCCTGTACAGTGCATGCTGCGCATATTTTTCGCGAAAGGTGAACTTAACGAATCAGTTCTTTCATATGATGAACGTGAGTGAACGTAGCGTTCACGCTCATTTTTTAAATAATCATCGTATCAGGCCATCATGAAATACCAGGAGCGGATGAATGTGTGTGTGTGTGTGCCCGCGCTCCCAGATAGCCGACAAACACACAGAGCTGGGGCTCCGCCCCCCGCCCTGAGCGCCGCTCACTCGCTCAGAGAGACACAGTGAGATCGGACCTCGTTCACGTGGAGCAGCCTCTCAGGGACTGACCGGCTGCTTCTCAACAGTGGAAACAGTGAAAACAACGAGTTTCTCTTGTCTCAGCTGATCAGAAATCAGCTCCTAAGCTTCTTGATCAGAGCAGAAGCTGCAGGTGGTTTGTACCGAGCTTCAGTTTCTGTGTCCGCCTCCAGTCTGACCTGCTCTCACGTTTTGTTTTAATATTTCAGCAACTAAAATATGCGTCACATCCTATTATGTCCCAGAGCTCTTCCCTGCAGGTCGCTAATCTATAGTTCCGACCCCCGGCCTCGGTAAACTAATCATGGATAAATCCCAGAAAAGAAAAGTGTGGGAGGAAAATAGAGTTTAATTCTGCGTGGACAGATTAATTTGCTTTCACTGCCACCGATGCTGTCTTACATGTATGCTTGATATGTGGCGAGGAATTAGCAAACAATAAGAAATGTAATGTTGAAAGATATTTCCAGAGCAAGCACACAGCATCTGCTGAAAAGTACCAAGCTGGAGATGAGCAAAAAAAGCTGAGTTCTGTGTTTAATTTGTTCCAAACTAGGCCCACACGTGTATTTTCTATTTTGTAACAGGTAAAAATAGCAGTTAAATGTCAACAGTTTTTTTATTGTCGTTCTATTATTTAATAAATGCAACAAACTATAGTTTTTATATATATTGTATAACTATGTATATATATATATATATAACTTTATAACCTGTGTTATCAAATATGTTGTGCGGCTCCAGACAGATTTAATTTGGGGGAAGAGGGGGCGAAATGGCTCTTTAGATAGTAAAGGTTGCCTACCCCTGCCTTAGAGGGATAGTTCATCGAAAAATTCTCGTGTGATGTCATCAAAGTGTCCACAAGCCCTGACATTCATATTCGACGCGTCGTTTACACTGATCCAATTCACAAATGTAAATACAAATACACGCACCATGCGAACAAACCCATAATACTCTGCAGAGAAATTATGGCAAATTCACTTAAAGCTCTCAAGTGATAAAACTCAACATGGGAGGAAATTGGATCTTAGTCAGATGATTTATGGTTTGCATGTCTGCAGAAATATGGAAGAATCTCTGCACGTTGCACAAATGCCTCACAAACACAGAATACACAAATGCACACACACGCCATTATAAAGCAGGAGCACTTATTAACCAAAGAGGAATGAGCTGATGCTAGTGTACATAATGGGGTGGAATTATTTTTTCACAGATAATTAAACAGTGATCCCACTTGCTCAGTGAGTTAATACATAAACAGAATTACAATAAAAGTGCACCAGCTATTTTTGAAAATGTCATATCTATACGATATCTTGAGTGCTCTGCTGTTGCCTCATATTCAAACAGGACATACTGTGTTAACAGTATCTAATACATCCTGTTGAAACCCTTTTATATTGATAATACTATGTTATCAGTTTTCTAAAGGTAGGATCGGTCATTTGTTTCTTAAACACCTTTCATTTTACTTGTTCAAATCATCTTCATGTCCCAACAGCCATAAACATTTAGTCAGAAATCTGGAAAAGGATGAAGAAGAAAAAAAGCCTTGTCCAAATGAAGTGATGAACTGAAGACCTCGCTACTTTTCCTTCCAGGGAAGGGCTCTCCCACCATGACCTTCCTATCGCCTTCTACAACTCTGTGGTAGCCCTCTGCCAGACCCCAAGAACCTGGGTGTGACAGTTAACTCTCTCTTACTGCCGAGATGACTGCAACAACCTGCTAGCATAGACACATGCTGCACAACATTACCTGAATACTTCCCCTTCTCACTTCAGAAGGCAGCGCAGGTTCTGGTCCAGGCTCTGGTCATCTCACGCCTGAACTACTGCAATTTCCTCCTGGCTGGTTTGCCTGCTAGTGCCATCCGACCTCTGCAGCTCATCCAGAATGCAACAGTTCTGTCACACTCCACATCTCCTCAACTCCCTTAGCTGGTTATTAGTGGCTGCTGGCATCCGTTACAAAACAGTACTTGCATACCGCGCTGCGAACGGATCCGGACCAGTCTATATCCAGGACATGGTCCAACCTTACACCCCAGCCCATCCACTCTGCTCTACATCGGCCAATCGGTTTGATGCTCCATCACTGCGAGCCAACCACTCAACAAAATCACGACTGTTTGCTGTCCTGGCTCATTAATGGTGGAAAGAGCTCCCAAGTGACATCAGGACAGCAGAAAGTCCATAGAAGCTCATTGTACTTCTGAGTTTGTACCCTCATGGTTGAATTCACTTTGGAAACCACTTTTGATAAACGCATCAGCTAACTGATATGTAATGTAATGTGTCTGCTTCGACCTGCAATATTCGCCTGCACTTGTGTATGTGGGACTGTGCCTCACTCAGCCATGTTGTTGCTGCTTATTCCTGAAAATGTAATTAATACAGGCTCTGCAAATCTGACATTTCTGTGACCTGTTGCCAGGTAGCAGAACAGCTGATGACCATTGCATATGAGAGCGGAGTCAACCTGTTCGACACAGCTGAGGTCTATGCAGGCGGCAGGTTGGTGTCATGCAACCGGCTCAGTGTGTGTGTATATTTCAGCTGATCTCATATCAACCAGGTGCAGACATGTAGCCCCACTCCACGTACGAGGTGTAACTAACAACTAGCTGGTCTGGAGTGTCTGTTTCTGTCTAGAATCACTAAAACACAGCACTTGTAATGGCTAACGTTTTAATAGACCCTTTAAATACCCTATACAGATGTATATTCATAACCAACCTGGTATGTCAAATTTCCATCGCACTTATAAAGGGCCCAATAAGGTGAATGACAATAAATTGCAGGGTTGATATTGTGCTGGGAAATTGTATGAATTCAAACTGCAGTTTAATAACATTACATAATTTATGTTGCCTTGCAGGGCTGAAGTCATTCTAGGAAACATTATCAAGAAGAAGTGCTGGAGGTAATGGTGACATTAATGTGTCGCATCATCACTTTGTATGTGTGTGTGTGTGTGTGTGTGTGTGTGTGTGTGTGTGTGTGTGTGTGTGTGTGTGTGAGAGAGCGAGAAAGAGCGAGAGAGAGTCCTTTAATGTCATCTCAAATGAACTGTTGTAATATTATGCCTGTCTCCTATATATTGGTGTATCATCACTACCCATCTGTCAGTATGAAGCTGTATGAATTCATTTGGGGACAGTCAGATGCCGCTCTATACTTGTTCCATCAATATGCAGCTAAGTGTCATGTACTGAGATGACTAGAGTCCACCAGTAAGCGGTTTGATGGTGGTGGGGTAAAGACATCTCAGTCCCTGAGTGTCGTCATGAGTTTACACAGAGTGGATTTATTAGAGGTGGAGAAAGCTGCTGGTCCTTTTTTAATACTGGTTCAGATTCTTATAAAAAAAAATGTACATGAGAGACAAAACATACAACTCTCACCTTGGAATAAAATACAGGAAGGGAAGTATTGAATATCACACGTTCTCACACATTCGTCACTGTTGGACACATTGTCTATAAATAATTAGCACATCTGTAACCGACACTTGATGAAAATAAGTGTATCCGTTAATGTGATGACAACAGGGCATTTTGGCTTGACTTAACTTTGGTGATGCTCGAGAATGTTTGGAGAGATTGAGATGAATGAGCAGAGCACCAGATGTGAAATGACACTGTCTTTCTCTGCATCTTCACAGACGATCCAGTTTGGTCATTACAACCAAACTCTACTGGGGAGGAAAGTAAGTGAGAAACTCTTTGAACTCAGATTGTCGGATGTCTTATTTATTCAGGAAGTCTCACTGAGATCAAGACGTCTTTTATCAGAGCACTTTCAGATCAAATTACACATGTACAGCATCACATTAGGAGTGTTGCTTACTTTGAAGTGGAATCAAACGCATAACTTCGCCACCCTTGCATTTCCAAGTGGTTTTAATGTTACCACCATAGACTGAACATGAAGCTGGATGACGAGCCTCCACTTCCTCCCACTGTACACCCATGCTTAAACAATCACGAGTCAGTCTCAGCTGTCAATCAATGTTTTACTCCATTTCTTTCCCCCTAAACCACAATGATCAGTCAGTTAAGAACTACCCAAAGTTTTGTCCTTTACTGCAGCCAGTCACCAGGCGATGATCAAGATGCGTTTGGCTTTTCTTTTGGGAGCAGTCGTGTCGTCCACTTTTTTATACAGACACTGTTGCGAATACAAGATTGCTCTCTGTGTTAAATTTTATGATCAGGGCAGAATACAGGATTTTTTCTTGTCTGAGTTTAAATGACAAAATGATCTTAAGCCCCTTTCCACTTCCAAAGATTTCTCAGTTGTTTGAACACCCTTCCACAGTTACTCTAGTTCAATGACCGCCATTATCAAAGTTGCTGAAAGGGAAAAAACGAAAGCCCTATCCTTTTTCCGTTTTGTGCAATAGCATACACTCTGAAACTGCAGCTTTCATTTCCCCGGTATATTTCGTTTCTTCTAGGAAACAGAATTGCACAGTGGAAATGAGGCTAATAAAGACCCGGTCTGAATGCAAATGGTGTCGTTATTCTTTGTTCATCACATTGAGCTATCACTATTTGTTTTATAATGTGGTTAAAGCAAATGTCTTTGTCTACTACTTATGTCATCCAGGCATATTTACATTATAAGTCTAGCATTATATAAGTTTAGCTTTTAAACACTTACGTTTTTTGTGTCCATTTTCTCTGTTAACATCCTGAGGACCATTGTGTCACTTAAAGTATCTACCATCAACCAATTCCCTTGCCTAGTTTAGAGAGAGGGGTGATAAAGAAATTTGCTTTAAAGCATACGCACAAATACATGCTCACCCACACACACATGCACATATTCACACACATACACCCACAAAATGAAGCTGAGGCTGTCAGGCTCCTCAGCCAAGACCATCCAACTGGGTCTGGTGATAAGGGCGAAGTAATTCTCTTTCTCATTTTCTGAGCATTCATTCATTCTTGTGAGGGAGAGTCACTTCTTCATGTCTCTCCTCTGGAGTTTGAATACGAAATGCTGCACTGACCCATTTGCAGGAAACAGCCTGATATGCATGTCTATTCTGACAGTGATTGAAAATTACTTTTTTGTTCCACCAATTGAATTGATTGTAGAGAAGTTTAGATGAAATGAGTGAGTCATGTAAATGTGAATGAAAAGACTCAAAAGAAAGAGTGAAAAAGTAAAGCTGTGAAAACAAACACATATTACCAGTGTAACTTAGCACTGGGTTGTGTGTTCTTTGTCCCATCAGAGCAGAAACGGAGAGAGGATTGTCAAGGAAACACATCATTGAAGGTGACACACAAACACACACGCTCACATAAAATGAAGAAAAGGCAACTGTAGACATTTTGTTTTTCACTGCCACAGTTTTTCATTGTGTCGGTTCAATCCCTCTCTACTATGTCAACCCCGGCGTGTCTCTGTGTCTCAGGGCTGAAAGGCTCCCTACAGAGGATGCAGTTGGAGTATGTGGATGTAGTTTTTGCCAACCGCCCAGACAGCAACACTCCCATGGAGGGTGAGTAAGCCAATCAACATGTGTCTTTATTCCCAGGAGCCCCAAAAAAAAATTTGTCGTTAGTGTCAAGAAAAGGGCAGTGATGTTTCTTTGTGCTACTTTGTTTTTCATCCTTAGGCACAATATCTGGCTTTCAGGTGCTGAGTGTTTACTCCAGGAAAAACTTGTTTGTAACAGTTTACATTTTCATTCAGTTGTTGAGTGAACTTTGACTTCAGTTGCTCTTAATCTACTATTAATGCTTCAAAAGGTAACGTTAACAACCCGTTCTCTGATTGGTTAGATGTGTACGTGTCTGGAACAAAATCTTGGAAGAATCTGCCTTGGTCAGAGAAAATAAAATGGCCAATATCGCTCAGCGAAATCCGTCGCTGACATGAGAGAATGCATTGCCTGAATACTGGTTTGAAAAATATTTATACAGTGGATTAATCCCACAAGAAAACGTGTCTGATTTGAAAAGGCCTTTAGACTCGCTTGCTTTGGTTTCTAACATCCAAATGGTGCACTTACCGCCAATAATATACAACAAGAACATGCATTAAACATCCATCCATTAACCCCTCTGCTTATCCTGAGCTGATCCCAGCTGACACTGGGCTAGAGGACAGTGTACGACCTGGACAAGTCCCCAGTCCATCACAGGGCCCACTGGCATGAAACAGAATTTTCAAAAGCCTTTTGGGATTGATTTGTTTTCTGTTGGCGGACTGAGAGAAGAGTTGTTGATAAACAAAGCCACTGCCCAGAGGCAACTGTGTGCTTGCAACATAAATGAGACACAGTAAAGAACAAAACAATAAATCCACTGGATGTTTTGGCCTGAAACACAATTTGTGAGTTCAGTCAGTGCAATGTGTCTTTTAAGCAGAGGATATTCCCGAGCTGCAGCTGATGATGTTAGAGCTGTTTATTAAATCCCCTTAGAGCCCAGTGTTACCGCTGCAAACTCCTCGGTACAGTTAAAGGGAACCAAACATTCATATAATTCATGATCAAGAGGTTTCTTATTAATGTAAATACTTCAAGTAGACTGAGTCCTCATTAGTCATTATAAATGAATTGAGTTCCAGTGCATTTTCAAGGTTATTACCTGTGCTTAATCTCTGTACTTAATTACTTTGTGTTAACATCTAATCAATATGTGAATTAGATGCTGGCTTCTTTTTATTGCTTTACTCTGTGTTGTTAGTTTTAATTATAATTTTGCTTTATTGTACAGTATATTTAAAGTCATCAAGATAAGATTAAGATGCTGTGACAGTTTGGTGCTGAGCTTATTTAATTAAATTTATATTTTGGGTAATATGCAGATCCAACATAGTGTAAGAAGGAGCTCTGCTTTAATTACTGTGTAGTTGTATGGGAAATAGGGCTTTCATTTCCATAAAATCAAGTTTAAACAAATTTGTCATGACAAGCCATACAATTTATTCAAATATTCCCCACATGCGCATGCACAGAGTCCTAAGATTTGTTGCCGTTTTAGAATTTAATTTTATATCTAAAGCACATTTTCACAAATCACAATTTGTCTCCGAGGGTTTAAAAGGTGTAACAGACTCTGTGCTTAACCAAGGGTCCGGAAATGTACCAATTTAACCCTTTAACAGGGGAAGAAATCATGGAGACCTCAGAGAGAGTGGCATGTGAGAAGTGTAATAGATAATGTGTGTATCAGAGCACATCAACGAATAAACAATATTTACAGCATTCATGACTAAAGACGGTGTTTAACATAAGTAAAGCGGTTGTACCAATGATAGAAATATTTATACAAAGGAAAAGATTGACATTTGAGGTGATATCGATATTGCCAATAATAGTTGTATATTTCAGTAGGCTTAGTGTTTATCTAAGCATCTGTTTGTAATCCTGATCCAGTCAGATCCACCATCAGGATCACGAAAAGGATGTGTCACCGATCCTGGTTCTGCAACGATAAAGCGCTGACTCTGAGTAGCATTCCCATTAATAATACATTATAAAAACAGTTTAACAAAACATAACTAGCAAATTAATACCATTTAATTTAAAATACAAATAAACAAATGATAATACACAAAATCTAAGAACAAACAACAACTGTTCTTTACTTTGTTGTCCACAGTAGAACACGAAACGCGCGTGGAATCACTTCCACACGTGTTTGTCCGCTCACGACCACGTTGCTTGCAAGCGTCCTCCACCGACTTCTCAAGACGAATCACTCTACTAATTCGTCTTGAGGACATACAATGAAGCAACAGTAAAGCGCCCTCTGCTTGATAATGAGGCAGGTCAATACACACACGTTCCCCCAGGAGTGTTTGAATTTCCAATAAAAAAGTGGCAGCCTCGCAGGAAATCAAAAACACACTCTCAAAGTTCATGATTTTATGTTTCTCCTCTCCCTCACATCTTTGTAGATTTCTGCCACCCTGCAATCTCAGTTTATGTTTTCCTGACTCTTCATTTCCTTCCTCTGTCCGATCTATTGCTCCGTCCTTCCTCAGACTTTATCTGCTCTCCTTCTTCTTCTCCTTTCTCTCTCTTTTGTTTTATTGGACACAAATCCAGACAAGTAGCATTTCAAGTAGCCAAAGACGCAGAGGGCTTGGTGGCAGGATGGGAGATGGAGAACAGGATATGAAGAGATGGGAGGCTCACTTGTCTTTATTCTTTATTTTCCTCATGGCAGGATGGTATTAATTCAGACCTCTGTTGTTCACTTGTTTCTGGTCTTCTTAATTATATTTCTTGTGCTTAACTACTCCTTTGTCATTTCAGAACTATTTCTTCTTCGCCTGTTTTCTTAGACCCTCTTATCCCTAATATTCTGTCATGAAATACAAGTTTCCCAACACAGTAGATTGCAGTATCATTTGAGCGAGCGTGGGGCAATGATGAATAACCTTAGCGACAGCCCTAATCGGAGCTTGTGTTGGCCTTGGCTGCCGATGGCGCACACACTCTTTGCTAATTGTATCATTAAAAATGCAGCAGCTTGAATGTGATCGGGGGGGCTTCAGGGTGTGAGCTTGTTGAATCGTCTCCACAGTCGTTTTGGGACGGATGATGAGCCGTCGGCAGGTGGAAGAGACTCCAGGAGGCATTTGGCCTCTGCTGAGAAGTTGTTGTTTTCATTTCCTCATGAGACTGGAGTTGTTCTCTCAAAGGGGGTAATCATGTGAACTCAGTGTTCTACTGGTAACTTGTTATTTATTGACTCTTTTTAGCTCAACAACCCTTTTCATAAACATCTGCTGTCCCCTTTTATGTCTATTTAATTGTTTGTCTGACAGTTTGGTTTCTGGGTTTGATCTCTTTGTCTCTCTCTCTCTTTTTGCTGTTGTCTTTTTATTTGACTCGACCACTGTGCATTCAGAAGGTGTTGCCTGTGTCTGGACATATTATGTCAAGCTTGTGCCTGATGTTCTTACTGTAACATTTAAATGAAGCAATACACTTTATGGTGGTGCTATATTTCTGCTAATGTACCAACCTGGGTGTGGGCCTCGAAGGCTTTGCAGAATGTCTCCGGGACCTTGAGCCTCCTCAGTTTGGGAACTCATCTTCAGGGTTCACATACAACAGCTTTGTAGCTCGGCCTCTCTGGAGTCTCAGCAGCAGACTCTGATTCAAGCTGAACGCTTCAATGAATTTTGAGTGAGTGTAAAATTGATCCAGCCGAGAGGAATGTGTTCTGTTTTGTTTCGAGAGCAGAGCTGAATATAGAGCTGGTGAGAGTTGCATTAACATTATGTTGATACAGGTTCTAGCACAGTATCCAGTGAAATAAACAATCTGTCATTCAGTTGTTGAGTGTTAATCTGAATAATAATAATTTGACCTGACTGTGTGTTTGTGTATCCCCAGAGATTGTAAGGGCCATGACGTATGTGATCAACCAAGGCATGGCAATGTACTGGGGGACGTCTCGGTGGACGGCCATGGAGATCATGGTAAGCAGCACATCAGATATCCATGTAATAAGAAAGAATGAAAATATTCAAGTGGATCAAGTAAGTCCCTCAGACTTAATAATTCATCATTTTCCTTACGAGTTGATTGATTTGATTTGATTTGATTTTATTTGGACATGGACATGACAATGTCATTGGACGAACCAGATGCATTGTTTACAGTGTATTAGCATAAATGCTAGTTTACAACACCAGGTTAAACAGGTGGCTGTAGAACAGTGTTCATGGGTTGGTTTGTTGGTTAGTTTACCCAACATCGACTTAGAGTTCCACAGAACTGTCCACGATACCTCTTTTTAACAAACATAAGCAGGTATACTCAGGTTAATTAAACACGGATACATCCCCCAAACAGGTTATTGACTTCTTTCTCATTTCCAGTGGAGGAACTGGTCTTTTCCCCCCGGTGCGTCATGTTCGAGGTCAGGAACATGTCCGAGACTGAGGCGCCCTCTCACCTCGCTGTCTTATGCAATTTTGCCTGTTCACCCAGGTGTCATGTTGACATCACTGCCAATAAAATCAAAAAAAACTTGTCTACTGCAGAGTCGATTGACCTGAGAGCGAATGACGACTGAATCCATTAACATTGCAGACAAAAGCCAGATGTCAGTGGGTTTTTTGACCAGCGTAAAAGTAGCTCAACATTGAGAGAGCGTGTTTGACATTTTCCTTAATTACCTGGGGAATAATTCCTGAGTCTTAATGAAAAGGGGTTAGACATTTCTATTAGAGTGGGATGATTGAATTTAAGGGGACTGCTGGACCATGGCAGAGGTATGCGCTCCACTGACGACATATTTCTTTATTATAATACAGTTTCTGGGGAAACTTTCATGCCATTAAAACGGATTGGACTTCAGATCACTGACTAGAATGAGAGAGGACAGCCGCAGCAGGAAAACCTTCTCTTTGTCCGAAAACACTTTTGATCCAGAATAAAACTGTCAAGAAACCATTGATGTACTGATAAGGAAAAGCAGGCCGGGTTTCTGCAAATCAACCACTTCGATCTCAGACACGTTTCTCCTGCACAGTGGAGGTTGTGACGAGTTGAAAGTTTGAGGAAGATGCAAAGTGGTTTCCTCTTCCTGTCGGAAACAATCTACCTCACATTCCAGCTCCTGCTACATTAATGAATATAAATTAGTGCTGTCAAACGATTAAAATATTTAATCGCGATTAATAACATTTTAGTCATAGTTAACTCAGAATTAATCACGATTAATCGCAAATTTGTATCTATTCTTAATGTCCCTTCATTAATTTTTTCTCCATCATTTTTTGGGGGTTTTAATGCTCTATCAACATGGAAAGTGGATTGGCTTGGTTTATGTAAATGCTTTATTTTATTGAAAAACAACATTTCCAAACAGGGCGGTACAAAATAAAATTATAAAGTGCACATTTCAGGTAAACAAGGACTCAGCCTACAGTGCAGTTAAACCATGGCTTAATATTTTATTTTTTCCTGTGAACATAGCAGTCAGGCCTCTCAAACAGACAAGCAACAAAATAACAAACAAACAAAACACACAGGCAAGCGTCGGCCTACTTTGAAACAAATTAAACACAGAGCTGTGTAGTGCTATTTGAGTCCTCCCCATATTTGTGGAAAATGTATGAAATAAGAAGTACCCTATTTTGAAATAATAAAAATATATAGCTGCAGCCTAGTAGCTTAAAAATATATATTTTAGTTGGCGAAATATTAAAACAAAAAGCGAGAGCAGGTCAGACTGGAGGCGAACACAGATACTGAAGCTCGATAGAAACCAACTGCAGCTTCTGCTCTGATCAAGAAGCTGAGGCGCTGATCTCTGATCAGCTGAGACCAGAGAAACTCTGTGTTTTAACTGTTTTCATAGTTAAGAAGCAGTCAGTCACTGAGAGGCTGCTGCACGTGAACGAGCTCGGATCTCACCGTGTCTCCCTGAGCGAGTGCGCGGGGGCAGGGCTACGGTGCGCTATCTGGAACCACACACACACACACACACACTCACCCGCTCCTTGTACTTCATGGCGGCCTGATACGATGATGTTTTTTAAAAAATTATTGTGACTTAGTCAACCAAAAACATGCAAAAGCGTGTGTCACACACCGAAAGCGTGAGAGTTGGCAGCTCTGCGTTAATCTCCTGCTAAAAAAATTGACTGCGTTAAAATGGGTTTGCGTTAACGCCGTTGATAACGCGTTAAACTGACAGCACTAATATAAATACATGGTGTGTGAAGCCACAGCAGAGAGTTATGAAAGGAACGTGGGCCTAAAGTGACAATCAAGGTCTTAACAGCCATTATCTCTCTCTTGTCTCTTTATCTCTGCAGCCTTTGCTCAGAGCATGATGTCATGATACACGCGGTCTGTGATCACAGGCAAATAGGCAGCAGATCTCGTTGTAGAGCACAATCACAGATGAAAGCTGTGTAATTTAGATGGCATCAATAATGAAGGGGGGTAAACACAGCTTTTCAGCGTACGTGGCGAGGCAGCAGTGCAGAACTCGCACACGTGCACTGGCACACACACACACACGTTGTACATGAACACACATGCTGGAGGGGAAAGTCACGAGTCGCAGTACAGAAGGGCAACTTGTAATTTGTAAGTGGAACGATTATACCAGTATAGATGGACCCCCCCCCCCCCCTCCTCCTGACATGTGTTCCACAGCAGAGAACATTCAGATGTGCAGTCTCCGAGGACACATGGAAATTCAGACAAGATTGTGTGTGAGGAAATTTGAATGCGATGCCTGGAGCATTGTGATGATCTTCTATGAGCTGAGTATTTGAATTTGTGTCACGCTCCAACTAACACACGTCTACTCCTATCTCCTCCCTGACTTTATCTCTAGCTATCTCTCCTAAACAGTTCTCTTACCGCCATCTTTTATTCTTTCTTTGTTGTGCTCCTTTCTGCCTTTTCCGCCTCTTTCTTGTGTTTTTCCTCCTAAGAAGTTTTAAAAGTTTATGTCAGCATGAGCTTTAACATTACCACCTCTTTCTCTTCTCCTCCCTCTTTTGCCCTGTAGGAGGCGTATTCAGTAGCTAGACAGTTTAATCTGATCCCTCCGGTCTGCGAGCAGGCAGAGTATCATCTGTTCCAGAGGGAGAAAGTGGAAGTGCAACTGCCCGAGCTTTACCACAAGATAGGCAAGTCATCAAATGTCCCTTTTCTGTATGTTCTCACTTTCACAATTTGTTATGAATGAGTAGAGAATTAAACAGATAATAACCTCTGTCATCCGCTCAAAGGAGTTGGGGCGATGACGTGGTCACCGCTGGCTTGCGGCATCATCTCTGGAAAATATGAAAATGGCATTCCTGAGACCTCCAGGGCCTCCATGAAGGTAGGGAAACTCCCGTACCTGCACTGCTGCCAAAATAAGGCCTGAAACAGAATGAAGGTGGAGATTATTCACAGATTTGGCTTAAATCTTAGTTATATCCATTTCAGTTAGTTCGGAAATAATGAGATCTGGTGCTGAAATTGGAGCTTTAGGAGTCAGACGGAAGTGTATTCATTCCTATGGCAACCTCTGTGATCGCAGATGTGACACAAAAAAGATTTTCAAGGTCACACTGTCCACACCGAATCCTTTACACCCAGTACACCTGTACCCCTGATGGATACAGAAGAAGGAGCACTCAGCACTTTGTCGTCTTTTTCTCTTTCATTGCCTCGGGCTCCAGTCGTATCAGTGGCTAAAGGAGAAGATAGTGAGTGAGGATGGGAGGAAGCAACAGACCAAGCTGAAGGAGCTGAACCACATCGCAGAGAAGCTGGGCTGCACGCTGCCTCAGCTTGCTGTGGGTAAGTCCTGTCTGCTCTTTTCTTCTGACTAATGCTGTGGACCAGGCTGCCAAAGAAGGGCCCTTTTTATGGTATATTACAACATATATATATATATAACCTGTTTTTTATTGAATTATTTTTATGTTCTTATTATTATTTTAGTTTGTCCTCTAAGGCAGAGGTCTTCAACAGGGGGTCCGCGACCCCTGGGGGGTCCGCGGAGGTACTGCAGGGGGGGTCGCAAAATCTTTGGTTGATTAGACCATTTTTGTAATTTTTGGATTCACTTTCTCTTCTACATGCATGTTTAAAATAAAACATGAAACTGTGAATTACTTTAATAGCTCAGTGTTGTATGCAAGATGTATTTTTATAAATGGCAGTGGCATGGCCACCCTGTACCTTGCACATGTTTAAATTAAAACATGAATAAATGAACCCTTGTAATATTTAATAAGCTTAGTATTGATTGCACAATAACAGGATAACTATGTTTATACAAGGCACTAGGCCCAGTTTAATATAAAACACGATTTTATACTGTATATGTATATATATATATATACATATATATATATATATATATACATATACATATACAGTATAACATCGTAGGGGGTCCCTGCTCCATCTCATGCCCAGTTTGGGGGTCCTTGGCCTGAAAACGTTGAAGACCCCTGCTCTAAGGGTTTGATAAATGATGTGCAGTCACAAAGAGAGATAAGAGGGCAAGATTAATGAGCAGTGCGCCATCAAGTGGACACTGTGTGAACATCAACCTCTGTGTCTCTTCCAGCGTGGTGTCTCAGAAATGAAGGAGTGAGCTCAGTCCTACTGGGAACATCCAACCCTGAACAGCTCACAGAGAACCTGGGGGCCATACAGGTGGGAAAACGCAGAGATATCACACGCTGATATTTTTAGTTCCCTCACTCCGTCCTCCACTATCCCCCAGTCCTTCCAGTCATACTCACCTCTGCTCTCTCTCTTTCCACCCAGGTTCTTCCTAAGATGACCTCTCATGTGGTGTCTGACATCGACCACATCCTGGGCAACCGGCCGTACAGCAAGAAGGACTACCGCTCTTAGACCAGGCAAGAGGTCAGCTGAACCGGCCTACTCCACCACACCACGACCATGGACCCACCCTTCAATGTTCAAAAAGTCCATGGCTCTCTCCCTGGGCCCCTCTCAGCTGACAGCTTTGCTCAGCCCAGCGTTGCATCTCTGTTTGAGATTCGTCAGATCCACTCCACAAGGTTCATCTCAGGTCCAGCCCAGCTCCACCGGCCGAGACTCGCTCAACAAACTCAGCTTTCTGCAGCCTCAAACAAAGCTTCATCCATTTGTGTAAATTAAAACCAACATGCTGCCCTGTTCTGCACAGGCCCGTTCAAATATTACTATGCACAACTCAAGTTCCGATCCCATTTAGAGCCACTCCATCCAGAGGGCTCCTTTTTAAATTTAATTGAATTAACTGAGGTGATATTTTAACTGAGATCCGATGGCGAGGCAGCTCCAGCTCCTTGTTGTATTAGACAAACCCAGCTCCACAGAGAAGAACTGCAGGTGTATTTCAGATTCAACTGCCTTGTGTCAAGGACATATCGATTGTAGTCAGTGAGTGGGTCGGCTCTGTGGCTTCCTCTCACTCACAGTCTCCCTGCTCGGACAGGACCATCAGGTCTCCATCCTCAGAGTCTCTCTTACGTCCAGACTTCCACCCACCAGTCAATTTCATTTGAGCACAAAATTCATACTGAGCACATCATCTACTTCTGAGTATATTACTGTAACATAGCTAACATTAATGCAAGCGCCTTAGACGTATAAATTAGAGAAACCTCAGGAAAGAAGAGGCTTCAGTTGTGCCAGTGCTTTTATTAAACTGCTATGCAGCACATACAATTACCACAGTGGGATAAAATTTTTTGTGATGATTTCCTATGAAATGTGAAGTTTGGCGAAGATGAAGAGTTTTATGAATGAGGCCTCAACAAACTAGCTCCCTGTTGGCTTGAATTAGCTGCCTTCAACTACCTACCAAATGTAATCAGTGTAGTACAGAGTAGTATCCAGTAGATATCATTGGCTGCATATCCTGAGTGTATTAGCCAACAGGTGCATGTTCCCCCTTCTGTAATCTGCGTCTCTGTACTTTTTCCTTTTCTACAAAGCACATTAGTAACCAACAGAAAAGGAATTTGATCGTCTACTCTCCATGGGGGGAAGCAGAGGATTGTGGGATATTGAGTGTCAGTAGGAATGTGGACAGCGTTAAGGGGAGAGAGCGAAGCATGTCGCCCCCTTGTGGTCTTTTTGAGGAACTCTTCCTCTGTTTTATTAGATCTTAAGAAGAGAGAAATAATGCTTTACGATCAAAAGGCGGACTACCTCTCTCTGGGTTTGTGTTCATTATGGACTCGTCCTCTTTCTTTCCTCTGAACCGAACCTGCATCGCTGATCACTTCAATGAACTTAGCCCATACGGACTCTAGCATATGATAGATCTATATAATAAAAGGATGACCCCCCCCTCCTCCTGGTGGTCGTTAGAATAACTGCTTGTTAATGGCACAATGTGAAATATAGGCAAGGTGTTTGGGATGTGGCAAAGATTACAGTATTTATTCTAGAGTAGTTAACAAATCTGGAATTTATTTTGACATTTTGAGACATTGTCATCTCTTTGAAGATGTTACATGTATATAAAATGTTTTAAGGCAGAACTTGTAACATAAGCGAAACCACGAAGAAGCCTCTGTTACATATTAGGCCTTCACTGTAATGTATGGCGGATATATAAATAAGATGTAAATAGAGTTATTTTGTTGCTCCTCTTGCAGTGTCGCTGCAGTGTTTGAATCTTCACACCATCCTTATCCTCCAGCCTCATATTTTATATAGCTGTCTGTAACGAATAAGGCTTTATTTCCATAGTGAAGTCAGATTATAGAATCTGCAACAATAGCAGCGTTATGTGAAAGAATGGGCTTCTGTTGTGACAAATAAGGAATGAGCTATTCTGTAATGACTTAACCTTGACTCTTTCTCATCTGGAGAACAAGCCATCGCAGTGATCAGCAGGGACTTTGGCCGGCCTCCAGCTGCATCGCTGTTTTGTTCTTGGTGAACAATTGTTGATTTGTAGCACAAACACCCCGCAGACTTTAATCAAGGGAAACTTCAGTAGACTCCAGCGTTTGTGTTTACTGCCAAAAAAGCTGTTACACATATTGGAACAAACATCCATAAGCAGCAATCGGCTCGTGGTTTATTTAAAGCAAATTGTGGCCTTGACCGATGAACAGGCTTCCTCCCGGCTATTTGCTTTGGCTCGGTGTTGAATACAAACGAGGGTGGTCGGACCAGCACTCAGTCAGCATTCATACAATACGAAAGAGGAGCCATGTACAAAAACAAACAAAATATTTTTTTTGCCTTAAATTACTTGCGTCAATTCCACTTCATTTCATCTTATCAAAATACGGACAACATTTGATCTAAACAGTCTGTGAATGCTTCTTTTTAAGTCAAAGTCAGTTTACGTGATTGATCCAATGTGTGACACCACATGTGGTACTGGAACCGTTGTGTTCTTTTGTGCAAATGACCATGTTGGATCGTAGCCTGTCGGTGTGTGTGGAGACGTGTTAACCGGACAGAGTGCCTTGACGTGAGTTCAGTACAGTAAAAACATTCAGGGAAGTCTTTATAACGAGTTGTTACATGGTGACTGGATGTTGTCCTACAAAAGAAACATGAGTGGAGCAATGTTCCTACAGATTCTTCTGTTGTGCCCAGTATAGAGTATGTATCTATTGTTTGGACAAAGCCTCATTACACTGTGTGTGTGTAGACCCTTTGATGACATTTTTACATTTTCCGATTCGGCAAGTAAATACTTCTTAGATACTTTCTCCTCATCTATGGGGACCTTGATTACAGCGTCTGACAGTGTACTACACTGTCTTTGTTCTGTCTTGGTCTTTATTTCGGCTGCTTCCCCAAACTGATCTGACTGGAACAACTATTGACTTAATGAAACATCAGCTTTTCTTCAGAAAATAGTCTCAAACTATAACAAACTCCTGAGAGAAACTAGCAATACAAATGTCCCATGGATACCAACAAAGATGGGGTGTTATTTGGTCAAAAAGACATTCACCTCCACCAAGGCCCAACAGTCCCCTTTAATTAGGTTACACCAAATTTCACACTCATAGATATCAGTTCCCTAAATATACCTGATATCTTTTATAATACATAGTGATATATGGACAAACTGGACATTGTTCTGTCAGGGGCTGTGATCTTTGACATTTTAACCGTCTTCTCTATTTGTTATCAGCATCAGTTCCACAACCGGGGAAACAGACCAAAGGCCAAAATGGATGAATGAATCCAGATAACATAAAAATGTGATCTCCTGCAATAGGTCACATGAGCTTTGTCTTAAGTTTCCCTAAAATCAATTCAGATTTAAGTGTGAAGTTTTTATGTTTCAGTTCCACAGACCAATCTTGTTACAACGCGTCGGCTGAGGTTTAGGATGGAAAAGTGACATGCAAACCATCAGTGTACTATTTCAGTGGTTTCTCTGTAAATATCATATATGAAAGTGTGATTCTAAATAAATGCATTGCCAGCGGAAATAACTGTGTCCCTGAGTTTAAACCTGATGGAGTTTAACGTCATAATTCGGTGAAGTTTTTTTACTGAAAATGTATAAAACCAGTGGGAATTTATGATAATGAAAACAGATTAATCCAGAGATTGGAGCAGTCAGTGAAAACCATACTGTCCTGAGAAAGGGTTTGGACTTATGTATGTAGAGGCTTTACTATTAATATTAATAATAAACAGGTTTTGTAACAGACTGAATGACCCACATACACAAGTAAACCTGGTTGCTTTATTTGTTACAAAAAACAGAAGACAGACCTGGAGAAAAACCCTCCAGATATTTGATCATGAATTTCATGAAGTTGAAATGTGATATTCCAGCCCCCCTTTAAACCCCATTCTCAAGATTGGTAATTCTGTAAATCCACTTCCTCCTCTCCTACCCAATCGCCCCCCACCCCCCCATTATCCCCTCAGCTTCCTCCCTTCTTCTTCCTTTACTTGGAGCCGGTCGAGAGCAGAGCGATGAGTCCTGAGGAGGCACTGATGGACAGAATGTAGTTACTAAGAGAAAAGTGAGTTAAGGGAAAACAGGAATCAAGATGTATTTTATCACATTCGAGGCTGAAGTCCAATCAAAGTTCAAAAATATAAATTTGAAATAATACAATTCTTTAATTCAATGTTAATATTTTGCTAAAACGTGTCACACAAATTTCAAGTAGTTGTGTGACACGATTTAATTCTGGTAACCATGTGGTTCTCTAATGTTGGATCAGCTGAGGGACTTGATGACTGAAAGGATACACGGTGGGGTTGAAGTTCCTGAGCAAGAAGAAGGAGGCGACGATGACGAGCACCAGGAACAGAGTGTTGTTGTAGAAGATGGAGAAGGTGGTGGCCTCGTAGTCGGCGACCTCGTTCTTCTTCCACAGGATCCTGAGGAGAAGAGAAAAAACAACATGGCACTCGCTTTAGAACACGGGCAGAGAAAAACCTCATCACTGTTGAGACCATTTAAAGCCTTCATGGGTTGTATGAGCTGTAACACTCAATACATCTGATCCAGTTGGTTTGTAACAACTAACTTTTAGATATGTTTACAAAACTAAGAGGCGTCACCTCTCATCTTTTTCCTTGCGGGACATCTTGCGGTTGTCGGCCTCAGACAGCTTCCTGGTCACCTCCTTGGAAACAGCATCCTCGCGTTTCTGGGCAACTCTGCCGGACAAACAGAAAACAGTCAGAGCCAGTCAGAGGCCTTCACTCATAGTTTCTACACACATTGACGGATACGTTTAGAGATGCCAAGTTATCTCCGTAATAACAAGGTACTTTGGTCACAGACATCAGTATTTCATGGTTTGTCCCATGAAACGAATACTGTCCAGTGGACTTAACATCATCCAAAATCCTTTTCAGAAAGATATGACAAATGCAGGAATACAAATGTGGACCTGCTTCCGTAACAAAACAACGTAAATGCAATCATCACGCAGAGGGTCTGACTCAACTCACTTGTGCTTGAGGACAAACTTGACGTTCTTGTAGGCAAAGGCCACCAGGTAGGTGCTGACCAGAGTCATGACGCCGTACAGAACTGCAGACTGGACCAGATCCATGTGCCAGATCCTCCAGAAGAGCCCTGGAGAGATGCAGTCAATCACAGTTTTATGAGAACATACTTTACCATGAAGTCCAGCCAGTGACTGTGTGAGCAACATGTTAGATTCAACTTTCTCGAAGTGATCAAAAGATAATAACCTAATATCTGCTTTTTGTTTCGCTTTTCAAAATATAATTAATAACAAACATTACGGTTTTAACATATCCTCAACGTGCCTTTAGCAGCTGTTAGCATACAACGCTTTTCAGTGCACAGTTTAGTTACATTATGCTCTGTTATAATTGGGAACTACTGCACGATGTCATAATACACTGTAGTGAGTGGAATTATATTAGAAGTGGGTCAGTTTTCGCCTGTTTGCTCTGATCCAATGAATCAGTGCTAGCTAAGCTAAGTGGCTAACTGGGTACTCACAGATGGGGATGGCAGAGACGATGAGCGCGTTGCCGTAGAACAGAGCTGTGGACTTGGCGGAGAGGTTCCTGCTGAAGTCCTGGAGGAGCAGGTCCTCCTCCGACTGCTGCTTGTTGCTTCCTTTGGGTGCCATGTCTGCGGACTGAGTGACCGGCCTGACTGCTGCTCAGATCGGGAAACAAGGAGACTGACACGTCGGTGTACGAGGAGAAGAGGGACGCGTCAGCATAAACCCGGAAATACGACGCAGGCCTTTCTTCTTCGTTCCGACGATGAAATTGACGATTAGCGCCACTGCTGCCCTCTGCAGGATTATGGAGACACTGCACCTGCTAAAGCTAAACTGTTGTCTGCACTTTTTTTTTACAACTGTGTGTTTCATTTGCTCAGTTTGTGAGTCTGTGATGTTGTTACGTCACAATGTTAATCCTTGATTTCTGCAATTTACATATCAAAATCTATAAGCAAACTTTTTTCAAGCATGTATAAAGGAACATACAAAAACCATGTATGTTTAGTTAATATTTATGAAACTCTATACATTTTTCAGATTTTTGCAGGCACAGGCCCAGAGGCCAAATGGTTAAGTGAAGCCACTGTTTTATAGACAGATGACTGCACAGAGACACAAAATATGAACAATTAGACACTAAATGACCACAAAGACGACGCAATAAGCAATACCCTATAAACCTCCAACCACCCTGGAAAAGTGAAAGGAAAAGAAAATAAGGTTTACTGCACACTATTAAGAAGCTTATTACAATTTGCATACATCATTTTCAAATAGAGATACGAAACACCAAATAAGTGGTTTCTCTTTACTGCAGAATCCAATCGTCTTTATGAATCATGCTCACAGCCTCAACACATCCTGCCCTGAAGTCACATCACTGTATTTATATCAACATGTCGTCCTACAGTCTGAACTACTCTGACTAAATAAATACTCTACTGGTTGTACACATGTCAGAGTGTCATCCACTGCCTCTTCACTTCATCTTCACCTTCCTTTTTAGGAGATGATGTTTGATGAAACAAAAGTCTGAGAACCAGGTACGGTCATGTGCAGAAATCTGATCATCTAATGAATGACCACTAGAGGTCAACGTCTACATGTCGGTGCATGTATTCAGCTGGTGCACGCTTCCTCTGGGACTGGCAGTGGATCTGCAGATCTGATCTCACCAGGATTACACACTATCAAGGAGGGTGAGGTCATGGCCTCATACAATTCATAATCCTCATATTGCAAGGGACAGGAAAACATTGATAAGGTGTTTCAGTGATTTTTCAAAAGAATAATTTCAGTTTGTAGAGATGTAGGTGGATCAGTCAGTATTTGAGTTCGATCCTTTGAAAATGAGCTTCCAGATCTGCTGTGTAGGTTTTGAGTGACGTCTTGGAGATGATAAAAATATGCAGAGACCAATAAATAAAACCTCACTTCTCACGAACAGGTAAGTAAATATGATTTCTTTCTAACCTACAGGCCGGTTTTAAGATCCTGCATAAAATTCACAAGCACTTTTCATCTGACAAACATGCCACAGTGCATGAGAGTATGGCCATGCAGCTACAGATGCACAGCCTGGTGGTCGAGGATGGACCCCTGCTAAACTGCCCTCTCCTCCTCATCTCCTCACTCGACTCAGGTCAGCCACTGGAGTCCTTAAAACCCAGACAGACACTTGACCTGCTGCTGCTGCCACAGTACTTAACTTCCCGCTGAGCTCTTCTCTTTCTTGGGCACCAGCCACACTAATACATTTAAGTTTCTCTCTCTCTCTCTCTGTGTGTGTTTGCAGGAGCGAGCAGCATGTGCGTGTTACTGAGTGACAGCACGGCTTTGAGTGCGCATGAGTGGGTGTGTGTGTTCGAAAGCAATGCAGAGCGGCAGGTTTGCGTGATGTCCCTGTTTTTAAATGGGGATAGAGCTTAGGGATTAACTGTGCACTTCAGGGGTGCAGGAAGGAGGCGAGGAAGAGGAGGAGGAGGGTGGAGGAGGTGATGCCAAAAGGCCTGTCAGTGCCAACACAATGCCACACAAGGCTGGTGATATGGCTCACTCCCACTCTCTCTCTCCGGCCCTCATGTGTAATCCGTATGTTTTTGCCAGATTGCTTTGGTGACACCACAGACATAACCACAGGGGAAGAGCTGCACACTGACCAGCCTCAGGCAACCGGGCATACACACACACACACACACACACACACACACACACACACACACACACACACACACACACACACACACACACACACACACACACACACACTGGACTGCTGATAGCGAGTTTGCCTGGCAGTGCTGGTATGTTTTAACTCTGTATGACTTAGGACCTTAGGAATATTTGTGACAGACCGCCTATCATCGTGACAAATTCTTTGTGAGGTGTTGTTACTTACTTGCCCAAGTGTCTTTTTGTGTATGTGTGTGTGTGTGTGTGTGTGTGTGTGTGTGTGTACTCTTTTTTGTTTCCTCTTTAGGACTTCCAGTTTAAACACTGACCTTGTCAGGACCAGTAGACCTGTCATTTCTGAGCTCCTGGTGAAGTGATAAGATTTGTGGTTGGGTTAAGGTCGGGGTTAGGTATGAATTGGTCATGGTTAAGGTCAGGGAAAAGGTTTTAGTTTGGCCGTCAACAATAAATGGAAGTCAATGGAAGGTCCTAATATGTGTGTACTTGTAAGCATAGACTCTAAATAGTGAGGACATTTAGGCAGGCCCCTCGCTTTTAACCCTAACCCTAAACTTTTTTTTAGGGTTAGAATGAGGTATAGGCTAAGGTTAGGGCTTAGGTAATGCATAATGCCAATTAGTTGCTTTACTAAGATAGATGTACTAACACGTGTATGTGTGGTCACTTATCTTCCTCATGCAGAGGAAAATAATGGAAGATGAACAAAAATCTGACGAGGAACGTGTGACCTTCATTAAAACCAGTATGTGTTCACATCCTTTGGCTTTTAAATAGGTCACAGCTCCAAGTAATTTTCCACAGTGTTGGATAATATGGAAATCCCCCGCCTCTGAAAAAGTAATTTACAAATGGTAGTGTGACTGAGTAGCCATGTGGTCACACAACATCCTCTGTCCTCTGATGATTAAAAGAGGAAGAACATTTATTAAAGTTTTATCACTGACATGTGGTATATGGACTTAGGTTGGAGGGAACAGGGAGGGAGTTTATGGGTTTTTTCCTTTGCCGCAAAATCTTTGGTTTCTCAATCTGATCTACTGCACAGTTTGTTTTCTTCTCTGCTAACTTCAACTGAAAAGGAGCTGATGTTGGAGACGTCATTACATGTGAATTTCTCAGTGTCTTCTTAAATACTGTTTATCCAATAAAATATGTGACCTTTGAGTCTTGCCAAGACATTTTTATTGCAGTTAAAACTCAGCAGATTTGATTCACTGCCCTTTGCAGATAAGTGTTAAACAGAAATAACAAAAGTTCATGCACAATCCAAGCACTATTGCAATCTCTCGAAGTCCACAGTTAAACTTCAATTGGTCCTACCAGTAATTCAATTTGCTGTATTCATATTTGTATTGAAATGTAAGTCAATGTATATATTTATAGAAGTCATAAACCCTGTCACTTCCATGTTAGTGGATTGTACATGTGCCAAACTAATAAGTCAAAGAAGGCCCACATGTTAAATACATTTTTTTCAAAGTTGCTTTCGGCCATTTTAGGTTGTTCTTATCACAATGTCTAAGTGCTTATGTTTGCCTGTAAATTAGATTCTATCTTGTTATTTGACACGAAAAAGTTGGGCTGAAACTTCATGATTGACAGCTAATACTGACTCACAATTGGTCGAGCCCATGTGTCAAGCGGGACATCCATACCTTAACCTTCCGATGGCTAATGTACAAACTCTGGCTCCAAATATGCAAGATGACAGCATTTCGTAACCAGGATGTTTTGGCTTTATTTCTGTTTAGTGGTAGAAAGTTGAAGTTCTATTGTTTGCTAATGTGTCACCTGAAAACCCAGCAGCTACATCATGGATGTATTTCAGTGATTATATTACATATATGCATATGTAAAGCAAATAGTAGACTACAACTTCACAGATGGGTGAAGAAATGGCATAAAAGTACATTGCTTCCTATCATTGGTTTCTCTCACGGACACGTCTCAGGCCTCGGACAGTAATATGACGAATCAAACAGGACAACAATGTCCTTGTGTCAGGCTGAGGCATGAATGGCGACAGGAGAGGCTGTAAAATGAACGGATTAGAGGAGGAGAGGGGAGACTGACAGAAGCACCTGTGTGACAGCACTGCGGGCGCCGCGCAACTGTTTCAGGGTCTGGTGACATCCCCCTCTGTCATATCTAGCTTCCATTACAGAGGGGATTGTGTTCGACCTCACACTCACGCACCCGGCCCCTCTGCCTCGGCCCTTGATGTCTAACTGCCTCCAACAGACATTTGCTGGAATGGTTGCGTGCGCTTCTCCGCTCCTATCTCCTTCGTGTCCTTTGATTTATGTTCCCCCTTCGGCTCAAAGGCACGGAGGAGAACGTGATATGGTAGAGGTGGAGGGTGGAGGTGAGCGGTGGGGATCGCTCAGAGAGATGAAGGGAAGAGAACCAGTGAAATGTTTGTCTTTTCAAAGGATGCCAGACATGTGTTTACACTTTCTGCCCACTTTCACCATAAATAGTTTCCTCACCCTCGGGGGTGTGTGCTTGCAAGTGAACCTTCATGCGAGCATATGACTGTGTGTGTGTGTGTGTGTGTGTGTGTAAGATCGGTAGACCCAAGAGACCAAAACTAACTTTGATCTATTTTCCTCATTCCCTTCTCTCATCATGTGGCTAGGTGCTATAGGTGCTAAAGCAGTAAAACTTGTGCAAGCCACCACCTAGTGCTACCTATCAAGGTCTAGCCTAATTCCTAGACAATGAAACCCTACTGGAAATTAGAAGTAGATTGATTTAGACTTATCAAAAAGAGAAACCGGGATTCATCTTCTTCTGTTTGTATCTTCTGCAGTGATGATTGGCTGATGTGCAGGCCATACTGAGGGTGCGGAGGTGCAGCTGCGGTCAGATAGACATTATTTATCGGGTCGGCCAGACCCTGGCTCGCAGATTCATAACTCTCCTGATTGCGATGACACGCTCAGCTTCCCCTGGCAGAGTTATGGTGACCCCTCAGGCAGAGCGCAGTCCCAAAACAAATGCTCACGTGGTTCCGCTCCTTCACTCCAATAAACAGCAGGTTTCACCGTGTGCTCTCACAGCAGCAAACAGATAAGATTGTATTACCCTGTCTTAATGTGTGGTTACAGACAAAATGTGCCCCACGGCCGGGTCACCTGCTGCAGAGTGAATTACGCGTGAATTTAAATCCTTCAACACATCTAATAATTACTCCCTGCACGGGAGATTGTGTGTGTGTGTGCGTGTGCTTGTGCGTGTGCGTGTGCGTGTGCGTGTGTGTGTGTGTGTGTGTGTGTGTGTGTCTTTCGGGGTGTTTAGTCAATGTGCAGAGACATGAAGGCGAACCTGCTGCCAACTTGGCTCGTCTCAGAAGCGGAGAGACAGCAGAAGATGTTGACATTTTGGCAGTGGGGGGAAGCTGCTGTTCCTTCTGCATCTCAAAGGTCACGGCAGTGGGATCAGGAGCGCAGCGTGTGCGCGTTCCTGTGTGTGTCTGCGTGTCTCCGTGCCTGCCAAAAGCAGTGTGTGCAATGTGTGGGTCTTTCTCATCAATGCTGTGTGAAAAGAGCAGAGGAGAGCTATAAACAAAGATGCTGGGAGTGTTGGGCACAGCGCAAACAGAATAGAAGGAATCCCCACCACCACCTCTCACCCTCACAAACACTCATTTGTACATTTGTACACACACATTCTTACTTTGAGGATGTTTAGAGGAACTCTGTAGGCTCAGTAAACATTAGACATGTTTGATTAGACAGCCCAAAAAGAAAACAGTTTGGAAAATTCTCTCTTATTGACTGATTTATATTTACCAGAAAGATATCGGTTCTATGTGTGTGTGTTGTACAGACGTTGCTGACATGTTTAGCCCATGGTTTAGCCTAGCTTACCACAATGTGGGTAATTTAAGTTTTTTGTTGAACTTTTTTCATTTATAGAAGCAGCAAAAGGTTGTAAAAACTAAAAAAAAAGATGCTAAAATGCAATAAAGATCTTTGGTCACCTGCAGATTGATGATGATAATAATAATAATAATAATAATAATAATAATAATAATAATAATAATAATAATAACATAGTAATAACAACCCGATAAAAGCTAAACTGAAGTGAGCTGGTCTGGCTTGAACAGGATTTTCGTGAACAGCTTGCCCCGCCGATACTTCAGGCATTTAATAATTTTTTTCAAGCATATACTTACTTGTTGCTCTAAAATTAACTGCATCCGCGTCCCAACATGTGTCCTTTTTAGTGTTGTCTTTATACAACATGTTCCGAGGATCATACAACTCACTGTACTTCTCCACTTCAGTTATTAATTTAATGTCATCCATGTTGAAGAACTTCTCCGCTGTTTGCTCCGTTAAATGTCCGGTGTCGAGGGTAAATTACGTATTCTTCGCCTATGTGGATAATACGTAGTCGCCCCCCCCCCCCCCCCCCCCCCCCCTCTCTTTTTATCATTATGGGATGCATATTTGATCATTTATCTCATAAAAAATATGTCGTCAATATCGGTTTAAATCATTTTTCAGTGTGTTTCCTGTCGCAATACGCTCGCGTCAAGCGGAAAAAATAGACTCGACGCCGAAACAATTGCTTCACGGCGCTAGGCCGCCACGGCACAACGCTACGCTTCAACCGCCGGTGTGTTCAGCGCTGCGGTTCAACATGGGAGTGGATGGGAGCCAGAGGATTGGCGCTGCGCTTACGCCTCGCTTTGGCGTCGCTTCCGCGTCCGGTGTGAACCCGGACGCGGAACCCCTTGCTCCATTATCTCTTAGAAAATCCCTACGTCAGTGCGGCACAAGGGATAGGTTGAGCTGGGAAAGATCCGCCAGTTGAAGCCTTCATTTCTCGGGGATAAAAGTCTGCATTTGTCAGCCGCTTCTGAAGGAGCCTTTGAAATATGACACAATCGGTCTTGAAATGCAGCCTCTGACTTGTAACTCCTCCACTATAAAACAGTCGCTCCATTAGTGCAGTTTTAAACTTGTCACAAGGTTCTATTCTAAGTACTTTGATTAGTGATGAGATGCTCCACTCTGTCTCCATCTGACTAATGGCTGAAATAGATGAGGGGCAGGTCACTGTGGACAATGGCCAGAGAAACTCTCTTTGCAATTGAAACTTGAATTGGAGACGTGTGCTGGCCTTGACTAACAAACCCAGTTGTGAGGGCAACTGGTGGTGAGATATATCCGATGACGGGAAGGGTCACAGACCTCATAAGTGCAAACACGCTGTTAGGATGTGCGGGGAATGCTCCGTTTGGAAAGAAGTGTATTTCATCTGTCACCCCTAAGAAATTCTTTCATTTGTGCCAGAGGAGGTTGATGAGAGGATCTGGCTGTCGATCTGCTGCTGTGGAAGCAGCTGTTAGGAGCCGTGGCCAAAATATGTCGGAGGGGCTGACATGTAGGCGACCTCGCTCTGGTCAAACGAGCGCTCCTCGGCCCGGTGGTTACAGCGCCCTCGTAAACAGATCAAGTACTGAGCCTCATATTCACAATAAACGATGCAGATTCCTTCCTGGTCATTTATGCAGTGTCAGTGATACCACATGAGCAGTGAGAGCTTGGTTAATTGTGTCAGCATGTTTCATATATTGGTAAGAGACTAAGATACCCTGAGAGAGTCGGGTGTGAAGAGCCAAGAGTTTAGCCGGCCTTCATGCACTCGATATGAGAGCCCAGTTTGTGTTCTTGGCATCAAGTCAAGCTCTTTCAAGCCGGGTGTCAGATGTGCTGTGCATGATGTTCCTGGCCGAGACGTCCAGATGCCAGAAAGGTCTGGAGCGTGTCCAGTTTAGTGACATTACAGTTGCATCTTTGATGTCCACAGATGATAATGTTCCTTTGGTCTAGGGAGCTGTTAGATGGGCCCATTTAGGTGGAGAGAGGGGAGGTCTACCAAAAGGGCGATGGCGCTGAATGCGACTGTGGCACACATCCAAAGAATAAACATTTTGGTGAACTATGTGTTAACAGAGGAGTGGATGCTGTGGGATTGTTTGGCCGTGTGTGTGTGTGCTGCACAGCTGTGCGGTCGCATACATCCTGCACATGTGTATACACCAACACATGCTCCTCAGAACATCCCCAGTGTGTTTGTGTGATGTGTTTGGATGTGTATAACAAACCATATGGGGAGCAGCAGTGATCAAATGGTGCATTTGGGGGACATGTGTGAGATAACAGGAGTTTTCTCTTGGA
The DNA here is from genome assembly GCF_949316205.1 of Platichthys flesus. Lineage (NCBI taxonomy): Eukaryota > Metazoa > Chordata > Actinopteri > Pleuronectiformes > Pleuronectidae > Platichthys > Platichthys flesus. The sequence continues at coordinate 13,943,637 of NC_084948.1, forward strand.
AACACTTTATGGATACGCTGCGTGTCGGACCTTCTCCATTACTGTAAATCCCAGGAACACCGCTGAAGAGCTGCTGCAGCCCGTCTGTCTGGTTCTACTGGATATCACAGAAAGTACATTTTGCCAAAGGTGCACAGAAACATTTAGTCAATTTGGAAGTTGATTTGTTTTTATGATAGTTGGCAGGATTACTCAAAAATGATTGGACGGATTACCAGGAAACAGAGGAAGGATGCAGTATGGGTCCGGGTAGGGCACATTCGATTTTGGTCCCCATCTTTTGACATTTTCTTTGATTTCTCAGAGTATAGTTCATGGATCTTGATGAAAGCAATCCGGGCAATGATATTTATGAGCGCATCTTGTGAATTTAAATGAGGTTTCATAAGGGGACTGTTGGGCGTATAGGCGGAGGTATGTGTTCTCCGAGTGTCATTCCGGTGTAATCACTGGCGTCTATGTGTTTGTTTGTTAGCAGGGTTTATAAAGAGCTACTCGGCTGAATTCTATGAGATTTAGTGGAGGTGTAGAGCATGACCCAAAGAAGAACCCATTACATTTTGGGTAATAATACCATAACATAGGCCTTGACGGAGGTCTGCACTCTCTGGACTCTCGGTCTGTCTGTTATTTAGCAGGTTTTTCGCAAAAATACTCGTCAACTTACCACAAAACCTGGTGGAGGGATGTGGTATGTGTCAGGTAAGAACACATAACATTAAGGTGCCGAGCAGAATCAGGGGATGGAGCCAGGATTTGTTTCCCCTTTATTTAACATAGTGAGGTAGGCCTTAGCCTTGGAGGAGCTCCGAGCACTCGTCTAGTTCTTTGATGGCTTATCTCTACAAGTGACCTTTTTTATTTGAGTCCAAACTCCTTTAAATGCAACATTTACTACATCCCTGGCATTATACATCCTGTTCCTCTCTTTTAAACCTCTGGCCACACTACACAGCACACAGTTTGTGTTTGGCAGTGATGCAGGAAGTATACTGTGACATTTATATAGTACAAGATAGGGAAGGGTGTGGAGGCCTGTGTCTTATTTTGGCAACGAAAGTGCAAAAACAGATAATTTCAGCAACAATAGATGAGCAGCGCTGAGTCATGCTGATGAAGGTAGAAAGATGACAAATCATCTTCATGTCACACTCAAAGCAGCGTACACACAATTTCATGGTGTGGTCAACCATGTACAGTTTCTTCACAACAGAGTCTCTCTCACTAACGCTTTGTTCCTTGACCGATTAAACAACTTGAGTTTTTAAAATAAGCTTCCTATATATAAAATAAGCTTCCTTCTAATTGTCTCTGAATGAAACATTTTTTTTGAATAAACCCTGACCCCGGGTTTAGAGCACGGTTCAAATCACTGGCCGACATCTTATAATAAATTAAAATAAACAGTTAAATTAAAGCTGAAATGATACTGTACAAGGTTATTTGAGAACCTCTTTCAGTTGAAACTTGAATATACACAAATAGAAATTTGCTTAAAATACTTTTAGGGGTCAGCTAAAGAAGGATTTTGAAAGAGATATTTTAGATTTGGTTTTATAGAATAAAATAAGACAACACATTTTTTAAGCCTGTATTATATAGTATCATCTTAAACTGGTTATGAGTCACAGTCGGCGGTGCAGCTGTGCTATTGTAAAAAGATTATGTCACCGGTTGAATCATTTCCATTTTGAAATAATCACTAAATGGTTTCAAGCGTTTTGTTTGATTAATGAAAATAAACCATTCAGAACATAATGGATGAAAGCCCAAAACAAACATTTTCTTTTTCCCCTTTGTTGAGAAGATCCTCAATGCTGCTCAGTTGTGCATCTGACTGTTTGTCCGTCAGTCTGTCTGTACCTCTCTCAATACACTGAGCGAAATGTCCAGATGTTAAAAACGATCATGATAAATCTGTCATTATTATTTATTTTAGCTGTAACACTGGATTTTGCTCCTCGGTAAATGTCAAACTCTTTTTAAAAATCTGAGGTAGATCACTAATGTGTTGAACCTCCTCACTGTGCTTACACAATGCATGAGCAATACACATTATAATGAACCTTTGTTTTATTGCTATTTAGGAATACTATGCAATAAAATAATAACGGATATTGTTATACTGCTCAACTTTACTCTATCCTGGTCCCAGAAGGCACTGGGTTAGTGTGTTTGTGACTTTTGCGTGTCAAACACCACCTTTAGTGTGTGTCACTGTGGCATTGTGTGCCGAGGGAATGGATGGTATGGTAATGAAAAGCCTATTTGCATGATATTCTGCGTGTATGCATCTAAGACTGTGAATTTGGAAGTAGCCTACTCTGTTTGCTGGTGTTGCTGGGTGTACGTGCCACTTTGATCATATGTTCAAGGTGCGTGTGCAAATTACAGTGAATGTCCAATTCCCTGTGAGAGGATGACATATTTGCACGGGAGAGTGTTAAATTTGTGTGTGCGTGTCTGTGTGGCCAAGGTCTTCTGATAGGAGTGCTGAGCGTGTTTGCATGTGAGTGTGTCGAAGGAGGGGAATAAACGTGTTAGTCAATCGGATGCTAAATGAGGAGTGGACCAGGCGTGCAGGACGTGTGTGAGTCCTAGTGTGTGTGTGTGTGTGTTTACGTGTGTGAATCACCATCCTAATGAAATGTGAAAGCCCTCCAAGTCACCTCTGCCCTCCCCCCACAGTAGTGACTCCTGCCTGCCCCTCTGTCCCTCCATTACCACACACACACACACACACACACACACACACACACACACACACACACAGGTCTTTCTTATTCCCCCTTCCACACACACACACACACACACTGACATGCATGCACAGCTCGTGTTCACATGGAAGCGTTAGCGTGGAAAGAGGTGGGTCACGGCTCTTCTATGTCTTTTCTGTCCTGCAAGGCAAGGCTCTCCCTGCCTGCTGATACAGCTGGCAGTCCGGGAGCCTCCAGACATACACACACACACACACACACACACACAGTATACATGCATGCATGCAGACAGAGGCACGCTAGGCAATTGGTCATAAAGCCGCTGGCGTGAAGGATAGACGGGTCTGACACCAGGAAAGCAGACAGCCCTGCTGACATGCACTGGGGAGCATTAGCAGGATAACAATGGCGTGTTTCATCATGACTGCGTGTGTGTGTATGTGTGAGGATGGGTTCAGGCAATATTGTATGATAACAGCATGCTCCAGAATAAGCTTGTGTGAAAGTGTATTAAAAACACCCAAAGCACAATGTTGTTGTTTTCTGAAGAAAATGTGATTTTTTACATTTTTGACAGTTGAGCATCACTAAACCCCTCCCCGGACAGCAATCGTACAATCATGGCTTGGCAACCGTAACTAGACACGACAGCGCTGTCTAGTTTTAGATAATTCCACATGCTGAAGCAGAATGCATGGGGCTGCATTCTTGGCATATTCTGATTTTCCTTTTTTTAAACCCTGACCCAAACCACAATACAAGAGCAACAGTGTAAGAAGAGGCTGAAGCTGTATGGTTATTCGTCCTTGTGTCGGCCACAAACGTGAGCATGTCTGAGAAACTAGATGAACACGATAGTTTCATTGAAGGCCAATGAAACGGTTTCTTCAACATTATATTGTCGTGTTACAGGCAGTGTTAAAGAACGCCATGTTCGCACGTGGCATGTTCACTGTTTAATATTTCTACACTGTCCGGATAACAGAGGATCCTGGATGCTGCTACTGCGACAGTGAATAACAACGCTAGTGGTTCTCCACCCAAAGTCATGACCGGAGATATCTCTAATCAAACACCGGCGTTAGTTATTGTTTGAGAATACAAACAATACAGGAAAAATCTAACATCTTGCTTAAGTGCTCTAGTATGTAAGAAAAGTGTTGTACAAATATGTGTCACAGTCATAAAATGTATAAAAATAGGTTACAGTGAAATACCACAGTAAGGAAACAACATTCAGAAATCTATATATACAGTCAAAGTAGACCCTAACCCTAACCCAAATTAGTACTTTCAAAAAAGGCTTTGCCAGTAGAACAGTTATTTTTAATGGAAACCTTCATGTCGGAGTGTTAGGATTCCTAGTTATTTATTGATGTGAATACGTTGTGGTTTTTACCAGTTCTAAAAGACATTTAAAGATGAATGATGAAGGTAATAGCTGTAGGAGATGATGGTCAAAGCTATTAGTTATTAAGTGAAACAGGGCAGTAAAAACAGAGTAATCCGTCCTTCGTACTTGTTGTGAAATCCTCATAAATCGATCAGGATGTCTTTCCTGGCACCCTCTTGAGTCCTCCTCCAGGACCTTCCTGGAAATTCTGTGGATGACAGTCGCGCTGGTGGTGAACTCAGAGGGGGTGAGGGCCGACTCATCAAATGTAGCGAGCGTACGTGTGCCTCCCGCTCCAGAGAACGGTTGTGGGAGGGTGGGGTGAGATAAACCCTCTGGTTCCAGCTAAAAAAACACATGGTGGCTTTATCTCCAACACGTAGGCAGCACAGACACTGCTGTGTGCTCACACACACATACACACATACACACACACATCCAGCACATTTGCAGCTGTGTTCCAGATGGGTCAGCAGTCCTCGAGTGAATCATACAATCTCTATGACTTAACCGTTGCACAGAGCCGGTAGCAAGCAGCACATTTTCCATATTACCACCTCCTCCCTACTGCTGCATTTGACTCCCCTCCTGAACGTTTTCTCCCCTCTCTCTTCTCAACTGTTTTAATTTCTCTGTCCGCCTCACTATTTAGCCATCTCTGGTTTCTGTTAGAGTATCCTATGAGGTTTACTCCACCTCGCTTTGTCTATGATTGGGTCTGTATTTCCAGCGTATGTTCGCCATCCTTTTCAATTTGACTCCCTTGCAGAGGAATATTTCACATTTTTGTTTCCTCGTGGATGGAAGGATGAGAAGATGGATTGTGGGTGGACAGCTTTCCAAAACCAAAAAACTCCACCAACACTTAAAAACACATAATTTAACATGTTATATCTTGTTTGTTTAAAGTCTAAGCAATGTTCCTATCCTATGCAATGTTTCACATTGTACATATTAATATCATTAACCTATTCATATGTCATTTTTTCCCCTTTGTCTTTCTTTAAAAAATAAATATATCTATACAGTGAATCTGTCGTGAAAATCGCTGAGTATAGGATGTTCTTAAGTGTCAAAAAACTGCAAATATATTTCTGAAAAATTATTTGTAGGACGATTTTTGTGAACGCTGCACATGGCTAATAGGACAAAGTAAAATAGGGAATCTTTAATTCAAATGTTTTAAGGGTTTGACACAAGGAAAGAGAGTGAGTGGGAGGTGTTGTACAGTGGCACTGAGTATTATTCTAACTGTAAAAAACAATCCATCTGGTACAGATGAGTTCTGTCTTAAATTTTTGGGAAGTCTGAACAGCCTCATACCCACATGTTTAGAATACAGAATGCAGAGCTGTTTGTGTGTGTGTGTGTGTGTGTGTGTGTGTGTGTGTGTGTCTGCGTGTGTGTGTGTTGACTCTTCCTTACCTGACTCACCCTTAATTTCTTTTCGATTGTCTTTTCCTTCTGTCCCTGTCATCCAGCAGTTGTATGGCAGCTCCAGACCAGTAGGTGGAGCTAAAGTCTTCATATTTTCTCCATCGAATTAGTATAGTGATATTATTAATTAATTGAGCGTGATTGCTGGTGACTCCCTGTAGAGAGACACTGTCTTGTTTTCTTCGGTTTTAAATGGAGGTCTCAGATCAGAACGCCCTCTACAGAGCGGGTGAGGATTCAGACTCTTATTGCTCAAGGACACTTCAGCAGGGAGTGTGTTTATCTATAGAAGGTCATGAACTGTGGATGGAGGACAACTTGTTGTTCATTACACCGCCCTGCTGCTTATACACTTCCTGGACTCTGTGTGATTAAAAAGCTGATTTGTCCTCTGCTTTTTTTTCCTGCTGTTTTTTTTCTCCTCCCTCTCTCACACCACTCTGCCCTTTTGCCAGGAAATGAGGTGATTGACTCCATTTCAAGCCCTGTCGCAACACAAAGGCAACCGCTGTGCACACGCTTCCTGTGGAGAACGTACAGGGGATAAAGTTCAGCATCGGTGTGAGTCAGATGTGCGACAACCCACACAAACACAAACAACACAGAGACGGACTGTGTCCCGAGCATCCACAGACCCTTTAAAAAAACAAAAAGGCACATGTACCCACGATAACAATACTTTCACCCGTAGGTCAATCTGTTAATGTGTATATCAAAGCTTGTGTGTGCGTGTGGCTGTTCGCTACGCTGCATGAACGGAGGTCGAGGGGAAGCAATAAATGAAATCACCGTCCTGGCAACAAGCTGTTTTCCTGTCAACATTGCTGTATCTGTGCAAGAGTGAGTGTGCGGGTGCAATCATTTGTGCCAAACTGTTTTTCCAGTCAGGAAACGCCGGAGTGTCATTCTTTCTATCATCCTCCACCAACGCTCCTTCAGTCAGTGATACAGCAGAAATCTTAATACCATTGCCAACAGCCCTCTTTCTCGTTGTTTTTCTCCTGTTTCTCTCCCCATCCGTCTGATGTCTTTGTGTACTTGTCATTTGGAATGATGGATGGTCAGCGAGGGAGGAGGAAAGGGAAACCTAATATGACAGGATAAGTAGAAGAAATGACTATCGCAGATCAACAGGAGTAGAGACAATAACACACACAGAGAGAAGTTGAAACAGAAAAATGTGGACAAATAACAAACATTGTGAGTTAAATCTTGTGATTTTGTGAGAATGTGATGCTGTGTACACAGGTCAACGGAGCAATAAATGACATTTTACTGCCATACAATACGCCAGTGATAAAACTGATACTTTAATATCCTTGTTAGGGCCAGGCTTCGGACACAGAGGCAGAGACATAGGCTGAGGCAGAAGTAAAGTTAAATATAATTTATTGGAAGTCCAATAACACAGGCGGGCAGGCAAGCAGGCAGGTAGGTAGACAGGCAGGGGCTGGAGTCGGGGCAGTACTCCAGCTGCTGGTCCTGGGCCGGAAGACAGAGAAAGTCAGACAGGGAATGAACAGGACCTTAAGGAAATCTTAAATCTTGGCTGCGACAACTGACTGTAACTTCGCTTATAGTCCGGCGCAGACTGAGAGCAGGAGTGGAGCTTATAAAGGCAGCTGGTCAATCAAGGCCCCAACTCCAGCATACCAGGCCCTCATCTGCAATCAGTGTCTTCACCTGCACAGAGAGAGAGAGAGAGAGAGAGAGAGAGAGAGAGAGAGAGAGAGAGAGAGAGAGAGAGAGAGAGAGAGAGAAAAGAGAGAAACTAGGTGGCAGATGAGGCAGAGGGCATAACAATCCTGGTTTCAAAATCAAAGTAAAGTTTTAAACCCCTCTACGTGACCCTGCAGTTGTATGAAAGTTCCAAATAGAACAACAGAACAATACATTGAGGATATTTGTATTTGTGTATCATGGTGGGACATCTGCCCTATACACTATAAATAACATGAATCTTGTCTGAGTTTTTTGTGTAAGAGAATATCCTGTGGAGAGTCCAAGTGTGACGTGATGCTGGTGCTTGGTGAGGAGTCTCACATATTTAAATGTGCATGTCTATCTGCTGGAGACCATGAATATGCGCTTTCATTTGATGATAGAGTGTTGATCCAGACAGATGTGAGGTCAGTGGGTCAGCAAAATCATTAAGAACCCCTCTGTGGGGATCACATCTGTAAAATCATGGCAATCTGGCTGCTGGAGTTTTGGGCAGATGAAGGCATGGACAGATGGAGTAAACGATTGATACTGAAACCCTCTGGTTCACCACTGACAATATATACTCTTTATTTCTTAGGAAATGATCCCTGACAGTGGTGAGAGAGAAACACAAAGACGTAGATACCACTCAACTTTACAATGAGCACTGTACACCCCCACGTCCCACCCACTCCCATCCATAGTCCCAACATCCCAAATTGATAAAAAACATAACTGGAAAAAAAACAAGCAGGGAGACGGAAAAGGAAGAGAGGGAGATAAAAAGAAAAAAAGGAAAAGATATATAATTAGTTACTGAGGTATATTAGGTTTGGCTAGGGAGTGTCCTAAAGTAAAGAGTAGGCTATTTTGTTTTGCTTTTTATTCCCGTCCAGTAACCTTTGGCTGTTTGGAAGTTGTATTCATCAACAGCAATCAGCCTGATCATGTGTGATTTCCCCTCTCCGAACTGGATTAGATACAATAAGAATATAACTTACTCCATATGATGGATATGGATGTGTCCACACAGTGATTGCATTATCGTGTAGTACAATTACACAACTGAACAGATGTACAACATCCTGTCCAATGGCAACATTCATACCATTTTTAGAGATGCAAGCAAAGCAAACAGTTGCCACTTCCTGAACAGAAAGATCCTCCACGTCCTCTTTTCTCTCCGTTTGCTTCGACCTCAAGTTTCTGTAGCTAAAACCTGCACGCCAGGGTTGCCAGGTCACCATGGGAACGACAGCAACACTCGGTCGAGGTGATACCCCGGTCAAGTGGCATAATAGTGTCAGTGTCAATGTCCACTTACTTGTTTATTGGCAACGATATTTTACACTTTCAGTTACTCGCTCAGTTACATTTTCCAAACTAGAAGGCCACTCATTGGAGTAGCCTTACGAAACCACATTTTAATTCAATTAATCCACAGTTTTATCAGTATCACTACCAAATCTCAACAATCAAAGACATCAGTCCCCTAAACATGTGATTTTGGATTTTTATGAAGATCCATGAATTGTAAAAAATCAATAAATAGGTTGAAAAATACCCTATACTGCATCTCACAATTTTGAAGAGTATAAAACAATAATCCTTGATCAGCCCCCTGATCTTGATCCGATTCCAAATTCATTGCATTCATTCTCGACTCATACCCCACCCAACAATATTTCATGGAAATTGGTTGTGAAGTTCTTTTGTAATCCGGCCAACAAACAAACAAACACAGACAAGCATAACCTCCTCCTTGAGTTTAATGATCAAATTCTCAACAGCAGACATCATCTCAGGTTTATATTGTTTCTTTAACCTGAGCAGGATAATGTGGGAGACAGACGCCTGGAAAATATGATAAAATGAAATCAAGAGAGACGAGGCCAATTTTTTTATAGTTACGTCGATGGGAGAAGGTATAAAAAATAGTGTAGAATATGATTAATTAATTTAAAAAACAATAAAACATTCCTAACAACAGTAACAACAACAGTGTTTTATTAAAGTAGTCTATAGATAACTTTAAATATAATAACCAAGCTCAAGACCGATGCAAGCATGAAGAATGAAAACCAAAAATTCTCTCTGCCTTCATACTGTCCCAGCCAACACACACAAACACACACAGGTCACATGCGCACATTGGGCCATGTAAACACTGCCAGTAAAGCTACACTAGGACATTCAGCCGTCTGCTCCTAAACTGATTAGAATAAGAGAGGGAGAGATTCCTGAGGCCTGCGAGAACGAAACTGAGTCTGACAGAGAAAGGAAAATAGCAGATCCCAGCGCTCTGACTGAGGGAGGGTGACATGACGGGTCAGAGAGAAACTAGGGACATCAGCTGGAGGGAAAAGGAGAGTCATACACTTAAAGTACACATTAACTTTTATACAAGGATAAAAAGATCTAAACAAAACAGGACTTTGGATGTTAAATACAAAGAGCTACACATAGAGACACTGACCAGTTAAAAAAAAACGTATTGGCAGCAGGGTTATACAAAATACAGAGGTTAGAGGGGTCCTTCTCTACCGAGTGAGGTGGGAGATTTAGAGTGAGGTATCTGTGGCATCCAACCCCTGCAGACCTGCTGGGCTAGTTTCTGGGTCATTAAAATTCCTCCTCTCCTCTCCTCTCCTCCTCTCTCCTCTCCGGAGCCACAGTTTCTGCCCCATGGACGTGTTGGCTCATGTCCACCTGCTCGGCCTCCCCTCGTCACCTCCGCCGTTGCCCTCTTTCTTCCCCCCCCACCCTGTTATCGCCCGGCTGCAGAGCACACAGCTCCCTCTGTGAGTGAGGAAGAGACATTTCTCGGGAACTTTTCTTCTCTCTCTGCGTTGCCCTTGTGTTTTGCTTCTGTGTCCCCCCCTTTTCCAACTTTTCCGGATCCAGATATGATTAAATCCTCTGTGACGGCGCAGCTCTAGACAGTCATCCCTCATATTTGTGAATACTCCCTTGCAACTTTGTGCGTGTGTGTGTGTTCTCCTTCTTCAACTCACCTTCCTCTGGCTGGCGTATGCTCGCTCTCTCCAGTGAGGCGTGTAAGGCGGTATTCTCAGGGGAGTGTCACTTCTGCTCAAATCTGAGATGATGAAGCGAACAAAGTAGATGTCAAACCTGCCCAGACTCCTTAGCGCTTGTTTTAAGTAGCCTCTGCCAACAACAACAACCACAACAAAAACAGGCCTGACCCGAGCAAAAATATGTGCGAGCAACCTGAGCTTGTGAGCATTTTAACAAGTGTCACCAACACAACAGAGCCAACAACAAATACAACTCAAAACAGCTAGGGCTCAACTACGAAAGCCGTGACTGTACATGTTGAAATTAATTTGTCGAATATCTTGGCTTCACTCGACTGCAGATTTTCTGTTCGGCTAACGCAACTACTTAGCTATTCATTCACGTCAATACAGTAGCTAGGTCCGTACAACCAACAATGGATTGAGAAGCATGAATCATCAATACTGCAAGCAGAAATACATCATTGGCATTGCAGCTCTAGCTACCTCTGCTCCTCTGCCCTTTAAACTTGAGATGATCCTATATATTTTTAGTTCTAACTACGTGTAAAATGTTTCAAGCATTAGCAAGAGAAACCCATAAGCTGTGTCCCAGTTCAGAGACCACCTCCTTGGAGCCAAGATAGCATGCAGATGTGGGCCACCTGAGGCAATGATGCAGCACTTCTGGCCCACTTGCAAAATAGCAAATGTGACCCAAATATCCTAAAACAAATGTGGGCCTCTTTATGGGAAACATGCGGTGCTCTGGGTAATGTATAATAATCTGGATGTGAACCTACAGTGGCCCATGTGGTGAATGGGGAATATGGCTCAAAAAGCAAAAAACTAATTCGGGCGACCTTTGGCACCTATGGTTGACATGAGGTATTGCTCTGGCTTTCGTTCCATGCGTTATGTGGGCCAGAAGACTGGCAGTGTGATAATGTGGGCCTAATCTGGGTCAAAACATATTTGCTCTGTGTGAAGGCCAATCTGAAAAATATGACTGACTGGTCTACGGACGATTTCCATGAGTCGTGTCACCAGCTCGTCCCATCCTTGAATATGTGGGCTTCCGGACATCAGGATGACACACGAACTGTAAGGAGGCCTGTTGTGTGTTTTTTCTGTTATTTTATTACATTTGAAAAATGTAACACCAGTACTTTAATTGTGTTGGATTTGGCTGCAACATTGTTTACCCCTGAAAGTGTTTGTGGACTGAAACAATTCAAACACCTCTCCATCGGTGTAGTAATGTGTAGATAATTAGCGGATTTTCATTTTTCAGGGTGAACCATCCTTTAACATAAAGATGGGCAGCATATTTCCACTATCTCCCAGTATCCAGAAATGATCCACTAACATCGGGATGGCCGGATATATCACCTCTACCGCTATCAGCCACCAGGGGAGAATAGAGACGCCTTGGGTTCACCCTTTGAGCAGCCGTCATGTCGTCCATCTTTATTTACAGTATAAGGATAAAATAAACAGATAGTCTGGGGGTCATTGCTAAAAACATTTTTCAAATATCCTTTCAAGAAGAACTATGTAAAGAATAAGTCGATTTAATCCAAGTTTATATTCTAAAACAGCGCTTCTAAAGGAGAGGTGGTGAGTCAAAAGTTATGATTTATAGAGATCACATTGCAACTCGCCCGGTTGAAATATACTGTAGTTTCCCTTTAAACCCTAAAAGCTGAGACAGAAAGGAAGGGAATTTAATTTCCGCCATGTGTGACTAAAGAAACTGGCACCATGTGTTTGTTTGTTTGTTTGTTTGTTACATAATCTGTGGTGCCAAGCATTACCCTGAAACACATTTAAGCAATCCAAAGCCGTGTTATTTTCTCTAAGGGGGAAGTTTAAGGATCGATTTAAATCGTTGTGCAATGTCTTCTGTGGCACCGAGGGAGCTTTATCAAATCCCTGTCCTTATAGCTGCTTTCAGACATGCACTGAACTCTGCAGTTCCTCCGTATTTTCTCCGGAGGAGGTGTATGTGTGAAGTAAAATGTTCCAGTGAAGCGCTCTGCAGTGTCTGCAGTGTTTCTCTGCCTGGCCCCTTATTATAATGTCCATAGAAATTCAGGAGAAGTCAATGTGTGAACACTGCAGGGGACCCCTGCTGGATTCACCGCAAGCAAGTGTGTGTGTGTGTGTGTGTGTGTGTGGGGGGGGGGGGGGGTTGATTACACTTTCAACAGGCCACAGACGCAAAACATAAGAAAACAAATATCTTCCGGCGAAAGACTCGTAGACGACACAGACGAAGCTGTTAAGTTTGTTTTTGGTACTAAGAGCTGAAGACGGTGTCTGTGTGTTGTCAACGAAACAATGGGATCTAGGCAGTGGAGTTAATACGTCACTTCCTGCCTCTGCCTGCTGGACCCGGCAGCTAAACCTCTCGGCTTAATAATGTTAGGATTTGATGCTGTTGAGAACTGCGTTGTGCAGACAACCTCCCCCCTGAGTTGTGCATGTGTGAAAGGCAAACTGTGTAGCCAATTCTCCGGAATTTACCCGCAGGTCATGTCTGAAAACGGCTTATGAGTTCACAAGGGTTATCTGGTCTTGAAGAAAATGGATAACCAAAAATCTGTGAGACAAACTGGTTCCATGGAGGTGGAACCATCCACTCTTTTCTCCAGGTAGAGAGGGTTTTATGAAAAGTATTCCAATTTGCATCATGGGAAATGTAGTCTGTAGTTAGGTACTTTTGTCTTATGTTTGACTCATCAGTAGCAAATATTACTTGTGGCAATCTCCAAAAACAGCATCAACCACTTAAAACTGTGGACTGCTCGGAAGAAACCTAGATGACTGGCAGGCTTTAGAGAAATAACTCAAGACCTGCTGACCTACAGCACTGCACAGCACATGAGAACGCGCACTGACACACGCACACACGCAGACACAAACACACTCACACACACACACACACACACACATTCGCACTCTGTCTGGGGCTAATCTCCTATACCGCCTCCCCCAAAGAGCTAGAGCCTGCCTTTGATCAACATACATTGTCAAGGCACACTGGGTGACCTGTGGGTGTGTGTGTGTGTGGGGGGGAGGGGGGGGGGCAGACCACTGGGGGGGTAGGGAGGGCCTATCCTCAAGTGCCGCATATGGTTGCACTACTTCCTGCCCTCTAAGCCGTGACCCGGGAACCACGGCCAAATAGCCTTTTGTGAAGCTGACCATCAACCTCTCCTCTGACCCTCCCAGTCTCCCTTCCCTCTTTCTTTCTTCTCAATCTCCCCCCGCCCCCCCTTCTCCTTGAACCTCGAACATACACTAATGCCGAACTCTTGGAATTGATCATCAAAAGAGACCACCAAAGCACACACACACAAACACACACATTCCTGTTATGTTGCCATAGCAGCATATAACCTTGATAGGCTAACCTGCTTTGAGCCTGTGTGTGAGTAGGTCATTCTAACCTTTAGGGGTCGGTTCAGACAAATTGGATATGACACTGAAACGTTTCCTTCTAAAGGTTAATGTATGGTCAGACGCCTAAAAAATTCTTTAAAAAAAGGTATCATGCTTTATCACTGACTTGTTGGTTAAAAAAAAGACGAATAAACTCGAAAGGTACTCAGTCGAGCGCATACCTCAGCCAGGGCTCCGAGGCTCCCTTTTGGAGCTACACCAAATTGCACACACTCATAAGCGGCTTTCCGACTTGCTCCGGAGTGCAGACATTTCCCTGAAATCTTCTGGAGGGGCTGAATGTGAAATGCAAATGTCGAAGTCTGTTGCCTTTTCATGAAACTTCCCCTGCCAGTCTCCTGGTAAAATGTACGGAATATGTCAGGAAGATTCCCTGCGAGTGACTGGAGTTCTACACAATTAACACAAAACTGAAAATAAGAAGAATTGTAGGATGAAAAAAGGCGTTATGCACGTAGAATACACAAGGGCCTTTTGGTGATAAGGGCCGATGTCTTTTTCGAAGTGCTGTAAACAAAAAGCATCATGTCCTGCATGCTCTGCAGGCCTCACCCCTCACCTAAATGTGTAAGACATTTTTCTGTTGTTGTCGCACATCTGACCCGCATGTTCTCCTGCTGAGTTGTTTTCGGACATTTTCCAGAATTCATGTCTGAGAACCGCTCCAGAGATCTGTCCTATAGATATGGCTGATTCTTTACATTAAGATTCAGAAAAATTCCCAATCCAAAAGAATCCCTTTCTTGGCCCATGTCCCATCCTTCCAAGTCTTACGGATGTTTCTTACAAACACACCAAAAGACAGGGGTGAAAACACAACCTCCTTTTTGGGACTTAATGTTCAACACAGAGACAAATCAGTTGTGTTACAACTACACTGGTGACAAGGTAGTAGGCTATCAGTCTGGTTCAACCTGACATATTTACAGCTCTGCTAGAGTAACATAAATTAACATACCTTCAAACGTAGGCTACATTAATGCAGCTCACACGCACGTGACACTCTTTGCTCTACCCTATAAATGTTAATACCAAAAGTACCGAAAATCAATACCTGTAAAAGGCTGCAATGATCTCACCACCCTCCACTCCACCCCAGTATAAGACCCACATCCCGACAGCAGATGAAGCACTGGTACACATGATAGTGCATGTGACTCAGCTGTAAAAGTGCCTAAGGCCACATAACTCATTGTGTGAGGTAGTTAAAATGTGCATGCATTCAGACACACTCAAACATGGGTGGACAACACGTGCAGGAAAGTTTGAGTACAAATATGCACATACACACACACACACTCACTAAAAATAGTTGGCATATTAGGATTGCACTCCGTCCGCACAAAGCAGCGTGCTTGTCATATCTCTGCTAATTACTTCAGGTTAAGTCCTGTTGTCAGTGAAGGTGAGAGCGCCTGAGAGACAAATTTACAGGTCGCCTGACTGGTTAGATCACAAAGGGAATGATGTCTCTGTGGTTTGTATTTCAGAGCTGCAGGATAACAAGAGTGTGCCTGTCTGTGTGCAAGAAAAGTTGAGACGTCGTGCGGAGAGATCCCGAGCCGCTCTGCAGGAAGGTTCAATAGATGTGAGGAATTCCTGGTGCCATTTATATTCCAGCAGGGACGGCAGCTTTGATATATTATTCCCGCCTGCATTTTGTGCCATTAACATCCCATTGAACTGTTTGAGATACCTGGTTACATCATCTCTTAAATCGTTCACCTTTTTTTTTTTTACTATTAGTCTCCCAAAAGTAGATTTTGGTGCATGCGAAACCCAACACATCTGAAACAGACCCTCTTGTTTAGTTTTCCTATGTGTAGCTGGAACACAGAACACAAAGAGAACTATTTTAGTCAGAGAATACCTCAAATAACTCTGGGTGTGTTCACGTAATAAACATTCACTGCAAAAACAAATTAAAAAAGAATATGTGAGAGGGAAAGACATTTAATGCACATCGGCTCTGTCTGGCTGCAGCTGGTGATGCTACCTGTGTCTTTTAAAAGCCTATTTGCCTTTTAAACTCATTCATTCAGACTGCTTGACAGCTTTTTGATTATTCCGATGCAGGTTTGTTTCATGCTGCATGCAACACAAAGCAGCTGTGGGATTTTCTTTGTACCGATGACCTAAAAACACATGGTTTAGATGGGAAACATCCAGGGTGAGCCAAGCAAATGCGTCATATTTTTTAATGTTCTGCTTAGGCCTGTGTTTTTATCTCCCTGCTACAATGGCTTTTTCATACTTCTTCTATCCTTGTGGATACCACAGGCAATGTTCCACGTCTTCTGCCTTTGGCTGGATTAAAACATTGGGATAATACAAACCATATAAATACCCCTTATTTAACTTTATTCACATCACCGACATGTTCCAAGCATTCATGAGGCTATTTCGTACAGCCCATTAACTCCTTGTTTTGCATGATGCATCATGTGTTACGAGAAGGCAGTTATCGGTTAGTTAAGAGTTGCTTCTAAAAGCATTTCTCTGAGGTGGTATAAGACACACAGAACCAGTTTTGATTTGAATGCTCGCTACAAGCTGTGTTGCTGACTCACAAACAGAGGCACCTGCTATGGGCGTTGGAGGTAACACATATCCGGACCTTTAGTCATATAAAGCAAACAGTGCCAGGTCACTCACATGCTATCCGCCACATCACTGAAGCCTGATCAGTGGTGGAAGAGTTCATCAGATACTTGGGTTACTTATGCAAATGAACAGCTACTTTACGAGTCATTTCCCTCGAGTAAAAGTAAAGAACGAACTTTTTGCACTCATACAAAACCTACCCAAAACTGTATATTAGGTATCATGTAGTTATATAGATGTTTTACCTTCAACCTTTAACCCTAACACAACACACTCCAAACAGTAAAATCCAATTTACCCATTATGATTGCTGTGAGAAATAATGAGTAGCCTATAATGACGGCAATTATACACAGGGACTTTCTTCCACTGCCAGTCCGACGCTAATCACCTCAATAAAAGTATTTCTGGTTTCCATGCAGTGGAACAGTTTATGTGTAAAACAGGCGTGTCAAGGCTGAGGACCTGTCACCAGCGTCAACTGATCTGCCTCCAGTCATTGTGCTGTGTGCAGGCATGTGAACTGATAAGATTCAGAAGGGAGGGGGGCGCGGGGGGGGGGGGGGGTGAAACACAGCACCTTTACCCCGCCACTTACAAAGACCCGCCCAATCCCCTTTCATGTGCCGTCGCTTCATAGAATTAGTCCACTGTCTGTTTAATTGGGGACTGAGAGAGAGCGGACGGCCGCCGCGGGTTTCCAAACACACCTGGGCTCATGTTGCCGCCCTGAAAAGCATCCGCCCTGCTGCTCCGACCTTTGATCTACTTTTCAGGGAGGCAACACGGCAGAAGTTTATCCACTGGGACCGATGAGGTCTCAGTTTTTGGATGCTGTCCACTATACTCCCGAGTTTTTGAACACGTCAAACAGAGAAGTTTGGAAAGGCTGTTGACCCTGTTTTACCTCGAAAACTCAGGGGAGCGCATCAGACACAGTTTATACTTATATTAATATGAATGGGATTTTTAAAGCTCGAAAAGGATGGTTTCAAACTAAAACGGAAAACGGTAGTAGCCTCATTGACAGTTCTGCCTCATTGTTGCTCCTACTTCTCACCATTGTCGTTTGTAGTATTTTCTTTAACAGAGCTACAAACTTCAGAGTGGACAGTCTGCTTCCTGTTAACACCAGCATGCACATGACCAGTGCGTGTAAACGGTCATGTGGTATTTCTTTTCAGGTGTGTAATTAGCACAGAGGTTATTACTGATGCAGAGCTACAATGCTGGTGTTTAAAACACTGTTTAAAACCTAAGTCTTAGAATGACCTTGTTTTTGTGCGAGTTTCTGATTCCTGACATATAAATACTCTAATAATACTCTCAGTACAGGTGATCTCTATGGTATGCTATTTTTAATCTCACGAGTACAACACGTACGCCATATTCCTTTAGGTTACTATCAATCATAAGAGCAGCTGCTTCCCAGCTGTATTAAAGGATACTCGCAGAACTTGTTGTTTCATGCGCTGAGCTCCCTCACTGACTTTTGCGAGACAATAAGTGAGCAGGGGTTGGCAGGCAGGTATCTCTATTATTGGGGCGTCCTCCGAGACAAGTCACAACTCGAACAATGAGACTTCGTTATGGTTGTCAGCTGAGGAGGAATGCTCGAGATCGGCCGGTGTGAAACCAGGCCCTCGTATAGTACGTCAGCTCCCCAGTGTCTTCAGCTGCAAGCATGTAATTTCCCAATTACTAACCCTCACTGGAAGCTGCTCTGACGAAATGTGTGTTTGTCTGCATGGCGTACGGTGGTACACATTTATGTTAATCTCTAACCTCTTGAGCCACAGCTAGTGGCCCGCACGCGGAAAAGTGAACCACTCATGAACAGCTCAGCCATCCATTGGTGGTTTGTGGTGTGAAGGGATTTGCATGTCAATAGCTGCGGTGCATAAGCACAAATGCCCTTTTGACCCTTTGTCATTTAAGTTCAGGGGTTAATGGTGGCAGATGTTACAAAACACACACGTGCTTAAACACAGCTGAGAGGGTTATTAATAGATAATCAATCTCATGAATTACATATTCAATTTAGTGTTTTCACTTTCCGGGAGGGGGGGGGGGGGGGGGGGGGGCGATTACTTTAATTTCCTGTTATTTCACTTTTTAAAAGAGTAGGAAAATGAACAAGGCCGAATGTTTCATCTATCTATTATCTCTCATCCTCACAGAGACGACTCAACAGTAAAACTAAATGAGTTAAATGCTTGGCTGAGTATTTAGATGTGGTTCCTTAAATTGACTTCTTACAGAATCCTGTTTCTAGTTCCTGTTGAAAGGGGACAGCAGGTTCCAACTCTCATAACGTGCTTGTTAAAGCCACACAGCTGAAGCCACATAGAACTGACATGGAAACTGATACAATGATAACACCAAGCTTCTCACATAAAAACCGCTGAACTCTTCTCAACTGCAAACAACGAAACTTGCACCGGAAGACACTTGCAGCACAACAGGTTCTTGAGAACGACTTGTGGTTAAACTGGGAGGAGAGGGAAGCTGACTCAGTAAACATTACACTCCCTGATGGAAATGTGATCAGTTGCACGGGACAGAGTCTGGCTTCTTGAATACATTATTAAGAAACCAGTGGATGTTGGATTAGTGTATGAAAAATGACTCACCTCCCTCTATATCTGCTTTTGCCGGAATTGTAATCGTGTCTCAGCAGGTTTCATGTTTAGTCTCCTGTGAAATTACACGGCGGTGTGTGACAAAACAACCAAATGTTCTTAGTGCAGTTTCAGCTTTTCGGGAACTGTCAATTTAAGAGCGATAATCATCTCCACAAGACATTCTTAAGAATATAGTTGGAATGACCAAATACTTGTATGCACCGATGATCCTGTTCACAAGACACATTAACTGCAACGTTTCTTGACACATTTTCCTTTGTGGAATGTATTTGCTCAAACAAATGACCTACTTTCAATCAGCCTTCATGCATTGTTACTGATTAAAGCCTCAACTGCACCTACCTGAGTTTAACAAGTCCAACTGCAACGTTATCATGCTGATCGACACTGTCTTTTAAGAAATACCTCATAAATGGTTTAGAATTTATAACTAATTACTTTATTACACCTGATTAATTATTAATTTAGCCATTGTTAATTATTTGTAGGTCATTTTAAGGCAGACTTTGGGTTGTCATGTTGAAAGAAACATTTAGTTTACATGTAGTGGTGTATACTCATTACTGTTGAGCCAGTTTTAACAGTACTTTTACTATGAGCAAGTCCAGATTACTGGGGTGTTCTTCATATACGTAAAGACCAACTCAGAAAAAAAGGTCTGGACGAAATTCTCTGAACATTTTCAGTTCATGCAAACAGCTTTACTTTACTTGTGTTTAGTCTGTTTGCATATAAACATGTTCTGATTGCACGTGTCCCTAACAGGAAGTGGGGGAAATATTTTGAAGATTGGGTACGGACAATTTCAAGGGATGGTTCACAGAAAGAAAGAAATTCACTTGTTTTATCTACTCACCGCTGTGCTGATGGAGGGGTGGGTGTGAAGTGTTTAAACAGTTTAAATGACTCCATTTTGAGTATCATTTGAATGTCGGGGCTTGCGGACACAGGAGCAGGTGTTTTTTTTCTACGTTTGAAGAAGTTGTCGACAGTTACTTCAATTGTATTAGATTTGACTGCTACTCTGTTTACCCCTGAAACTCCTTAGGTGTTTTGTGGACACTTCACCCACCCCTCCATCGGCATAGTGCTGAGTAGGTAATGAGTGAACTATCCCTTTATCCCTTAGGTACACAATGCAATGGGGGCCCAACTAAACAAAAACAAAAAACCTTGGGGCTCTAAACAGATGAATCCGCCCATGTTGGAAAAAAACGTTGATTATGCTAATGAACACTACTGAGCTACAACCATGGATCTGAGTGATTTACATGTTACATTTGTACTCGGAAGTATTTTTGTCAGATAACAATTCCATGTCTAATTTAATTTGGCAGTTGGGGAAGTGTGTTGTACTAGTCTCCACTTATTATTCCATCCGGGGCCCTGGATAGAGGGCCCCCTCGGGTCTCCACACCCCCATGCAGCTTCTTCCGCTCACCAGCAGACGCCTCCCTCCCTCTCCCCGCCTGCTTGCAGCGGAGCCCCGCCTGTGAGCAGGTTACGGGGCGGGGCCTGGCTGCGCGGAGCCGGGAGGCGGCAGCGTCTCTCTCCACAGCTGTGCTCCGCTCTTTGTCGGTCTGTGTCCTCTCAGCTCCTGCGCCTCTTTCCTCTCCGCCAGACGGA
The DNA here is from genome assembly GCF_949316205.1 of Platichthys flesus. Classification (NCBI taxonomy): domain Eukaryota; kingdom Metazoa; phylum Chordata; class Actinopteri; order Pleuronectiformes; family Pleuronectidae; genus Platichthys; species Platichthys flesus. The sequence goes on from NC_084948.1 coordinate 13,964,248, forward strand.
CACAAAGAGAGGGACGGGACGACATGAAGTCAAACAGGACACGAGCATGAGAGCGGCGGGGGCAGCGGCTGAACACGAGCAGCGCTAACCGGACTACGGTGGCGTCCAGACACGGATACTTACCTACCAGGCCTTTTTTTATCCCCAGACTGGACACGGAGCTCCGCCGATGTGCGCACTGGATTTTACCCACCAAAGAGTGTCGAGACCAGGGGGAGACCGGCGGACTTTATCGCGCAGGTAGGCTTTTCTTTTTGTCGTGTGTGTATCAGAAATACAGCCAGGGTATCCGTCGTATTCTTAGATCCGGTCGTGTGGTAAAAATTGACCCTGCCTGCCCACTGCAGTGCTTCTCTGACGGGTGTTCTTTATTTTTCAAAAGCTTGGGGGAAAGCTCCGGGTGCGTCGAACAAGCGCTTCCCCGGGACGGAAGCGCTGCTGTGGGGGAGGCGATGAAAGGGAGCTCCGGTTGGGGCGCCCCTCGTTTATCTTTTGTCGCTGCTCCGCCGCAATGCCTTGTGTGTTTGTGTGTGTGTGTGTGTGTGGACTGGAGCCTACGTGCAAACTTGCTCGGGCAGCGGTGTGTGAGCGGCACGTAGACGGCAGTGGCCTCGTATCGGACCCGTGATCAAAATATCTTGTCCCGAGAGAGAGGGGTTTTGTTACAGCGGTGATTTTATCGCGGCTGCTCCTGGGACGCAGCTGTAATTGCGGGCATGACGTTATAGACACCCGGGTAAGAAAAAAAGAAGCCGGAGGACGGTGTCCTGCTATGATCCGCGTTTTTTTCCCTTCTCATATGATTAATCTGAGGCTGGTGACTCCGGGCTCGAGTTCCCCACAGAGGGGTTAGGTAATATTTTTTTCCGCTTCACTTAGCGCCTGGTCCACAGGAGAGTCAGCGGAACAGACTGTTGCTGTAACACCCCAGTAGGAGCTTCTCATGTCGGAACACCGGGTTATATCTGCAGGGCGGTTATGGGATCACATTAGCGGTAGTGTATTTATTACAGAGGGCAACGCGGGTTTCGTTTCAGTCTGCACGGAGCGATGCTTGTTTCCAGGAAAGGAGAGACAGTTATTTATTAGCTCGTATTAATCATCGCTGTTTACAACAGGATGACTCCACTTTGGAAACTGAAGAATCGGAGGTGTTTACTCCCATGACTCCCTCTTTCTCTTTTATTTTTCTAACAGGACTGTCGGGGTGTAGGAGACGATCATGGATACAACTTTGCACATTCTCCAGAAAGCCGCAGACGCGGGCGTACCTACCGGCATCTCTCTGGATATGAGCCTCAACATGGACGAAGGGGAAGGCTTCACGGAGCGGCAGATCGTGGGGCTCCCGGACAAAATACCTCTGGTGAAACCTTATTTCAAGAAGAAGCAGAGGAAACTGGACTCCAAATGTCTCCACCGAGCCCTGGAGGACCCCATCCTTACCACGCTACTAAGCACCGACACGCTGGTGTCCGGGGATGGGGTGTTTGTTCCCCGGAACCAGCCGGGTCGGACGCCGGGCAACTTGTGCGCGGCGGCCGTGGTGAAGCAGGGCTGCATTGGCCAGGTGTGTCTCAAGACCCCGGGAGCTGCGGACGGTGCCGGGGCTGGGGTGGCGGGGCTGCTGGCTCGGGACGGGGATGTGGAAATAGCCGATACTACTGCGGAGCTGGAGGAGACGGAGCGACGAGGGGAGCGACCCAAGATCACCGACCCGACCCCCGACAGCCGCTGCTTTCAGCTGAAGCCTGCCCTCAGGGCAGCCGGGAACACAGTGACAATAACGCCCCCCGTCAGGGATATACCTCCTCTGGCTGCCCCCCAGGCCCCTCGCCAGGAGGGGCCCATCAAAAGCAATGACCTCTTAACCTCTGAGGCTAAAAACCTTCCAGTCAAAGACTGTGCTGGAGTTCAGGACCCCCTTCCCCTCCTCCTACAGCCCAACAAAGGAGTACTATTTCAGGATAAAAGTGAAGAGGCCTCCCTGGACCTGGTTTTCGAGCTGCTCACTCAGCTCCAGTATCACACGCACCAGTCAGACTCAGTGGACATCTGTGTGGATTTCCTACAAGGACAGTGTGTTTATGGCAACGACTGCGCCCACCACCACACTGTGCTGCCCTTCCACTGGCAGATCCACAGGAACAGTAGTCAGACGTGGCAGAGCATAGCGGATGACTCCCAGGAACAGCTGGAGAGACTCTACTGCAACCCTGACAATGAGCAAGTCAGGCTCAAGTTTCAGTAAGTATCCCACTGTAGCATTTACTGCAACCTGCTGGCTTTTACATATTCCTCTGTGTATATACCGTGTCCTCTATACAGGATCCCACTGTGAGGAGAAGCAACACCGAGCTTTTCTCTAATTTTATTTTGGATCTGTGTCTGTGGGTCGGGGGTCAATTCGCTTTCAGTTCAATCAGTTCAAAGCAGGAAGTGAAACTACAATTCATGCACTTGTGGAGGGGCATCAGCATTTCTGTTCATTGTGGGCAGAAACACTGAAATGATACTGAGAATAACTTCTCTAAAAGCTATACACTTTTGAATAACATTCAAGAATTATGAAAAAATCCTCATCCTGGATCGATAGAGTTGAAACAGACAGTTCACTGCAGCCCCACCGGTACATTTCCCTGTTGTAAGCGCTGCTGAAAAGGCTACTGTGCAGTAAATTGATAGGCACTTGTGACATGGCAACAATGGTGCAGTAAGCTGATAGGCTGCTTGTGAATGATAAGCCACTTCTGGTCCGGTGTGATGGAAACAGTAGACCTCAGCCCGAGCTCCCACTTCAGTTTCACCACCGGTATCAAACTGAAAGCTCGGACTCCACAGCTGCTCTGTGCATGTGTGGCTAATGGACGGTGGCCAAGCGACTTTGTCCGTATGAGAGTTTCTTTCCCGACTCTTTGCACAGTAAATGTGTTTTCTGTATGCATGTTTTTATGTGTCAGTCACTCTATCTTCTGTGTTTGTGTGTCTGGCCTTCACGTCCTCCAGTTATTGTGTACCCTCCATCTATCACTTTATTTGAACTTTCGTATCAGCTTTCATGCCCTTGTGGAGATATGGCACTCCATCTCCCAGCCGTGATATCGGTTATCTATTTCCTGTATTCCCCTGCTCCCAACGCGAGCCCGCTGATTGGCCAGCGCTGCGTCCCAACCAGACTTTACAGCACTCACGGCAGAGAGCTGTGAACTTCCCTGACCCTTAGTTGCCTTGTGCGGTCACTGACACAGACGCACTTGGCAGCTTCTCTCCTTCCCTCGGTCATAGACTTGCACACCACTGTGTACACTCGCACAAACACACACGCACACTCGGCTTGGCATGCAGGCGCTCACACGAAGCGGCTGCACAGAGAAGCTCAGTGGCTTGCCCTGCTCACACGCACGTCTTTTAGCAGACAGAGATAAACCTCTCTTTCACTCTCCCACACACTCACATAGACACACATGCAAGCACTTGGCAAGCCCTAGTAGGGTGACATAAAGGAGCATGCACTGCTTCCTGTGAAAGTGTACTGTATGCAGGCGTGTTCACACACAATGGGAAATCATTGAGGACCCTGTTGACCTGTGTTTATTGTAAACACAGGTCAACCTCATTGTTTATTCAGTTTATATCCTCATTAGTATATCCACACAAATGTCTCTCTCGTTTGAGGCTTGTTACTGAATTTGTTGTGCTAGCCACCAAACTAATGATTACCTCCATAGATGATTATTCAGATGATATATCAACTAAGCAATTTATTGTTTGGTCCCAAAAAAAACACTCTAAACATTCCAAAATAAATTTGACATTCTCACAATCTAAAAGCCAAATGTGACATCTTGAAATTACTTTTGATGTCTAACCCACAGACCAAGAATCAAAGTAATTATTTATTATATATCATTTAAGGGAAAGCAGCAAATAGTCACAACTGAAAAGCAAGAAATGGAGACCATTTGTGTTTTCCTGTTTGAAATATCAGCTGCAAGTGAGTTTTCTTCTAATCAAATAATCAACTCGCCTTTTGGCTCTAGTATCATGTGCACTTGAAAGCAGACAGTATTAAGTAGTAACTGCCTTATTTGTCTTAAAATCAGCAAGCACTCGATTAGCCTAATCACGGTTTGATTAAGGCGTTGATGTCTTGAGGGCAACTCATTTTTATTTTAAACACCACACTAATTGTCTTATGCACAATCCTGTCCAACCTCTCAATTTGTTAACATAATCAAAAAATTCAAGCACTTTTTTGTAACACTAATTGTCGTCCAGGTTACGTAGCGAGTGACACAGCATCATGCCATGAAATCCTCCCACTCCGGACACATCCACACCCTAGATCACATCATCAGACCCTTTGTGAGCTGCCACAGCCTTTGAACGGCCATGTGTTGTCTTTGTTTACATCTGTGTGGACTGCACACACACACACAGTAAGGTTTGTGTGTGGCTGTGTACAAAGACTTGTATGCCTCTGCGTGGTTGACTTGTTGACTCATGTTTCAAACTGAAACTCTATGCAAAGTGCATATTGCCCCACAAACAGGATATGCACCTGGTGGTGTCAACCCAAATTCTTCAGAGGCCTTTTGAGGGTGTTCCACACTCATACAGTCAGACAGGACCATCTTGCTCACTTGCCTGAAACTCCGGCAGAAACCAGATCAGCCAAAAATACTTTTATAAAGTTGGTAATGAACACAACAAATGTTCACAGCATTAATATTTGTATTACTCAGAGATATTTGCACTGGTTCTCGGTTATTGAATTTTCTCAGAGAACTAATTGTCTTTGGATAATCACTGAATTCACATACATTTCCAATTAATTATTCTATTCTGGACACTAAGCAACCAATTAACATATAACCAGTTACTGTCCAATACCATCTCATCATAGCCATTATTAATCATAGACCTTTCTTTTAGTTTTTGAGTTCCTCCTCACGGCTCAGGCATAAAACTCAAAAATGTGTCCTAAAATATGTTGGATGCTTTTCTAACCCTGATCCTAAAACAGGTTTGTCTGTTTGAGAATGGTAGAGTGAAAACATACAGCATTCAACGTGACGTGGAACATTCTCATTCCTGAAACACATGACCGCTCCGACAAGTTTGCAGGTTTCGTATACACCGGCTAATTCCTGTTTTTCATATTATTACATTTTTGAAGTGGTTACTTGGGTTTTTGCCCTCCTCTCAACCTAGTGAGAGGTCAGGTGGCTGGCCGACCTGCCGTGCGTGGGTGTGAAAAGGCTGGAATTAGTTTTTCGGGGGCATGTTGACACTGGGTAAACTCTGGAGTGGTTTGTGAGAGGAACAGTCAGGAAAAATGTGTAGTGTTCACACTGTTCTGGTTATTCGGTACTTGGTTAAGTTGTTTACATGAGAAGCCTTGTGTTGCACAGAATGTGTGTGCTTTTTCATACTTCCATCAGAAATGCGATCCAGGCTATCTTTTCATTAACACAAGCACACACACACACAAATACACACACAGACGGAGGCATCACCATGGCTACCATGGCCAAATGATAACATTGTTAGTGATCTAAAGAGCATCAGATGACTTAACAAGCTCTTCTGTCGGTATGGTAACACAGGCCTGCTATTCCTTCTGCCTTATATGTGTGTGGCAGGAAAGGAGGGGACAGAAAAGGAAGTGTGTGTTCTGAGCTGTTCCCATGTGTGTATGATCCATAGCGCAGGTTAATCCCATCCATATGATAAGCAGGAATGGAAGACTGGCTAATCCGCTTTAGTCATGAACTCAGCACTAAGGAGGAATGCCACAGTCATCGCTTCTAAAAGTTATACTGTAATAATCCTCTGCCGTTCCCCTTTTTGTGAACTGACTTTTGCTGCGCTTTAGTGTGTATATATGAACGTATGAGACTGATGACAAAACAGTTTTCTTCTCCACAATGTGACACTTGTTATTTACAGGAACACACAACTTCTCCACCAAACCTCTCGTAATTAGACCCTTTTCCTGTACAACCTGGCAAGAGGGAACCTTAAGTCTTCCACAAAGGCGAGAGAGAGTCACTCACTCTTGTGGAGGTGTGTGTTTTGGGCGGCCAGGTGATAAAAGCCTTGCTTGTCATTAAATGACATAAAAAGTCACCGAGCACCAAGGGCAGAGCGACCTGACACCAATTTGTGTGTGTTTATATCGTGGGGGATTCCATGTTACCTCATTGCGTTCAGGATGTCAAGGATGGTTGTGTGTATAAGGGCTTGTTACTGATTGTGTATGTGTGAAAAGCAGCAATGTCAGATAATCAGTCTAAATGTGTTCTCTGGGTGCGTGTGTGTGACTATAATGTGTCAGACAGACCATGCCATGAATCAGTGGGGCGAGGTCTGGGTCACTCTGCCTTTTATTACTCAGAGTCTGCCTTTATCTGTTTTTTTCCCGTCTCTCTCTATCTCTTCCTCATTTTTCTGTTATCTTTCGTGGATCTTTTCGTCCTCTATACGTTTCCTCCCCGGCCGCTCTTCTCCTCCCCCTCTCTCTGTCTTTGTGTCATTATTTACTCCCTCCTTTGTCCCTCAAGGGCCCCAAAGAGGTGTAAGAGAAATGGAAATGTGTGCGAGATATGCCTCAAACCGTACACTCTTTCTGCCATTTCATCTATCAGATCTTGACTTAAGTGTTATTTTTAATGTCAAACTCTTTATCTCCTCATCTTACTGCTTCACATTTGGAGCCCAAGGTGGCTTTTCAATTTTCAGAGAGAAGGTTAAAGAGGACACGCTAAACTATGAGCCTCATGATGTGGTGTAGAGGAGGACAGAGAGATATGCTCTTTGAAAAACAATCCGGGACATGCAGGAGACAGCAGTGGACATTATTTACTGTTCTCTCAGCTGTGTGTGTGTGTTTGTGAGGGTTTATGTGGTTGACGTCATGTTATTCAAAGCTATTAGAGTTGAAAAACAAAATCAAACGTAGCACACTGAAAGACATGCCTGGAAATTAAATATCTTCAACACAAGGACAAAAAACGAACCCATGACATAAAGGTAGTGTGTGTGTGTGTGGAAGTCTTCGTCAGCAGATTTGGTTTTCTGACTTACCTAGGCGTGACTGGACGAAGGTTGCGTGTGTGTACATGAAATGGGTTGAAAGAATGCGTGCGTGTACGAAAGTTAGCGAGCGCTCATGTGTTTTTCTCTCTAGTCTGTGACGTCCACAATAGCATGACTGATGCTGGTATGCGGGTTCTTATGTGTGCAGCCGTGAGAAAGTTTGAAGGTGTGTGTGTGTGTGTGTGTGTGTGTGTGTGTGTGTGTGTGTGTGTGTGTGTGTGTGTGTGTGTGTGTGTGTGTGTGTGTGTGTGTGTGTGTGTGTGTGTGTGTGTGTGTGTGTGTGTGTGTGTGTGTGTGTGTGTGTGTGTGTGTGTGTGTGAAAGGCAGTGTGAGGGATAATCAACAGTTTTTAACATTGCATTGCGTTTTTTAAATACATTCTGTACTGATCCACACGTTCACACCTGGGAGCTACCTGACACAAGAGCAGCAGCAGCAGGCTCGGTGCATGGTTCAGCGGCAAGTTATTTATGCTCAAGGGCCTCTTACTTTTGCCTTCAGCATACTAACACTCCCTCCTAAGTCAGCAGCAGCCTTCATCATCCAAATGTCAAATTCAAATACGCTTCTCAAGATTTCTTTATTTCAATTAGCATTTTTCAGTTGACTTTCTTATGTGTGTGTGCCTGTGTGTGTGTGTGAGCATCCCGACATGTTAAGCATGGCCTTGCGAGTGTAGACCATGCCGGAGTGGGCGTGCCTTGTGTCCCTTTCCAACTTTTGATGGCCTCCGGGTCGAATGCACCGAATCTCAGTGCACCTTATTTAACCGGCGGAATTTTATTTTTTAGAACGGCACAAACCAGGCTGTGTCTGTGAGAGAGAGAGAGAGAGAGAAAGACAGAGAGAAAGGATCTGAGAAAGACTTTGGAGAAAAAAAAGCCTGACTCCCCTGGAGACCTGTCCTCATCAGAGTGTGTGAAAGAGACAGAGATATAGTGGTAATAAGTGAGATGTAAATTTGACATATTTCACTTAAATTCCTTGTAATAAAACCTAAATATATACAGATTTGTGTCAGTGGGTGCATCGTAGGTCACTTGTATTCACAGCCATCTGCAAGAGCTGTTGTGATCGTGACGTACCACTCCTGGGAGAAACTGTTCTGTTCTCAGAAAGGAGAGGGGGGGGGGGGGGGGGGGGGGGCGTGCAGGTGCATCTACTGCACTTTCTTGTTCCGACAGAAGAAGAGAAAAACAGAACAAAGATGTGCGGAGAGCCAGAAAAGAAGCAGTGAAACAGGGAACAGAGCAGAGTGGTGATAGAACAAAGTGAGACAGAAATTGAGAAAACAAAGTGTCCAGATGTGAATGGAAAGATGTTCTGTTCTCGCACTTGTGTGTCCGTGGAACCCATTTCTATGTGCTGCCTCTACCTTTTTTTTATAAATTTATTTCTCTGTTCATACTCTCACGTGAAACCGAAACCCCCTTTTTTTAGTTACTTGAGAGCAGTCCTGGAGGACATCTGTTTTATAGATCTTTCTCGTAATTGCGTGTTCTGCTGGTCGCTGACTTACTCCTCAAATACCGTTTAGTTTTTCTGCACGTGCTCAGCGAGTGAACTCCTGTTTCACTTCCTCTTACGGAGATGCATTCACATCATGACTTAGCAGAAGCACAAGCCGTAAATATAAGAGTAACTCATTTTAGCATTTGTATCCGTGTGCATGGAAGTTTGAATGGGAAAATGACTCAGCACCTCATTATCACTGAAACCATGTGTGTCCAGTAAATGCACTTACATGAAACTGAATACTTGTATACCGTGTAGCCATTATAATATGTGGTTTCACTTCTGTGTCTTCAGGTTCACACTCTCCCTCCTTTCTCAGAATCTCTGTGTTATAGAAACTATCAGTAATTGCTTCAGTGCTTTATTTAGCACAGACCTGACACACACACACACATTACCAGAACTCAACCATGGCTTGAGTTCCGGACATGCACTCTCACCAATGTCTCACCTTTGACATTACATCCAATTAGTTCCCCGGCAAAAATCAATGAATCCATTAACACTTTTACAGGCTCTCATTGTGTTTGTGTGCCTTTTACCAGTGTGCGTGTTTTGTGTCTCTCTCTGTGTGTGTCTGTAGCATGCAGTGTATGTGTCCGTCTGCCGTCCATGGCGTAGCGTGCTATAACATTGTGTGGTATGTCTGACCCAGAAAGCCTTTGCCAGAGGTCCTATAGAGGAGTGTAAAGTAGAGAGACTGATGCACATATACAAACACAAGCTCACACATGCATACACACATACACACATACAGTGGGGTTTTGACCCCTGCTTGTCGAGACAAACTGGGGTTAAGGGAGGTTGTATGTGTGCACAATATAGTGTTATGTGTTTGTACTATATAGCAGGTGGTACGTTAGATATTATGTGTGTGTTCACTGGAAAGTGTGAATATTCTTACGGTTCAACCTTGGACCAGAAAGCTTAGCATGACCCCCCACCGTGTTTGTACAGTCATCCGCTGACGTGCCCTTGAGCAAGACACATACGCTTTGTCTCAATTTTGAGTGAATTTCACCATTAGCAAGAGTGATTGAGATGATTTATGTGTACATCTATAAGATGACATTCATGTCTTCAGTGTGTGTCATGTTTTTATCATGTTTGTCTTATTTGCTTTCGTCCCTGCATGTTTACGAGTGACATGTTAGTCCTGTAGCTGATTGTTGTCATCGTGTGTGATTCACACTGAGCAAGCAATTAGAGGTTTGGTCGTCCTGCTCCCGGGCACTCGGGTTAAATTAAGGTTCCATCAGCAGCCGCATGACCAGCCTTGCATGCCCGCTGTTGGAAATATAAACTGTGACCATTTAACGACAAGGTCACCGTGCCACGGCCCTGTGTTAGCTGACTGTATAAATGTTCACTTTTCCTCCTCACTTCTTTTTTTTAACAATGTGCTCTGACTTTTGCCTTGCAGGGGTCGAGTGTTCTCTCTGGACTTCGGGGCGATGCGAGTTTGTGATCTGGAGTTTGACCGGGTCAGACGACTCACCACTCCCCCCAGCCCTTTGACCACGCCCACAACAAACCCAAATCCTACCCCCAGCTGTCACACAGTGTGGAAGTACTACTGCAGAGACAACTTGGGCTGGAGGGAATACTCAGAGGTGAGCCTCTCAGATATGCGATATGACGCATAAACGTTGCCCACACCCATCACTTGTCTAGCCATTGTGATTGGGATCAATTCAGACACATGCACACTGACACAAACACACTCACACTCCTGAATACCCCCTTTGACACAGCTGTTCATAGACAACTGCAATTCCACTAAATCAGAAGATTGCTTTTCTCTTTGTGTGTGTGTGTGTGTTTGTTAGCCTGTTATCAATTTGCAACTCTGTACATGGCACCACAGTTCACTGATATGTCTCATCTCTTATTAAATATAAATGGTAAATAGATTGTATAAAAACAATAAACAAGTCTAAACTCCTTTTCATCTCTTTTTCCTCTTTGTCTCTTTTATTCCTTTCTTTCGTCTCCTTTTGCTCCTCTTCAGCCGGTGGTGAAGCTCATAGAGGAGGCGAGCTCGAGGGGTCTTAAGGAGGTGCGGTTCAATACGCTCCAGAACCAGTACATCCTCAACATCAGGGAGGGCTTCCAGCAGAACGCCATCTTCGGGTTCAGACGCCAGATCAAGAGGCGGCCCATGTTCATGTCCTCTGTAATGCTTACACCCCACCTACAGTAAGTAAAAACTTTTAACATTTATACATATGTAATGAATGCATCATAACCTATCATTGGGCCCACCGCTCCATTGGAATACAAGACACCCCTTATTTACAAATAATATCTTCTGATATTAATGTGAAAAATCGGGGAGAAAAAAACAAGAGAAGGCTTTAAATTGATAGTAATTTACAAATGAATTAATGAACTACTACATATCTATACAATGACTCGATAAAGAGTGTTTTTTGTCTTCTCCCAGTCGGAAGCAATCTTTGCACATCAACCATTTTACAAAAATAATTCTCTGTTATTACCTTACAAAACAGAGAATCAAGGCAGCTCACAATATATACTTGAATTAACTTTCAAGTATGTGCTGTGCTGTGAGCACCCACAGAAACCAAAGGCCTTTTTCCTCTAGTCAGAAACCCCACTAACACCCACTTGCATCTGGCTTTTTTCTGCAATGGAAATGTATACAATCAGATCAAGTGACTCCAGACACAGATTTGTATCAACTGCGACTCTGATTGGCAGTGCTATAAAAATGGCACGAGAATGAACAAGCTACTTTCCTCTTCTCCTTTATTGTGAGATGCTACAGTTGACACAAATAGACAACCGGGCACTGGCGCATAAATAGCCATGAACATTTGTGGGATTATTAATCTATATTTACATCTTGGGAACAACACAGAACAGTGTTTTTACTTTATTTTCTTCATATTGTGAAAAATGCAGCACTGGCTTCCTGTGAGCACATGACGTCAAACATAACTGGGGGAAACAGCAAGGGCAAACTTCTCTACAGCCTATAAAGGTTATCTCCAGGCAGTATATTAATTGCTATGAAGAATAACCAGGCAAACTGATAAGCACGAGGGTTTAGAACTGCTGCAAGTTAATAGTTCTGCAAAGTTGCAGGAAGGATCAGTTCAGAGGTAGATGTCCCTCTCGTTTTCTCTTACTGCTGCTTCTATTTCTCCCTCTTATATACCACCCTGTTAGAGAACATCTTGTATTTTGGATATGCACCCTACGTTGACAATTAAAACAAGGTCCTCGAAGTGTCTGGCATCACACACGCACACGCACATGCGCACAAACACACACACACACACAGTTGGCTTTCCCTGTGGCTCTCCGTGTTCTGTGAGTGTCCAGAGTTCCTGTTTAGAGACAGGCAGGCACACGGAGGTCGGTACACAATGCTAATGTCACAGTCAGGGCTGAATACTCAAAAGACTCTGAACACCACATTCACCTTTAATCCAATTGTAAGACCAGGACACATTGGCAGTCTGAGCTGAAGCCAAATCCCACATTAACAGCTGAGATTTTTGGCAAATCAGGTGGAGTCTCCGGGACACGGGAGAGTGACGTAGGCCTGAACCAGACAAACAGAGAGATAATGAGGCAAAGGAGAACAGACATAGCACAGAGGGCAAGAGACCGAAGAGAAGAAAAAAATCTAAAATGATTAAATCAGTCATTTAAACCTGTGTTAATTCTCCTATTTCACAAACAGTGAACAAACTAAATCTGTGTATTATATGAGATACTTTTATTCTCTAAAAGATGATTTCAGAAATTCTCAGCTGCCATTTTCTTCACAGCATTGAAGTGACCTGCCTCGCTGAACCCGCCTGAGTTTTATTCCTCAAACTACTGATACCAGATGCAAACGACTAGAGTGGTCTAATTCCAATTGCAGATTATTTTTTCTTCACTTCCTGTGCAGAGCAGGCAGCTCTGGCATTTACTACCAGCATCCCACACAGAGTGAACGACAGTACGAGCTGTTCCTGCAGGGCCCGACTGTCGAGAAGAGACAAAATAGAGAGAGGGAAATTAGCTGTAGGAACGGGGAGAAAGAGAATGCGAGTTAGGGAGGGAGATAGAGGGGGCATGGTGACAGGAAGTGAGAGAGGTTTAAATGGGTTCCAGACCAGGGATTTTTGCAGAGTAGAGCTAGTGAGTGTGAAAAGCAACTGTGGGAAACTGGAATTTGGATGAAGGGATTTTATCCTGGGACTTTTTTTTTATCTGTTTGTTGTGTGTGTGCTGCAGTTAATCACTCAGTGGAGACACTTTTTTTTTTTTTTTTACTTCTCAGTTTAGGCTGCATCCATACTACTGTGTTTTATCTAGCATATCTATTTGCCATGTTCTACCAACCAAAGCAGTTCTTACACTTCTCGATCGACTTAACCATCCAGACATTGTATTGTACTTCCATCATCGTTCCCTTTAAGGACAGTGTGCACCGCAACAGTGTACTGTCAGGTTGGTGAGGGTGGACTGCACCAGTCTCCCATAATTTTTTTTTTCTTTCATAGGATTTTTTTCACCTACTTTTAGGGAAGGATAAAATATTTAATAAGTCCACAAGTTATTAAGTCGTTCCCATGCGTTATTATTTTGTGGCCACACAATGTTTTTTCCCCCAAATGTCACCGGAGGGACTCCAGAATTATACAAATATCTATTGACTTTTTTTTAAAATTAATTTAAAACCAGCATGTACATGATAAATGTTACCATATTAACACCAGTACCGGTGGGTAATGGGCAAAAGAGCCAAGCATACAGTCAGAATAAGATGTTGTCAGAGCCTATCCGCGCATCTCTTTTGTGTGCATGCGCGTGCGCGTGCAGGAACAATCTGTGCTGGGCTTAGAGGTTGAGGTCATCAGCTTGATTGGCACCCTCGCTCGCTCCTCTCTCTCTAGCTCTCTCCCTCTCTCTTTCTCTCTTTCCTGGGGATGTTATTTTCAGTCATCTCCATCTTTCCCTCCCTCCCTTATTACCTCACCTTTTCACTTGTTCTTCCCCCTAACCCCCTACAACCCCATCAGTCTTTTGTTATCTGTCCCTTTTTCATTTCACACTTGTTTGCTGCAGCAGCCTGTCTGTGATCTTTTTCAAAGCACATTGGGGGAATAGAGACATTGATTGCGGCAAAAGATTGAGACCGGATGGAAAGACCAGAGAGAGAGAGAGAGAGAGAAAAGAGATGAGGAAAGCTGTCACGCTGACTCAGAGTCACACTCTGATAACACACACACACATGCACACCCTCTCTTGTGGCGGATGGGGCAAACAGCATTTACACTTACAGAGTGATAACTTGACAGCCAAACCACTGTTACCGACTCAAATGCCAGACACAATAGTTTTTTTGTCACCTCAACGACAGCTCCACACTTGGCATTTCATTCTTCCCCCCACTGTCTTCTTCTCATCCCTCACTCTGCCTCCCCATTGTCTTGTTTGGTTGCTGCTCTCATTTTCGCGCTGCCCTGCTGTTTTGTTTTCTCGGGGATGGCTGCTGGCTGCTCCGCTTCGCTCTGCAGCGCAGTCACGCCGCTGTCGACAGTTGGTGGAACACGGCTTTTGAAAGCGCAGACTTTGTAGCAGCAGAACATCAGTTTTGTTTTACATCAGGATGCAGCCTTGATTGGGAACACGTGGGAATGAAGGCTGAGGAAGTCGGGGAGATGGGTTGCACGCTGTGATCTGCGGCGTGTTGCTGATGCTTCCATTGCTCTAAATGAACGGGACTGGGTGGCTGCTCTCACTGACCCTCAGCAGGGATGGGCCTCTGTGAATGAGACTGCACCAACTGGACTGATGTGAACTGAAACACTTTGTTTAATACAGTGCAGCAACTAAAAGGGAGAACTGTCAACTTTAATGTCTCAGCTCTTTTACTCTGATGACAGGGGCTAGTGTGTTGAAATGTTAGATCTTATATTACCCACATGATCCAGATCTTATTGTTGCCTGAGTTGTGGTGTCTGCTGAGGCAGCACTTCCCTTATGTGCAGAGTTTCTTTTTCCACTGTGTTCACCCGGCTTTATTCCAATATTTGAGTATCTTTTGGGGATTTGAGTTTATCATCAATTGTTGATGTTCATCAATAGAATCGATGCTCCCTTTTAACCCCCTACACTGTGTATTTTAACAGTGTTAGTCATCAGCTGACCTGCTGTGGTAGACGTACTTACATCATCCAATCATTTTAATGAATTAATTGTCTTGGTACTCAGCAATCGAGCACTACCTGTATTCAAAGTACTAAATTACACAGTTGGTTTCACGAACCTGTCTGAATTTACAGCTGCATCACATGTGCTGTGAGAGGAAACTGCAGCACAAAGTGAAAAAAGTGTTCAGACAAAGAATGAGCTGCAATCTCCACTTATTCTCATTATTTAGAAATGTGCTAGTTTTTAGATTAATCGTTGACCTCACAGCAAATGTTTTCCCTTGATAAAAGGCTTGAGCACTTAATTATCCAAACTGTTGATGATTCATTTCCCCTCTAATCAAAGATCTAATTTTGTGTTTCTTCTATTCTTTATAGGACACTGGGCGGCCTCTCTGCACCTCCCCTCTCCAGTTCATCCTCCTCTTCGTCCTCTTCCATGGATCTGTCCCTATCGCACCCCCTCTCGCCGACCACCACCAACCCGCCAAGCCTTTTCCCAGAAACGTGGTTGCCTATGATGATGAACCAGGACTTCCTGCAGGTGCCGGTATCGCGCGAGGACCGCAGCTACCGCACAGTGTACAGCCTTTTCCACAAGACCGTGTCTGAGACCAAGTTCAGGATCATCAAGATCCAGCGCGTACAGAACCCTTTCCTCTGGGAGAAGTACAAGAGGTGAGCTGACAAGCAAAACGTTTTTTTAAGAACTTCCTTGTTCTGTTAAGCTTAATCTATTTAAACTATACTTAAACTACTTCCAGTTACCAAACATCATGTTTCAGCTTCTTCATTTCTCTTGAATGTCTTTTTTCCTGTAAGGGCTTTGTGGTGCAGTTGTGAGTTCGCAGTTTGACGCAATTGTGGTTGTTTTGTTGACTGTAACTGCAGATTTGCTGAAATGATCATGGTCATAAGCATGGTATGATTTTAAGCAGAAGACTTTGATAGCAATTTACTTTTTACCAGTTAAGAGATTTGACCTCACTTGGAGACACAGACATAATTTGCTGTTGTGGCCCAAAATGTATTGTTCTTATCCAGATTTCAGTTGTTGGAACTATTGGAATATGTAAGACACAGCTGCATATGCTCCTTGCACAAAGAAAACGAGAATAGAAACCTTTCCTAACAACAAACACAGGGTGAACGAGAAACTGAGCAGGAAGAAAATAGGGCAAGTGGGACCAGCTGTGTGGCACTTCGTGAGAACAGGTCCACCGTGGTGTGTGAACACAGCGGATGGAGAGATGCATGCTTAGGATGGTGTTCGCTAACCGCTGCGGTTGAGCAGAGCAGGTCCTATCAGCTGTGACATTTAAACTCTCCCACACTGGCTGGTGCAGCACAGTTTCACAATGACTGACAGGGTGCGTGTGTGTTTGTCTGAAAGTGATGCCCCTCAGTGTCAGTCAAGTTCTCCTTCACAAGCCTCGGGCGACGAGCACAAAAAAACAACTGCATGGCTGCGTGTGTGCATTTGTGTGTGTGCGTGCTTGCCTTGGATGCATGCAGTGTTGGTCCTGCGTCAAGCCACAGGGTCAAAGGAGGTCATGCCTGGGTCACAGCCTGTCTGGCTCGAAAACGCTTTCGCCTCAACATGCCTGATTGATCCGCTCACATCAAAAAGCTGTGTGTGTGTGTGTGTGTTTGTGTGCGTGCTTGTGTGTCTGTGTGATGCTCAAACAATGGATTAGTCCCAATGTTCTCTCCCTGTTTAAGAGAAAACAAGCTGTTGATCCTAACTTTAAAATAGAAAGCTGAACTGCACTCAACTGAACTTTGTGCATCAGCCTGTTTCTATAAAGATTATATTTTTTTAGGTTGGTCTTTTTTCTTTTATTACTTTTTGATCAATACAGGTACATACAAATAATAATACCCCCAAACACTGAGAATCTGTTTGTTTCAACCGTCTGTGTCCCTCTGCTCTTACAGGAAGAAGGAGTACATGTCGCGGCGCATGTCAGAGATGGACCGGCTGCTGAGCGAGCGCCACCTCTTCCACGGCACCTCGGCCGACGTGGTGGACGGCATCTGCAAGCACAACTTCGACCCGCGCGTCTGCGGCAAGCACGCCACCATGTTCGGCCAGGGCTCCTACTTCGCCCGCAAGGCTGTCTACTCCCACAACTTCTCCAAGCGCTCGCCCAAAGGAGTCCACTGCATGTTCCTGGGCAAAGTCCTCACTGGCAGGTGCGTGTGGGTGCCGTCATTTTAGATGTAATGTTGTTAAATTTTGATTTTCAGTTCGCCTTTTAATTGTGTCATATCCACTTTACTCTTTTTCACCGAGCAGTCAGGTTTGTTCGCAGAAGAACCATTTTCTAATTACTAGATACATCATCCTCTGTTTGGAGGTGTGTACTGGAAAAAACACAGATAAATGCTAAATGAAGGCCTTATGTTTCCAGCTTGTATTTGAGTTCCAAGTTTTTGTTTTTCTAAAACTCCACCTCTTCCTAAACAAATCTTTTTTTTGTCCGCCCTTCCTCTCCCACTCACTGTCAGTGTTTTCAGATTAAATACTCAGAACATGTTAAAGCATATATTTGGTTTATTGAAATCCCAAGATTATTTTCCATCAACCAGCATTAAGTCATGCAATGCGTGACGCTCGTCCAAATTCCATCAACTGCGAGTCAAATCCAGGGCGATGCATGCAAAACGGCAGATTTGGCTGAGGCTATTGTTCATCATCAAAGTTGTTATGCTGCAGTACACAGTGTTGGTTGCACCCAAAAAGACACACACCCCACTCACAGCGCCCCCTCCACTCCGAACCTGGGTTCAATTTGTTCCACGTCCCAGGCAGAGACATTGCTTCCAGACCCTGTTCGACTATAGAAGTTATCTGTACAATGTGATTAACTCCCCTGGCTGAAACTGTATCTGGCACACAGACTCTCAGTCACACCCTGTGTCTTTTTCCAGAGCTGAAAATGTTCTTATTCTAAAATGTTTTATTTATGACCCCAATGGAAGTTGTATGAAGATTGATGGATTATGGGTCTTTGGGGCTTGACATGAATATTTAAGGGAGGCAAAAAAAACTGGTTAAAATGCACTGACTTATTTCATATACTTATAATACAGTCATTCCATGCACTTACAGCATATGCTTATATTATTTAAGGTGCCTTGTAATCATTAAATTTAGACGAGTTTTCTTTTAGATTGTATATTATTCTTCTGTAACTGCAGACGCACGGAAGGGAATGGAACCTGCAAGCATTTTTCCATAGGAAAACTACGAAATGCAAAGACTATTGTTTGTCGCTTTGTAGTCCGGACCACGTGACTAACCTCATCTCCATCTTCTTTGTCTGCACAGGTTTACTGTCGGAAATCCCTCCATGCGACGGCCGCCACCCATCAACCCTCGCGACTCCTCCAGTGACCTTTATGACTCCTGTGTGGACAACTGGGTGGACCCGCAGATTTATGTAATCTTCAACGATGACCAGAGTTACCCTTACTTTATCATTCACTACGAGGAGGTACCCAGCACCGTCTCCGTCTAACCCCCCCCCCCCCCCCCCGGATCAGACCTGGATCTGTCTGTATTTGCAAATATTTGCTTATAGCTTGCTTTCATCTCTGTCGGTAGAGTTTGCCACTCAAGATGAAAATCTGGTCTGTTGTTGCTTCAGCCAACCCCATTTGGATCTTGTTTTTTCACATCTGCTGCAGATCAAAACAAAGTCTATGAAATATTTGCAAATATCTTAAGATCCTGGTCTGTGGCAAACTGCATCCAGAACCAGACTGGACTTCAGTAAGGAACAACCAGACAAAACTGGAACTATAGCAAAGGACGGCACCTGTTTCCTCCTGCTCACAGACGTGGATGACAACCGACAGCAGCTGCAACGCGCTCGGCCGGACTCAGATACCACACTTTGTTATCTAGTTGGAACAGGAGCCTTGTGATGATCATCTGGGAGGATTGAGCTACCTTTTTTTTTTCTGGAAAAATAACAAACCTAGTCCCCCTTCTCATTTTGACTTAGTCGTACGGCTGTATATGAACTCCACATCAGGACAGACGCTGTTGTAGACGGTTAGCATCTCGTCAGTACTGTGAATGATCGATGGCCCGTTTTATATTATTCTGAGGAAGCAGAAACCGACCAGTCAGAGGCTTCCGTAGATAAACCCAGGCAACACCGACCCCCTGTCATTCTCTTGCAAAAAAAAAAAAAAAATCGTAGTGTTTACCCAGCCTCAGGCCCGTATGTTTGTTTTTTTTCAAGTGTATGTGCTGCGTGTTTGAATCTTTTAATTTAGTGGACATGAATCTTGTGGCCTCTGCAACCAGACAACGGACGTGAGTTTCAGTGGGACTTCTCCCCCAATGGACATCCACACATAAAAAAATCTCCAGGAAGAGGTTTCAAAACGAGCAAGTGCTGTTCGCAGGTTGGCTTTTTTTTTTGTGTCTTCGCCACTTTGACTCCTCGCAGGGGACTGAAGAGTGTATAGTTTCCCCACTGAGACCCGACGACGACTATGCTGCAGCTGCGGCGGCACTTAAGCTTTCTGTCAGCGAACCCCCTGAAACTCATCTCTCTTGGACTGCTCTCTCGCTCAGAGACAGTGGACATGTTTTACTGAGACAAACTGTACAGACGTTCTCTGTTTATATTTGAACTGTGTGCCTTTTGTTCATAAAAATGTTTATTTATGTTAGTTTAATGTAACATTGATTAAATAAACAAACTAAAAGAGAAAAACCGATTACCTGCTGAAGTTGGTGCTTTATTCAAATCATGTAAATTCACATTTATAAGAGACAGTTATTGTTTTTTGTTTTGCCAGCCTGATATTCCTGTAATAATTTGGTAAATCTGAGAGGGATCAGTGGAGCAAGTTGAATGACTTCACTGCAAAATGACAAGCATGCAGACTTCATGCATTAGACACTCAATTTAAAATGCATATACTATTAGCTACTGCAACTCCTCAATTCAAACTAAACACAGAAACGTTTTTTTTGCATTTTTCAGGTTGTGCATTTATCTGTCTCAGTCAAGTTAACACGATATCTCAAGAACACAGAGGAAAATGTTTAATATCTTGTTACAAATGTTCTGTTTGAGTCCAGTGTGAATGAATTGGATTTTGGTGCTCAAAGGTCAAGGTGACTGAGATCTTACAAAACACTTTTGTTGCCTTCGAACACGAACATGTGGTACAAATTTTCTTTTGGACTCAAAGTGGAACTGATTCGATTTTAATGGTTGAAGGTCAAAATGTATGTAGGCTGAAACTGCTCTGGTTTGAGGAGGCATACTGGCACATTTTTGTATAGCCCAGAGTTGCATGAGAAAATCGATATCACACTATAGTAAAAATTAAGCTAGTGTCAGGTGAAGGTTTAGTTTAGCTTAGCATTAATAAATGAAAACAGGAAACAGCCGGCCTTTCCCAACCTAACAACTTCCCCTTAACAACTCTTGTTATATCTAAACGTGTAAATATAGTGAGAGAAATTAACATATGGTTTTCTTGGGTTGATAGCATCGGCAAACAGCCACACCAGGAAGTAGTCCCATCCCCCCCAAAAAATATGTTTCCTTGTAACGATGAAATGTGGTCTTTACTCTTTAGTGAGTATTATAAAACTATATATATTCTCTCCGTCTGCCACTACCACCCACAGCCCCACCAAACCCCCGCCAGTGTTATATCTGAGCACCATGTCTAATGTGGTTCAGAGGGAGGCCGGGGCAGAGGTATGGCCATCTAACCCGGCCCAGAGACACGGCTCACATGGGCCAAGCAGCCGATCTCAACCACCACCTCCACCCTCCCCCTCCTCCTCCCCATTCACTTCTCATTTCTCAGACAAACGCCTCCCTCCTGCCGTATCTTTCACTTCTTCTGTTGTCTGTCTGTGCCTAATCCTTTTTTACCTCGCTCTCCTTTCTCCTCTACCTCGCGTGTTTTAATGTGCAGGTTTTATTTGTTACCAGGGCTAAAGGTACCACAGAGAGCAATGCGTTCACGTCCTCACTGTTTTTTATGTTTCATATTTTCAATCAAAAGCTGGATTATTAGAGACCTTCCTCATATCTGTTTGTATCTAAATATAACGCTACAGCAAGAAAACTGTTCACTAAGCTCAGCACAGACTGGAGACATTGACAAACAGCTATGGTTGACTTTGACCTTTAGATCTCACTCATCATGTCTTCCTTTCTTTAACCTGCACAAAAACAAAAGTGTTAAAATGAAAATGAGTGGGTTTCACTCGAGCGTTATGATCCAGGCGGTTTCTTGGCCAGGTGCAGTTACTTCCTGGAGCCTCACCCTTTTCTCACTGAGACTTCACTCCACACACAAACTAACCATTTAAACAGAGGATGTGGTTGTTTTATAAGCTGATTCAAAGATTGGTTGGCTCTTTGTTTAAAATACACTTATTAATAATTTAATTTTTACTTATTTCCTAGCGACAGTGCTCATGAATCAATAGACAACACTTTAAATGTATAAAGACCCATGATTAAACACTATAGCTGACAAAATCAACAAAATACTCACAATTGAAATACATTATGAAATCCAAACAATGCAACAATAATAATAATATACGTTCACCATTTAGCCTTTGGAATTTCATGTTATGTTTATTATTATTAAAACAAAAACAAATAAATATAATTATAATGAACCACCTTAATTGTTATGGTTCGATTAAAAAACATATTTTAAAAAGTAAATCTAAACAAAATACAGCATTTATATTTATTGAAAGTTAGTAATGCGTTTATCTGTATGTGTGAATCCTCATCCAGCACATGATTCAGGGCTGCCCCTTACCCCCATTACACCCTTCGAGTCCCCCCCCTCCTGTCTGCCTCTGACTCCCTCCGGCCCACTCTGTGCTCGGGCCTAAGGTCAATATGTCGTGTAGGCCTGCTCGCTTTCTGGCAGAGGGAAAGGGACGAGTGAGACTGGGAGGGGAGGAGGAGGAGTTATTTTGCTCCCTTCGTTCCTCCTCCCTGAGCTGCGTGCCTGTCTGCTCTTCTCGTGTGCACGCAAGATCGCGCAGGTTGCCCTCAGTTTGCCCCCATTCTCTCTCTCTCTCTCTCTCTCTCTCTCTCTCTCTCTCTCTCTCTCTCTCTCTCTCTCTCTCTCTCTCTCTCTCTCCCCACCTCCCCCTCGTAAACAGCCTATTATTGTTTCTTTCCACTTTTTTCCCCCTACTCCTTTCCTGTCCCATCTTCTTCTTCAACCTGCCCCCTCTCATCAGCTCTTTAAACAGCCTAAAAACCTTGTGCCCTCTCACCTTAATGCCCCCCCCCCCCCTTCTCTCTCTAACTCTCTGTCTCTGTGAGTCATGCAGCGGGCACTGGTCGGTTTTATTTGCCTGACTGCCCTCCAGGAATTGCTGCTGGCTCACAGAAAGCACATCTTTGTAGACCTGCTGCTAGCCGAGGTTACGAGAGGAGAGGCAGAAAGAGAAAAAGAGGGAGACAAGAAGATGCGAGAGATGAGGGGGGATAAGAAAAACAAAGAGGAAAACATGAAGTTGAGTAGGACTGTGAGTGTGTGGTTGGGAGAGCGAAAGATAAAGTATTTCCTTCATAAGAGCAATGTCAGAACTTTATTATTATTCAGGGGGGGCACGATCACAGTTTGATGTTTGACGCAGCTCCACTACAAACACATGTGTGTTTTAAAATCTTTAAAACTGCAGCTTCCACATCTGAAGCACGACTGAATAGAAACCAGGCTTCTCTACAACAACGTCAAAATAATTCTGGATGGATTCATTATTAGTTTCAAATGCACACATACACACACGCACACGCAATTTTCAGTTTGAGTCAAGCTTATTAAACTCTCCAATCTAAATTATTCAGAGTGTAGAAGTGTTTTTTTTTTCAATGAAAAGAAACATGACAGTTAAACACTCTGATTTGTAACAAACACACACACACACACACACACACAGTTCTGTAACGGCTGAACTAGACATGTGGTGATGTCTTAGCTTCTCTAACAGATTATGCTCTTTGAAAAGCAGCAGAACATCACCTCAGCTCATCTGCAACACAACCGGGAACCGAGCGTGCACACAAACATTTTCTCCACATGAGAAACACTGACAGAGAAAGTCAAACAGATGTAACGTCGGAGTCCAACTATTCACACACACGATTTTCACTTCTAAAATACAGGAAATGAACCAATCAGCGCTCATAAGAAGGAAGACTGCTCGCTTTAAAAAGAGTTTCATTTGAGGAGAAATAGGAAGATTTCAGAATTTTTTTGAAAAAAGCCAAAGAGGACTCGCAAACAGATTCAGACTGTAGTGTGAATTGCAATTGCCTATACTTAAAATGTTGCATGCCTACCGAAAATGGATTCAACACGTTTTGTGTATTACTACATAATTCATGGTATTTAGATTTGATCATATTTCTTTTGTGGTGATTATATTCTAAAATCAGAGATTCAGTTGCTTCTTAGAGCCGCTCCTTCGTTCCTCTGTTCTCTGCAGCCCAAACTCTGCACAGGTTTCAAACTGTAGCCCCGTACTTCCGGCTTAAGCTTTTTCATATTGCTCTAATATCTCCAACACTCACACACATACCGGCATGCATGCAGACACATGCTCTCTGGAGCTTGCATGCATGTGTTTATTTTTTACACACACTCTCTCACACGCATGTATCTGCAAATATCTAAGCTTTGGTCTGTATTAAAACCAAATATCTCGTTCCACCTCTCATACACATGTGCGAATAAGCAGGCCTGCATGCACAAGTGTACTCACGCAGACTCGCACACACACACACGCACACACACAAACACACACGCTCTTCCTGCATTAAGCCTGGTTCCATATTGCTCCAGCGATGCCCAGCTGCAACCAATGAACATTCCAGTTACAGTGTTTTTTCCTCCCTTGCTCTCTATCATTTCAAATTTCAGCTCTAAGCCTTTCAGAAAGTCAGCCGCCAAATATGGTCAAGCTTGTGTCATGAACTTTACGCGACCTTCTGCAACGTCATAGAGATCATGACCTTTAAGACCCCTGCCCCAGGCTGGGCTTAAGGCTTTGTTTTGCATGACCACGGAGACAAGACAGGCGTGCGTGTGCACACCGTAGCGGGGAGATCCCACAAAAAGTTTTATGACCTGTGTCTCACCAAATGTTTCGGACCCTTCAGTGGCTCATTTTACTGCTTCTTCATCCTCGGATCATGGCCTTCTAATTATCTCAAGCATTCTTTTTCTTACTGTTATTTTATCACTTCCTCTTTAAAAGATTAAGGAAACGGGTTCATCGCAGTTGTAATTTCCTCCAGCCATCCGGTTTATATCTTAACAGGTGGTAGTGCAACCTGACAGCTAACAAGCCAAACAGGCACAAAATGTTCACCTGTCGTCTCCCCGGTGGTTAAGTTCACTACAATGGAGATTATCCTTGTCAATTACTCAAGACTTGTCTTGAGTAATTGTTTGCTATCATGTATCAAACAGCAGGCAACACCAGTGTCTGTGCCAAGACGCGACATGTGAGATAGAGGACCTCTACACCCAGTGGTGCAGGAAGAAGAGCAGCCGGATTATTAAAGACCCCTTTCACCCCAGCCATAAACATTTTTGCCTGCTGCCATCTGGCCGACGGTACCGCAGCATCCGGGCCTGCACCACCAGACTCAGAGACAGTTTCATCCCCCAGGCCATAAGACTTTTAAACTCCTCTGAACTGCAATAACCCAAACTAGCACCGTGCATGTTTTCACTTCTGTTGTTTTATTTTCTCCTCAGCTGTTCATATGTATTTAGATATATACATTATTTCCTATTTTGATATTATATTTTATACTATTTCTCTTATTTTATTGTATAGTGTGTAATTACTTGAGCATTGTTAGAAGAGAGCCTGGGACTCAAGCATTTCACTGCCAGCGACCGCTTAATGTTATTGTTGTGCATTTGACAAATAAAAATCTTGAATCTTGAATCTTGAGATACTATAATGATACCATAACTTCTCTGAGCCGCCTGAGTTTAATTGATATTTCCTGCTGGTGAAATCTCATCATAACGAAGCATCAAAGTGCAAAACACGTGCAGGTGGTAAAAAAATTAAGAATAACCCATATACCCACTCTTCACTCTTCTGAGGCCATACAAATATGGTTTCAGTCTCCGTTTGTGCCCCCCTGCATCTCTAAGGCTCTGCGCCACCAGTCCTTACGCCCATCTCCTGTTTATCAGATTATGGTTTAGGGGGACTTGAGACTGGCAGGGAGGGGGACAGGAGACGGACGCGAGGAAGAGGAGGAGGCAGGGAGGGGTAGAGGGACAAAAGTTGTTTTTCAGATAAGAACTCTGGAAAATATCTTTGAAAAATTGTTGGCGGCCATTTTCCGTATGAAGTTTTTCCGTTTGAACCGAGCAGCAGGAGGTTGTCTGGGTCTGACACACGTTCACTGCAACAGAAGAATGTTCGGAATATTCTGTCGAGGGATGGCGCCTGGAGCATGCAGGAGAATGTTTACAGCACTTCAAGACCACAGTCAGCCCTCATCCCCGGACGCTCTCTTCTTCATTTCTGCGTCTGCTGCGCGTTTCAGTTGTCGTCAACACCAGAGTGCAGCTCGGGGTGCACTTTTCTGTCCAAATCCAACAGACATCCCCCCCCGTACTTTGTTTTATCTGAACCCAGCCCAAACTGTGGATTTTCCAGTTGTAAACTTCCTGAAAGATTATTGGTTTCCAGTTTTAAAGGCCCGTTTACTTCCACCAGTGACTGAAAGTCAGGGCTTCTTGGAATCTGCAGCACAGTGTCCACACATTGTGAGAATTACGAGAGGAAAAAAACACAATAACCAGATAATCTAATCACCAATCCCTGACTCTAAATTCTATTTCAAATCCCTGTGCTCTTGAAATGTGAATGTTTTTTTGTCATTTTGCTTGTTCATGAATCTATTAGCCGTCTGGAAGCTGAAGAAAACCTTCATTGGTTCGATGGAAATGTACTGTTGGTGTGGTTCAGGCTCTGGGGATGGCCAGTGAGCACACAACACATTATTGTACTCTGTACCATGTTGTTCCATTAAAGGACTGAACAGTTGCTACACATGAAATGTACATGTTGCTACATTCCCTGTGCTTTGTGTTGTTCTATTAATAAGTAGCAAGTTCAAGGAAGTAATTAGCACAGATTTGCGTCGGATGGGAAAGTCTCCATGATGAATGTGAATGTGTGTCAAGGAGAAACGTTTATGAACATGGCGCAAGAAACAACCAATTAAATGTCGGCGCAGATCCGGACCTGGGGGGCGGAGACAGGATGTTCTTTTCAGGTTCTTCAACATTTTCAATGATTTCTCAGAGAGTAGTTCATGGATCTTGATATTTATTAGTCTGTGTAAAATTGGTGCAGATTCATTTAAAATCCAGATTTAGTGAATTTAAATAAATGGACTGTTGGACATTGGCGAAGATCGAAGATAAGATGTAGCTCTGTTGTGGAAATTTACTATTTACACAGCAGCACAAGGAAGTAGCAGCAAAAGAGTGAATAAAGTAAGAATAATAATATAAATAAAACTTGTATATATATATATACATATATATCTACAATAAAAGTAGAACTAATAAACAAACAAGGCTGTTAATTTAAATTTGCAATATAAGGATAAGATATAATGCAATATAACAATAGGATCAAGGTTGTTCCATTTTCCATACTATGGTTCTTTCTTGTCGATTTTACTGTTTGACAGTGGGTGCTGTGGTGATGTGCAGTCTGAGGACACAAAGGTACTGAATGCAGTCTACTGAGCACGCTTCTTGTTATAATGAATGAATGGAAGTAGAATTTCACTTCTCACACAACAGAAATATTTAAGTGCCCATTTCAAGCTAAATCTCCCACTTTAAATGTAATGTTGATAAAACACGTACGACAGAGGTGGAATATGTGATGAGTCCTCATGACCTCATGTACCTGAAGGGCGATCTCCCTGAAAACCAAATATATTTAAAGTTGTATGTGAAACCATCTTAGGATATGAGTTATGCAAAGTTGTCATTGTTTCTTTGAAGATAATTAATTACTGTATTGAGTATCACATGTACCATGACCATTTTGAAGAGGTGTAGGAATTAGGTTTTTGCAACTCTCTCTCTCTCTCTCTCTCTCTCTCTCTCTCTCTCTCTCTCTCTCTCTCTCTCTCTCTCTCTCTCTCTCTCTCTCTCTCTCTCTCTCTCTCTCTCTGTAGCCCTGTTCTCTTATTTAAACAGGTATCAATCAGGTAGTTTCTTCTCTCTCCGATCCAACCATGTATAATGCCGCCTTTCGAGGAAGACAGGATAGACAGCTTATTTACTCGTCAAACGTATTCACACAAGGCCTCTTGTAAAATTCTAAGGATGTTCGCTCATGTGTGTGTGCAACCATGTATGTTCATGTGCATCTGCCTGCCCGTGTGTCTGTTGGAAGTTCAAAAGGTTAATTGTGCCATATGGAGTGTGCATGCGTGCAGGCGCATTAATGCCAGTGTGCATGCAAAGCAAACTCGTCTGTGCCGAGTTCAAAAGGTTAGCCGTGCCACAGTGCAGCGGATCCTGCCTTAATAATTGAGGCTTAACAAGCACATGGTAAAACACCATGATCCCCTCTCACAGTCAGTCATGGCTCAGACATGAGAGCGGCAAAAGAGCAGCTTGTTTGTACAAACTCAATTATTCACCACTTCATGGGCCCAATGGGAACCCAGTCTCATTTTCCACTCACCTGGAAAGTTCCTCTTTTGTCGTCCCGACTGCGAATTTTAGTTATTTGTTCTTAGTTGTTCCTCATATATTCAAACTAGAATAGTAGAGTCCATACCTGCGCCAAGGCCCAACAGTCCACTTCAGTCAAGCTTCACCGAATTTCAACCACTCTAAATATCAGTTCTGTCCTGAGTTATTATCTGAGAAATCAGCGAAAATGTCAAAAAACACAGAAGTTTCCAATGTTGAATAAAGTCTAAAAAATCCCTGCATTCAAACCAAGTTTCGTAGTAATCCATTTAGAAGTGTTTTTGTGATTCTGCTAAATTACAGACAAACAAGGCACAGCAGTTCCCTTATGAAACCACATTGACAACCGGATTTTGATTTTGATTTGCGCACTCATAAATATAAATCCCCCCTCTGAGAAAACAAGAGAAAAGTGGAAAAATTAATTCCTGGATCAACACCATAATTGGATCGTCTCCACCGTGACCCATACCACATCCTTCGACCAAGTTTTGTGTCAATTCCTTTGGTACTTATTATGTAATCTTGTTTACAAACAAACAAACAATTAAGTCGCTCAGAGTGCACATCTCTATCAAGACCCAAAAGTCCCCTTATGAAACAACATTTAAATTCACTAGATCCAGATTTTTATTTTGATCTGCACCAAAAAGCACCCACTCTTAAGAATCAGTCCCCTAAACATGTCCGATTTTTATCATCAAGATCCGTGAATCTTTCTCCGAGAAATTCATGAATATCTTGCAATGTTAAAGAAAGTGAAAAAAAGAAAATCCTGAATCCGCTTCCCGATGCAGATCCTTGCCAAAATGGAAGGAATTCTTCCTTATGTTGGGCCAACAAACAAACTAACTAACAAACAAACAAACCTGTTGGGAGATAAGGGGGCGGTACTGTGGGATCAACCTTCCATCATTCTCCTCCCAGAGAACATGTGACATGTCTTTCGCTGAAGAACCTGGAATCTTGTATCACTCTCATGCCACGACTAAGGAAGTAGTCCTATCTTACTTAACAATCATTCCTGCTGTGCGGTCTGTCGGCTGATCACTGAGTCATAAACCAGCAGGACGAGTCTGAGATTCAAAGGGATTACAAAAAATATATAATTGGTAAAGTCATTTCATTCTCTCTCTCTCTCTCTCTCTCTCTCTCTCTCTCTATCTCTCGCGCGCGCTAGTTCTTGTTTTAGGGCACAACCGTATTAGGCATCAGCTTCCGCTCTGAAGGTTGAATAACACAATGAGTAGACATCATGTTTGTTTTTGTTCTCTGGATTACGTTTAATGCACATTACGTAGAACCAGTCTAGACTGACTTCTGTAGGCTTTTTCACAGATTGTTTCTCACACTACACCTGATAGAAGACAAACCAGGCCTTATCATTCCATCAAAGACTAGATCTATGTTATGATTTTATCAAGAAAGAGATCTAGTTAGGCAAATATTAAATATACTATATATATAGGGCGAATTCACTAATGAGGACCAGGACACAGGTCTTTCTTGATGTAATATGTGTTGTGAATCTCATCACAACTGGGATTAAAAAATGTTTTTAAGTGGCTTTCCAAAACCTGGCTGACATTGTACATAATGTAGCTTTGTGTGTGTGTGTGTGTGTGTGTGTGTGTGTGTGTTTTATTGTTACCTCTTTAGGACCTTTTTCCAGCATAAACACTGACCTTGTCAGGACTAGTAAACCTCACAGGGACCAAAGCTCATTTCTAATGAGGCCAAACTTCATTTCTGAGCTTCTCGTTAAGCTTATGCTTGGGTTTTCCACAATGATTGGAAGTCAATGCAAAGTCCTAACAAGGTTAGTTGGTTTGGTTTGTGTGCCTGCAGTGCAAACAGACACACAATGCAAATGTGCAGCCCAGCCAGAACCACCTCAGTGTGCACTGTGAGGCCTCGTGCGCTGTGCCAAAGCTCATTCCCATGGAAACACTATCTTAAAGTTCAGCAGCCATGTGGAAGCTGTCCTACATGTTCCATTGACATGTCCATTCATATGGTGATTTATTTGAATGTGCTCATCCTATCCATTCAAACTGGGATGTGTGGAGCGCTGGCTGAGAACACAATGTGTGGCGTGTGTCTCTGTGTGTGTGAGAGAGAAAGAGAGAGAGAGAGAGAGAGAGAGAGATCTTTCTGGGTGTTCGGTGTGAGCCTACATCTGGGGATTTAGAGCCCGGGAGGAGTAGAGGGAGGGTGGGGGAGGCAGGAAGGGTGAGGGCCAGCAGGGGCTCATTCCCAGTGTATACAGGTGGAATTAATGGGAAGCAACAGGAAAAGACTGAATGTGTGTGCACCTCCCTGAGGCCTCAAGGATTATAGCTCATGCACACACACACACATACACGCACACACAGGCTTTTCACAAAGGCGCGCTCAGTCTCACCATAACTCAGTCTTCTACAGTATTTTGTTTGCTCAGACACTTGGTTTTTACGTCTCTCACACCCAGAACATTATAAATCTCCTCCACCCTCTATTTACTCAGACGTGACTACACCTCTAACAATTAGACCGTAGGGTGACTAAACTTCCAGCACTTGCCAAATGACAACTGGCTGTGAATCAGCTCACCCATCCTTATTATCACGTTGTGTACGGCAGGGTTTCCTAATGGCCGCTCCCGGCGTGATAAATGAACCTGTTTGTCTTGTTCCTCCATCCAAGTCTGCAGCTGAGGCTAAATGAGTTACAGCTCATTCTCGTCCCCCGAACGGAACAGAAGCTCCTCTTCTCCACGGAAAAAGCTGCGGTGTCCAAAGTGGTAATTTTATTTATCGAGCACATTTGATCGCACATATACTCTGTGTGCTCTCATTAGAAATGCAGCAATAAGTGACAGGACGACGGGTCTTTAGACGATACCTTCTTGTGCTTTTAATATTTCTTCTTGCATCACTTTTTGGTGGTGGCGGAGGGAATGGAGATACCGATTACTGTTAATAAACAGATACGATTTAATTAGCCATTCAATGCCCAAAATCCCAAATTTGAAAAAGCATACATTGTTATCAGTGAAGATTGTGTCATGATCAAAGTGGTTATTATTAGGGTGTGGTTAATTACACTTCACACAACAACCCTGTGTTGGCGGATGAAATGGCTTCTTATATTCTATTTGTTGAAATGACTGTGAGGATTGTCTGATTGTGATAGATTTTCTTTGGAACCAGTATCTGTGAGTTGCATAATCTCGTGGAACCAGGACACTGATTCAGGAAGGACATGCTGCCAAATGTGCACATGTACACCTGATGACCCAGAGGCCCAAACATATGCTT
This sequence comes from Platichthys flesus, assembly GCF_949316205.1. NCBI lineage: Eukaryota > Metazoa > Chordata > Actinopteri > Pleuronectiformes > Pleuronectidae > Platichthys > Platichthys flesus. The sequence continues at coordinate 13,995,128 of NC_084948.1, forward strand.
CACTCATGATTTAAAAAACCAATGGGTTGTAATTACTGGCAGAGGCCTGGGAACCATTTAATGTGAATCTATTGGGCAACATCAGACCTTCTGATTCATTCATCTAATATTCGGAAGTTGGGCAATAAATATATAAAAAAATAAAAGTCTGAACTGTTGTGTATTCAGTAGTGTGTCATAATGTGGTTAAATTGTTTCTTTAGAACTGCCTTCTTCCTGTTACCTGACCTCAAGGGCGTTTTTAGCAATGTCCAAACCGAGGTTCATGTATTTTTTACAAAATTTGAGGTGGTGGTTTTGGTTTCACATTGCAATTTAGGGAGCAGAATTTTGTATGAAATACATCTTGTCGTTATCATCTAGATGGGCTGAGTCAACCTATACTTGAAATTGATTGGTTTGTAGACAATGTGCGTCTGACATCGGTGTGTGGTCAATTTGCCTGAATATGATACTTTAACTGTATATAATGTAATTCTACCAATGTTTCCCCATCGCCCAGGCCTTCAGCCTATGAGGCTAAAATGGGAAACAGCTCTTCATGGCAAAAAACTGTGACAGATTGCGGCTATGAGGCAGAAACAAGTATGCAATAAAGAAACATTTGGAAGAAAGACAAAATAAGAAAGATTGAAAAAAAGGAAACACAATCCCGATTTCCTGTCATATAGGAAGTATTTAGGAGGAAGAGTGGGCACCATTGTGGGAGGTTGGGGGGTGGAGGTGCAGGACTTGAGAGTGTGAGGCCTGCGTACGTGCAGCGCGGTGTGTGAGCCTCGGTGGAGGTGGGGACGAAAGAACAGGATGCACAGCCCTTGAGGAATGTCTACAGCTTTGTGGCACGTCTGTGAATCTCATCCCTCCCTCTCTCCGGCTCTCTCGCTCTCTCCCTCTCTCCCACTCTCCCTCTCTCCCTTTCTCTCACTCTCCATCTCTTCCTCTCTTTCTCTCTCCCTCTCTCCATTTCTCCCTCTCGCCCTCTCTCCCTCTGTCCTCTCTCCCTCTTTCTTTCCCTCAAACTCCCCCGCTGCTTCCCGCCCTCTATGGGACAGGAGTCACTCAGGCAGCAAGAGGGAGAGCTGTATACTGAGATAGTGAGGGAGATTAAAGGAGAAAGAGAGGATGCGAATGAAAAAGACTGGTGCGGAGGGAAAGGGCCTTTGGGCTCTGAAAGGTCAGATATAGAACGGAGCGATAGATATAAAGAGACGGAGACAAGTGTATTGAATGGAACAGAGTATACACGATCTAATCACGCCTGACTGAGAGCCGATGATTCAGCTGCTTAGCGCTTTACGTCACCTCTTGCCACCATAGCATGAGCAGCACACCGAGGGGTCTCAGGGGAGTCCTGAGAACGAGTTCACGAATTACAGCGTTAACCTTTGTGTTACACGCCGTGACCTCTCCTCTTCCTGGAGAATCCCTAAAGGTGGAAAAACACTAAAAGTTCAGAAACCATATATCTGTGTGTAACTCCTATATCCTCACTGCAGCTCCTGTCAGGCTGGATTCTTTATGTTTTGACTTGTAGCCTCAGGCCTGTTCCCTTTCCATTCATTTCATCCACATTCTTTTCCCATGTAAAAACTGCACTATTTCACTCTCACACCCCCTCAAAAAAAGGGAAAAAACCAGCTGCTCTCCAGTCCTCCTGATTATGACACCAGAAGAGAACAGACCTCGTAACAGAACAGCACAGACTGCACTTTATTTACTGGGCTGCATGCTGCTCAGCTCTCACTGGCTAACTAGCCACAGCAGGCCTGCATTCCAGCCCTCTGCAGTCAGTCCTACATGATCTGTACCCTGCTTTGCCATTTGGCTTATAAGTGCCGACACCGGAGTCGATAGGCTGTAAACAAGGACACGTGGTCTCTGCAGCAGAATGCAAAACATGAATCAGTAAGCATTTTGATAATCATTGTAAATATTACTAGAGAAAAATCCAAAAGCCTCTGGTTCCTGGTCAAATGCGTTTAGTTTGTGGTCTGACTGAAGATGTCTCTTCTGGCCTAAGATAGGGAAATAGACAATAAAATAAATTGTAAAACTGTGAAAGGGAAAAGATGATGAATATTCGTACAAAACAAATGAATGTATAAAAACACTTTCTTCAATACAGTATCTTCAGCAACAAAGCCTGATTTAAAACCAACCTCAACTGCAACATATCGGGAAATAATCACACTCATCTGTCAACCATCTATCAAACCTCTGTACTCAAAGAAATATGAGATGAACAAAGTTGCTAGTGACCACGTAGGAATTACGTTAGTTGTAAAACATGTCTGACATTAAAAGTTAGTCCGAAACAGGACTGTAGGAACCATGTGACCTGTTGGAGCACAAAGGCGGGAGTTCACTTTTTTGTGTGACAGACTCACAGCATTAAACAAAGGGCCGTTACTGTAAATGCAGACAAAGGAGGCCAAGCTTGGCCGCGTGGATCTGTCATCGTTCTGCGGGATGTTTATTAAATGTTTGTTGTTATTTCTCTTCTCTCGTAACCTTGGCAACAAGCCTCGGAGCTGTCATGGTCCCCAATCATCTGATATATGTTTGGCAGTCGCAATGTCCCGGCTGATTGAATAGCGCACATGTGCACACACCCAACCACCCGCACACACACAAACGCACACGCACATGCTGCAGTTTGACAAGGTGCTGAAGGTGGGGGCTCAGGGCCACAGTATCTGGTTCTCTGGTAAATATCGTACACACGCCCTAAACAAGGGGGATATGGAGGGAGAAAATGCCAGACGTCCAGGAACAGATCCTTGTATTCACGGGGGGGGGGGGGGGGGGGTTACCTGCTCCGTTCTGCACTGTTTCTATTCACAACGCTCTTTGCTTTCCTGTTGTGGAGGATGGTGGGTGTTTCAGGTCATTTTCACTGACTCAGTGTTAAGCTGTTTGTACTCACAAGTCAAGTGATGTTGACTGCCAAACACAGCTGCTGAGATGAGGTTTGTGGGGTAAAGTGGAAACCAGCATGATCGGCACAATCTATAATTTCCTCAGTGTAAGGCTGTTGTAACGAGATAAGATCGTTGTAGTCACATGAATGCATCAGCACGTTTCTTCCAGTGTAGCTTCTGATGGAAACTGTACTTATTAAACATTACCGTTATAGAAGATGGGATAAGGTTTGTTTTATAATACAATAGATGGCCCATTTTTTCCTTCATAAAGTGATTCCTTTGTTCTGTCTTTTCAATTTCTTGCATCTGCTCTGACATCTGGAGCAACACTTCGCTCAGTATACATGCCCAGAAAAACAAACACCAGGTTATGACTGTAGTGTAGCGAGAGATAACACCGCCTGGCTCTGCTCCATTGTCTTTTCTTTTCTCTCCTGTCCTTTTCTTGCCCCTGGACCAGATGTCCCCGGCCCAAAGCAGCATATCCACAACAGTATGGCAACTGTTCTGTAGCTGGCCCTGACCTCTGGGGCTGTGGATCTTAAAGCAAGAGCCCAACATTTTAAGCATCATCACCTTAAACCTGCACTTTTTTGGGTCATTTTCTTGCCTTTATCTCAGCTAGATCCTGACCTCTTGCCCATGCCGAACCTAAGAGTCCAACATTTGTTAAGAATTATCACTTTGTTTCCAAGAATTGGATAAGAGGATTGATACCACTATCACAACTGTATGGTAAACATGAGGCTACAGCCAGCATCCGGTTAGCCTTGAAAGGTCTTGAAGTGAGGAAGCAGCTAGCTTGGATTTATCAGAAAAGTTGTGGTAACTTACAAGCCAAGACATTAACGGAAACATAAAACCGCAACTTGCAGTATATTTGTACGATTTTTTTATTTATGCAACATGTTATTAGAACTGAGCTTGTGAAAGTGGTAGGTTATCAAATGTTGAACTATTCCTTTAATGTATCATGTTTACTTTAAGTCAAAGTAGATATAAGAGCTGACCTCAAACCTCGACCTCTAAAGCTGCTTCCTGACACGCACGGAAGTGTGGACATTTTCTGGAGGGGCTGTTTGTGGGAACAAAATCTCAGAATCTGGACATTTTCTGGAATTCATATCTGAAATTTTTTGCATATCGTTTGACAGTTCCCGCAAATCTCTGAGAATAGTATAGCCCACAGATGACACAACGTTTCCTTCTCTCCTCTCTCCAGTCATATCAGCACAATCTGCCTCCATTTGCTGTTTGACAGTTAAGAGCAGGTGGGAGAGCCGTGGGTGCTGCTCGCTCAAGTGGTGAGATGAAACGCTCCGGCTGATGTCGGCGTCCGTCCCCCCTCTGTTCCTGCTCTTGCGTTGGTGTGAACCTGCTCTCGGCTCCAAGGGCAAACAAAAAAGGGAAACGGCAGCAGGTTGTCAAGGCAACACAGGAGCCACCCACGTAGGAGCACACACACACACTCACACACATACACACACAGGTGATGTGTGTAGTTTGCATTGTGCGCACATGCTCAGACTTGTGTGGTGAATACGTCGCCATAGTTCTGTTTGCAGCGTGAGTGTTTGTCGGCTGGAGCTGAGGGACCTTTTCACGGCTTCAGCTGATGAGTGGGAATCTAAAGGTGGAAGCGTGTGAAAGCTTTATTTACACTACGCTGTATCCTAAGTCTCACAGCTAATGTCCTACTTTGACTCAGACTTTGGAAGTGACGTATCCATTGCAGCGTGCTCAACGTTACACCGGAAAATCACACCCTGAAACGAGATTTCTATTGAGGTCATATCAATGTGTCTGCTTCCCATTAGCTCGCCGAGATTGTGCTGGGGGACTTTTGAAACGTGTGATTGCGTGGACTTCTCCTGTGAACAGTGCTTTCCATTCTAAATAACGACATTTATCATCATGTCCCTCCTCCTCTTAGCCTCTGAGGAATGTGGCTTTGATAATCTGTCGCCTCTCCGTCTTTCTTTCTCACGTGTCATCGATGTGTCGTTCTCCCCCTACAGCCCTGAGATAGTTTTAATGGCTGGGCGTTCCCGCGCTTCACACAAATGTGGGGAAAAGAAACAACCGGGCAGAATCAAGAGAGAGATTCAAAACAAATGCCTAATTAGTAGCTGGGGATTCAAATGAAGCCAACAACACCGCAGCCGATAGAGCAAACAATTTTGTGAGGGGGAGTCGGAGAGGGAGCGATATAAATGTCCGGTTTTAAAGATGTGATAATGTGCACTTTCTGCTACACAAAATGCATTCAGAGCTGACTTCAGGGGTTTTGTGTGTGTGAAAGCCAGCACTTGTATTCATGTGAGTGTGTGTGTGTGTGTGTGTGTGTGCGCCGTCAGCTCTTTCTCATGTGTTGCTGTATGTGTTAATAAGTATGATATGCAGAGAGCACTACTGAGGGGGGAAATGGCTGTGGGACAGTTCACATGCAATCACCTTGCCCAGCCATGCAAGAGATCAGTCTGGCTCTGTCGAGTTCAGCTCTCACTGGTAGATTTAATGATCAAAGGATTATAATATGATCCTGGATCTTAGCCTGGGATGAATTGAAGATTAATTTGCCAGATGTTGAGTCTGAAGAATAGATTAATCAGGTAAATAGACACAAACACAGAGGAACTGAAGGATGTAGAGTAACTGAAGTGTATTTGGTCATAAAGAAAGAAACACCCCCTCCACTTATTTTTTCTACTGTATTAAGACGGAAACGCTACGCCTGAAGGTTGGCAGCCCCACCAGGGTAAACAGCAGACAAAACAACATGGGCAAATGAAATGGATAAATTTGTACATAGCCACGCACCCAAATCAGTGTAGTGTACGCCCTCCAAGATCCCAATCCTAATAACACCCCCACCCCCCGATCTCTGCCAAGTCCAATTTGTTCACTCTGCTAGTGTTTCTGTTCAGTGGGATCTTGATTAAGACACACGCCCCTGTGAAGGGCCGGACCAACTCCTTATCTCACAGCAAGGAAGTGAGGAAGGAACCATCAACACTCACACAAAGGGTGGGCCACTTGCAACGTGAGACCACCTTGTTTGGGTGTACGCAGTTTTTCCATTAGCTTTGAGGTGTAGAATTTAGGTATATTGCATGTACCTGAATATGATGAAAAATAAATCCTATCAAATGATTTGACATTCAATGAAAATATTTGTAAAAAAATCTAACATGTATATCTGTACACATGAAGTGCATATGATTTCTGTTTATTATTAAAGTGATAAAGTTATGAATTACATACAAAACCTCAATCTGCATTTAGAAACTTTCAATTTATGTTCTAATCATTCCGCACTTTCGGTTAAGATCATACATGATCTGCATATTGGCTTGTCCAATAAACATTAAGTTAAAACAAGGAGTTTGTTTGGCTTAGCTTCACTTAACTTAGCGTTAAGCCTGGGAGCTGCTACTTTAACAGTCCTCCGGCTGTGGCCTCATGAGAGTGGCATCGATCTTCCTATAAAACTCTCAAAAAGTACAGGATGTGTGTGAATGAAACACGAGTTGCAGTTAGACAATAAATATAGAGCAAAAGGGGGAAATATAAGGAGAGTGTGGCAAATGTTTAGGAATGATTAAAAAAAGCATAATAAGAAGTGGGAATAGAGATTTTAAAAACGCTTGTAGGCCGAGTGGTGCTCTGGTGTTGCACTTGTCTTCCTTTCAGCAGGGGTGGTCCTCTGGCGAGATAACTCCAGCCAGACAGCCATGGGTGATAGAGATCAGATTGAGATGACAGACTGGAGTGCTGCCCAGACGCAAACACACACACGCACACGCACGCACGCACACACACACACACACATACACACACACACACACACACACACACACACACACACACAAAGCAATGAGAAGGAAATTAAAAAAGGCATTCTGTAGAAAGAAAAGAAAAATCTGTCATTCTTTCATAGGAGGGAGAGAAGAAGTGAGTGAAAACAGAAGGCCGTAAGTCCTTTGTTCTGACAAACAAACACACCATGTTCCCAGAGCTGTCTGCTGAACCTGTAACATGAGTTCTTATTCACTGCACTGACACATGCTTTTTTTTTTGCTCATACCCACTGTATCTTTTTTAAGTATCAGAGTATATAGCCTTAATCTTAACAAACAATAAATGTCAGTGTATGGCTCATTCCACTAGAGAAAACAGAAAGACACAGGGATGTAATGGTTGTCTTAGGCTTATAGGCCTAGTTTGAGAGTACATTGTTTTCCTTAGTTTACTCATTTCTTATTTCGGTGTGCCCCAGGGTTCAGTCCGTTGCCTTTTTCTTTATGACTGCATATGAGGACATCAGTTTATAAAACCTGCAAACATTACATCTGTCTTCACTTCTTCGCAGATGACAAACATCTCTATATATACAAAATGAGTGACTTCCTTACACGTTACTTTATGTTCCCACAGATCCCTGAGTTCTGCTCCCTCTCTCTAAACTATTCCCTTTTCAAGTAGTAAAGTCTGCAATGACTCCCTGCTTAGTCCAAAGTACCTCAAACTCTGTAAAGCCATTTTCAGACATGAACTCTGGGGTACAGATTTTTCCTTTTACATATTGAGAAAGCAGCCCGATTTTCCAGTCAGATGTGTTCACAACAGTGGAAACATCTCCGTAGCATTCAGGGGAAAGGTGGAGCTGCATGCAGGAGCGAGGTCATAACCGCTTTGGTGATCACATGTTTCTGTTTACAGCATAGCACAGCCAGCTTCGGCCCGTATCAAAAAAGCCTAATTTCTCGTTGTCTGTCCAAGTTGACATCTTTAATCGGTGTCTTGTATGTGTGCGGTACCTCTTTTTTATTTTTATGATAATTGTATGATTAGCACTTTCAGTTCATTGTTCCGTTGCGTGTTAGAAATATATTTAAACCGGGCACCTGCCCATGGTAAATTCTCCGGATAATCTCCTGCTGTGTTCTCACATGGGCTCATTCAGACATTATCTGGAGTTTTCAATAAGAGGGCCGGCAGAAAAATGTCTCTGATTCAGACATTTGCATTTTCACATAGTCCCTCCACATAATTTCATTATCCAATTCAGTACATGCCTGTAAGCAGAGTCTTCCTGTGTTTATGAAAACATGCACCAAACCTTCAATTTTCAACAGAATGCTAACTTTTTGTAGTATTAAATATGAAAGGCAAATTTTTTGTTTTGAATATTTTCATTTGAAATAAACAATGTAAAACAAGCCTCGTGAACAAACAAGGTAAAAAACAAATACAACATACAAACTGAAATTTGTATAATGACATTATTTCTGTAAATGTTCACCTATGCAAACAAATGGGCCCTTGCATGAGCCCTGAAGGACTCTGATTCATCTCCAAGTCTGTGTATATGCAGTATTTTCTGTGAAAGAGGCTCCAGATGTTCAGATTGGACAACAGGGGCGTTGATGACAGATCTCAGTTTCAGTTAGTTCACTTAATGTTGCATTTTCATTGAAGCAAAGCAACTGTCACACCAGATTCACTGGAGATACATCCAGAAACCACATTTAACACTGTAGCAGCCTCTTCTAGCACATGTGAACCATGTGCATGTGAGTCTGAGACCTTACAGGTCCACATCTACTGATGATTCACCAAAGTGGCCTAATTTCTTATCGTTGTACCACAGATGTTATTCACGTCGGAACTTTGCTATACTTCTGGGATTCACAAAGTGACAAACTAGCTGACGGGCTCAGCTCCGGTTGGAATTTACAGGCAGGAGATAAGCGTGTAGATACCTGGTAGTTTTTCCACTTAACTCTGTCTTTTTATGAGGATCTTGAGAAGAGTGTGTGTGTGTGTGTGTGTGTGTGCTCTTAACTCTCGGTATAGGGACCTGTTTACCATATAGGGGGATAAAAGGAAGTCCTCATAAAGCAATTAACATTGATTTCTCAGGTGGAAATTCCGGTTAGGTTAGGCAAGTAGTAGTTGAGTTGAAAGTAAATCTCCAGGAAATGATGTGTATGTATGTGTGTGTGAGAGACAGAGTGCGTCATTCCCAGAGGTCATTGTCTCTGGGTCCAGACGGCTGCGACTCAGGTTCTCAGTGTGGCTTCACTAATCTGCCGTAATTATGTCTCACAGTCAGCTCACTCACAGTCACACCCATACATCGACTCCCTCTCTCTCTCTCTCTCTCTCTCTCTCTCTCTCTCTCTCTTTTCTCTTCCTCACGCCTCTCTTGTGGAGTCGTGATTGCCTCAGGATGGCAGGAAATCCATGTGTGTGTGTGTGTGTGTGTGTGTATGACAAGGTGTAACTGCAGGAAGAAAAAAAAGACACATTCGTGACTCGCCATACAGTGAAAGAGTTTTCCAATCCGCGAGTCATCCACTGCACACATCCTGCTCATCTCCCCGGTCCTGCCACTGTGACGCATTTCTTCCGTGTTTTTCATCAGCCGTCACGCCTCTTGGTGTGTAGTGACGCAGGTCCTTTGTGGGGAGCCTAAATCAAGACTACCTGGCTGGGTTCATGGAGTTCAGGATAAAGGGAATCATCATGGTTCATGGTTTGGATCCAGGATTTTTTTTCTCTTTCTTAAACATTGGGAGTTGGGCTTTTTCGATATTTTCATTAATTTCTCATAGAATAATTCACAGATCTTCAAGAAAAAAAAAATCAGGCGTGTTTTGATGAATGCTCTTTATGAGCATGTGCAATTTGATACAGATCCAAGTAAACATCTAGATGTAGTGAATTTAAATGTGGTCTAATAAGTAGGCTGTCGGGCCTTTGCAGAGGTATGTGCTGTACTGAGTAAAATCCTAGTTTTCATTGGTTTTAAATAGAAAATAACTATTTGAGATTCTGCTAATTTAAGAGTGTGATCTGAAAATGCAGCTAAAGCTAAATCAGCTTATGCTATTCAATCTACACACGAATGACCCCACTAACACTTTCAAACTGTGAGTAGTTCAAAGTCCAAATACAACAATGACACAATTGTTTTAATTGTGGTACAACAATCCTTCCCTGCGTGTACTTGCATTTGGGTGCTGGCAATAGAGACTGGAACCATCCTTTTAAAATCCCATGAGAAGAATACCTAATATGCAGTATATTACTCTATAGCTTTTTCTTTCACTACGTTGCCCCCCCCCCCCCATCTCCCTGCACATTACAATATTTTGCATCATCCAATACTTTTTGCACAATAGTAAGTAATTACCATAATATAACTAAATTACCATGGATTCGTTTGATGAAAAAAAGCTGAACCTGCAGTTTACATCCTCGTTGTCTTTGTGCAGAAACCTCCTTAAACCACTCCCTCTGCCTGACCAGAAGCATACCACCTGAAAGTATTAATCTTTGGTTTTGCAACCGATACAAACACTTTTCACAGTACATTACATCTAAAAGTAGAAAATGCAGTAACACTGCCGCAAGGACAAAAACTGTAAGCATCATAAAGTATGCGAATACACATTTGTATGGCAACTTCCCCACAGTTGTAAGGCAACAGTAAACCACAGCTACGACACAAACACACACTGATGATACGCTTGAAAATACGACTGTCAGCAGACAGGGAAATGAGACAGTAAGCTATCATAGCTCAATCTTGTTGTACATTATTAAATTATCTAGATAGTCCATCCCGTGATGTATCAACTATAGTTTGGTTACCTATACTCATTAAGAACAGTATATTATTTAACACTAGCACATGAGCTTGTTCTAAACCGGCCTGTTTGGTCTGTGTTTATGCTCCGGAGTTACTTCATAATTATTCCTTGTCATTAGTGAGTCCTCTTCAAACTGTTTGACAATATACTGTCACTTCTTTTATTGTTGGAAGTTGGCGAACTGCAGTTGTTTGCAAATCTTTTAAAAGAAAGTAGTGATTGTGTTAATGTGTGATACTCACAGTTAAACATACTGTAGCTAGCATTATTGTCATCGTATCCAGCTACAATGACATTTTAAGAGGCTTCAATCTCCAGTCAAAAATAGATATATAAAAGTGTAAAAATATAGAGAACTATAAGGAAGAATATGGAAACATTTCTGCATGTACATAGAAAAATATAAGCTTGAAATAGAAAACATAAAAAAAGAGAATTTACATGATTTTAACTGACAGAATAGGAGCGTGCAGATAAGTAAATATGACATAAAGTGAACCTGTGTTTAGGAATACAATCCAAAAATAATTAACTTAATTATATCTAACATTTTGTAAGTCCCTGAGTGCACCTTCCCAAACAACAAGTCTCTTTATGACTCCACTGAAGTGTTCTAATTCCTAACTGTGGCTGGCACTCATCAACACTGCAGTGATGTATGCTGGGGTGAACTCTGTTTCACCCTGCGACAGCCTTCATTTATTTACAATCAGATTGGCCTTTCAGGACAAACCTGTTCCTTTCCAAAGCAACTCTGTGGTGGAGTGTTTGGCCTGATACACACACACACACACACACACACAGAGAGAGACACAGAGCTCATTAACTGTTAATATAACTGACTTTATATTCACAAAAACTCATAAGCTACTGCCTGTTCATAGGTTGAAACAACACACACATCCACACAGACACACACAGACCCTCACATATACGCACATACAAAGCCCTGCAAAGCTTTTCTCACTAAATGCGTGCCTGGCTGCTTGCTTAAACACACTCACACACACTCACACTTACACACATGCGCGCGGCTGCAGCACAGCACTCGTATTTAAACTGATGTGAGTGCTGTCACGACATCCGACTAGTCCTATTTGTTCCACAGAAGCCTTGGCGTGAGAGAGCAGGGTCACCCCACTGGCTCTCATGCAAATCCATTCAGTACACACACAGCAGACACACACACACACACACACGCACTTAATAGTCCTGCAGATAAGCAAAAAGACTGGGAGAGAGACAGGCAGGCAAGCAGAGAGCAGTGTAGAGATTCAAGCAGAGAGAGAGAGACAGACAGACAGACTAAAGGACAGAAAAACAGGCAGACATACCGACAGACATACCGACAGACAGACAGACAGACAGACTGAAGGACAGAACGACAGAACGACAGACAGACACAGAAAGAAGGATAAAAGACAGATAGGCAGACAGACAGACTAAAGGACAGACAGACAGACAGACAGACAGACAGACAGACAGACAGACAGACAGACAGACAGACTGAAGGACAGAAAGAACAGACAGAAACAGACAGAAACAGAATGAAGGAGAAAAAACCGATAGGCAGACAGACAGACAGACAGACAGACAGACAGACAGACAGACAGACAGACAGACAGACAGACTGACTGACTGAAGGACAGAAAGACAGACCGACAGAATGAAGGATAAAAGACAGATAGGCAGATAGACAGACAGACTAAAGGACAGACAGACAGACAAACAGACAGACAGAGAGACAGACAGACTGACTGACTGACTGACTGACTGACTGACAAACCAGCCTGAAGACAACATCAGCCACCGCACTCACTAGTGGCCCCTCATGGTAGCAAGATGTATTGCACCTGTTTGACGTGTGAACATAGCAACCACGTCATTTTTAGAAAACAGGCCTTCCCTCATTAGCTGATGCGAGTATCGGTTGCGTCAGGTCAGGGAACAACTGAAAAATACTACCACGAAAAATGTATTTCGGACAGTCACATCCAAAATTCGATTATCGCTCGGATATGAATATCTTTTTTTTTCACCTCTTATCACATTCAACATTCATAATCTTACACTTGTTTGTATATATGAAAAAAGAATGCAATATAAAAAGAAAAGGGCACACTTCTTGCTTGCTGGATCATCTCACAAAGTACGATTTACATAGCGTAATATTTGGGGAATTTGTTTTTACACCCCTCTCCCAAAATCTGCCTCAGGAAAGATGTGAGGACTGATGCCCTTATTTAGGAATATTTAGACATTCACACAAACCATTGACGAGTTAGAATGTGTGGGAACGATCTTTCAGCAAATGTCTCATGAATCACACGTGGGATTTTTTACTAAAAAGGGAAAAACAAAAAAAAACATTTCCAACTGAGGCCCACTGGGTAGCTGGCAAAACAGAAAGCAGGGCACTCCACTCTATTACGCAACATGACAGGTGGACAAGTCTTACATTCACATGGAGTGGACAGGGGCTTGTACAGTAGAGCGTTGCGTGCACAAGAGTTTGGTGCTATCCAAAGAAATACCAAGAAAAACAGCTCTTATCCGAGGAGCACTGTGAAAGTGGAGGGAGGGTGATGGGTCTGTTGGAGGCTTATGTCATAAAAATTGTATCGTAACGCACAAAGAAGAAAGACTTAACATAAATAAAATTCAAAGTCTGTATGTTCTGAGCACCTTTTGTCATCTGTCACAGGTTTGAACTGGTCCTTTTTGTCCAACCTGCGTATTTGGCCATTGGATTTGTCCCTGCATGCACAGCCTACACCAAATATGTCATGCGTGACAATATTAGTCATTTCATTCCAAAAAGAGAATAGTGGGTCATACTCAACCCTCCTCCATCCTCTTAAATTTGTGCATGCACACACGCACACACTTTCGCCCGCCGCCCATCCCCCTCCTTCTCATTCCTCCCTCTCTTCCTCACTCTCTTACACACGCACGCAAGCACACACTCAGCATGCTTCATTATACACTTGCCCACACAGCATAGCGTGCCGGAAACAGACTCAATAGATGCCAAGCTCCCGGTCCCTGGAGGCTCAGTGCCCCTAAAACACTGGATGCACCTTCCCCAAATTAGGTTAATTTGCTTTTGCCACAGAGACTGCCCACAAATACAGTCTAGTGGTTCCACAAACAATTATGACAAAGCCATTACAGTGTGTTTTGTTTCTTTAGCAAATTAAAGCTCTCATTAATCATTAACAGCTGAGATTCAATTAAAACCAGCTGAAATGAAATGGATATGAATGCTGCATTAAAATGATGTTATGATCAGTCTAATAGAGCCAAATCCTTTACATGCAACCAGACTATTTGCAAAGGAGGTTAAGCTTTAACTGTTTGATTTAGGCTCCTTAAAAGAAAACCCAGATAAACTACATGTGACACAATGATTTACAACTGTGACCCAAATACACTGCTTTGCATACGATACTGCCTTAAATGTACAAAATGTTCGCAGCTCCTTCTTTTGTCCTTGCCAGGGGGGTGTTTGAGGACATGACCGATTTCAGGGAGGGAGCGACGCAGAAAGAGGAGGGGGGAGACACAGAGAGAAGGGTTGTCTTCCTCTCTCTGCTGCTCAGCAGGGTGCAAGGTTTGATTACTGTCTCTGCCTGAGTGCAACAAACAAACGTTCACCAATTTCCTTCTTTCTGCTGTGGAGGCAGATTAACTAACACGGAAGGTAGGCTAGACTTGAGTGGGCAAGTGCCATTTGCATCAGAGCGACTGAGTCGGCACGATTCATTGACGGCCCCATAAATAGCACGGCGTGCGTCCCAAATGAAATCATACCAAGGATCTCTCTGTCCCTTGCATCTCTCGCACACTCTACATGCTACATTCAGTCACAGGTTTGCTTTGAGTCAGCAGCAGAAAAAACGAGAGCAATGATATCACGTAGGAGAAGACAAAAGTGTGTCGAGAAACATTTGTTAACAATCTATTACCACAAACGATTGGTCCTGTAAAAGCCCCTGCGGTAATGTCTGGCCGTTATTTCACATTACTTCTGAGGCAATGAATTAAATGCACACTAACCCAAACAGAGCATGGAGTTTGACCTGTGCATGCATGCAGGCAAAGCTTAGCAAATGTGACTTCAAGGCATTGTCAGTCTGCATTTTGTGTGTGCAATATCCTGTTCCTGCTTTATCTTAACAAATAATATATATGTATATATATATATATATATATATTTTTTTTTTGTTATTAACTTGTATTCAATGTATTCTCACCAGCTTTTTTGTGTGTTTCTCTGCAGGCACTGTTATTTGACAACTGTACTTGTTAACATATAGTTGCATCATGTGTAATATAATATAATAAAAACTATAAATGTATAAAGACATACAAAACTCCCCACCTCATATAAATGTCATGGAATAGCTGTGGCCTGTCTGTCCTGGATCTGCTCGCTACGTGACATGTTAAGTGCCAAAGCACCAAATTGAGGTGACTTGCATTAGCAACTAAAGCTTCTCCCCCCCGGAGACTGAGGGCAGCTGAGGCGGTTGTGGTGAAGAATAACTGTTGCTCAAGAGGAGAAAAAGAGAAGCTGCCATACCAGTGGCTGACAGCTGAGATGTTTATATTTTTTGTGTAAGAAAAACATTCTTACACAAAAACATGTGTCTTTGTTAGTTGTGTATGTCATATATAGATCCTTCACTTAGACAAAAGTAGTAATATAACACTATTTAACTACTTGTTAAATAGTGCCTTGGCGTGTGTAAAATAGTCTGTGTGTTTGACATATTACAAACTGTATTATAATATTGGATTATTAGTGACCGAGCAATGACAGAGACTGACAGACAGTGAGGCCCAATTGAAATTGTGAGGATTATTATTTTGTTTTTCAGCCAACTGAATTGGATTTTTGAGATCAAGCTCAAATTCTGAGGTCAAGCTCAAATTCTTACAAAACTTTGAGGAAAATTAGAAAGTGGTGTATATTGAAGTATCCTGGAGGAATTTTCAATTGGAGTGGCAAAATGGCTCAACGGTGCCTCCCGAGACCCCCGGAACGTGTTCACATTGCCAATCTTGGAAATTTAGAAATTTATTTTATAGTGGGTACTTTCAAGGGTTGAAGTATCCTGGTTATTATTACTTAATTTTTTTTTTTTACATTTTGTAAACGTATTTACCTCCTGTAAATTTACCTTGCATCTCCTGTGCAGAAACGTACTGCGCACCTCCTGCGCAGAAGTGGACTGCGCAGGATACATTTAATCTAATTTATTTTAATTTAATTAAATTTTTTAGGGCCCGAGTACAGACTATTGAAATTGAAGGATTATTCTTATTATTATATATTATAAATTATTCTTACCAAAATTAGCTAGTTTTTCTGTTCTATTTCCTTTTCTTTTAACATGTTCTTATGTTACTTCAAATGTGTTCTCTTATATGACATCATTTATTTAGTAGTAGTAGTATCACTGCTTTTATTATTATTATTATGTAGAGCATGTGAGACACCAAAAGACAACATGTGGAGGTGAACATATAATAGCTGTGTGGGCTATTCAGGACACAAAGGTAAACAGCAAAGACTTTACGGCATCAAATATGGCGTCGCACTTTAGCGGTGTGCTGCAGCTGACCGATCTGGATGATTTTATCCCCCCCTCAGGTTGTGGAACTTGTTATAACACATTGCAACGCAGCTAACAGCGGACAAACATACAGAAGTAGCGGACAGGCTTGCTAGCTGTTAGCGGTTGTTGTCGGTGTCTGTTGTGTAAGAGAATTCAAGCCTGTAACTTACCCCCCCCCCCCCCCACACACACACACCACCAAGTGAAGCCAATATAGTTGTGATTTTAACTACTTGGTTCAATTGTTACTGGTATTATGTATCGTTGCAGTACTACTAAATAGTGTACTTAATATACCAATTTTCTATTTTATTTAATATAAATGTCTGTGATTTATATTTAATCTACAGTACAAGAAGATGCTGTTAGTATTTCTACCTAAAATATAATGGTGTAGGCAAAGTTTACCTGGAACTTACTAACTTGAAGAAGTAAATCGAAGCTGCACAGGAAAGCAGAACATGACTGATACACTCACTACCGACAAAAAATCGCACCCATATTCAAACTATATACCATGCTTTTATTTGGAAAAGAAAGGCAACATCCGGTGCTCGCCCTGGCCGTTCCGCTCTACGTGTCCACGTTCCAGTGTTACGTCGTAGCCATGGCAACAGTCAGAGCGAGGCTCACAGCGGGAGAAACGCGAGTTTAGAGTTTGTTGTGAATATTTTGACCTTCAGTCGGATCGATACTGTTGATAATGGGTACGTAAAGATTGATTGAAAATTAATACAGGTCCAAACAGGAAGTAGCATTTGGGACTGTTAGCTTTAGATGCTAAGCCAGCTGAGAGAGGTCTCTCCGATTTGTTGACATGTCGACTAAGTTTCTTCTGCTTAGTTTGTCACAAAGCTCCTGTCCCCCAATTCATATACAACGACTTTAACACATGTAGAGTTTACACCAGGTCATGTTTACTGAGGTAAATAACCAGCGCGACCAAACAGAAGTTAGTGTACAGACTAGTTCAGGTAATGAATTTATGCTTTTAACTTCTCTTTCCTAAAATGCCTGTATAGGCCTACATGTTGTTGTTATGTTTTCAAGGATTATATTTACATGGATAGACATTGAATCTGTATGTTAGAACTTTATGTTTATGTGCTTCAGTTGTGCTAGTGATGCTGCAAAATTAGATGCAGCTACTTTCAGCAATTATGCTCATGAACCTAAATTTAAAATCAACCTTTTTAATCTGGCTTTTATGCAGTGTTTTATGCTTTTTGTGATTTTAATTGCCTGTATCTTATTTAATCTTAATACATAATTTATATCGTATAGTATAATTTATTTTAGGTAGTACGGTAGTTTGTATTTGTTGACTTTACTGCATGCTTACTGCAGCGTTTATTATCTTCTAGTGTTCTCTTTTCTAATCTTTAATGCTCTGGTAAGAAATAGTCCTTAAATCCAAGTGTTTAATTCATTTCTAATTCATTTTTAACATCCCATGTTTCAATCAATCAAACACCTTTAAAACACTTGATTAGTTTGAAAGGTACAACATCTATGTGATTGATCCATACTAATTAAAGTAAAGGAAATACTCTTAGTGGTTTGACATGACCCCAACAATATATAATGCTGCTGAACTGCTTTACTAAAATTAAAGTATTAGATATTCCTCCAGGATGAGGAGGGTTAGGGTCATTTCTGTTTCTTTGTTTCGCCGCTCCCTAGTGGCTAAATGCTTTTTCATCCTGCTGTGCCCGTATTGTAGCTTATGCCAAACTGTTGGCCCTCATGAGTTTACATGTTCGTGCATGTTCTCCTCTCACGACTCAGGCATGCGTCCATGCAGAATAGATGAGTTTCTGAACAGCTTGCCTCTCTCACATTAGACTGATTAATAGTTCAATCAGGGCTAAAACGGACAAAATGTCACAAGGGAACAGTTGTCATGCAAAATCCGCCCTTTATATCTGCATCCATCTAAAGGGATAGGCCTGCTTAATGCTGTCACGGGCAGTTACTAATTTATCTGCGTTGTGTGAGCCAACGGAGGATCTCTGTTGTGTTTTAAGTGCAGGGCCTGGAGACAGTAGGGGGGCAATCAGGCTATTAGTGTGCGTGAGCATGGAGCCTGCTCTTTGATTGGGCAGGGTTTGTGTGCCTGCACTGGTGTGTGTGAGAAAGGCAGAGAGAATACACAAGCTTGTTAAACCTGCA
Source organism: Platichthys flesus (assembly GCF_949316205.1). Lineage (NCBI taxonomy): Eukaryota > Metazoa > Chordata > Actinopteri > Pleuronectiformes > Pleuronectidae > Platichthys > Platichthys flesus. The sequence goes on from NC_084948.1 coordinate 14,013,509, forward strand.
TGTTTTTGCATGAATTCTCGGGCTTTGTGTCTGTGTGCAGTGTGTTTGTGGCCAAATTCTTGTGTGTTTGTGCTGTGCATTCTCATGCATGTGTGTCCTCTCACTCTACTTCCCTCAGATTGTCTGCGAGGGCATTTACTGTCTGGCATGCAGGCGTGCATCAGGAACCATCTGATAGGGGTGACCTCTGGCCCTAAGTTAGCCAGAGGTATTTAATCTGAGGTCAACTGTTGAGATGGCGTGATGCTTTCCCCGCAGTAATCGTGAGCTGATAGATAAATGCCGTACACACATTGATAGACAAACAGAGGCTGGGATGGGCTGCCATTAATGTTCTCCTTGCTTGACCTGCTGCACCCATGTTCACATAACTGACTGTACCTCTGTCGCCACTGTTACAACAGAGCAGAAACCTAGAACACATTGTTCAAGTAAACTATCACATCCATCATTACTTAACAACAACACACACAAAAGAGGTTATTAGAACATTGTTCTGTGCAAAGTTCCCTCACTTGAAGGTAGAATCAGACCTTGTTAAACCATCTGTTACCCTGTGGTAGAGGACAAGCTAATGTATGGCTGTGAAGTCAAAATACCCTCAGCTGTGAAATGCCATAATCTACAGTCTATAAGCTTAATGCCATAAGCCTGACTGATTAATCTATTGAATAGAGTGTACAGCAAATGGATTTAATATGGTGGATATCACGCTAAGGGATTTACCCCTTATATTAACCTCAGAGGCTAAGTCATCAATTTAAAAGTTCCACCAGTTTCACTCAAAAGAGTAGACAATATTCCTGGGTATGATATCAGGTAGAAATACTCTGATGAGTTAATTTTAGTGATTATTGGTAAAGTTATTGTTTTTACACACCTACATTTTTGCGTGATATACAGTTTCCCCTCTTAAAGTTCAGTTCATCTCCACAAAAAAACGAAATATGCTTATACAATGTATTTAGCATTTTACACTACCTCCGCCAATGCTTTCATTCCTGTCCATTGGTTTGTTGGCTGGTTTGTTTGTAAACAAGATGACACAAAAAACTACTGGATGGATTTCAATGAAACTTGGTGGTAGGATATGGGTCAGGGGAGAACCCATCACATTTTGAATTGGGCAGATCTGTCTTTTAAAAATGCTCACTGATCTCCATGGGAATCATTCATTGATCTTGATAAAAAAAAACATCAGGCATATTTAGAGATAGATAGTTAGATATCTATGGGTGTGTGCAATTTGGTGCAGCTTGAATTTAAGGGGATCGTTTGGCCTTGGCTTTACTGAGTGCCATTCTAATTCTGAATTAGTTTGAAGTCAAATGTGTCAGAAAAATCAAATACTCGTTTAGCTAAATTAACCTGCAACAATTTTATTGATCAATTGTTGTTATTATAAATTACAAAATTTCTTAGCTAGATAAACTATAACAACATGTATGAAAATAATTGTTTGCTGCCTTGAATGAAATCCCATAACACACTGTATTCTGCTGGACCTCTGCTTGTTTCCAGGAGACAAGGAGAGAATGATGGAGGAGGAGAAGGAGAGGGATTTCACAATGGTTCATCACTGTCCTCCAATGTATCCACTGCCTGAAGAAATAAAGAAGGTAAGCAGTGATGTGAAAATAAATAAAAAAGCACCTAAAAACACTTTGCAGGTACCTCGCTGGTTTTGTATGTATCTGTCATATCTGAACACAAAGAGTCCTCTCTCAGGAGAACCAGTATGACTTCCTATTCAGCACACACACACACACACACACACCCATACAGACACGTTTTTGGCCCATGCTGCACACGCTACCTTTCAAACAACATGTCAGGCCATACTGACACAACATATGTTGCTAAGAGACATGATGGTTTTTTACATCCCAGGAATACAAATGTGTTGAAAAGACATTTGTTACATCTCGATGAGTATGTCAACACTACACTTTTTACATATGCTGCATTAATCCATATGACTTGAATAAGAAACAGGACAAAGTCTCCTCTTTTAATCTTCCATCTGTTTTTCAGATGATGCACAGAGGAAGTAACATGGGAATGATTGCATGTTGCTTCATGTCCTGGTCCATGTCAGGTGGCAGTAACAGATTCCCCATATGATGCTCCATATGGTTTGAATATAAATTAGCAGAGAATATCTTTCGCTTTTCATCTTTTAAAGGAGGCCCATAGCTTATCTACTAAACCAGTTAATATCTGTGTAAAATTATATTACCATTTCCTAAAACCATTAAACTGTGGGTTTTGAAAAAGGAGTTTTGCTTTTACCGCCCTGCAGTATGCTTCCACCAACCAGTGCAGTTTCAGTCCACATTAACTTTTTTTCTAGACACACGTGGAGTCATCATGGCATTTGACGTCTGGCCACTGAAATCTAATCAGTTCATCTTTGAGTCAAAAAGTGACAGCTGGTCCAAATTTGAAGAAACTCCCTTAAGGCAGACATGAGGTATCATGTTCGTTAGGCCACTGTGACCTTGACCTTTGACCTCCAGATATATTCAGTTAAATCAATAGTCTGAGCGGAAATTTATGCAATATTTTAAAGGATTCTCTTGAGGCATTCTTAGGATACAAAATTCATGAGGCAGAAGGTGGTCTAGTGAGGTGACTGTGACTTTGAACTTTGCACTTAGACCACCAGATCCTAATCAGGTGATCTGTCAGTTCAAGGGAATGTTTTAATTACATTTGAAGAAAATATCAAGACGATCTTAAGAGATCTTTCTAGCATTAATATGATGGACGAGCGTATTGCTGACCCAAAATGTATAATGCCACTGGCTGTCGCCGGCGTGGAGGCATAAATATACTGAGCACATACAAAGCAAAGAGAGGGGTTCCTAACCCTAACTGTCACAAAACCAGTTGAAAGAGCATTTCCCCACATTAAAAATGAATTTTGTAGCAGCTGGCTGGCTACGAGAGGGAGCTCTGTGACTGCTTTGTGTGCAGCTCTCCAAAAAGGATGCCAGAATAAGACAATAAATTTCTGTCTTTAACAATCTATCCTTCGCTTGCTGAAGTAGAAGTGCATCTGTTTTTTGCATCTCTGAACATTGATACTATCAAACACAAAACTTCGCAAAGTGGAATCAGCAGCTACCTCTCTTTAGGTTTTTAGCTTTGCTTGTTTCTGCTGCGCAGTTGTGATGTAAATAATTCAGAACTTTGCAAAATCATTAGGATCATAGCATGACTATAATATGAAATATGAATACAGCTTGTTTACAACTTGTCTTTTTCCTCCCACTTCAAGTGCATTGTAGTAAGATTACTGAAGGGATCACTGAGGTCTCTCTCGCTCTGTGTTTGGCCCCCTCTTCCTGTCTGTCTCTGTTCCTCTGTCTGTTGCTCTCTAGTTATCTCTGGAATTTCTCATTGAGGCCAGTAGATGGCTGTAAACAATACACCCAGTGGCATTATGACACACATACACACACAAACACAAACACACAAACAAACACACACAGACACACACACACACTCCATTCTCGCATTAGTGCATTTGTCCATCTATCCTTCTGCACGGCCGACAGACGCAAATGGGAATCCATTTTATTGATTGATTCCTGTAGTGGACTTCCATTTCTCCCCTTTGTGTGTGTTTGTGTGTGTGTGTTTGTGTGTGTGTTTCTGCGTATGCTTCAGTCCGACTATGATTTTACACAAGCTGAATCTTATAACCAGACACAGAGCAAAGGTCAGAGAGAAAGAGAGACAATAACTAAGAATGAAAGAGGGAGGGAGAGACTGACATTTCGATCATAGCACATCTGGTTCAGTCTCAGGATATACCTCACTCCCTTCCTCTTTTCCTCCCCCCTGTCATCCACTCAGATTCAAAAAAAGTCTGTAAAATAGAGGATGTTCTGGGCTTAGCCCCCCGCTGAGAACACACAAGCACCATTTATAAGAGGAGGCTTAGGTGGCTGGGGCTGAGCGGAGAACAAAAAACAACAGAGGCGGTGCGTTAGGTGCTCAAAGCTCCGGGCAGCACCATGAGCAGCAGTCGGTGTGGGAGGCATCGAGGAGGTGGTGTACTAACAGGCCCATTTAAGTGCTGTTAATCCTGGTGTGCTGGGAGAGGGCTGGCACAGAGGTTTAATGGTGGGCTGCTGAGAAGGGGAGCACACACAAACACACACACACACACACAAAAACACCTATTCATTCATTGCAAGACAGTAGTTGGATTAAATCTCATTGTTAAAAATGTTATTATGGGTGTGAAACATCCAAATCACCATTCATCAATCATCATGTCTTTTAGCTTTTCTCACAGATCTCAAAAACATAAACCATCATTTAAAATGTTGAATTATATTATTTGTTAAATGGTTTTGTATTTATATAGCGCATTTCTAGTCTGATGGTGACCACTCAAAGCTCTTTACAGTACAGTTTTACATTCACCCATTCACACACATTCATACAGTGCATCTATAAGCAGCATTTTGTTGTTCTATGAGGGGCAATTCGGGGTTCAGATTCTTGCCTAAGGACACTTGCATGCTGGGGATCGAACTGCCGACCTTCAGGTTGGAAGTCGACCGCTCTACCCCTCAGCACCAGCCGCCCACTGTTACCATTCTTTAATGGTGGCATGGTGGAGCAAGGGTTCTTGCACTGATGCCACAAAACAAAAATGTTCCCACATCAGCCGGGGTCTTTCTGTGCGGTGTTTGCATGTTAACATGGGTTTTCCCTGCATAGTCTGGCTTCCTCCCACATTCCAAAGACATGAAGATTGGATTTAGGCTAATTTGAGACTCTACATTGACAGGAGTTGTGTAGTTGAGAATAAATGGTTGTTTGACTTTGCATGTTGGCCCTGTGATGGACTGGCGACCTGTCCAGGGTGTATGCAGCCTCTCGACATCACTAAACACAGATTTCTTTGAACGGTTATTATTAACTATTCAAAAATGTACATTTACTTCACCTTTGTACCAACAGTCTGCTGCTCTTGCTGTTGTATTGTAGCTTCCTACACACTTTATTAGTAAATTGAGTTTAATGGGATGGTGGGAACCAGTTTCACTCTTTTCTTCCATATTTCTGTGGAGCAAAACCAATGCCCTAATCCTCATGCTGACATTTTTTCTCAGTATTTAGACTGTATGTCAAATATGCTGAGAATGCATGCTGCTTCATACTTTCACCTAGTGTCATCTGCATGCAGTCATACTTCCCCCAGTCTCTCAATTTGTCTTTATCAAGGGCACATGAGCACTTATTATTCAAGGAGGCAAGAGCATTACTCAAACGTGCCTCTCTGAGCAGGTGGTCAGACTAAAAATAGTGCTGAATAAAAAAAAAAGCAAGGGGCTGCGTTGGCGTGTTGCTAAAGGTAACGGTGGGAAGATGAAATATGATCCAGGAGGTCAGTTTGATTAAATAATCCATTAATTGAAGGTTTATAAGTAAAACAAGTTGTTGCTGTGGCTATGAATCTGATTCATCTTAGGTTTTTACATATGATGCCCTCCCAGATGCAACCCGAGTTTGCAGGAGCCAGGGATCCATCTGGGAGAGGCGGTGGTCTAGTGGCAGAAACTTGGACAATGGGCAGAAAAGGTCTGAGGATTCTCCCTACCCTGTCTAGTGCCCCTGAGCAAGGCACCTTACTCCCCCAACATCTGCTCCCCGGGCGCCGAACATGGTCGCCCAATGCTCTGTGTGTCCTGCACCAGATGGGTCAAAGCAGAGGTTAAATTTCCCTACCTGCATGAGTGTGCCTGTGCATGTCTGTGCATGTGCTTGGGACTAATAAATGCATCTTAATCTTAATCTTAATCAAAAGCAGGATGTTGTTAGCACTGTTGCCTCACAGAAAGTCTTTCTGTTCTGGGTTTGCATAAATCCCATTGTTTGCAGAGGATTTCTCCAGTTACTGTGAATGTGAGTGTGACTGGTTGTTTGTCTCTGTGTGCTGGCCCTGTGATACGCTGGTGACTTGGACAAAGTGTGTTCCCTGCCTCTCACACAATGTCGGTTGGGATTGGCTTCAAGCCTCAAAGGATAAGCGGTATAGATGATGGATGAAAGGATAGATGGATAGTTGCAGTTAGTGTATCATGTCAGCAATCATATAATCTCCTCCTTTGACACTAAAAGTAGAATATAAGGTCATGTGATAAAGTAATCTGTGGATGTTTTCCTTGTATTCATTTGATTGGTCCACACAGTGGTATTTGCCCTCTGCTTCCGGACCCCTGCTGTTTTTTAATCCAGTGACGCAGTCGTACTGTCAGTCTGAATGTAGCATAAGGTTTTAGCTGTTTTCAGGACAGACACCGAACTCAGCAAATTATCTTGAAATGTTCTCAGTCAGTAGCTCTTGACGTTTCCCGGGAGGTAGAGGTGTTATACAAGACGCAGATGAAGATCACCTTCGAAACAACCACGCTGTAAACAAAAACATCTGGGGTAGAGTTAGTGGAATTTATAATTCGTGTCCTGCCTCTTGCATGCTCTACCCAGACACCACCCCTCGCCTGAATGTCCCGGACTTTTCTCTGTTGTTGTAAACACGTCTGACCCCATCCTCTCCTGCTGTGTTCCTCATATTGAACAGTGAGGAGTTCATGTCTGAAAACTGTGTTTGTGGATGTTATGCTTGTACTCATTTGATTGGTCCACAGAGTGCACTGCTGGACAACCCTGCATTTAATTTGCCCTCTGCTTCTGGACCCCTGCTGTGCTAATGCAGGGACACAGTGCTGCGTCAGTCTGCATGCAGCCTTTGTCTTCTGCCCCCTCACAACTCAAAACAAAGCTGTTTCACACTCTCTTGACAACTAACAGGATTGGTTGTCAAAGTGACACTCAAACTTAGAAGATGGGTTCCCTCTCTCCCCAGCATGGTGTTCCAGTCCAAATGTGACTAAAGGACTGGTTGTTTTAAGTGCAGCACCGCGAAGAGTGCACCGCAGCCTTTTTATGCAACTGCCGAGCTCCTCTTGTTCTCCACGAGTTGCTGATACTACCTATTCACTCTTCAAGTGTCACCGTCTGTAACAAAGTCAAACACACGGTGTAATAGGACAAGACGTTCACCTCCAGGAGAGAGAGAGAGGGGAGCGCAGGCAGAGAGAGAGAGTGACAGATGGAGAGAAGATGCGAGAAAAGCGAGCCAAGAAAAAGACAGGAGGGACACTACTCCCTGTTAACTTCTCTAATGTTGTGGAATGTGAGGAGCTCTGAAACACAATGTAACAGGACAAGACGTCCGCTTCAGAGATAATTAGAGAGTGAGCGGAGAGAGGGAGGGAGGGAGAGACAGGGAGAGAATTGGATGCATCCCACTGTGTGTGAGAGAGAGATAAGTGAAAGATTTTCTGTTTCATTTTCTTCAGAGAGAGAATCAATGATGAGAAGAGGAGGAGAAAAAACAATAATGAGGAGATTTTCTCACACACGCGCACACGTACAGGCATACACAAACACACACACACACACACACAAACACACACACACACACACACACACACACACACTCTAACTGTCTGACAATAGTTTCATTTATAATGGAGGAGGTACTCAGTTCTTTTAGTCGTTGCAATCAGATTATAGTGTGTTCCAGCCTGAGGCTCCCATCCATACTCCAGTGTCTCAGCAACATGCTGCTTCTCCTCGTTCTCCTCTCCTTCTCTTACTCTCTCATTCCCTCTCTGTCTTTCTATATACTGTATGAGCTATCTGTGGAAAGCTGACAGAGCGGAGATGCAAGGCTGTGTCACAGTTGGGCCTGTAATTCTGGATGACTGCTGACTGTAAAAGTGTGAAAAGGAGGTAGAAGTACATGTATTGTGTGTGTGTACGTGGGTGTTTGTGTGTATGTGTGTGTATGTATCTCTGTGCTCTTATATTATGATATAGTTAAGGTAACACAATGTTTACATAGTCTGCGTCGCATTAGCTGTGAATCAGCAGCAGGTGCCTCATTGGACTCAGGAAGCGTTCAGGGACAACACTGAGTGTATTGACATTTAAATACGTTTTGATTTATCAGTGAATATAGTTCAGACAGTTGTCTCCCCTTTGCTGTGCACACGTGGTAACAAATGGAAATAAGAGTTATTTGCTCCACCTAAACGCCTGCTTGGGAACTCCACGTTTTCGTCAGTTACATTTTTAGCTTTTCCCGACTGCAGGCAGACTGTCATCACATGTGACTTGTGTAATAAATGTAACAGTCACAGTTCCACATGTCCGAGCTGCTGATGTGATCAGAGTCGATACTGTGACCACACTGCCCTCTGTTTGTTGACAATCATCTTCATTACTTGTGTTTCTCAAAACTGAAAAATTACCTCTTTAAGTTACCACTTCACTTCTGGTTGAATGAAGCTCAAAAGCCCTTGAAGTTAATTTGTTGTTGTTTGTACTTCTCTGTGAATAAGATGTTACATTAGTCAGACATTATGTTTACTGTCATTCTGAGGGATATTTTGTTTCTCCACATTCGCCAAATTGGTGCTCATTGTGGGAACTGTTGGCTTTCTCTCTAATGTTTAAGGTCTTGACCTTCTAGATAGATAGATAGATTACTTTATTCATCCCCGTAGGGAAATTAAGTCGTCATAGCAGCCGGTACATTTGAATAAAATAAAATAAAATAAAATAAAATAAAATAAAATAAAATAAAATAAAATAAAATAAAATAAAATAAAATAAAATAAAATAAAATAAAATAAAATAAAATAAAATAAAATAAAATAAAATAAAATAAAATAAAATAAAATAAAATAAAATAAAATAAAATAAAATAAAATAAAATAAAATATAAAATATTGCGGTAGAAACAATAAAAACAGAAACACAAGATAAATGGGTAGATAAGGTGCAGTGGCAGATGATGGTAAGTACTGATGATATGATAATATGATAATGTTGTTGTTAGACAGTATATAAAAATAGTACAGTATATATAGTATATAATATATATTTATATATGAAGGTAATTATACCAATATAATAATAGCAGTATATAGTAATAATAGCAGCAACAGTATATATAATAATAATAATAGTAAAATATAATAATAATAACAACAACATGTACACATGTATAAATGCCTTGAGATGATGTATATTATGATTTGGCGCTATACAAATACAATTCATTCTGATTTACCTTTTTAAAAGGATGTACTAAATACATATAATGTAATAATTGTAGTGGGAAAACAATAAGGAAATAAGGCATTGGGGTATATCTAAATAGAGCACAACCTTTATTGATGTGATTAGTAACACATGCTGTGATGAAAAGGGTCCCTAAATAGAATATATGTAGCATCCCTCATAATGTGGTTGAAACAGGCTTATACACTACTAGCACACTCTTGGTTGTGGAATATCAATTGCTGCTTTTGTGCCAGTTTGGCGACATGGCGAAATCGTAAACTTTAAACAGAGCTGTGTGTTTGAAATACTTTCGGCCCAGCAGTGTGTGTAGTGGGTCTAAAGTACTCAGGTGTTTGAAACCATCTCTCTCAAACACTTAAACATCTTTTGTGGTAGGCGAATTGATAACAGTGTTTGTTATGCCTCGCCGCCTGTTGGTTTCCTTGTCAGAAGGCTTTTATGTATTTTTTTGGCAGAATTAGCATGTTTTGTGCTAGTACCTTAGCTGGTTTAGACCTGACGTTTTTCTTATTCCTGCTGTGGCTCACTTCCAGGTGGTGAAGGTGATGCAGCTGTCTGTAACAACAACCGATGTCCGATATACTTTTTAGATTTCTGTCTTTTGAGCAACCAAACCGCCTCCATGCAATAGAAGTTGATCTCCGTCTAGTAATTAAATCGAATGAAAGACTGCGAGCCCGGTAGTGCCTGTCGTCTTTGTTTGTTCAATAATTTTAAGACATGCAGTTGTAGGGAGCTACAGTATTTTAGCTTTACTTGTGGTGCAGTGACCATGGCTATAGCCCAGTTCAGGTGTCTCCATGGGACACGTAGAATGCAAAGGCCGAACCAAAATGAGAAGATCTGGTCTAAAGAGGCTTTCTGTGATCTGCAGCGTCAACAGCTTCTCTCGCTAGCAACAGAGTTGAAGCTGGCGGTGACGAAAGAGTTCTAATGCCCATTGGTTTTTAAACATGTGTACTGTAGCTGTTTGGAAGAGTCCAAGCATGATGCTCAAGCATTGGATGTCTTGTCACTTGTCACAGTAAAAAAAAATATTTTTGTAATCGAATCAAATGAATCCTTGGATAGGTTTGATGACCCACTGGAGACTTTGTTTCTCTGGGATGAAAGTCACGTTTGCTGAAGCCTCGACAGGAAGCAGCCCAGTCAAACTAATGTGATGCAATCAGTCTTCAAATGCAGTCTTCCGAGGATGCAGGATCTTAAATGAGACACACCTCATCATCAAACAAAGTATAAACAAAAAACTGTGGAAACAAAGTCTAAAAAGTATTTAATTGTATATTGACTCTTAAAGAGTATTTTTGATTTGCTTTTGGTTCTGAGTGACATACCGGACACACTCATTAATGTCAACTCCTACACACGTATCATTAAAAAAGACAATTTTGGAGACAAACTTTACCACAGAACACTACCTTTGTATAATCTGTAGTATAATATGAACATCAGAACAGTGTGTTCTTTTAAACACCTCACCAGAGGCTCAGCGGTTTCAGTAACCAGACAAAACTGACATCTCGTTGACGACTGTAGTGCCTAATTCTGGAAACAATCTTCAACTCTGTTAAGCGTAAACGAGCAAATCGAAATCCTGACTCGTCTCCATCGTGTCTTTTCGTGTGTCTGACTGATGACTGTGGGCTCTCTGCTCCCTGTCTCCCTCTGCCTCCCTCCATCCGTCCATTATTAATGTGAGCACAGCAAAATCTTCTAGAAGAAGTGGAGAGGAGAGACAAGCCACATGTCTCAGGTAGCTACACCGTACTACTCATTTCTCCTCCTTTCTTTTTCTGTCTTACTTTCTTTCTCTCTCATTCTTTCAGTCCCCCCCCCACACTTGAATAATGGATAGTTTCAAACCAGACGCACCCTTCCCTTCTTCTCAGACAATCGGGAAGTCACTTGATAGTGGCAGCACATGTGTTGGCTGTTCACTGTCATCAGTGTATCTCAGACTTGCTCTCGTCCTGTTCCTCCTCCCTTTGCATTCCTTCTCCTCCTAGGTTGTTTCTCCTGTTACCTTTCCTGCCTCTTCTCCAATCTGTTTTCTTAAATCTGGGCGAAGAGAGAGAGAGATTAAACAAGGGTAGGAGAGGGGGAGGTTTCATCAGGTTAATGCTGATCTGCAGTAATTACTGAGAGACAGTGGGGGGATTATTGTGCAATATTGTCACGGGTGTTGTCTGGGCCCTGGTAATACAAAGTGACAATATTGCATGGTAATCCAGGGGTCATTACTAGGTCACTGTTGCTTTTGTGAGATGTTCTTCGTGCCAGCCACTGTGGAAGCTGTTTTTGAATGATACAGATTAATCAGGTGGGCAGACAATCTATCCCTGAACCCAAGACCATAAACTCAAAAACATGATTTATTAATGTTTCTCCTTGCACACTGGTGGTGTGTGACGAAAATACCCAACTGACTTTTATAACACACCATTAAATAAGATCTATTTCTTTTTATCCATGCAACTTTTTGGACTGATTATTTAACAGTCCTATAGAAATGAATTAACTTCAAACAGAGTTCAGGCCAGAGGCATCAGGAAAGTATTATCCATCATATCCACAAAGATATTTGTTTTTAGCCAGAGGTACAAATCTCACATTAAGAAAATTAAGAAATCTCTATTGCATAACACTTCTTCTTTACATCAGAGACTGAAAACAATTATATTTGTACAATATTCCATGTGCAATATTACCTCTCAACATGTACAATATTGCTGCTCATCATAATGGGCAATGTCACTCTTTCATTTTCATATGCAATATATTTAGTTTCATTATTATCATGTACAGTATTATTAATATCTTGTGCAAATACATACTTCTCATTTTACATTTTCCAATAATATTTCTATTCTTATTTTAGTCCAGTTTTTAATTTATTATTTTATACTTTTATATTTTTGGAACTTATCTTGCCTGCCTGAGAGGACGGAATCTAAGCATCTCACTCAACTTATGGCTGATTGGCTGGCGTTGGCTGCTTGTCCCGCTCATCCAAATGGCGGAGGCTACATCCAAGCATGGCCACTGACTTGTTGTTTTATTGATACATGTCGAATTTACCTCTAAATGCATATTTGGTGGAGAAGCTAAGTCATGGGGAAGATTGTGATTATGTGAATATACAGCATATAGCTCGACAGCCATTTATAGTGATTGCTCTGACAAATGCACAAATATTAGTGAAGTAGTCTAATTCATAATGAATTTAGAAATTCAAATTTAATTAAAACTTTTCATGTAGAAAATTGAATAGATAATTGTGGACCAATGTGGGTAATACTGAAATGCAACCACTCACCAACCCATCATACCTCATCTACAGTGAACGTGGTTGAGATTTGATTGTAGACATCATATTAACTTGAACTTTGTGCCTAGCTGAGGTTCAGTGATGTAAAGCTTTAGGTTTTAGTGCATTCAAACTGAATTAGATTGAACCTGCTTAATTCATTCATATGTATCTGATTCAGCACAGAGTTAAGCACCGCAGGCGACAGCACTTGTTTTCTCTTGTTGGAGAAGGTTAAATGAGGTTGCATTTTTCTTCGTGCCACTGACTTTCATCTCGTCAGACAGAATGCTATCTACTTCCACCTGGTTTACACTGCAGATGAAGAATTTAAGAAAACAGCATGCTATTATTCATAAATTGGACCGCAAGTGAAAAATCCACATTTCAGAGATAGACAGGTGGTTAAGCAGACAAACACACAAACACACACACACACAGAAACACGCACAGTTCAGCCGGTGTTACCTCCTCTGGCCTCTCTTGGCTTAGTGTGCCGTGCCATGTTGTGCCGAGTCGCGTGTTGTGATGCGTGGTCTAGTGGGGCTAACGGAAGCACATGTGTTGTCTGCTAACTCTGATTAATGTAACAGACTATACTCCCCCTTCTCTCTCTGGCTCTTTTTTTTTTTCACTGGCTGCCCTGCTGTCCTGCCTTCACCTCTTATGTCTGCACTGTGTTTCAAACCTGGACCATGAGGAACTGTAATATAATATGATATAATATAATAATCAATAAAATATCAACCACTACATTACTTAACTGGTTTACAAAATTAGGTTTAAATCACATTAGTGATGGTTCGGTATTCACTCTTTCAAAACAGGCTTGTGATAAACATTGGTCAGTGATAGCAATAAAACCAATGTTGTGGCTGACTGACATACCGGAGTGTGGAAAGTGAACAATCGAGGTTAAAAACATCAACTGTAGCTCAGATTTAATCCTTCTACATACAGTTTATTATCAGTCAGCACAACTGCTGGGACATTAAATCACGAGGCTGAGGGGCATATTGTGCAGCAGGATGTATCATAGCCTGTGTCAAACTTGTGATTAAGTTCATGGGGCTGCAGCAATAAAACTTAAATCTAGTGAAGACTGTGTGTAATTGGTTGATAGGATTTACCTGCAGCTCTACCCAGTCAAGAATGTAAACAGTGAGTCCCTGCAACACCACCACTACTGCTACTACTACTACTACTACCTCTATTACTAGCACCACTGCTACTACTATATGTACCACTTTTACTTTATTACTATTACTGCTACTACTTTCTCTATTCGATTGTATTGTGTATATTTTCAGTATGATTTTCTCATTTTCAGTGCTATGATTGGTTGAAAAATCATCCTAGCTCTGCTTGTGTTTTGTCTGTTTGCATGAGTTTTCTTAAGCTGCAGTGTGCAGAGCTCTAGGACCGCTGTATATAAAAAGCTAGTGTACCATCAAAATTATTTTCAAGCTGTTAAGATAAAAATAGTTTAATAGTGTTGCTTTAAATAAGTTTGATTTTGCCAGGAGCTAATGCAACCATCTTCATTATGTCTATTGTGGACTTTGTGCAACTGATACTGTGGCGTCTTATTCTTTGTCTTGTGCTTGATGAGATTTGGAGAATGATTAATCACAGAGCTGCCGTAAATGTATTAATCACCCAGTTCTGGAGGCTTAGCTAACTGTGATGAAAATATGTCAAGACATCTAGACTGATTTGTCAGCATACCCCCCCACCCCCCCCCCCCCCCGCTCTTCAGGCTATGTTGTTTGTGTCTGCTGTGCTGTGCCATGCCACACCGCACCATGCTGTGATGTGCCATGCCATGCCTCGCCATGTGCTTGGATGTGATGTGATGCGTGACCAAGTGCCGGTCGAGGCAGCCATAGGTGATTTATTTCCCTGCCACTGCCCACTGAAGTGGGCAGCCAGGCAGACGGGGGAAGGCAACGAAAGAGATTTGCAAACGGGAGGACAGCCAGTGAAGCAACAGACATGCAACCCTGGATAATGCCTCCTGCAAGCTCTCATTTTTTATCATAGTGCCTATTGTCTTTTTACTGTCCCTCTGGCACAATCACTCCATCCAACACTTGGTTGTCAGCTCTGTCGACTTTGTCCTGACTTTTGAGAGACTATTGCTGATCGTTCCTGCGTCTGCGTTGTGCATGTAAAAATCTGTGCCTGTGAGCGAATGGGGAAACCTTAGTGCTACTGCTCCACACAGACACACAGCCCAGACACTGACCATCTCACACACTTTGATTCATCCACCACAGCACAGTATGTCCCTGATCTGTCTTCACCCCATCTTCTTTCTCCTATCTGCTACTAGCACGCCTCGGCTCCCCTTTTAGACTTCCCTTTATCCCTTGTGACTGCTGTGTCCCTGCCCTTTTCCCTGCTCCACACTCACACACACTCACAGAAAAGATAATCTTTCACGCACACCATACCAATGTCAAGGAGGTTATACATGCACACAAATATTCACACACCCCCGAAATCTACACTCATGGTATTATGGGTGTGAGTTCATAAACTCGTAGACGCCTGTCATGTGATGTGTGCTGCGCCATGGGGTCCAGATGAGTGGAATCTCAATGTTGGCTCTCGCTACACTGAGCACCACAGGGGGTCTTTATCGTCACAAAAATCAACAAAGCCGCAGTCACGAAGCGCTGTCTCGATCGCACACACAATCAAGAGCACACGCATACATATATGATGTACACACATGTGCCCAGACATATTCGTACACGCAAAAGGAAAAAAAACAGATCCAAAAAAACTTAAGCTTTAAAATGCGCACGCTACGTGATAAAAAGCTCCAAAAAAACATTCTCCCTTTGACACGCAAACAGAAGAGCACAGCTGGACAGTGTTTTTAGGACACACACACACAAACCCCCACACACACAGTCACGCTCTACAAGCTCTCATGCACTGTCACAGTCCAAAAAAGAAAATGATTTGGGTAAATTAGTGGAAAAAATAACGTGGATAAGTCCCTTAACTACTTAATCCCCTCTTAAATGCTGGCGTGATCTCTCGTGTGTGTGATTTCACAGACAGACGGAGAGAGAGAGGAGTGGGAGCTCAGAGGACAAAAAGAAGAAAGCATTTGTTAGATTGAAAGAATGAGAGAGAGAGAGAGAGAGAGAGAGAGAGAGAGAGCTCAGAATGATCCAGGTATGATGTACGAGGCTGCTCTCCTGCCTTTGTTTTTCCTCCCTAAATCCGCTGCCCATCATCATATCACTTGATTAGACCTAATCCTAATGCCTCCAATCCCCCGGGCACCCACAAAAAAGCCGAAATGCCTTGTACTCCCTCCATAACATCTCTAAACAGATTTCAATGTGCGCTTAGCTGTGCTTCTATGACTGTAATTGTTAGTGTGTATTGTAGTTTATTGAGCCTCCCGTCTCCCAAAATTACACAAAGGCGTTCAGGTTTTTCATGTACTGGGGATTAGCAGAAATAAATATTTTTGTATGTGTGCTTGTGAAGATCTGTGCTGGCCTCCAGCTCCTCTGTATTCTGCCTGCTGTGTACAGTCTGCACACCATCTCTGCCTCATTAGAGGTTTTGACCTTCTGCTGATCTGATAAATAAGATTAAGGGACAAATGATTTTTTTGTCTGATTTTGGCCAGGCTGCTGTGTCTGATAAGTACCGAAGTAAACGTTCACGAGGCAAAGAGAGATTTTTGTTCACTAATCCTCAAAGAAACCCTGTAAATGTAGACATCCCTAATTGGGTTTAGGACAAAAGGACAGGACTTTTTGTGTGACTTTAAGTGTCTGTCTTTCTAAAGTAATGCGTCTATAGCGTCTGTAAAATATGCTATGCTACAAACATGTTGTGCACCATGTGATTTTTGGATGTGTGTTATGCTGTATAGACAGGGGTACATACGTTGTGTGCGCAGTGTCTCGTGTGTGCCGCATGCCTTCTGGGTTTGTTTTTGGTCACGGAATGTGTGTTTTGGTGTGCGCATGGACATGGGGGGCTGGGGGGAGAGAAATATACTGTGCGTGTGTGTGTAAAATGAAGGGTCCGTGTTCGTGACAGTGACCCACTTCTGGTGTTTTGATGAGGCAGATGGGTCACGGCAGCTGTAGCCGAGGAGGCGGAGGTGGACGAGCGAGAAGAGCAGGAAGATGAGGAGAAGAGCGAGGGAAAGGGCAGTTGTTTTTTCGGCAGAGGAAGGAGGAAGGAGAGGGGGAGGGGGCAAACACGAGGAAAAGGGATTCGCAGAGGAAGTGGGAGATTATGGAAAGATCGATGGGGCAGAGAGGGGTGGAGTGATTGTGAAAGTAGTGGATTCGTGAAACTGGGGGGAAATTAGATTTTTTTTTTTGTGTGTGTCTTGTCTGTGTAGCGGTCCACCTCCACCCTCGGTGCATGAGACAATGAAGACACACACGCAGACAGTAAGGGAGCTAAAAAGGCATCACATAAATTAATGATGCCTCTCATCCTGGCAAGACACCAACCAGCCAGAAAATGTCCTCACCCTGCACCCACTCCACCCCTCCTAAATGTTTCACATCAGGCGAGAGGTAATAGCCCAATGTTTAATTGATGGAGCACGGAGGCATTGTGGTGATAACATGGAGTGTAGAGGGGTTCCCAGTCAGAAAACACAGACACACACACGCTCACACACAGAGCGGCCCCGGTACCTGCTAGGTGTAGACACATGCTGGAGCTTCAGTTACAGTAGGAGGTGGAGGATTCACTGTCAGTGCTCTGTGGTTGTTGACTGAAGATGCAGACCCCCCCCCCCCCCTCCACACACACACACACACAGCCACATCGCTGACATACCCCAAGGCATTATACATGTTTTGCATATTTACATTTAGCTTGTTGACGTTATAATAAGCTCTTTGTAATAGATATTTATTAGCTGGATATATAATTGAATCACCATTACCGGATGAATTGAAGCAGTGTGAGTGTAAGAGCCGCATGTGCCTTCAAATTAATGTTTGAAACTGCTTTTGGCAGCGGTTCAGCATACTAATGGAGTCAATCAAGAGACTGACTGAAAAAGAGATAGGAGACGCACAAGGGGAGCCATAGAAGTGGTGCGTGCACTAGAGGACAAAGAGGGTTGGTGTGTAGGAGAGGAGCATCAATTGGATGCTGGCATGCAACATTTAAAGGACAACACAACTCTCCTCCGCTCCCTAATTCCTTCCCTCTATTCCTGGGCACGTCCTTGTTTCATTCAAACCCACTCCTCTTTTCTCTCCTTCACCTCGCAGGTATTTTCTGCAAGCGTGTGTGTGCGTTTGTACATCTGTGTGCGAGTGAATGTGTTAGCATGTGGAGGGGGCTAGTTTTGTGGTTTGAATGCTAAGTGAACCTGTCAGTGCCGAGGGCAAGGGGTCTCCCCACGGGGACGAATTCAGTCACGGGAGCACACAACTGACTGGTGGTGCAGACATTCTGCCCTCAGGGTGTGTATATGTGTGTGAGTGTGTAGTGAAGAGTGAATGACTGTGTGGGTTTTGTTTGTCAGAAGATGCTTATGCAAGTAAACTTTACTTTGTATGTGTCTGTCTATGTCTGTGTCTTTTGTTTGTAATCATGGACATGTTTGTGATTTTAATATGCGTGTATGTTTGTCAGTCTGTCCTTGGGTGTGTGTGTGTGCTTCTGTCTTTGTTTTGTATCTAACCCCTGCTTTTGAGTGGGTTTGTGCTGTGGATTGTGCGAGTGGGAGAAAGGTTCCCTGTGTTTGTGTCGTCTGGACAAATTGTAGTTTGAATCCATTGTTGTGATGACATGTTGACATTGTGAGGACATGCAAAGAGCTGTTTGATGGTCAAGACTTGGCTCAGGTTAGAATATTGTTCAGCTCATCAGTGTCGTCACATTCAAGACATACGTTTGTGAGTGTGAGTGTGTGTGTGTGTGTGTGTGTGTGTGTGTGTGTGTGTGTGTGTGTGTGTGAGTGTGTGAGTGTGTGTGTGAGAGAGTGAGGGTTCTCTATGTGTGAGATCTAGTCATGAAGACAGACATCTAGGGGTCAATACACACTGTTAAAGTGACCAGAGGGCTGAATCGTGCCTCAGCTATGGTTTGACACACACACGCACACACACAAATGCACTTTGACACATCCATAGGGGAAAGGACGGATATACACTTTTTGGGACAAAATATAACCCCCCACTTACAAACAAAGTCTGTCTCTATCTCTCTCTCACACACACACACACGGACACGCACACTCAATCTTTTTTTTTTTAAGTCTCTATCCCTGCAGAAACTACATGGACATCTGAACAGTAAACATCGAAACCCCCTGAGCCCAGTCCTAAATATTACACACTTTTGCACGCACTCACAATCAGTCTCTTTCTTCCGTCCCTGCTGCCCCATTTTTTTCCTGTACGTCTCATCAGGACAAATGTCCGACACAAAGGAATACAATACCTTACTGTATAGTGAAAAAAACCATCACCATCTAGATGACTTTATTTGTTGAAGGTTATGGGGACATCAGGAGGGTTTCAACAAAGAAAGAGACAAATTACCAACCCTACCTCAACGTGCAGCATCACATTACCACTAATACACCACTAGTATAGCCTCCATTCACTCTTGTATTTAATTTTCCTGCACTGGATCCAAGTTTGCACAGCGTTCTCTTCTTCTTTGTGAGTGCAGCACTCTGTCTCTCTGTCTGTCTGTCACGGCTGTGGGAATACGGACTCCCGCTGTCCTGAAGACACAAAACAGACATGATCTGCACCTTGACCTGACACAGAGAGACAAGATGCTAACACAGAGTAAGAAGGCACCGTGATAGGTGGGAACACAGAGAGACAGAGATAGACAGAGAGAGACAGAGAGAGAGAGAGCCGTTATCTTCTTGAAAGCGTTACCTGTCCATCATTTGTCTCATCAAAAGCACTTCCAAGTAATGCTGTGTGTTTTGTCTGTCTGTCTCATTTACCGCCCGTCACTTCTCTCTAACTCCTCACAGAGGGGGGAAAAAAGAGCATCTTTCAGGAAATTGACTTTGTAGGCAATAGCTGCCATTCTCTTGATCCATCTGTCTTTTCATGTTGAGGCTCTCGTCAGTATTTTTTCAATCTGTTTGTAGATTGTCAGAAGGAAGAGACAAAGACAACTTTCAAACAGTATTTGACATTGATCTGAGTATAGATTTATGTTTCAGCTCCTGTTTTTAATCTATTAATGTATTCCAAATATCAAAAAATAGTCTATATTTAGATTTGTATTTTCATTTGCTAGAGTCAGAGAGCTTATTTGTCCTCTCACATTTGTATTTAGGTCAAGGCTGACTACCTCAGGTCAAGGCTGGCTGCTCAAGGTGACCGGGCTTTCTTTGTCAGGGCCCCGAGTCTCTGGAACTCCCTGTCTGACGAGATTAGGCTCGCCAACTCACTGCTTATCTTAATATGTTATTGTTTGGAGCTTAAAATTGAATTGAATTGAATACCTTTTATTTTTATTCATTAATTTTTTGCCATGGATTTTGTAAAAACTTTATAACCTTGTTTAGATAAGCGTTATAAAGTTATTATTATTTTAAGAAGAACTAATGAACTTATATAGTATACTGTTAAATCTCCTTAACCTGCGTGCTTCTTTTTACTATACATTCAGCTGCTGTCATCTTTTATCCTCTCAAAATAATGAGTCCCATCAAAAACTCCATATAATCCACCATCAGTATATAGCACAGTGAGCCTTGTGGAAATAGAGAAAGAGGAAAGACCATGCAGGGCCAACAAAATTATTAGGCCCCAACCTGGTTTAACCTCTTTTTGACTGTTCAGATATGACATTGGCCTGAGCAGGAGAGAGCTTGGGTAAGGAGAAACTGAATGACAAATAAAATATCATTATCATCATTATGTGATGAATAGTGTTGATATTGTGGCGTGGGTTGCAACCTCTTCAATGTATGTTTACTGAGAAGGGCAAGAATATTTGGTAAATTGGGAATATAGCAGGTCAGAAGACATCAGCAAAGTAGATAGTCCTTTATATGAGGCCTAGGATGCATTTGCGTTCACACAGTAAAAAGAACGATTTGCGTCCCAGACCACCTGCACATCTCTCACACATTGTGGACGTATTTGGTTGCGTTCAGACCCGAAGTAGTTTGATCAGATGGGATTAACAGGTCTGAAATGGCTTATGGTTAATTTTAGATATAAATATCCACAGAATGTCCACATATATAAAATGACTTGTTAGAGTGTGGAAAGGGAGAAAGAGAAAAAGGCTTCACCAAAGTCAGTCAATTTCACCATTCAATTCACTCCAAACTTCATTGTATGATATATTCTGGTCACACAAAGGCGATCATATGATTCCTGTGCGAGGATGGCAGTAATTATATGAACTGAACGGTTAGTTTTTGTCTTCTCAAGCAAGAGAGCTTTGTTTGAAAGTATATTTCACCTTGTTTACATCATGCAGCAGTCTATTTGTCTGTTTGGAGCTGTTTTGAAACAGGAGCTGTCAGCATGCCACACAAATATCATCTGACACATATTATCACAGAGATGAAAAGCTTGGGGGATGTGATCTCATCCCCTCATAAGCCTTAAAGAGGTGAGAACAGCTCAGAGAGAATGCATTGACATGCACAGAAAAAAAGAGATAATTTGGGAAGATGTTTTTTCTCCTAACAGAAAGCAGTAAAAGCAATATCTGTAGGATTAGAGGTTCCGTGTTCTTCTGCTGTGAACTGCTGACAGATAAAAGGAAAATGCCTCTAACATCAGCGACTGAAACAGATTTGGATGGATAAAGCGGGCCTGTAGTTGTCGGTTTAAATGTTTTTATAGACAGCTCACCGTTTTCTCTCCTCGTACAATGCATCATTCATCCAGAATATGTTTATCTTCCTCGGTGACATTGACGTGAACATGTAATTTGGACTTAAAGTTGTTACTAAGGGACGAAATGATAAAAAAGCTTAAAAGCTGATGTATAGCATAACAGAGAATCTGAGATTTTCTGTGTTTAAACCAGAATGGAGTAGGTCAGGTGGGGGGGATTTAAAGCTCCTTAAAGAAAGAGATGTGGCTGTGTATGTGCCGAAATGCTAAGTTGTTCCTCTGTAGCTGCTTCTTAACTAATATATTACAACTAATTGTATGCATTTCCCCCTCAGATGGATCGCAGTGAGACAGTGTGTCGTTACTGTGGTGTCAGTTACCTCATTTACCACGAGTTCCATCAGCTCAACACCCAACTGGCTCAGTTGGAGACAGAGCTCCAGGAACTGAGAGAGGCCGGCCAGAGAGAGAAGGCCCAGCGAGAGGCCCTGGAGCTGAGCAGGCTGGAGTGGGAGACGGCACTTCACCTGGAGGTGCAAAGGAAAGCAGAGGAGCGAGAAACCAGCATGAAAGAAGAGCTGGAAGAGAAGCGCAGAGACACAGAGAGGCTTCTGAGTCAGGAAAATGACAGGAGGAGGAGAGAGATGGAGGAGGACTTTGATAAAATCATTGAAGACAAAGAGAAAAAACTTAGAGTCGAGCTGGGAGACTTGGAGGTGGAGAGACTGAGAAGGCAGAGAGAGGAGCTGGAGAGAAGGAATGAGGAGAGAGAGAAGGTTCTGAGTGACGCACTTCATAAGGCCAATACAAATTTAGACGAGCTGAGAAAATACCTTCAAGAAGTGGAAGAGAGGTGAGGTCTGTATTTGTTTGTCTGTGCTTCCTTTCCCTGGTGTGAAATGGTCTCTAATGCCAGCCTTCATGTGGGCAATTATCCCATGAGTCATGCTGTTCACACAAAAACACACAAGCTCACCCAACACACAAATCTGACCATCATGTGTTTACCATATGTGCACCGATACAATAACCCTCCTGTGGTTGAATGCCTTTGCCAACCAGTGCAGTTTTAGTTTACATACTTTTTTCTCTCCGTAGGAGGTCACCATGACCTTTGACCATCAACCCCCGAAATCAAACCTGTTAATCTTTGAGTCCAATTGACAAATGGTCAACAATTTTAGTTTGAAGCCACTGTGATCTTGATGTTGGACCTTTTACCAACAAATGGGCAGTATTTTTCTGCCGAATCTGTCCGAGCCCAAGATAAAAACTGACCCAGCACGATCCAGTTGAAGTAGAAAAACTGAATTCATGAGGGGGCAGGCTCTCAAGTTGTATATGTAGTGGAGGAGAACCGCATGGTGTCATAAGATTGCAATTAGAAATATATATCATTCAGGAACACTTTACCATGATTTAACCATTTATTACACAAATGGGAATTCAGTTATGCTTGGCGCTGATGGCTCCTTTCTTTGGATGTTCCCTGGATTAGTCAAGCAGCATGCTAAGATAAACCAGGGAACATGTGCAAAATCCCCCAGTGGGCGTAGCAGGCAAGATACATTGTTCAAGATGAATACAATTTACTGCAACCATGTTTGGACTCAGTGTTAAAAGGTGGAGGCTGGGGTGATGGAGGGCAAATTGCCGGCAGCAGGGCGTGGGTGGGAGTGTAGCTTGGCAGGGATCAGTGAGGAGGAGGTCGTATTTAAAGGAACCGCTTTTTTGGGAGAATGGGCTGTGATTGTTGAGTGACTGACGAGCACCCATGAACCTGTAACTGACACATAAATCAGTAGCTGACAGCTTATGACAGCTGAGCATCTCTGTGTCCTGCATTAACTAACACAATGCTTCATTTGTTGTAGGATTTTTATCCTGAACTACAATGGGTCGTTTTAACTCTTTAGTCATATAAGGAACCTTTTGCCTAATGGTCTCGTTGCTTTTTAAGCAACTAAAGTGTTTTACCCTTCGCAGATCATCATGTTGTGTAACCAGACTGTCTTGTCTACTCAGGCTTATGCACGACTCTAAACTCTTCAAAACACCAACACACCCAACAGCACCTGCATCTGTTCATCACTATGACCATAAACCATAACCAACCCATATCATAAGTTAAAGTGGATATGCTATTTGATTTGGACACTATGATTCAAAAAGCTGGCAGTCTCATGTGTTTAGTATCATCCTATTGTCGGGTACATCAAAGAAAAACTGTGTTTGTCTCAAAACATACTTTACCAGATCAAAATACTGCAGTGACATTTGAACAGTGACAGAAAACAACAGTCTCTTCCGTTAACGATATTAACAGCCTGGAATCCAACAGAACCCTGAGACATGTTTATCTTTAATAACGGATTATGGTTGCCATTATTGTCTTCATCACCATGCCATCTTTTTTTTTTTCTAGTCCTTTCTCCACCCACACATGTACTGTGCTTCCCCTCAGGTGAATGCAACAGGCTCAAGCGTGTTCTCTGGGGGCTGTTGTTATCTATTTTGGGGAAATCAGTGTACAGAATAAGAGTTATGTCAAAGGTATCAGTACAGGTCAGGTTACTGATGTCAGAGCAACCTTATACGTCAATAGCACATTTATTTATTCACATTTGTGTGTGTGCTTGTGTGTAGTTAACCACTTTAAGGGACATATGGTGCACAAACACGCACACATTCATACAGGTGGTGAGGATTACTGTGTCACTAACATCACCTTTAAAGTGTGTGTAATCAAATAGCAGGTGTCTGTATTCAATCAGCCATTAAAGGCCAAGTTAGGTTTTTGGGAAATATGTAGGAAATGCTTGCTTGCCATGACTCATGAGAGTACTATGAATAATCTGAAACATCTAAAGACTCCCCTGTTGAAATGCAAAACAATAGCACCATTCTGAAACCAAGGATATGAAACCATACACACGCACACCTGCACACACACTAAACTGTAGCTTCCCTTACAGTTTCCTACTGTACACCGCAAACACCGCCAATAAAAATGTTCCTGAATATTCCTACCACTAGTGTTGTGATAGAAAATGTTATTTGTTGGGGAATTGAAGTGAAGTGTGCAGCCTTTTTCTCAACCCAGTTGCAGTCCTTCCTCCTGTGGTTGTTATTTGTTATAGAGTTACAGTTTAATAAAACACCAGGGCTACACTCAAAAGAACAATAAACAACTTTGCAGAGAAATGACGCATGGTCAGCTGAGTAGGGAAAATAGGGGCTGGGTTCGTAGACAGGAGGAGATCAGTGTCCGAAATCCCTCAGCATTCAATAAGTAGTATACTATATGTACTATTGTTTACATTTTGGGGGAACCATATAAGTGAGGAATTTGGATCAAATAACTGTCAAATAACAGTAAATAAACACTTTAATATGAACGATACAGTAAAGAGGGTATGATGCCTTCGCCTACATGACACAAAATGATGACCCCCAAATGTCCAACAACTTTTTTAGGGTCGCATAGGAAGTAGTGAATGAGTCAATTAGGAGGGCAAGGAATCTTCAGGCAGAGATAATGATGCATTGCACAGTGATGTGAGAGAAGAGCGTGGACCAATAGCAGTGGAATATCCTTCTTGTCCATTCTTTTCTTTTTAGCCAACTTTTGACTCATCTTTGTTCATTTGCAGTCAAATGTGCAACATTTCTTTGTTTCATCCGAATGAAATATCCCTCAGTAATTCTGTCAATTACATTCTCCTCCACTTTGCAAACTAATTTGCTCTTGGTTTTCTTTCGCTCTTTTTGTCTCCATCATTTCCGCAACACTTCTCCATCAACACTTCTACCAGCGGTGTGCCAGCACATCACATCGCTCTTGCAGGTGGTAGATATTAAAAGGCAAAAGATAGCATGCGAGTGGGAGTTAATGAGGATGTTCTGAATGGCTGGCTACACAGCAGGAGTGTGAGTCTTTAGTGTAATACGTTTGTGATTGACAGCACTCCTCTTCTACTCTGAGATAGTCAGTACCTGTTTTTTTGTCTGGGATTATGTGATTTACCATGAAAGAAAAAAAAGATTTTCTGGCCACCATTTCTTGATCAAACAAGGCTTCTAATCTCTCTTGTATTTTTTTTAACTTGAGCCCCTTTTTTAATGAACATAATTCAAATTAGATCCTTGCACTGATCCACCGCTGCACACCCATCACACACACACATACACACACAGGTTTTCTTCTTCCAATTACATGCTGTCGCTTTGCTTCCAATATCTGACTTCTGCTGTCTGATCATGTGTAATGCTGACATTATGAGAGAAGTGATGTGTCAGTGTGGTATGGAGAGCCCGACCAGTGGCTCGGTAACAACACACAAATCAAATCTGAGTAAAATGTCACCTGTCAGACAGTGTGTGTGTTCATGACACAGGTGTTTGAGTGCCTGTGTGTGTGCGCATAAGTCAGATGTATGACAGATGAAAGTGAGGCGTGAAGAGGGGAGTAATGTGCAAAGTGCAATTATAGCTGATTTTGAAATGTCACCTGTGAGACAAGTTTGAACACAGATGAGCAGCAGGATCTGAAGGAAAAGAGCAAGGAGTGAGGAGCTGGAGAGGCAAATGCTAGGTTCCCGTCACGTGGGACTTTTTATTTACAACTCTATGATTTGTCAAAATTCTCAAAAGAAAATCTACAACCACACGCCATGCTAAATCCATCAGTCAATACAATTGCACTCAACTGTTCACATAGCTATTAAAAATAAATGTAAAGACTATAACTGCTATTACCCCCATGCGTGCATAACTGCATACAGCTCATTAACAGATTACTCTTTATTCGGGATGTGCATTATAGTCTTTAAAAGTAACATTGACAGTTTTACGTCTTAAGTTGACTGATGGCGCCAATGTTTGCAGGTAATCAGGGTAATTTATTTCTGTTGCAGCGTCCATCCCACTTCATTGGAATGCGGCAAAACAGATTCATAGGGCAGACCTATGAGATTAATTTGAGAATAAATGAGAAAGTATTAGCATGTGTACAATTTGGAGCCAATACTGATATTTAAAAAAAAACACAAATAACACAACATTAGGAGGCAGCTGTAAGTGACAGGGTTTAAGGTCTGATTTAAAGAATTTGGGCAAACATCCTATACTCAAGCAATTAGTTTCACTGGTTATAGTAACTGAATGGATAGTCACTGCCCAAATTTGCAACAAGCCAATGACTTGTAGAGGATCCAAGAGATTTTGTTGTTTCATATTGTACAAGCAGGCTAGTCATATGCTGTATACGACTCTCTTACCCTCTCATTGGCAGTATATTGGTAGAACCAGATTACTAAGCGAAACTCCAAGTCTACACAGAATGCACATCAAAAGATTTATTCGGTCAGCCATCTGAGCTCAGACGCACTCGAAAGAACAGATATTATTTCACTTCATCAATGCAGAACTACATTTTTCACTGATGATGTGCTAATTTTGCAATTCTCTAGACCACACCTGCTATTTCTAGGTTTCTGGCTTCCCAGCCCACAAAATTATTACAGAAAAAACGACATCTCATTAAATTTGATGAAGATATTTAAAAACAGTCACATTTTGTTGAGCTGATCCCATATTGGATCGGTCAATTGAAAGTTTGCTATTAGACTCAACTCCTACATTTGGCATAGGCTCATTACTTGACCCTCCCAAATACGCCAATTTCAGGGTATAAACTATCGCTGTAAGAGAAATCGGGTATGGACAGTCAGCTCGTCCAACTGGAGACAGGTCGAAACATATCATGAAACTTGTGCGCTTGCTTACACCGTTGAGAGAACTGTCTGGGAACTTAATACGCTCCACTTGCTTCCTCTTGGCTGGCTGCTTTCAGTCATGATCAAAACAGTGTCTCTAGGTGTGGGTTTGTTTGTGACTGTATCTGTATCTGTGTGCATGTGTATTTTCACCCGTTTGTACACCTGCAATTGATAAAACACTCATTCTTGTGCATAGTAAAAAAAATTGGACTTATGAAGAATGATTATAAAAATGTGCAAGCACACACACACAAACACATACACGCACACACAAACACACACACAAACCCACACACACCTGGGGGCTGGATTGTAACAGTGATAAGATGTCCTAGCGGGAAACAAGGAGAGACAAATGATAGATCACGAATAAAAAAGGCATCCATTTGTAACTAGGAAGTACTTCACAGCAAATTAGCTGTGTATATGTGTGGTTCCATTTCAACGTCAGGTTTCCAACCACAGAAACAATACACAAATATCCCCCTCTCCTGGTGTGTGTGTGTGTGTGTGTGTGTGTGTGTGTGTGTGTGTGTGTGTGTGTGTGTGTGTGTGTGTGTGTGTGTGTGTGTGTGTGTGTGTGTGTGTGTGTGTGTGTGTGTGTGTGTGGGTAATCTGTCAAGTCAACTATGTACAGAGTGAAACAGCCTTCATTGCCAGCATGAGAGGTATTAGCCCAGATCCAACTTCAAGTACACGTTACTACTTCAAACAAGGCATCCATTTGTAACTAGGAAGTACTTCACAGCAGATTAGCTGTGTATATGTGTGGTTCCATTTCAACGTCAGGTTTCCAACCACAGAAACAATGCACAAATATCCCCCTCTCCTGATGTGTGTGTGCGTGTGTGCGTGCGTGCGTGCGTGCGTGTGGGGTAATCTGTCAAGTCGACTATGTACAGAGTGAAACAGCCTTCATTGCCAGCATGAGAGGTATTAGCCCAGATCCAACTTCAAGTACACGTTACTACATCAAACAAGCAGAATGAGTGTGAAGCATTCACGCACACACGCAAACACAAAATGACAAAGTATATTTGGTAATCAACAGCAACATGTCTGTGCAGTAGCATAGCAACACACATATACAAATGAAACAGAGATGCGTTAATCTTCTGAAACAGAATTAAAATTGACAAGTTGGAGGACAAATTAATTTTCATATCCTCAGACTTAATTCAGTTAGTCATAATATGATTTCTTCTTATGGTTGTGTGTGTGTGTGTGTGTGTGCTGTTTTGATGATCGCAATCATTGTTATGGCCTCCCTGACATGGTTACCAGATAACTTGAAAACAAAATATACAAAAACAGGTGTCACAGTTACCCCACAGAAACACACACACCCACACACACACACACACAACATTTTCCTGTTAGTAATTAATGAAGCACTAACTGATCTAATATTAGCGCTTAATGTTTTCCTTAGAACATTTAAGCAGCCTTTTAACTTGAGAAACAAGCTGTAGATTCGCTGCTTATGACTGTGCGTGCTTAATGCATCGCTTGTTAGTTGCAGGGGTATTTTGTTCTGTGTATGTGCTTGCTCCTTTTTGTTTAAAGAAAAATGACTCTCAGCTTTGAATGTCCTGCCAGGGTGTTGATCAAAACACTCTTTTAACTCACACACATGCCCGCACACAGTGAGTGAGCAGATGACACTTTGATATGGGGAAGCTTTTATCTCACTTCTAATGATGACAGCAAATGCCAGAACAAACACACACAAACACATGCACACGCACAAACACACATACATGTGCAACCACATTTAAAATGAAATGCACTCACAAGCTATCAGTTAATAGCTCTGTTTCAAATTTAGCCTGACCGATGTCAAAAGGCCTACAGCAGTAAAACATTGACATTGGTAATCATCGGTGCTGCAGTTGATTTGGCTGCTTGTTTTGATCTGTGACTTGCTTCGAGAAAATAATAGAAAATAAAATACGTGCCTTGATACTTACACAGTAAAAGAGCAAAAATCTGTAGAAGTGATAAAACAGCTCTTTTTTTTTTATCTTAGTCTCGTACAAAGTAGAAGGATGTTGCAAAATAATGAACAGCGTTAGCAAAAGTACCATCCCCCTTGAGATTTAATAAAGGGACAAAATGGTATACAGAAAAGTCACACAAACATGTTGTCAAGTGCTGAAAATAAGTCCACAATGGGAGCCGCAGTTCAGGCGTTGTACTGTTGACCCTCAGCCCAAATTAAAAAATATATGAAGGAGCACAGAATTAGTAAGCTCCTAGACAGATGCACAAATGGATAAAATGAATGACTCGGTACATCATGGACACTGTGGTTAGCAGATCAGTATTGTTGACATGTGTGCATTACTGTGAGTGTGTGCATAACGTGCCTGAGAGTGTGTGTGTGTGTGTGTGTGTGAGACTTGTCCTGATGAGGCGGTTGATTTGGCCTGCTGGTAGGGGGTACTCTAATCTGGCACGCACTCACTGGCACTGCGCTACCTATTATTCCACTGACAGCCACTGCCCTGGGAACAGAAGCTCAGGCCCATGTGCACACACAGATTTGTATGCAAAATACACACACACACACATACACACACACATGCAATTCACACACACACACCCGCCAAACACCCACACCCCTCTCGAGGCAGTGTTCTTTCTGATCTCGCTTTGGGACTGGTGGGGACAGATGGGTGAACAGTGGGAGTCTGGACTGCCATCACTCGAACAGCGAAGGCACGCAGGGACAAGTACACAAATTTCACATGCGCACAAGATCACAGGCGCTGCCAGAGTTGGTCAGAAAGTGGCAAACATACAAATAGACGGGCTAAAATGCTCACGGAAAAGTCCCTCTCTCACTCTGTCACACTCTCTCTCTCACACACACACACAGAGATAGGAACACACACATCAGCTAAGCCACAGTAACACGCAAAGTTATTTACTTGTAAATACACTCAGACTCAAACATGGACACACACACACTCTCTCTCTCACACACACACACACACACGCACATGATTACTAGAAACATGCATACTTGCTCTATCCATTCTCACCCCACACTGCTCTCAACCTCCCTACTGTACATTAAGTTCCTAATGACCCCATATATCACACACATGGAGAGACAACACACATTTCTTTTATTTGACCTTAATTAAGTCAGGATGTTTTTTGTGAAACAAGACAACTTATTATTCCAGTAAATATGTCACATGAAAGAACACGGAAACAAATTCACAGAAGTAAGACAAGAAAGGTATAGAAAATAAAAATTATACATTAATAAATGTGTAGTAATTAATTCCAGTCCCTCCCCCACTAATACAAATAAAGATTAAAGAAAACCACCACCTTCAAATGAAAGAGCTGCCTCTCAGCCATCATTATCTGGGGGAAACCTCCTATTCACTTTCAAACTGGCTGTTTTACAGTGTGTTGTTGCTAACCTGGCTGCTTTAATTCCATTTCCTCATATCAAGCATGACAAGTATCTCAGCTGCAAAATCCCTCCACACTGTAGCCTGCTGGTACTGTGGCAAACTGCATGTGATTATAAGATTATTTAGTTAACATTTGAACATACTTTATGATTGAATTATTTTAGTCAATTTGTTATGTCACCATAATATTGAAAAAATAAGCTATAACTAATAATCATATTATTATTTCTTGACACCTGATGAATACAACTTTTTCTTAAATTTGATTTGTAATCAAATTGAATAGTACCAAGTGTCCATTTTGGCTCAAAAGTGAGTTTATCATTTTAATGTGTTCATATGACATGTTGATATAAATTTTGACATCGATATCAATTTGAATATTCATCTCCCTTCTAGTTTTTTAAGCGTATTTATTTTGCTAACTCATCCAGCTGCTGTCCCCACATAAAGGGAAGAGGTTTGTTTTTCAATTAGCTGTCATGAGACTACAGATCAATACCAACCACACACCCACTTCACAATCACCACACCCAACACACCTCAAATGAACAGTGCAATCCAAACTTTGTTAATGGCGGAGGGAAACCCTAAGGGAAGGGCATCTTTCTTACTTACTGCTCATAAAACATGTACTGGACAGGATGTACTTAAACTCATTAAGAATAACAGGGGATGGGACTTTTATTAGGGTGTTGGTATAGAGTGGGAAAGATATTACCAGGTATTTTATTAGCTTACAGGGACTGTATGAGGCAATAAGCAGAAAATCCTCTGGCAGGATCCCCGCATCTCAATGATATAACACTTCTCGATCAAACTTTGTAAGTCATGATTATGAGCCTGCTTTGAGTCTCTGTTTGTCTAGTCTGCTCTGTGCACTTACTGCTCATAATGTTCGTCTCTGTCTCGCTGTCAGTTTTCATTTTTGGTGTTTAAGAGAATGAACACGATGTGTACGGGTAACACAGTCTCAGTTTTCATATGGAATCTCTCTGTCAAGGTTTGATTGGCTCTGAAATCAGTAAATCAAATAAGGCGGAATAGCTGAAGGGCAGTGCAGGGAAAAGGACAATCTCCGAGCCCAGTCACAGCG
This sequence comes from Platichthys flesus, assembly GCF_949316205.1. Classification (NCBI taxonomy): domain Eukaryota; kingdom Metazoa; phylum Chordata; class Actinopteri; order Pleuronectiformes; family Pleuronectidae; genus Platichthys; species Platichthys flesus. The sequence goes on from NC_084948.1 coordinate 14,045,152, forward strand.
ACAAATTAGCCTCTGGGGACTACGTTCGATATTTTCAGGCTTCCATTGTAGACTGTGGATATCCGAGCCCGGTCTCCGTCTTCCATTCACCATACACTGCTAACAGTCCGAGTCCAATGTCGCTCCACAAAAAACACAAACATTGCTACGTTTCAAAGATTTGAATGCGGAAGCAGCTGTAAAGCAGATAGCTGATGCACTTTGGTCAAGGTGTTCCACCTCTTTTACTCTCCACACAGAATGTATACCTGTGGGCAACCAAAGCCTGCTCAAATGTGATTAGTCAAACTACAAACAGAAACCAGAAGGCTTCCATGCCCAAAACAGAACTGTTTGGTTTACAATTGCAATTAAATTAAATTACAAATACAGGATTTTGTGCAGGTACCGGTCAGAGCCTGTTATTAACCCTCTCCCTCCGAGACTTAATTATTTCCTATGCAACCTATCAGTCCTTTGGAGCTCAATCCCATTAAATATTTGCCATCATGCTTTGCTGTCTCTGCTCATGCCTCAAATAATCATTCAGTATGTATTGAATCATGTGAAACCAGAAAGACGAGCCGACGAGGGAAAACCGTATCTTTATATCAGTTACCCCACAAGGAACATTACATATTTCATCACTTTCCATTTCATCACGATCAACCTCTCCTGTTATTAAAGTTGCATCATCAGTAAGCTCATTTCACCCCATGGGAATACAGTGGCATTAGGCTCTCTAATTAATGGATATGGCATGTGACTTTTCAACTTCACTTTGTCTTTGTCTTCTTCCTGGACAGGCTGGCAGTGGCAGCTTCCAGGAAGAAAGAGGCCGAGCAGTTACTCAAAAAAGAGACACAGCAAGGAGAAATCCTCAGGTAAGGAAACAACCAGACTGAGAAGTGGAAAAGGAGAGGGTGTTGGTTTGGACAACATGATTAAGATTTAGTCGAACAACTGCAGTATGGAGATGAAACAGAAAAACAAAAGATTAAAAAAAAAAAGTATTGGTCTGCATCACCATTTTCTCCTTAACCAGATGCATACCAGGAAGGACAGAGGGGGAATAACTGTGCCAGATGATAGAGAGCGATGAAGGTGAAAGGGAGAATGGAAAAAACTGAGAGATAGTCAATTGAGGTGACCTGCTGATTATTTCCTAGAGGTAAAGAGAGATTGAAAAACGCCGTGAGCAGTTGATGACAGTAGAGGAGCAGGTGAAGCCAGTGGGAGGGAGCAGTTGAGAAGTCAGGGGGAAAAAAAGCCTTTCAATTAGACTGCTGACATTGACAACTGCTAAATGAGTAAATCTTTGGCTGAGTGAACGCATGCGGTCTCCTTCTCTCTTTCTCTCCGTTTTTCAATATCTTCGCCTTATCACAAGTGACAGATCTGCCCTATATCTGTTCCTCCATTTGGCTCTGTCAGCCTTATGATTTATGTCATCTGATATTATAAAACTGGCTCTCGTGACAAGCGGTGCCCATGCTCTGCTCCACTTCGCACGCACACACACGTGTACTCACACCCTCTCAGGCACCCAGAGTCTCCCCTCTCATCCCGTCTCGTCTGAGACTCCGTTCATTTTTGATCATCTTAAGCCACAAACCCCGAATACGAAAAACAACAACCACTCAACCCCGCTGAGCTCTCAAGAAGAGTCACATCACTTTGGACGCAGCCATGCTCACTAGGTTTGTCAGTGAGCATATAAGCATGTGTGTGGGTGTGTGTATAGGTTTTGTGCAAGTGTGTGTGTGTACCTGGGCTGTATCCAAATATGTCATGTGTCTGTGTGCACCTACCTCTGTGTGTGTGTATGTGTGTGTAAGAAAATGGGAAGCTCAGTGTGCTCTCACCCAGATGTTCCTTCAAAAGTGTTCTTGGAATAACAGAATGTTCTGTTCCAGCACTCTAGTTTTCCACGTCCATGCTTTGCATGACTTTGTGACTTGATTCAACCTGTGTGTTAGTGTGTGTGTGTTAGTGTGTGTGTGTGGGCATGTGCACGTGATGAGCTAGTGATCTTCCATGTTGCTTAAAGTGCTTTTCATCTGAAGATATTTCTTTGTGAGTGAGAGAGATGGAGGAGAAAGAGGAGACGGAAGAGTGCTGTGAAACATGGCTGTGGCCTTTTTTAAGGACAGTGTAGTTAAATCAGTCCTCAGTTTCCCTCTGTCTCAGACAATCTATTTTTATGCCCCACCCTCTATATCGGCTCTGTTCATCTCTGTTAATTGTGTAATTCTACCTGTCATTCATTCACTAGATCTGTGGAGATCAGGACAAAAGAAACTGACTGATCACCAAACTATTCAGTCTGCAAGTCAACATTTGACAAGCACAGATTTGTAAGAGCAGAGTTTTTGTGCGATTAACGACAGAATTGTGGGTGTAACAGATGTTGGGAGCCTACAAGAATTGTGAAACTACATTTGATTGAGCACTTAATAGATCTTCCCTAATCCCTAATTATTAAAGGTGCTCGCTCTCGCTCTGAATCCCCAGAGACACAAATTCAAAGTGAGAGTATCTTCTGCTTTGTGTGATTCTGCAAGTGTTATCCTGTTACACCCCTCTTCTAGATTTCACAGTAAAAGCTTGGCTTTTTAAATTGCCTCATGGGGAAAGAGAGCAAAATCTGGTGTAATAATTTACTTAAAGATCAAAATGTGTTGATACCAAATTATTTGTATTTGTCGGCATATCAGGAAGTTTTTGGGCAGCGTGGCAGGGTCAGTTTCTTAGTAAAATTATTTCAAAGTCATCTAAAAAAAAACAACGTCTACTGAGTTTTACAGCCATTTTAATCAAATCTGTTGGTTCCATGTTTAAAATTGTTATTTTTACGAATTATTTAAGAAGCATTTTTTTCTGTGAAATTAAAGTGGTTAATGAGATCTTATGAAATACTTTTCACACTCTTTATGTTTACAAACTAGCGACATCACAGATTGCATTGTATTTGTAAGAAAACCTTTTCGCTCACAGACTAACTAATGTAACACTAACAGTAAATATGCCAGAACGTCTCTCAAGTGTGACATTAACAAATTTATACAGCTCTTTTCTATGTGTTCAGGCAATTCATGTAAGATTAAGGTGCATCCATAACATGACCGAGTTGGATCCTGAACCCAACATCCAGATGTGTGTGAGTTTGGTCGAAGCCTACTAGTCTGAAATAGTTCTGGTTTCAAAGTCTCAGAAACTGCTAAACAGGGATAAACCGAGTGCGAACTCAGTAACAATCCCACAAAGGGTCAGAACTGCACATGCAAAACTGATCCTGCTCTGGAATCTGTGTCTACATGGTCTTCAACTATGATTTGAAGTCTTGCATGTTATATATAAACTTCAACAACAAATGTTGGAACTTTAAATGTCATGGAATTCATTGTAAGGTCAGTTCCTGTTGGAGCGAAATACTACACAAAATCTGAAATAATGACCGTGTCACATTGAGTTTGGTCAAAACTCGTTTCAATGAAAGACCAGCTGCATATGACAAAGATCTTGATCTTTCTAAGGAATGTGTAACCTAACTTTCAGAAATAGTCTGCATCAAAACACACCAGTTATGTTATTCCAACCAGGCAGCAGCAGCCATAATCCTCTGATAAAATCCACTGGTGCAATTTGGAGCCATCGTCAAAGTGTTGGTGATGAGGGAGAGTGGTGCAAAGAATTTGGTCGCCATACCTTTATTGATTTACCCCCAACAGCACTTTTTAAACCTGCTACTCATTTATTAAGGTGTGTGTCCATACAGTGTTATTTGAAGGCAAGCATTCATGTTTCTTCACTTGCTCCCAGTTGGCAGTCACTAAGAGAAAAATGACTGCACCCTGCAATAGAGCGCTTCACCTTTTTTGAGAGTCCACTCTGATCTGCTGACTTTTCAAACAAGTGCTAGTTTTGTCACTGTAGCTCCTTGTCAGACAGCCAATCAGATGGTGTGGGACTTGGTAAGCAAGAAAATAGAGAAGTTTGTTTTGGTCATACCTTTCTATCCCGAGTTTTTTTGATACGGCAAACAAAATGTAACACAACAAAAACAGAAAAGAAAACCAAGCCTCGTACCTTAAACTTGTTGGAATGATGCTGTAAGGGTCACTGGTGCAGGTGCTTGATTTTATTATCCCTTTCTTTGACTTTGTGGGATATGGAAATTCATAAATCTTGTTGAAAATAATCAGGCATGTTTAGTGGTCTGATATTTAGCTGTGTGTGTATTTGGGTGTGTGTATTAGCTCTATTTAGGGCAATTCTAGTTTCTTGAAGCGTTATACAAATACACACCCTTTTATGATAGCTGTCATAGGACGTTCCCATATTTTAGACATCTTAACAACATTCGATGCTGTCATTTAAATTGTTCAGCTGTTATGCATTTTAACTGGATTCTAAAGCTGTTATTTTGTGTTTGTTTGTCTGTGTGTCAGAGTGGCGTGCGTGCAGCAGGTGAAGGCCTTGCGAGCGACTCTCATCGTGCTCCTCTCCTCTGCCAGCGAGCTCACTGATATACGGAGTTTTCTCAGCCAGCTGACGGGGGCCTGGCAGGCCTTTAAATCTCAGATACTGCAGCACAGCACACAGGTGCTCTCAGGTAACACAAACATAGACACAAGTGCTCACACATACACTAAATTAAGCTTCACACTTCACACTACAAACAAATATTTAGACGCAACAAAACTTTAAATATAGACCTGGAACAGACCTGAAGAAGAAACTTGAACAAATACTCACAGCTAAAGTAAATATAAGTTCAAGCGTGGTATGGAGTTATTTTTTAGTTTTGAGGTCAGCACCCATAATAGATGACTGAAATGTGTGCGTTTGTGTGTGTGTTTACAATCACTACACACATACCTGTTAACAATAAAAAGACAGGAAAGAATGAATGTGGGTTCATGCGTATGTGTGTGTAAGCTGTTAACCAATGAAACTCGTACTATAAATTTTAAAGGGGCTGCAAGCCAAAGGGAAAAAACTGCAGGCTGTGTGTGTGTGTGTGTGTGTGTGTGCGTGTGTGCGTGGGTTTGAGATTATAGTTGACAGTAAATGCCTCAAGGAGAGCTAACCTCTTACTCACCTCATGGGTGGGTCTTTTTTCCTTTTTCTCTGCACGTTCCAGACAGCTACCGTGTGTGTGTTTGTGTGTGTGAGTATGTGTGTGTGAGTGTATTGGTTTCTGTCCATGACTTGATAAAAAGGGAGATAGAGAGACTTAGGGAGAATTGAAGAAAGAAAAGTAGTCTTCTGCTGTTTCTGATTCCGTGTGACCATGTGTTTGTTCAGTGACGTGAGTGCCTATGGCAGCTGGCATATGAACCAACAGATGTAATAAAAAACACACCAAGGAATGCATACACACACATACACACACACACACACCACATGCGTATATAGGATATATGGTCACAGAAGCCTATAGCTTCTCTCCAATCCAATCCACACATTCATGTTTAGAAACTTCACTTTGGGCATATATCAGACTTTATCTTTGGTTCTGTTCCACACATTGTTATGTCTTGTTTTGTGTTGCATGGAAAAAGCAACAATTTGTAGAACGGCAGACAAAGTGAAGATGGTGATAGTCGTCATGATGTAACTTACATTTTAATGTTGCCTGGATAAAATACAATTGTTGGTTTTGTATTGTAATTCATTGTGTTTCCCCTTTCATTTTTTGGTAATTTTGCATTTGTTGTTGTCGGAGAGGCGGTGGTCTAGTGGCAGAAACTTGGACTATGGGCAGAGAAGGTCTCTGGTTCGTTTCTGGTTCGACTCCAAGGAGAGACAACAAAAGACAAACCTGGATTGATCTGTCCAAAAATCCAAGAGTCTCCCTACCCTTTCTAGTGCCCCTGAGCAAGGCACCTTACTCCCCCAACATCTGCTCCCTGAGCGCCGTACATGGTCGCTCACTGCTCTGTGTGTCCTGCACCAGATGGTTCAAAAGCAGAAGTTAAATTTCCCTACCTGCATGAGTGTGCCTTTACATGTCTGTGCATGTATTTAGGACTAATAAATGCATCTTCATCTTAATCTTAATCTTTATTTGTTACATTTTGCTTGTTTTTTTCTTTGTGGGGATTTTGTGTCACTTTTATTTGTTTGATTGACTTCTCAACAAGAAATCTTAACAGTAAAGATCCGAGTAGGCCCATTGTAACTCAACTTACATCTGACAGACAACAATTTTTGCTATTTACACTGATTTGTGATTTGTTTAATTTAGGTCAAACAATGGCTATAGTTAATTTCTAACTCTTAAGTTACACTTGAGTTAACATTTATTAATTTAGCTGAACTCTCTTTCATGGCACTGTGCAACAGTATACAAAGGGCGTGGAGAGGACAAATTCGATACACAACAGGACACAAAGCAAGATGACTAGAGGACAGGAGACACGACAGTACACAATTTAGGACACATACTCAAATTTATTGAGTTTACTTCTGAAATCATCAATGAGTTTCAACAACTAGTTCAATGGAATTGCAGTTCTGAATAGTTCCAATTCAATAACATTCAGTTTTAAGTAACTGTTCATATTGGGCTTTGTTTTAGGTATATATAGTTTATGTAAAGTATCAAATGTAAAAATGGACCATGAGCCTCACCGTGTTCAGAGTTGCAGGTCTCTAAAGAGCACACACCTTAATCAGTCACCTGCATATCACTCCAAACTGACGGGGGCGTTAGCTGGCAATTAAAGTATGCCACTCGTCTATCAACGCTCTGTGGTCAGTGTCAAAAGGCAGAAGAAAGGAGAGGAGGAAGAAAAGGAAGACAGAACCATAAGGAGGTGGCCTAATGTGAACATATGAATGTGGTTTATGGCTAGATGGAGACGAGAGAAACGACCTCAAGGGGTGTGGAATTTTACAGAGAACCAGACAAAGATGAGCTTTTGAAGAGCAGCGGAAGATGAAAACATAATAATTCTCAGATCAGTTTTGTGCGGATGTCAGCAGATGACTTGTACAAGTTGATGTGAAGGTGACGGACGGAGACTTTTGAGTGTGGGAGGTTTCATTCAGCATTTTGGGAAAGAGGGCAGAGGGTTGACAGGGAAATTAAGGGAAAAGGCTGTGACTAAGCGTGGCTAAGAATGTATGAATCACGGTACTTGTGTGTGTGTGTTTGTGTGTGTGTGTGTGTGTGTGACCGAGCCCTGAACCGCAGCCATCTGCCAACACCCTGGGCCATCCTTAAGATTATATGGTATCTATTTCCCTGGGAGCCAACTTTTTATATGTGTGTGTTGATTGTGACAAGCAGCAAAAAAAATAAAAATGTTCTAAGACATGTTAGAAAAGATTTTCCTTCCTATCATCTCAGTCCAGCAATGTTCCCCCATCTGTCTGTCTGAGTCTCTTAAAATTTTCCCCATTTCCGAAGTCGCTACACCACGTTTAAGGTTCCCTTAGCACTTTTATAAAAAAACAAAAAATAGCAGTATTCCTCTCAGGAGACTGAAATCTCCCTGGAGGACTGTCACTGTCTTAATAAAGGAAACGTTAACATGTGTCTCAATCTTCTAGCTTAACTTCTGATCAACACACATTACATTACATGACATGCTGTGATGACATGAACCTGTCATGTGATTTGCTCCTACCTGCATGATGGCTGAAATCGTGTGTCTTTTGTTGCACACATAGCACCACACTGTAGGTTTCTGAGTATAAATCCTGAGAAATAAGAAATAATCTTTAGGTTGAAACAGCTGCAGTCCTCCAGCTCTGTGGAATCTAACACTTCCAGCACAGACTTTTTTCCATGAAGCTGCTGTGGTTTAGCCTTTATTGCTCACTATATACCGCGCAGACAAACAAAAATTGGTTTTGGTATACAAGCAGTAAAGAATTTGATACTATAGTAACATGGACTTGTACGAATTCCAGGCTGCAGTTGTGTGTGTGTTTGTGTGTGTGTGTGTGTGTGTGTGTGTGTGTGTGTGTGTGTGTGTGTGTGTGTGTGTGTGTGTGATAGGTGACTAGCTAGTCAAAGCAATATGTTCATATGTTGTCATATGTTTCTGGTATGCAGTTTAATGTTACATACTGTTAAATAGGAAAATACTGTACATAGAAATGAAGTAATTCATAGTCTGTTACTGATGAACATTGAACATAACACCCTGATGCACTGCAATCGTCCAGTAGCCCCACACTAGTCTGGAAGCCAATCAGAACCAGCTGCTTTTTTCCGGGGGGAGGGACCTTAAAGAGACAGAAGCTAAAACTAAGCATTTCAGAATGAGGCTGACGAGAGGGGCTGTAGCAGTGGTCAGCTTGAGGAACATTACTCTTTTTTTGTGATATTTGAGTATATAAACCTTTTCAATTAATAATCCAAATGATAATTAAGGACCTGAGTTTGAGCATATGTCTCCTTCAGTGACACTGAAGGCTTAGTAGCTGGGTATTGGACAAATAAATAGGTGTTGTAACTACAGCAAAGAAACCTCCAAGAAAAAATGCTGTTAAACTGTTACAGTGACAGTGTTGGTGACCAGCCAATGGTGAATTGCTGTAATATTCACAGCCATCTAATTACACTGTGTGCGTCTGTGTGTGAAAGCAGTGAGACAGATATTAGAAGCACTGCTAAGAAAGTCAGATGGGCTGGTTCACTTTCATTGCAAAGCCCTTTCTGCTCCATCAAGTACTTATAAAAGTACTTTCGTTTGCGAGTGTTTCTGTGCCTGTTTTGTGCAGCAGTGAGTGTGTATTAAGTGGTTCATTGCACATGTGTTCTTTTGTGTTTTGTGTATGTGTGTGCTCAGTGTGTGTTGCTTTACCCTGGAAGACCCTGTCATGTCACAGTGACCAGAAAGCAATTATTGGTGTATTGGACAGGACCTCCTACACGCCCCTCTTCCTGCTGAGTGAGACAGGGAGGGCAAGATGGAGAGGGTAAGAAAGAAAAGGGGGAAACAGTTGTGGAAGGATGGGAAGAGGAAAAGCTAAATAGATCAAGAAACCCAGAGGACAGACAAAGTTAAGAGAAGAATCATTGAGACAAAAAACAATGTAATAGAGTAAGGAAAACAGTCTCAGAGGAAGAGAATGTCAGGCTGACATTGCTGGAGAGGTCTGAGAGCTCTTCAGTGCCACAGCCACTGTGTCCTGCCGCAGCGCTCTGAAGGACCCTCATAGACACCTCACTCAATATACAGTACACACATGCATGCATGGACACAGACACACACACACACACACACACACACACACACACACATGTTCAACTTCTTTCACACACTGCACTGCCCACACTGGTAGCCTGTGAGCAGTGCAAAAACCTAGCCAAGCTATTTACACAGAGCCATTGCTTGTTGGGATTTCTCACTGTACAAACATTTATTTGGACTCAAGGATGACCTGATTTGATTTTGGTAGTCAACGGTCTCGGTCACTGTGACCTCTCTAAACTTTATCTTAAGAACGCCTTGAGAGAGTCCTTCCAAATTTGGTTCACATGTTCACTTATATCTCTTTTACACAAAAATTAATATGTTTACATAAAATATGCATCATGTTTGACATCAGGAACATGCCAGGAGAGGGAGTGAAACCCAACTGCATCCACTCCCATTGCAGGCAAATTCCAGATGTTAGAGCAGGGGGGGCAAACTTTTTGACTCGCGGGCCACAATGGATTCTAAACTTTGACAGAGGGGCCGGGCCAGGACAAGATGGATGGAGTGTTTTTGTGAACTAATATAAATGACATGGAAAAATCATTACATGAAAGGATTTACCCATGTCTGAGCATAACACTCAGACATGGGTACCTCACATACAAAACAGCTCTTCAATTTCGTTAAATGAAACTTTATTCTCTATTGTAATATGCAAAAAATCTGTTGCTGCTGCTTCTTTGTTCGGTTCATTGGCAGATGTCATCCAATGTCAGGATGCCTTACTACTACTTTATCCCTTATTGCCCTATGTGACGAAAGCTAAATAATTAGTTGAACCAACAAAAGGCCAGACTGGCCCCTCCCCCATGAATGTCATTCATGGGGGCGGGGCTTATCTTTGTGTGACTATATAGTGGCTCTGATCTTTCATATGTTCCTATAAAGTTTCCTTTGACCTTTTTCAAGTCTTTGATGAGGTGTGGTATAAAGACCTTGGTTTTCACCTGACTACAAACCGAACTACCAACAGGATTCATTAAGAAGAGCTTGCAAGACTTGATCAATAGCTAAGTGAAAAGACAGATTTTAGTTTTCGAGTTTACGAGTTTCTGATTCAGCTTCACAATGGGTCCATCTCGTGAATTAGAGCTACCCAACATAACATTCGAAACTATTCGCCCGCACATTGACAATGTCTTCAACCACCTAATTGCGGAGGACTGGAGGCAGTTAAGATTAAGTGCACCTAACAATCCCACAAGGTTTCTGTTGGCAGAACTTGTCATAAACATGACATCGACTGTTTCCTCCAAACTGTTAGGGACTCTTGGAAATGAAGGCATGTCCGTGACTGTAGAAAATGTCAAGTCCAGTCTGGTAGACGCCCTCTGTTTTGCACTGGGCAGCTCAACCAACTGTGAGACTTTGGATGAATTCACAGAGTTGTTTGCAGAGGAGGTGACAGAGAGGATCAACGCCAGCCTGCAATCCCACTCCAACAGCACACAGTCCAGCGGACCAGCACGGTGTCAATGGACCACAGCCAACAAAGTTGAGGAAATGGTCAGTTGTCTTTGCAGAGTATTTAGGGATTCTGTTTTGGACATCAAGAGCGTTTCCAAGTCAAGACTGCATAGTCAAAAGACATGCAATCTTTTAAATAAGCTTTCTCAGGGAAGAACAACCTCAACCTCTTCAGACTCTACGTCATACAGTCGTTACTCTGACAGAGCATCATCCTCAGGATCAACAGTCAGGGACCCTGGGGAAAGTGAGGCTGTCCAGGAAATCCTTATGAAGGAGTTTAGAGACTTATTCGAACTCCTTGTGGATGAAATGTCCGAATCGGACCTGAGTGGGCTGATATCTGAATCGTCTCAGGAGCTTAGATCTACTGCAGATGAAATCTATCAGAAAATCTGTAAAGAGGAGAGGGTCAAATCATCTGATTCATGTAGAGGCTCCAAATTCACAAAGAGCCCCAAAGGGTTTTGGAAAGGAGTGGGGCAGAAGATCAGGAAGCTTTTTGCAAAGCTTTTTGCCACAGCATCGATGCTGAAGATGGGGACAGAAGTCCGGAAGAAGTTCTGTAAGGGGACCCAAGTCCACAGCAGGGAGTCAGTCAAGTCTCTGATGGACAGTGTGGGGTCTCTGCTTCTGACAGAGACCAAGAACAGAGTTTCACCTGAAAACGCCCCCGTCCTTTCCAATGTCCTCTATAGGTACATCACATATGATACTTTCGAGGCGAATCCACTTGATGTGACGAAAGTGTCTGTTCCTCAGTCCCACAGAAAGATGTACAAGGACATAAAGGAGAGAGTGAAAAATTCCCTGCCCCTGATGAACTGGTGGTTCTCAAAAGAGGCCGGTGACTACACCAAGAGGGTGAACTCCGCTTTAATGGGGATTGAATCAATCGTAGTGCCTCGGGTCTCAGAGATCGACACTGCGAAGGAACGAGAAGAGACCCGCAAAAAGATGTATCTCAGTCTCCTCATCGACCAGCTCGTCACTCGAGTTTACTCAAAGTCCAAGGTGATCCTTCTCCCTGATGAACCAAAAGACATCTCTCAAAACCTGTTTGAAAAAACATGGTCCGAAGTCAAAGATATTGACTTTGACATGTCCCCAAAAATCATCGATAACCTCCACAAGGTCATGTTCAAGGACCTGTGTACAATGTGGGGCTCTCCAGAGATGCTGCTTCTTTCCTTTCGTCAGAAGGAACCAGAGGTCGAGAAAAGAATCGCCACCTGTGTAAAAAGCCTCCTGTCCAAGAAACCCGTCAGAATCTCCAAATTCTGCTCTTGGTTCAGCAGATTCTTTAAATGGTAGGGGTGGGGTCGATGATGCCCTAATCCACCATGTTGACGTACTCTCCCAACATGGCGTCGTAGCCGATCTCATCAGATGACTGGAGGATCTTCTCCACCACCAGTCAACCATCCACGCCGGCGTTCTTAGCGATGGTCATGGTGAGGAAACGCAGCGCCTGCCTGATGATGTCAATACCTGATTGGAAGGAAAGGAAGCAGATTAATGGAATTGTTTTTCACAAAAGTAAAATCAATGTTTTCCTTTCAGCTTTGTTTAACTCTAGTTAAATCTCTCGTAACTATTTGGAATGACCTTGTACTTTATAAACATAATAAACTGAGGATTTGAAAACGTACAACATATACATGTGGTTTTTTGTTATTTCTGCTTTGTTTGACACCAGTTAAGCTGCTCCTCATGATTTCATGTATAAATAGCGGAGTTAGTTAAGAAAACAAATGCATGTGAACAGCCTAAGTCTACATGAGTATTTGTTTTTTAACTGTTTACCTTTAAGATCTAAATTTGACATATCATGGTGTCACACACCCCGCCCTTAAAATCCCCACTGACCCCTCACAGGACCTTTGTGGAGCCCAACTTCTGAAAATCTGTCACAGAAAGTTAGAGTTTTACTTCATCTGAGTGTGTGCATGTGTTTCACTGACCGATCTTCTGTCGGAGTTGGTGGTTTTGATGCCATTGAGACATGGGATGTAGCGGGTACTATCCCCTCCTTCCAACATGGTCTCATGAAATAAATTTTCATAGAAAATCCTACGTAATGGGCCTGCGCAGACCTCTGATCAAGCAAGATGGCGATGATGGCTTTATTCTTGGTGGAAAACGCTATATTTTAGCAATGTTTTTAATAAAAATGTGTTTTGATCATATTTAAGTCTAGATATGTGTGTTTCAGTTTCAACATTTTCATTCATGTTTAAAAAAAAAAAAAAATGCTAATATGTTTTCTTAACCCTATTTTCACAACCCTAATCTCAACCCGGAAGAACCATACAGAGAACTACAAATTGACTGGTGTTCACGTTCGTGTGTTTGTGTTGTTCCCATCTTTTGTAGTTCTAATGTGTTTTTACTATATGTGAGTTTGCGACCTGGAACCTTGCATGCTTCTTTATGGTTTTTTGGTGTGAGAAAAACACTTGTTTAGTCAGATTTGTTTTTCTTACTAATAAAATGGCAAAATCTAGTTTTTTCAAGGTTTTGGCCTTACTTAATGGCGCCCCCCATAGTTTTGCATTGGGCTATGGTAGTGGAGTTCAAGACCTTTCCAACACAGTTCATACCATGTCTGTTGCATATTTAGTTTCCATCCTGTAAGCCATCAAATCTGACTCAGGTGCAAGGTTCATCCCTGAGGAGCAGGAGCCAACCACAAATTTCCCACTTCCGACATAATGTTACTCCAAACCTTTACGATGATGTCTTTGCTTTTGTCCTACTACAAAGTTTATATTTCATCTTGCTCCAAGCACAGGCCCTCTGGGATGTACTTTCTCAGACCCCTTCGAGGTCCAAGCTGGATCAAATCTGTAAAATATGTTTTAAGTGGTATTTAATGGCCAGATATGATCAAATATGTATGTTTGCTTTATACACAATCCTGTGTTTCCCTTTGGACCAAGGTAGAGACACCTTTGTTTAATAACCACCAAATATCTCACACCCCAGCCTCAGACTGTTTGCCCTCCTCCCCTCTGGGAGGTGCTACAGGGTCCTCCGTTCCTGGACCATCAGGTTCTCATCAAGCTTATCAGTGAGCAGGACTCCTGATGAAGCTGATGAAATTAACGGTGGTGAAGATTATGGTGGAAGTAAATGCATGTTGATAGTCATTATGCTGATGTGGAGACTCCAGAAGGAAAAAAAAAAACGATGGTGTCTGGATATGTTCACTATTCAGACTTGAAACTTAAGTACTTTTCTCTTGCGTGATATCCACTCCTGCCTGGAGCTGCAGTGAGTCCAACGTCTCAGTCTGACAAGTTGTTGGCCCGACATGAGGACTAAATATTGCAGCGAACCGTTTCTCCCTTTCAGTTTTTTAATAAACGTGGTGTACTTTCGCAGGATCACAGCAGGTTCAAATTCAAGCAAGTCAAAATTAAAATAGATGACAAGATCCTCACTCAGATAAAATGTCTTCTGTTTGAAATCTTGAACGTATTCATGTGCTCTGCTCTGTTGTGTTATCTTTTAAGGAAGAATTTGTTATGTGCATATTTGTATCCTACTTATGATATAATACTTTCTTATTATAGCTGTCATGGGGAAACCGGACAGACAGTGAAGGGAGGAAACAGTAGCGCTGCAGCAGCTACTTTGTATCAGACACTCTACAAAAGACTGCCAGACTGTGGTGTCCTGTTTCATGGGCTCCCCTGAGCACAGACTCCCTCGTCCTCCTTTCTTCACCACACACTCCCCTCCTCCTGCTCTCCCTTTCACTTTCAACTACTTCCTTGAGCCTCAATTTTCTCCCTCTGTATTTTTTCCCCCAGACCTACTGGTTTTATGTTTTGGGTACTCTCATGTTTCCGTCTGGAACTCCTCTCATTCTTTTGTGTTCCTCCTCCTCGTCCATCTGCCCTTTTCTTTCTCTTCTGCCATCTTGTCTTTCTTGTAGATAGTTTTTATTTGGTGTAGGGTTACCTCTTTTGCACAAGTGTGAGCTAACAATATCATCCTTCTCTTTACTCTCCTCTGTCTCCCTCTTTCTGTAAGTCATACATTACAGCCTCTGGTAACAAGCCTGGCTTCGTGCCAGCATTATAAACACACTGCATCATCATCCTGTCAGGTCACCTAAAATGTGTGTGTGTGTGTGTGTCTGTGTGTGTGTGTTCAGTGCTGAAAGAGGAGCTGAAACATTCCAGTGAGGAGTTACAGAAAACGACAGAAGTAAAAGAGAAGCTAACTCAGCAGCTGATGTAAGTCTCAACTATATATGGTAAAACACACACACACACACACACACACACACAAACACACACACATACACACACACAATAACATGCGCTCAAATGAGGACACAGGTGGATTTTGGTATTTGGACTATGCCGGGTGAAGAGGAGGTCACTATAGGCTCAATGTATGAATTACCTTAACCAATCGAAAGCTGCTATACAACCCGCTCAGCACTGCCCAAACCAGGAAATGCTCATGTTCCACATACCAGGCGTGCTAAGCTGCATCAACAGAGGATTTGACTCGTATACACTCACACAAAGGTCTAGTCAAGGAGTTAGGACTTGAGAAAAATATGCCCCTGTGGCCTCTGAAAATATTTTGGTGATCACTTCAAACATGCTGCAGCCCCATTGACATTTCCCCCCTTTTCCGTCCTGTCTAATAACTAACACTACAGATAAAAATGCGTATTTGAGTAAAAAACATTTTTTGTTTCACAAGTATAGCT
The DNA here is from genome assembly GCF_949316205.1 of Platichthys flesus. Lineage (NCBI taxonomy): Eukaryota > Metazoa > Chordata > Actinopteri > Pleuronectiformes > Pleuronectidae > Platichthys > Platichthys flesus. The sequence continues at coordinate 14,060,557 of NC_084948.1, forward strand.
GCAATCAGTCAGCCCAACTAGTCCTTCAAAAAAAAAACTTTAAATGTACAATACGCAACTTAAGCCTTTGGGTGTCTTTCAATGAAAACATTAACATATGATCTAGTTTGATTGCATCAGGAAAACGTGATAACTGTGATCCAGTTCGACCGACCAATATAAACGGTGTAAGGAAAAAACAGCCGGCTGGCTAACACGCTAACAGTGGGTTTTTCCTTTGTCATATGTCGTTTATTGACTGATGTCATAGCAAAGTTGGACAAATCCACAGGAGAAGTGAAAACAAAGCGATTAAAAGGCAAAATGATGGCAAAATGAAACTTCCTGTTACCTTGGATAAGTTGTGGAATTCTGTGGGTTTGAGTGTGGTTGGAAATCAACAAAATCTATAACATCATTTTTAAACATTTAATGAAAATTTGTTACACATTATATCTTTAAGCAAATAACAGCAGGGGAGCATTTAACATGTTTTAGTTTACAGACAGATATACTTATTCCACACATGCAGTATGTTGTGTTTTCTGCTCACTACCAAGTATTTTCACAAACACATGATTGCTTCACTGTAGGGCAGGTCTTGCTGCCATTTAAATTACAAGGAGATAAGGATTAAATATTTGGCCAAGATATCTTGACACTGGTTTGAACTGTAGAGTGGCAACCTTTTCAAATATTTAAACATGTCCCACATTAGTTATAGTAAGCAATACAGAACACTGTTAATCTTTTTTTGTAACGTCATTCATAGTATTTGAAAAAACAACCACTTCAAAGTTATACACTTTGACCCGTACCCACAGCAACACACATGCAGACACACAGAGACACAAACATTCCCCCACACACTAAGGGAGTAAATGTTAAATGTTGCTTTCTATCTGATAATCAAAGCATTAAAGGACTACTTGACCTGACAGACTACAGATGAAGCACTCATTTATTCACTAATGTATCCTCCTTCTCCCTCTAACCTCCTCATCAGTCTCTCCTTCTCGCTCCCACATTTCTTGGCCATAAACGTTGTTTTTGACCTTTAGAAATTACAGCTTTTGCTCGGGTTTTCCTTTTCTCTCATTTTCCTAATCAGTTTCAAAGTGCTGTCAGCTTCACTTACTGGAGAGACTGTCTCAGGCGGTATGTGTGCTGGATTCGGAATGTGTGTGTACTTTTAGTTTGTGTCACTGGTTAGCTCCACACAAGTGTTTATTGAGAGATATGCACTCAGATAAATGTAAAGACAAATTTTAATATAATTATTTTTTAAACTTAGTATTAAGTATTTAAAACTGTGTATTTCTTCCTGATTCTACATCAGAGTTTTGGTACAACTATATTGTGTGTTGCAATGTATCCTCCTGTGTCGCTGACAAAAACAACAAATAGACATTTTAAATATTATATCAAACTAATCAAACGCCTGGTTTTTGGTATAAGCACCATAAACATTATGGAGTATCAACATAATACATTGTTCAAGAAAACCATTAAACAAGTCAATTTGCTCTTCAAATCTCATCAAACCAATCAGAAGATCAGCACTCAGTTAAAACTCTGTAACTTTCAGCGGGAAAAAACGTTGTTAACCCCCCACCCTCTTACACAGATTGCACATACCAATGTGTGCATGTATCAAACCCAAATTAGACCTCATGTGTTTGTGTGTGTATATGTGAGTGGAGCGTGCACGTCCATCCAACACAGGGATCAGGGCTGAGACGAGGATGTTTGCAGTCGCACGCGACCCACCCAGACATGTGGACATATGGACGTGTGGAATCAGCCTTAAGGCCATGTTGCATGATGAGGTGTGTGTGGACGAGCAGGCGGCGCATGTGCTCAAGTCTGAGACTACATCGCATGAGAAGGCGTGTCTGCATGTGTATGTTGGAGTTGGGGGGGAGGGTGCCTGTGGGTCCAATGTGTGAACTGAGTGAACTATGTCAAATGTAGAGAAATATTTCTCTTCTATCGACGGTTTCATATTTTCCAAAAGAGAATAATTACTAAAAACAGATTTAGAATTTTACATTGATATAGCCTATTTGTAAGAGTAATCTGTCGGAATTTCGATTTACAATTTGGCAACATGACAGCCTCTCAAAGACAAAGTGTTATGACCAGTCATGACATTAATATTAATCTGTTTGGGAATATTGATTCACAAATGCAGCAGTTTTGGAAATATTAAGATCCTGAGTGTATTACTTTTAAAAGTGTGTTACTTTCAAAAACCTCTTTAACACTTTTATATATTAAACTATCACATCACTCATATAGACCAGTAAATATGTTAGTAGAATTCAATATATTAGTTTTTATTAATTTCTATTTAGCATTTCTTGCTACTTATTATTACCTAACTGATGTCTTTTTTTGACTGCCCTCTTGCTGCTGTAGTGTTGCAAGGTTCCACACTGAGGGACGAATAAAGGATTATCTTATCTAATCTTATTTTATCTTATCTTAAGTAGCATGTCACTGTATTTAGTCGTCATTAATTACTGGCATGGTTTAAACTATATCCCTGTATGGCATCACATACATGTGTAATTTGAATATGACAATCTTTCAATGACATATTATGTTTTGTGAAAACACATTTTTTGAGTAAAATAATGTATGAAAATATGAAGTAGTACAAAATAGAAATACCGAATCTTTACATTAATAAATGTACCTGCAATAATCAACCAATTGTAAATTGTAGTAATCTCAGCTGTTAAACAGTAACTTCTCTCCCTGTCCCTTGTGTGGCAGACGTCTGGGGACCAGATGGGTAATCTGAGTTGATCGGCTAACCTTCCTTTCACTGTCCCCCTGATGCTGATTGGTCGCCTGTTGAGACAGGCTCTGTGTGTGTGTGTGATCTATCTTCTCTTCAGTATCACTTTGCATTATATGAGCTCCAGAGCCTCCAATACCCACGATTCTCTATTTTCGAGATCCAAGGACAGACATTACCAGTTTGTTTATCAACAAGAGCTGTTGCCCGTGACAACGGCCCAACCGTTGACCCCCTCCTCCATCAAGTGTCAGTGTTTCCGCACCTGCTGCATTTCTGTGGCGCCTTGGAAATGAGCACATTCACATGTTTCAAGGGTGGTCTAAGGACTGTGAGTGGCGGTGGAATCCTTCTGATCCCAGCATGCAATCTGATCAGCATACCCGAAAAACACTCAAGGGTAGCTTGTTTTACACACACACATACACACACAGGCTTACACACTATTCAGTATCCTTTTGCTTGTGTTCCGTTGTGACGGTTTCCCCTGAATATTGTTTTATGTTACACTTCAATCTTTAGTGCACTCCCGACCAAACAGTGTTAAACCAAAACTAACCGGATCAAATGTTTACACTGTAATACAAGACATAAAGCTTGGCTCCGATCTTGGTTCTGATTTTTCGGATGTGAACACACCCTCAGATGTTTGCGTGACGTGACGATCAGCCTTAGATACCTGGCTAACATCTCAAGTTTCTGGCTTCTGAAAGAGCCAGTAGGACCAATAGGCAGTTACAGAATGCACTTTGCCCCAGGGCACTTTGGCAGCATGAATCACACAGATCCCCTCCGCCCCCCGTATGACACGTATTTAAAAAGTGTGGGGAAGCTTACTGCTGTGCTGTGATTGGCGGTAGATGCAGAGCTCATCGTTTCATCAGAGGATGAACACATGGATCATCCGGCACAGACGCAGGCCAGGTTGAAAGGATGGATTAGAGAGAGAGATAGAGAGAGAGAGAGAGGGAGAGAGAGAGATAAAAGACAGGATTGATGCATTGAGCAAGGGAGGAGGGATGAAAGAGTGGATGATGGAATGAGTGAAGGTCAAGAGAGAGAGAGCAAAGGATCGGGCTGTGATTGATGTGATACAGCTTGTTTTTATAAGGCTGAGGCACACTGACTGCTCTGCGTGTGTGTGTCTGTGTCTGTGTGTGAGTTTGTGCACGTCCACCTATCATGTGTGTGCCAGTGGGAGTGTTGGAAGTAAAATAACTATTGATCTCAGGGTGAACCCCATTTCACATAAGATTTTGCTCTGACACATTCATGTGCACACACACACACACACACACACACACACACCCTAACCCCCATCTCTTTTTTCTCCTCTCTGACCTCAGTCCTCTGTTTATCTCATATTAGATAAGATCAGTCACTATCTTTTAGGAAAGAGGAAGTCTTATTTTTTTCTTCTTTGATTTCAAAGAAATATACTCTCTCTCTCTCTCTCTCTCTCATTCTCTCACTCTCTCTCTCTCTCTCTTTTCCCCTCTTTCATGTGGATGTTTTGTATTTTGGTTTTCTTGCCATACACCACAGAGGGAGGGAACGCTCAGCATGTGTCAGTGGTACGTTACAATTTTGGTGTCAAGACTCATCCCTATTGAGAACAGATCAGCTGAGGACCATCCACAGTTCACTTTCAAATTAAATACATAGAAATATGCTTAACTATTAAATAAAATAGAATAGAATAACTCCTGCATAATTTCTAATGACTGCTTCTCCTTTGGTAGACTTTCCCTGGGTAACTCTAGCACTATTAAGAGTCTTTAACAGGTATATGCTCCATCTGCAGTGTTTAACTTGAGTGGGGGGACAGGCAGGTTAAAGTCAAAAAGTTATTCACTTACGTTGGACAGGGTCCCAGCCAGGGAGAAGGAATCAAGGCGAAGGAGCAGGCAGGAAAAAACAGGTCCAGGCAAAGGTCAGTATCAGTTTGGCAAGACTTCATTTGTAAATTCCAACTCATCACGGGAGATATATTAGATGAAGATATTCATGTCCTGGGATCACATCCACACGTTTGTGCTGCTATTGTTTAAACTTTGCATTTGCTTCTATTTATTGGGGACAGCCTAACCAAACCCTTATTCATAACCTTAACCATGACCAATCTATAATTTACTTATCCACAATTCACATCCTGCACCTAACCTTAACCAGGTGCTCAGAAATGATGTTTTGCCTCATTAGGACCAGGGCTTGGTTCCCATGAGGTCTACTGGTCCTGAAAGATCAGTGCTGAAAAGGTCCTAAAGAGGTTACAAAAATGAGTACACACACACAATGGTTAACCAAGTACCATTCACAATTCTATGACAATTAACAGATTTCCCCCCATCTTTTATGCTGAAGCCCTTCAAGAGCCCTTGTGCTATCAAAGTAATCTGCTAACATGCCCACTAACGTATAATAATAGATGAATCCTAATGTCCTCTTGTTTCCACCAGGACACAAGTTTTCACTAGTTTATACAAGTACAAGTACAGTACTGCAGCCACAAAAATACCCCAACAACTCCTCCACTCCCATGGTGCACTAGACCAAAAACCCTCTGTCCTTCTCTCTTACATTTTTCTATTTGGCGACTCCCTTTTCACCTCTGAAACAAAGGCAAGAACAGCAGACCAGAGGATCAGGTATAGTGGAAACAGCCGCCGGGAGTCAGTCATCGTGTTATCTCTGACCTCGAAGACAGCAAAGGAGAGTGAGAAAGAGGAACATGCAGAGCGGACTGTAAAGTATGCTCTGGTAAATAGGCCCGGATGTAGGAGAATGCAGGGGCCTGCTCTAAATCACCAGTAGCTGCAACAGCATGAGAGGAAAAGAGGGATAAAGAGAACAAACGAGCAGAGAGGGAGAGATGCAGGCAGAGAGAGAGAGAGAGGGGGGAAGTGGATATGTATGATGAGAGGTACAAAGAGAGGCAGGCGCAGCTGTCTGTGTTTGTGTGTGTGTGTGTGTTTGTTTGTGTGTTTGTGTGTGTGTGTGTGTTTGCGCATGGTTGGTATCAGACAAATACTTGCAAACGTTCTCACATGGGGCATACAGTGTTTGAATAAATGTTGTGCCATTACTAACACTAAAAAGGAACAGAAGTCAAGAATCTGTTATGATTCAGATATAATGAAGTATTTATGCAACTGGCTGTTTAAACGAATCCTCTTTAGTAAAATGGAAGAATAATTCCACACAGTTGTGAGAGAAATCTGATGTAGATTGGCAGTGAAAATAGGCTGTCTGTCTGTGAGCCCAGACGTGTGAGCCCTCTTACTCTGTATCCTCATTGCGTGTGGCTGCAAGGTCACAGGGCTAGACAGACAGCTACACACACACACACGCACAAACACACACACACACACACACACAAAGACATTAACTGATCATGCCGCCAGAGAGGGGATTAGGCTGAGAAGTCGACAGGGTCAGGAGGGTTCAGGCACAGTCTGTGTGTGTGTGTGTGTCTGTGTGTGTTTGTGTGTGAGTGTGTGTGTGTGTGTTTCACTGCATGTACACAGGACTTTGGAGCACCACATACTGTCATGGCACGCTGAATCAGAATTAAAACTGATTTGCAATTTACTTTTCAAGAGCGAGGCAGCAGCCGCACATGGTCTTCCATGGTGATCTAAGAATCACAGCAAAACACATGCACATAGGTTTTCATATAAACTTAACAACTCAGTATAGATTTTAATTCAGTATATCTAAAAAACAAATCTGTTGTATACTAACATGTAATAGAGGATTCATTGTTAAGCTTGGCCTCCTTTATGCTGACAATACAAATTAGGAGTACACAGAATACTAGTTGGATTTGGTCTCTTGTTCAAGTACTTTTCAAGGACACTTGGGGGTGTACAAACATTATCTGAGTAAATATTTAAAATGTGATATGCGCAGATTCAGTTCATGGGAAATTGGTTTTATAGCTACAGTATTTTATTTTCAGTGAAAGTGTGTCCGTCTAGCTTGCTCATGAATCCACTGACTCAACAAATTGTGAAAATGCAACAGCGCCATCTATTCTGTGTCTCCAGGCAGCAGAGGAGGCAGAGTGAGGAACAGCTGTCCCAACAGCAAGACTCTGAGAAGGAGCACAGAGGAAAAATACTCAGGTGAACTAACCTCTTCTGTCGTTTGAGTTTTATCTCTTCCTTTTCTCTATCATCCCCCCCAGATGTGCTGAGGCTTAATCCACACTATAATGTATAGTTTTATATGAATGCATCACTGCTGCTACGTTTACGCCTGTCATCCAAACTACTCCATTGTTCTGGAGCAACTAAAACCGAGACATTTGGCAAGGCTGTTTCAGTTTGAAAACTCAGAGGCTGTAGTTCTGACGGGCCAAGTACAGAAGAGAAACAAGTCACCCACATTTACTTCCAGATTGTCAGTCATGACTCGACCACCAGCGGTGAAGGCAAAATGTTATTAACACGGACAGTTTCACCTCGTTGTTGGTCCATTGTTCGTATTTTCTGTGACTAAGCAACCAAATCCACGGTAGACAATCTGCTTCCTGTTTACACCACCACACACATGCCCAGGATACATGAATGGTCACGTGATATATGTCTTTTTTTTAGTATACAAAGGGATTATTACTGATAAAAATCTGTTTGTATAGATGTAGCCTCTTTCTCCTCCATTCATTCTCATCCTCTGCTTCATCTCTCTCCTCCATCTCCTTCCTCCCAGAGAGAGGTGAGGATATTAGTGTCAGTTGAAATCTGTTCGTAGATCAGATGAGGAGATCTTAGGCTCTATAAAGTGCCAGTGACACAGCAGAGAGTCTCGTGTGAGGCTGGCGCAACAGATGGAAGCACTTCTTAGTTGGCGCGGAGTCTTGTTTCTCACACACACTTATCTGTGCAAAGACTCCCATACACACTGCAGATATGCAGAGGCGCGGTGGCACTTCAATTTGAGTGCATCACATTAATAGGCAGGAAGACACATGTGCGCCTCCACCCAACCCACATGCGTACACCCACAGACAGACACACACAGGGGGCCTCTCATCTTTCCATGCAGGCGTTAGATGTATGTAGGGTGTGTATTTTTTCACATGCTATCTGCTGGTATTCTTTGTCTAAGCCCCTGGAAGCCTGGTGTGTTCAATTACACTGTCGATTTATTTCCCTGCCCACACAGCAGTCTCTGATCTCACCCTCTGGGTCTTATACAGCTCAACATGTGATAGCACTCCATTGGGGGGTTGGAGGCTATTTCAGCAGGGATGAGATTTAAGTAGGCGGTTGGGGGGGGGCAGCCTCCCTCATAGCTGACGAAAACTGTAATGGGAGACAACAATTCTTCAAATTGTCTGAGAATTGAGACCATACGTGCTCGATGATAATGTTTACGTGGTTGAAAAGCTTTGGTTGCGGCTGAAAACTCAGATGATATCGGAAATTACTGCTTTTGAGTCGAATGGATTGTGAATTTGTTCACTTTCACCCTCTTAGAATGGTTTCAGTGAATCTCTCTGTTTATCTTCATATAGTGTGTCGATCTAAAACAAGCGTACCAACTACTAGAATATCAACCACAAAGACACTGATACTGTATTGGTTCCAACAAATTTCCTCTTCATCTAGTTTTCATTGCTAACGTATGGAGGAGAGATGTGATAAGAATTCATCTCTTTCTTTTACTTTATACAAACATGTCCCTATCGCTTTCATGTCTTGTGATTTTACACAGGGACAAACCAAAATAAATACAAAACAACTGTACAACTACAACAATACTACTGTATTAGCCTGCATGCTTTCACATTCACCAAGAATTTTAATAAACAAGGTAATTTATTTGTGTGTTTGCTCTCCTTTCTTGCTGTTCGACAGGTTAAAAGATGAGTTGGAGGCGAAACACGAGCGGTGGTTATCATGCCAACAAAGGAGCTGCACCATACAGGAGCAGCTGTCATCGTGGCAACAGAGACAGGAAGAAACAAAACGGAAGTACTGTGCAGCAGAAGAAGAAGTGGCACGACTGAGGGAAGCCCTGGAGAAAGTCCAGCAGGAAATGAGAGCGCTGAGGAAAGAAAGGTAAAGATTTTGACATCTGTTCTTCTCTGTAACATCCTCTCTAATTTCTTCCTTTTTCTCTCATGTCAAATCTTGCCAACATGTAGAAAATGTTTTTTCAAAACCACTCATCCAAAAAAAAACATTAAGCTACTCATGCCCAGAAAAGTGGTTTAACCACAGAATTTGTATGATAAAAGACTAGTAGACAAACCAATGCTTCCTGAAGGAATTGAAACAGCCACTAATTTGTAAAACAGTTAAGGATGAGACGGATAAACTGTGAGTCACCAGTGTTTCAGTCACTAATGGAAGACACAGCTGAGTTTGGTGTACTGGACATCTACAAAGAGTGGCTCGTAGAGAAACAGAGGAGAATGAGTCAATTTGAATGAAATATATTTATTGTTAACAAGAGAACTAGACTTTGTGCTTGGACGCCAGTGGGAAGCAGAACACCATGGAAACAGTCCTATGTCGTGCCATGAAGGCATCTGATAAGACGATTGAAGGGAGATGACACAGCATCCAGAGTTGAGGTGGTGCAGGGGTGAAAGCGGGTCTGTCAGTGAACTATTAGCTGAATGACGGCTTACAGGTGATTGGCTCAAGGTGAGTGTGTCAGGCCGTGATTGGATGAAAAGAGAGAATGCTCAAGTGGAACCTAGAGAATAAGGAACAGTGCATTTGACTGAACTTTCACTTCATTTCTCATAGCCAATCAAAACCCATCTCATATTGGGAAGATACTGCAAGGTTTCAACTAAAAATGTCACATTTACTGCTTTGGGTTGATGTACTGAACAGTTAAAGCTCACTGGGAACCAGTATGAGTGCAGTTCTGGCACTGCTTTGCTTTTCCTAACAGTGAAACGACAAGCTCAGACTGTCAGCGGCCTAAATCCCTGGTTGGGAAACAGACTGTTTTGTTCTAATTCTAAATATTTACAACCCCTTTGTGTCTAAGAGGACATGGGGTGAGTACAGGCAGGAATCCTGTGTATGTGTGCTTGTCAGTGCAAAGCCAAAGGCGTACATCCTTTCCATGAGTGCAGAGGGAGTGTAGATCTAATAGAGAGTTGGGAACTGCGCCCAGCTTGCATTTATGGTTGTTTATCCGTGTCAATACTTTATCTTGTTGTTTTTTTCATCCCACTGACTCAATGTCCCTGATTGGACCTCAGGGTCGACGGTGCTGTTATATACACACCTTATTTGCGTTTAAAGCCACATTCAGCTTTAAATACAAAAAAATGTGTCTCATTGTATCACATTGTTTTGTAACATCTGAAAAAGACCATTCTGAATTAGTCAAAAGGGGGTTGTCTCTCCCATGTGTGTTTTCATCATCAAAAAGACCTGTATCGCTTTGTAAAGTCAAAGTCACGATTCCGTCTCCTTTCTGTCACATTGGAAGACATTGAAGATGCAGGGCTGTAGCCAATCTCAGCAGACATCTGGCGAGAAGCAGGGTATACCCTGGACAGGTTGGCAGTGAATCAAAGGGCCAACCTGTAAACAACCATTCGCACCCCTCTTCAGACCTGCTATCCATATTTACCCTTTTAACACCAAAATGGGTGGGTATTTGCAAGCCGTTTGAACGCTGGGAAACCTGCTAAAAAACTGATTGACTCCATTCCCATTGCTAGTTTGCCTTTCAGTTTTTTTCCATTGGTGCGTCACTCTCGACGTCACAAGCACCCAAGAAACAGAGAAGCCCTCGTACTTCGTTGTCTTGCCAGTGTTGTGTGATACAAAGACAAAACTATCACTGTTGCATGCTGTTCCCAGGATGAAAAAAACAATAACTACACAAACCTTCATGGATATTTGTGCAGCAACGCCCGGGTGTCACTGCGGATTGAAGCCGGAGCCAATTAAAACCTGTGTCTGCTGCAGAGTCATATGACCGGGAGTGAATGCCAATTCCCATTGCAGACAAAAGCCAGATGTAAGTGGCTGTTAGTGGATTTTTCACCAGAGGAAAGGGGGCTTTAAAGTCTCCATTTCCCCTAACTCCAATCTGTATATCTCTGGACTGTGGGAGGAAGCTGGAATACCTTGAGAAAACCCACACAGACACGGGGAGAACATGCAAACTCTACACAGAAAGACCCAGGTTGCTGGTAGGTGTTAGTACCACTGTACCACCGTGCCGCCCCCAGGCTGAAATAGTTCCATTATTCCATTTGATCTCATTATTTGAATAAATATCGGTGGTATTGTTGGACACAAAGAAACACCCAGGCCAGCTGTTACTGTGGAGCTTCTATGAGGCGTCCTCAGCTGAACTGAGGTCAGCTGTTCATCTAATGGTCAGTGTATGTGTGTGCGTGTGTGTGAGTGTGTGTCTAAGTGTCCTTTCCTGTGATGTTCAGAGAGGCTCAAAGAAAATGGATTACTGACTCGACTGTACTCACTATGTGTCCTGATTACAAGCATTCTCACATACACACATATATTCACACACGCTCGCACATAATGGCTTTTTTTATTCAGCGAGCATTAAGTTTAGAGATTTGACCGCTTCCACTGATCTTCAGTGACCCATGAAAGGATTGTCCCCTCGTTCGTACACTTTTCTTTCCGACACACTCACACAGATATACTTCTACAGCGTGTGCCTTCTCACCACTGTTCCCCGGGCTTTTCCTCTCTCTCATCTCGTTCTATCTTTGTCCCCTCCTGACCGCTGTTGTGCCTTTTGTCACAGAACCCCATACACACTCTCTGCCCACTGTACCACCCTGCCACTGATCATCACCCTGTGCAAACCCCTCCGCTGCAACAACTCGCTAAAGACGAGCACTGTCTCTGCGACCTCAAGGACTTTGTGTTTGTGTAATACCACTGTAACTGTGGTGAATTGTTTTGCACAGTTAACAAACACATTTCCTGCGGAGGATATATCACTTGTGTAATAAGCCCACTGCAGGGTTAATATGGGTTAACATGGCTTTAAAGCTGTTTTTCTCTAATAGGAGGCTCTGGGAAGATAAAGTATAGCTTTATTCCTGCTCCGTGCTCATGTAATCATTAATCTAGTCTATAATTGTTGCTTAAGTCAGGTGTTTAGCCAGCCAGATAGTTGTAAGTTGCTGGCAAAGCATTCACAATAGCTTATTCAGCATGTGCTAGGTTAATGAGGTAATTCAACACTTTATAATTCCACTTTATGTTCTGCTATAAAGCAAGTATGTTAAGTCCATATAATGAAAGAATAAGCTTTAACACTATATTCCTTTTAATTAAAAATTACCACATACTATTTTAATTTCTTTAGCTGAATTAAATTAAATTATGGGTTAAATCAGTTTTTCTGGATGGATGTTTTTTTTTAAATGAGGGACAGTTGTATAATACCAAACTCAGAGGTGGTAAAAGTACACACATTCTTTATTCAAGTTAGGACTATACTACAAATACTAAGGAGTAGTTGTAAAGTCATACTCACGTAAAGTACAAATGGCTGAAGAATCTACTCAAGTACAGAAACAAAGTATTTGTACTTCATTACTTCCCCTCTCTGACCAACTTTGATTCAATTAGCTGACTGCTGTGAAAAAGGTCCCTTGGTTAAAATAACAAGTACAATTTCCCCCATATAGCTCGACTCAGACGCGCAGTTATTAATATTGATGATTTTTATGAAAACCAGTTAAGAAGTGAAAAGACCATCTTTGTGTCCAGCAGGCGATACTTTCCCCAGGTCTGTGTGAGAGTGAGGTTTGGTGGGGTTGTGGGACAGAGGAAAAAAGGAACACATGAGGAAATGGATGGAGTGGGAGGGAGAGGAAAGGAATAAATGATGGTCAGAAAGAGGGATAAACTTGAAGAGATCCAGGCCGGATCAAGGGATTGTTGCAGGGAGGAGGGACGGAGACTGTTACTGTGGTTGCAGTGGTTATTTCACACACTGTCTGGCTCTCGTACGCACACAGCCCGGGTCACAGGGGCCGCACATGATCCACACACACACACACACACACACACACACACACACACACACACACACATAGAGGCGAACTTGATTCAGTATAACTGACACAAAGTTAAAAACAGAGAGACCGAGCGGGAGAGTAAAAGAGGGGGAAAAGAGTGAAAGTGGCAGAAAGTGGAGACAGTAAAAGATTTAAAAGTCAAGAGAGGTCAGGAGTATCTGTGCGGTTCCTCATCCATCTGTTAAATGGGAGAGGACATGTTTCAAGTGGTTTCAAGCAGCGGAGGAATGTTATTTCGTGACAGAAGTTATGATCTCAAAAACTCTCCCTTCTGTCTGTCCCTATACAGAGAGGGGTTTAAGGCCTGAGGCTTTACGCTATTAAAAACTAATAAAAGAAAAGGAAAGACCAACCATTCATCTATAGGTCACTTCCCTCAGCTTTGTTTACAGCTCACTTTTTTTCCCCCTATCTTCTGTTCCTATAATTTCTAAATTTTTCTATACTTTCCAGAGTGGAAAGTAGTATATCATACTCATCTGGATCTTTGCTTTTATTGTGCCTCTCGGTTGTTTTTATTCACTTGTCATAAATTGCCTTTGCTGTAAATTCACATGTCAAAAGAAAGTTCCTCCCTTGAAAACATGGTAGAGTGTGAGGAGATTACTGGCTTTAGAATCCTGATCACCTCTCCAGGTGGAGAATCGTGGACGTCAGCGCAGATTCCTTCCACCCATTGATTCTAATCATAAACTGTATATAAAGATGAACGATATGACAGCACTCCAAAAGTGAAGTCACCTCCGGGCTTACTGCAGCGTGACTCATAAACCTGGCCTCCTCCATGTTAGTGGATGGGACATGGACCAAATAAAAAAAATCGAAATATACATTAAATACGTTTTTCTCAAAGATTGATGTAGGTGTCCTTTTCGCCAGTAACTTTGGTTTTAATTTGTTATTTGATGTCATCAAAAACAGTATAAAACATTATGATTGACAGCTGTAACTGACTCACAATTGGTTGAGCACATAAATTGGCAGGATTTAGACACCGCTGCTCCATTTGTCCAGACTGGCTCCAAATCAGAAGATGGCAGCGTTTGTATTCAGGATATTATGGCTTCATTTCTGGACAGTGGGAGGAAGTGGAGATGTATACCGTTTATGATTCATACACAATAAAATATAATTGAAGTTGCCCTTGAGCTTGGCTGTAAAAATCGGACATCATTTGGATATATAGAGTCAGCCGCCTCTGTCTGCGTGAGCACACAAAGATTGTATCAGCATAAAGTGGAAAAATGGAATGTGAGGTAGCAGCCTCTCACGCTGCACACACACAGACACACAACACACACTGTGCACATACACACTTGTCTGTCCCTAAAAGCAGCCTGGCGTGTGAGCGAATGAGAGAGTGCTCCCAGATTTTCCCATCGTTCCTCCCTGTAATCCCCTCAGACCTCCTTCTGAGGGCTGAATTTGCACGCTCATGCTCCCCAGGGTCACACAAACACACACACACACAAACACACACACACACACACACACACACACACACGCACACACACACACACACACACATGCCCACACACTCATACACACACACGTGCACACAGACAGGCTCAAAGTTGATGTTAAACTTCTGGTACACTACCTTCGCAGGGGTCTACTTTTTTGATAATCAGAGAAGCGGAATTATATCTGACAGTGGGACACAAACACTTAAGCACTTAAACACACTCACACAGACAGACACACACAAACGCTGTATGCATCAGCAGTTTGTTACATATTAAAAAGGCTTCGGCTTCATAAAAATAATCCTCACTTCCTGGGTTTTTCACCAGCTAAGTTTAACTGCAAAACCACTGCTTAAGAGCAGTGTGGACTCAAAAAACAGAAATGTGTCCCTATCTCCGTCATGTGGTGGACAAACACATCTATTGGACATGTTTTCATTCTGGTGGGTAGCTTCATAATGCGTGTTTGACAGTGTCAGCCCTTTCTATAAGCTTATATCTCCTCACCAAATCCGATTCTTTAACAGGGCTGGAACACATTTAAATGAGCTTTAGGAGTCAGATCTTGGCATCAAACATGCAACTCTTGAGGAGCATTCATGCATGGCTGTCTGTCTGCATCTATTTTTGTGCTTCCCCCTCTATGTGTGTGTGTGTGTGTGGTGAGTAGGCTGATGTGATTAGCCAGAGCCAGTGGAGTGAATAATATTGTGTCTGCCCTGACTAGGAAGAGATGGAATGTAGCTGCTGCTCTTTATAATACTGCAGATCATCTGCTCCAGCATCAGATTCACACAGAGTCAGAGTCGTAAACGCACACACGGCTCACACAAACTTACACATTACACAATTATATGTCTGTATCTTTGTGTACGTTTTTTGCTTGTATATACCACTTTGGTGTATAAGAAGGGAATGTTGATATAGAAATGTTAAAAATGCTTTTAAATGCTTACAGCGTTTTTGAGCCTGTTCTGCCTTCTTCAAACTCTTGGAGCCCATCAGCTATCACCCCAACAAAAGTTAAAGCTGATAATCGATGGATTTTTTGTCAATGTGTTCAACCTCTGTTTACAGGCAACCAAAGTCTGTTAAATGTGGTTGAAATTGAAACCAGAAGACTCCAGATCCACAAATCCTGTCCCTCGCCTTCACATTCTGCATATTCACAGAATCTGCTTATAGAGATTATGCTCTAAACTTTAACTTTATAAAAATTTGTGATTAATGGTCAGTTCCCCTTCTTGTCTCCAACTGGACATGGTTTTATTTTATCCTTCACATCTTATCAGTCAGACCAGCTGCTGAAATAAAATTTAAATTTTTGACATAGATTAACAAACAATAAAATATTCCCCTTTTAGCTATCTCGATGTCAACTACTCTTTCTTTCTTTCTCTCTTTCTTTCATTTTTCTGTCTTTCTTTCTTTCTTTCTTTCTTTCTCTCTTTCTTTCCCCCTTCTTCTTTACGCTCTTCCTTTCTCACCGTCTCAGATGTTTCCTATTCCTTCCTCACCCGCCTCTCTGCTTCCCCAGGGGACTGCATGGAGTTTTCTTGTTAAATATTCGTTACGCAACCTGACATCCTGACAGGATCATCAAAAAAGAAGCATGTGTAAATATTATCAGAGCTTTTTAGATCGTGACAGATATCGATGTGATGTGATGTTGGGGCACTCACTTGTCTATTCAACTGCAAGAAGTGCTGCGCTGTTGAAATGGTTAAAGGCGGTCTAACGTGTCTCGTTTGACGCTACAATTTCATATCTGTCTGTGTCACTGCTGCATTTTTGTGCGTCGGTTTCTCTGATTTTGTATTTGGCGTCAGGATATAGTGATGTTTTTTGTTTTTTTTTATGAATTTCCCTTTCTCTGCCTGTGCCTGGGTCCTTTCATTTACTCCAGAAGCCAACAGTGACTTAGCGTCTGTCTCATATGGACCAATCAATTACAGCAGAGTGCTAATGATTCTAGAGACAGATGGAGTGTTTGCCTCTGTTGTAAAGGAAAGGAGTGACTTATTCAGCCATAGGGCAGCTGCTTTTTAAACATGGTTTCAGTTGCTGCTGTTGACCCGATGCCACGTTTATCTTCCCACTACACAGGGGAAATTTGATGTCAGGTTTATTCAGATAAAGAGATAAACATTGAAGTTTGGGGCATAGCACATCAATTTCATTACAAAACAGATCCGAATGAATGAATGCTTCAGTGTTTGCGCCCCCAGTATTCACAAAGGTCCCCTTGTGTTGACAGAGACATATTGATAGACTCCCAAGGCAGAACCCTGGAAAAGATGGAGGACGACTGCAGGCAGCAAATGGCTTTAAAGGTAATTCTTTACAGGTATCAACGTTAACATTATTACAACTAAATAGAATATAACTGTGGTAATAACAACAATAACAAACTCTGAGAGTATGCCCCCAAGCTGATAAATACTTTTCAGTTTATACTATTGACAGGATGCTTGATCTATTCCAACGCTTTATTTACCAAGATTATCAAGATTATGCAAAAACTACTAAATAGATGCACGAAACTGCAACATACGCCAAGATGAACGTTTAACATAACGAAATATTGTATTTTGTTGACATAATTATACATGGCTATTGTTGAAAAAACCTTGTCGTGGACTGATATCTATGAATGTGTGCAGTTTGGTGCGGCTTAGTTGATTTCAAGTGGAATGTTGGGCCTTGGTGAAGTTAGGCCCTCTTCCCAGCTCTAGTTTAAAATGTTGGTGTCTGTCAATATTTTGTGCTTAAAGTATTCATACAGTTACAATAAAATAAATATTGGCCCAGACTTTAAGTCAGCCCAGACTTTAAGCCCAGACTTTAAGACTTGGATCTTAATAATTAACCCAAAGTCTTCTGAGCATCATCTACTCGCTTTGTGTAACTAGATATCTGCTATAGTGTGTAGATGTCATGCTTTAATTATGCATGATGAACTCAAACAAATCAAAATGCAACTCACAAGCTCAGTGTCTTTGGGGTATCGGTTTACGACGTTTAGTTCCAGTGTGCTTATGTAAACAGACGTGTGGGACAGAATCCAAACCATTGTCACAGTTCAGAGGAGTTTAACTGGGAGGATCCCGACACACACAATGTGGATACGATTATGAGGCTCCAAAACCACCAGTCTGTTTAACACCAGATACACTAAATACACACACACACACACACACACACACACACACACACAGTCAGAACCAAGCTGTCTTTTATTAGTCAAACTGTGTGGTAGTGTCTCTGACTGTCAGGCGATAAGAGTCACTTAGATTTAGTTGAACATTACAACCGAAAAATAAATCAAATGAATCACTTTTGTTCCTGTCTCTTTTCTACTTTATTTTTTTTATGAATTAATTTGAGTATAAGAAAAGGATGTTGAGCTTTATTTGTAGTTAACCTATTGGTAGGTACGTCAGCATAATTGAAACGTATATAAACGTTCAATAAACAATCAGAGAGGACTTAAACTAAAAGTCATTAAATCTACACAATCCTCAGACCCAATATAGTTAAATATCAAAATGATCTGGCAGAAGTTTTTGAATCATTTGCCGACCACTGCTGTAGTTTATCGAGGACGCACAAGAAGACATGTTTAACTCGGTCCACATGATGAAGACACACTGCCCTGCCCCTACTGACTGCTACACTACAGTATTGAACGTATTGCTTTTCCAAATCACACCAAAATCGACACTTTACTTTCTGCGCCAATTTAACATGCTCATGCTGTGTGAAGCCGATAGGATGAACGGTTCGTGCACCACACGCAGACACGCAGACGTTTGCTGAATCAGTAGATACATTACGGTGCCAACTTAAGAAACAAGACTACTCTGTCTGCAAGTATTGTCAGTTGATGTACCCTCAATAATTCACTGACGTTTTTTACATTATGCAAACCACAGTGTAAGGAATCTGTGATACTAGCAGGCACAAGCTATCAAGACAGTATGACTCCCGAAAGCTGAGAGAGTAAAACCTGTCAACTTCAGTTCTGTTTGAGCATTACGTTTTTTACGTGACATTGCACTTGATCTTAACCACTGACCCAGTTCTGCAAAAACACATTTAACTTTAACCCTATTTACACGATTTACCTCACAAACCCACCATGTCATCCAGCATTTTTGTCACCCTACTCCATTCTATTATATTCCGGATCAGAACAAGTACCAAACATGCTGTAATGTACTCCCAGTACATGCTGTATGACAGATGAACACACACAATAAAGAAAGTACTGCAGACTGATTTATGCACTGGGACGTTTTCCAGACACACGTCCATACAGGTTATTGTTCAGTCTGGGCTTTCTGACTCATACACATAGAAAGGAAGTGGTCACTCTTGTGTACTTTTCAAATATAAACGGCAGCTGTGTTCATACACACACACACACACACACACGCCATCCATGCTCCTCACGCGTACATTCACCCTGCGAAGAGGAAGTTGTGTTTTCTCATTTGAGCCGGCGCACGCAATCTTAGTCTCTCACACAGTCCCTCAAACGCTAAACACACACCCACAGACACACACAAAGGCACAAATACACACATTTTCACACGCCATTCGTTTTTTTTTTTCTTCTGACACCCACACCCATTATTTCTCTTTCTTCACACTTGCACGCATAACTGCACTACACGCACACACACACACGCACAGATATAAACACATTTACACAGCCACAATGATCCCAGCCACTGGCACTAACTCTCAGTTTGTCGGATCTGTTGTGTTGGTGGAAGGAAAACTGGGTGGCCCAGGCCAAGTCTGAATGAAAATATGTCACACGCAGCTTCGGCCTCACTCTTGTAAGAGACGACGCGGGTGATGTATTTACACAACAAATTCAATTTTTGACCGTGACCGTTTGAGTGTGATGACAAGGCCAGTTGCACCGCTGGCATTGTCCGTCTCTGATAAAGCGTCACATAAACAGCTCATATATCATAAAGAGGGTTAAGGCTTTTCTATTTGGAGCTCGCACCAACAATGACATGTAATGCAACATGGAACAATAACACATTTGTCAAGTGTCTGGTTGAGGTTAGAGCTAGAATGTGGGCAGGACAGCCTTTTGCTTCTGAGATAAGATTTGTTTACACAGGCACTGATGTGTTTTAAAAGTGTCGGAGAGCAATGCTAAATCATTTTATTTGTTAAACTACGGCACAGGTTTTCATTGTTGACATTTTCAGGTCGCATGAGCGTTTGGTATCCAGGGGTTAGAAAAGACGCTGCTGCATCCTTCTGTCTTTCTCAGCACTTCATGTTCCACAAAACGTTGTGACCTTCCTCCTTCCTGTTTATATCATGAAGAAATCAGCACTTCACAGTCTCTTTTAGGATTCAGAATTAGAGACAGACCTTAGATTGTGCGCCTGACTGCACTTCTGCTTTGAGTTTACTTACCATATTAACACAAATGTTTCTGATGATGAAAAGTGTCATTTGTATACGATTGTGGTTACATTGTCAGTACCATGTGTGAGAATGAACACACATACTCAGCCTCATGTGTTAATGGATCTATTTTCCTCATCTTTTGATTCTCTAGCTGGCCGCTACCCTGGAAGAGCAGAGGACCCAGAGTGCATTGCAGCTGAGGGAGCAGATGGAGGAGCTTCGCAGGGAGGTGGAGCTGGAGCTGACCACCGACAGGGAGAAGAACCGACTGCTGCTTCTACATCACCAACGAGACAGCGCGCGGCTTCAGCAGAAGGTCCATACCTCCTAGTGTCATAATGTGCTTGACTTGTTTGTTTCTCTTCTTTTATTTTGTGGTCTGTCGCACTTCCCAGTTCTCTACAGCCATTCTAGAAATGCACTGAACTCCAGACATTTCCCTGAAATTATCTCGAGGTGCTGAATGTGAGAACGCAATGTACGAATAAGTAGCCGCTCCTATTTTCCAGTCTTTTTCCTGACAGCCTCTAGAAATAGCCCGGTTGGCCCATTATAAAAAAGCAGCTGGAAAATGTCCAGAACATGCGCATTTAGCTAATGGGTTTGTTGATGATGTTTTCAAAACATAACAGACACAGAAGGGGAAGAATACAAATGTTTTGAATATGAAAAAGACGCAGACAAATAGGTTTTTTGAGACCATTTTGCGATACGGGCTGATGCCGTTGTCTATGTGCTGCATGTGATTTCCACTGCAGAATGTCATGTCCTGCCTCCTGCAGGCTCTATCCACACACAACCCCTCACCTGAATGTCCCGGAAATGTTCCATTTGTTTTTGTCTGACCAGCATAATGTCCTGCTGCCTTTTTGAGAACATTTTCCGGAGTTCATGTCTGAACACAGCTTATGGCTTATCCTGTCCGTGAAGTTCTGCATTTTAGTTTTTATGTGTAATACCTGTCTGATAAGTCTGCATCCGTGTCTGTATTTCTGCCTCTGTATATTTGTGTGGTAATTCCTTTAAAGACCCTTCACATTGTTGAAACCACACACTGAAAAAACACACATCCCTGCAGACAGCGTGGATGACGCTGTGGTTTGTCTCTGTTTGTACTGAGGTGATGAAGAAGGAAGATAGACAGAGAGAAGTTGACATTAAAATCCAGACAGGGGATGAGACAACAGAAAATAATGACGCATTCGGTGAAACGGTTTCCTGCTGGTATCCACACCCTGAAACATATATCCACCCACAGTATAATCGCTAACTACATGAGTAACAGCCAAAACACG
Source organism: Platichthys flesus (assembly GCF_949316205.1). NCBI lineage: Eukaryota > Metazoa > Chordata > Actinopteri > Pleuronectiformes > Pleuronectidae > Platichthys > Platichthys flesus. The sequence goes on from NC_084948.1 coordinate 14,081,596, forward strand.
GTAGGGACGGTTGACACACTTTTGAGATTGAGATTTCCCATTCAGTCTCAGAGTCTGGGCACTGCATGACTGTCACTGGCTTTCTGTATGAGATGTAGACGAGGTAACAGAAAACATGTTGCATACAGAATATGATGCAGAAACTCTCGAGGTCTGATAAAGTTTTTGCTCTATTCAGGTCTGTGTAATTTTGCAAAAAGTCACTGTAAAATTAAAAAGCCCAAAAGCATAATTACTGGTGGTATTTAGATATTGTGACTTTAATACAATTATGAAAGTCTCAAAACATTTAACAGCTTCGGCAAAACACATTAATAGTTACGTAATTAAATCTTTAAATCAGAAGTGTAAAATATCCATATTTCTTCTTCTTCTCCAGTTGAGGCAGAATGAGCAGGAGCTGGGAGGACTAAAAGAGGAGTTGCTGCAGGAGAGGAGGAGCAAGGAGAAGGAGAGGAGGACACAAGTGGAGCAGAGGAGGAGGAGAGAAGAGGCGACACTTAAGCAGCTACAGCTCTCCCAACGGCAGGAGGTGCTACAGCTGAGCGAACTTAAGCTGACAAATGAGAGGAATGCTGAACTACTAGAAGAGGTGTGTGTGCGTCCAGATGGTCCTCAGCAGAATAAGACAGACAGAGAACTTTGTCACTGTAAAAGTTGGAACAGGGATAGATTTGCATTTGCTCTACATATTCTACTGCCAGCGCTATTCAAGCAGAGCTGGATCAAATTTTGTACGTATGTGTTTGTGCGAGTGTGTTCGCTGCAGAAGTAGGCGAGTGAGAGAGTCTGAGATTACGAGAAAGAGGGGGAGACACAAGAGACAGACAGAGTTCATATTTGGTTTGGCTGCAGAGTGTGTGCAGTGGTGGATTTCTGTGGCTGCACCATCCAAATGGAGATGAATTAAAGAGGTTAAACAAAAACGTGAAAAGAAGGAGGCCGTGCACAGAGAAGCAAGATGGGGTGTATATTTGTAGAGACTGGAGGAAGGAAGCAATGGACGGGTGGCTCAGTGTGTGCGTGCGTGCGTGTGTGTGCGTGTGTGTGGGAGTCAATGAAATAGAGTAAGAATGCACATTTTGTGAGCAAGACTCAAATTGGGACAGGAAGGCCAGCATCACAGTAATGACCATGAGTGACTTTGCCAATGAATGTGAATAAATGAATGTTTATTACTCAATGGGTTATTGTATGTTATATAGTATTGTAATTATTTACGTGTTTTATATATGCATTATTGCAGGAAGTTAAAATAGATTTGTTTTATTTGATAAAGGTTACATTTTGAGGGAAATAAGCTGTCAACGCCACGGCTGAGTATTTCCACCTGAATATTGTGAAAAACAAATGTCAGTCTGAAAAAATGTATTGGCCAGAAGAGTTTGTGATGTCGCAAACCTAAGAAACCAATCCTGTCAACTTGTTGGTAGTACTGAGTAGCTGGAAAAAGCTCCTCAACTGCAGGTGGCACTGTGAGGATGGGAAGACCAAGAGCCATATTAGCATATTCATAGATCCAAGTCATGTCCTGAGTAACGAAGGTGTAGTTACATTTCAGACATTTTGAGAGCATGTGTTTGAATATGTAATTTTGAGGGACAAAGAATATTTTAAAGGGTTTAATAAGCTACTTAAGTGGAACATTAACTGTAAAATGTGTGAAGTGGCTAAACTAGTGGACGTAGTGTGTCCGAGGGTCCGTGAATGCATCTTGTAGGCAAGATAACAGCGGACAGTTAGGCTTATTTTTAAATATTAGTTTTAAATCTGAAATCTGTAATAGAAGGTGGATGTTTTGTCAATAAACAAGTCAATCAGTACAACAGCAAAGTCAACTCCACCGAGATGCGAGATGGGAATGATGAAGAGGCTAGAAAAGGTCACTGAGTCAGATCAGTACCTACCATCTAATTCACATCACTCAATCACCTCCTCCTCCTCCTCCTGCAGTGAGACAGGCCTCCCTTTTGTCCACGCTCTGTCTCTTCAACGGCCTCAGAGCTCATGTCCAGGGAGGTTGACCATCAAGGTGCCCTGGTGCCAATTTCACAGCTGACATCCTCTTTTATGTCATTCATGGACCTTCAACATGGCACCCTCCTCCCCCGCCAACCTTTTCCATCTTTTCTGTCTCAACTAATTTAAAGAGGCCATTTTCTTTACCGCACTGCCTCTGTAGTTTGAGAGCCGATCAATCAGTATAATCCCTATTATCTTTCTTTCTTTGTATTTCTCTGTCTTTCTTGTTCTTCTTTTTCTGTCTTTTACTATCTCTCTTCTTATCTAATTCATTATCTTCTTTATAAACGTTGTATGGATCTGTGTGTGTGTGTGTGTGCGTGTGCGTTGGTTAGAGATAGTCAGGTTTTGATCATGACCTTGTGATATCCCTCTGTTGCCAGGATACCGTTGCAGCATTAAAGCCTTTACAGTCAGGTTTCAAGGCAACAAAGCAACAATAAAAAATTGTCAAGAATAGGAATTGCTAAAGTATTCTGTAGTTAAAATAAATGTAAACAATATTTTTACATTTTTAAAGAAACTACCGCACAAAGTACCACACCCCCATGTTTAAATTAGACTTTTGCTTTTTCTTTTTATTCTTGTCCTTTAAATGTTGTATCTCATAGCACGTCTCCCAAAATAAATAGTGAACCTGACAACATTGCATGGTCTCAGTTTATAAAAATCGAATTCTGTCAAAATTGGTCAATTAGATATCGTCTTCAAGAAGGAATGATCTTACAGCTTCTCTACAAGTGATAATGGCATCTCTGTAAAAACGGTACTTATACAACTACATTATGTTGTTATACGTATTGTGTTTGAATTATACATCATAGTTTATCTACAGTATTTCCTAACATTACCTTCAAAAGGTTGAGTATATAATCTTGTAAAAGGTTTTCTTAAGCTGAAAGTCTTTGTGGAGATTAATTTAGAAATTATGTAAACACACACACAATGAATGCAGTGAATGGTAGAGCCCCATTCATTCTGAAGGACTCTCTACTCCCTCAGTGCTTTTTTGTTTTCTTCTCTGCCCCACCCAAAGTCTTTCTCTCTGTCTCTCATTCTTTATATTCTGTCCCTGTCTCTCCCTCCCTCTCTCCTTATCTCTGTTACTCTCTCCCTCCCCCTCTCCCTGTCTCGTCTTGACTCCCTCCCCCTTCCTTCCTCCCTCTCTTGCTTTGTAGCAGATGAAGCGAGACAAGACGAAAAGGTCACTGTGTCTGACGGAAAAGACGCCTGACCTTTAACCTCCTGCTAAACTAACCTGTGTGTGTGTGTGTGTGTGTGTGTGTGTGTGTGTGTGTGTGTACAGGAGATGTATTCACTGCATTTTGCTGTGCTGCGTCCCTTTAAATCCAAGCCTCTAATCATCTCTACATACATGTACTGTATGTTGATTAGGGTTTTTGGCACATGTGCATATAGTTTGTATGTGTGTGTTGCCAGTGGACTGTGGTTTACAGTGTTAGATTCAAAGTAGGGTTTGTGTTGGTCTGCGTGTGACTTCCATCTAATAGCCCTGTAATCCTGCTCTCACTAGGAGCCCCTAATGATGACTGTCTCTCTAGACTGGCAGGCACGACATCGCACGCATGCACACACACATACACAGAGACTCACATCTTACACATGCCTGCATAAAAAACAGCAGGAAGGAGACTCCCTCTCCAAGTCTTTCCTACACACACACTCACAATAATTGCATATATGGCACAAGGCGTGACACACTCCACATGGAATGGATATAGTGGCATATAGGCCCCTATTAAAACATACACATGTTTTGACAATTACAGGCGCACATAGGGAAAACCCTACACAAATCATAACTGCAAAACGCGATCGCACACACGTGCTGTATGTCGTCCAGTACTGGGAATTTCCCTGAAACCTCAAACATACACACACCCACAAGTCAAGTGCTCTTCCAACTAATAATGTGCATGCAGTGCTTTAGAACCTGGCAGTAGTGAGATCAATGTATACACACCACCTTCAAAAACTTAACCCACGTTGAGTGAACATGGTTGTGGGTCCTCCCTGAACCTATAATCATTCAAGATGCCAGTGAACAGGGACTCGCGTCAGATCAGATCTGATGAAGCAGGTGGCTTCATTAGTCTGGCTTGTGAGAATATTCAAGTTGTTTTTATCTGCCTCATAGCATTTGATTTAATTTACCTTAATGCTAAGCTATGATATTTTATTGTTTTTTTCATCTGACTCTCTTCTCTTCAAATGTGATAGAATAAGAATGCAGTGAAGCCTTTATCCAAGCTGAACTTGTGAGAGCCAGTGATTTGAGCAGTGTAATTGTCATTTGGTGTCCATGGAGACTGCCAACGGGGATCTGTCTGTATCTTCTATAAAGCATCTGTTGAATTCCCAACATTTTGGGATGCATACAACATATGCGTGTAATCAAACAGCACATGGTTGGAATAATGTCAACCATGAAAAAGGCATGTGTTTGTAATTAAATGATCCAGTAAGCATTATTTATGGCCGTGCACCATATTGGTAAGACATGGATGAAAAGTCACAAGAAAGCTAAGAAGGGCATTAGTGAGAGGAGTTATTTACTTTTAATTCTGGTTTGGGACATGAAGTGAACCGTTTTGCTATCTCTTCTGTCACATAACAAGAATATTGCTTTAATTAGACTCTATTTAGTGAAATAGGTTTTATTCCTCAGCAGGCTTGAAGATAAACCAACTGTTCTCCCACGGACATTTTTGATAGAAGGTACATCTGATGTCAAACTGCAGATGTACCTTATGTGTAGCTCCCAGTTCGAATTGATGGCTTCATGTGCTCATGCTTGATTTAGACGGGTTGCTGGTGTGTGTGTATTTGTTTCTTTAGTGTATCTATCTAATTCAAACCCAACTTTCTCTCCTCCTCTTCTTGTGGTGATGCTTGTGTGTGTTCCTGCACTTATACAGATGTTTGTGAGCCCAGACCTTACAGAGTGGGGACATTTTGGCTGATCCTCAATTTCTGACCCATTTTCAATGGACTGTTTGAAGGTTAAGACCTGATTTCAGGGTTAGAATTTCGGTTTTGGTCTGGGCAAGGAACCAGGGAATGCTTTATACCAATGAGTGCCTTTGAAAAAAAATTGAACTACAAGGTTTGTTTGAAACAAAAGAGAACTTTATTGTATTTCTTCTCTGTCTCTTTTAACTCCCTCCAGGTGGCGTTACTCCAGGAGACAGTGAGGAAGGAGTGTCAGGAGAGGGAGGAGCTGACCGCGGCTCTGTCTACAGCTCAGGTGGAGCTCCTTGGTCTGCGCTCCCCTTCGTCTCATCAGGCCTCCACCAGGTCTCCTCCAAACCCCACAGAGAGACATACACCCCCGGGAAACAAGCATTTCCAACTCCAGAGTCAAGGCCGGGCTCCTCTTTCCCGCTCTGCGACCTCCCCGAACACCCTACGACCCTCCCCTGCCCGCACAGACAAAGGCAGGGGCAGCACAGATGGAGGAGGAGCAGGGACGAGTGGGGAGTCCTGGAATGGTGGTGGGTTGTCAGGGGAAGAGAAACAGCGAGAGGGGACCTTACCCAGACTGAAAGCAAGCAGCACAGTGAGAGAAGGCAAGAGTAAGGTCCCTTCACTGATGTGGAGGAAGGAGAGACAGTAACAGGCTAAACAAAATCATCAGGATAGACATTATTATAGTGTTATTTCAAAATAGTATTTATTGTATTATTTATCTTATATATTTAATAAAGCCTTTTAGACAAATATCCCTCAAGATGCCGTCCTATAAAAGTACATACACAAACAGTACGTGCGCATTGCCACACACTTGATACACCAGGCACAACTGCTGAGTCCTGTTCGCACAACCAGCAAACTCCCAGGACGCAGAGCCTCCGACAGACATGCACTTGTTTTCTCACAACCCGCCTCACGCAGTCTCAGTGGCACGCACATGATTTCACAGACAAACGCCCGAGCACGCACAAAGTATCCACGCACACAGACATGAACACACAGTCTGTCACAAGGGCAGCGCTGAAGGAGCATGACAGCATGTCCCTTGCCACCCATGGACACACACAAAAGGCAGGCAAACACAAAAGAAACTGTAAGGCAGCAAGTGCACCCCCCCCCCCCCCAGACACACACACACACACACACGCGCATGACAATTACCCAGCCCTCTCCCCTCAGGCATTGTGTGTTATTGACATCATTCACTCCGTGCAAGGTCTTTCCATCCCTCCCTCTTCCTCTCCCTCAACATTTGGGATGAAATGGCATGATGGGAGAAGAGTGTGTGAGAGTATGTGAGAGTGTGTGTGTGAGAGTGTGTGTGTGCGTGCGTGTGTGTGTGTGTGTGTGTGTGTGTGTGTGTGTGTGCGTGTGTGTGTGTGTGTGTGTGGGTGTGTGTGTGTGTGTGTGTGTCTGTGTGTGTGTGCGTGTGTGTGTGTGTGTGTGTGTGGGTGTGTGTGTGGGTGTGTGTGTGTGTGTGTGTGTGTGTGAGTGAGACATGTTACTGATTTCCCCACTTACTGGCACACATGGAAAGCTTTTGGTTTAACTTCCCTGCATCCTCTCTTCTAATCTGCCTGCGAGACAATGCCCTTCGTTCATGCTGTAAAAACTTGGATGAAATGATTTTATTCAGCCAAAGTTTCCTGTTTGCCAAAACACACACATATCTGCTGCGTCTGTGTGGAGAGGACACGCCGTAACGCAGAACAAGGAACATTCTGTGCCATCGAAGCCTTGTTTTCTACCTCCTCTGTTGTTTCCAGGTGGGGAAATGGGAAATTTCCTATCGCACATAAACTGATTTATGTTTTCCTCTTTACTTGCATTGCTGATAAAAAAATGAAATGAACTTTTAAATGTCATTGAGTAACGTTTTGAAATTAATCTTATTGACACCAGAAAAACCTTCCAGATGCTATGGGCTGTTGTTATTTCATTGAGATATGGAATGATTCTTCATCTTCAGTTTAAAGCTTCAATACAGAGTGAATCACTTTATAAAAATAAACCGTACATATTCCCCTGATGTGATTTACAGTATGAGGTAACGCTAACATTTGTTTTGCAGCTGACGTCTTGTTGCCTTCCGGTGTTTGAGTGTGTGCTGGTGTGTGACCTTGTGTCTGTTTATTCATTGCACGACACTTTGCCGCGTGTGTGTGTCTTGTGTGTGTGTGTGTGTGTGTGTGTGTGTGTGTATTGCCGGTGACTGATTGTTTCTGGCCTAAAAACATCACTGCTTGCTTTCTTGTCATCATGTACTGCCAGTGAAGGACATCGATTGTGTGGTCGACATCACAATGCAGATAGTTTGCCCATTTGTCAAAGGGGAAGACATCACTTGTAAGGATGTCCCCCTTGGGAATAGAACAATATCAATAGCTATCACAATATCATTTCAATCAACAGCATTATGACAAAAGTCCTATATATTGTATATTGTATATACGTATAAGTACAATGAGGAGGTATAACATAATCGATCTTCCTCAAATTTGTAAGAGTTTTTTCCTGTTTATCAAGTGATTGTTATTCCCGGCTCTTGAATCTGAGTTTAAAATCACAACCTTCACTCAGTGGGTTTCAGTGGGCAGCCAGACCAGAGCCATAGTGAGGAGTGGATTGCGGCAACCAACGCAGACGCGTAACATAAAGACGTATCCACACAGGTTCGGTTGAGGCAACAGTGGAGCTCAATGGCTCTGGGTTAGATGTCTCAAGGTGTATAAAAGGCATGTCCATTAGTTTAATTTTTTCTGACCAAGCTACACTGATTTGCAGGCAGTCTTGCGGGCCATGGTCAAATTCAAACGGCCGCTAGTTAAATAGGCCTGCCAAAGACTGTATATAGGTATGGACATATGGTTGAGGGTCATATTTGACTGTTTATTCTTGACCATCCAATCAGCAGCTGACAAAACTTCCCATGGTCTCCATCACCTAACGTTCCATTATTCTGAGCACTCCTCGTCCACGCTAGTGTGACGGTCTCTGTTTTGCTCTGCTGCTATTTCTATGTACTTCACTGGAGCCAGGTTTAATGGAAGCAGTGTAACTTTATTCTGCAACCTGCAACATATATGGGACAAACAGCCAGTCATCGATAGCGCGAGCACCTGCTTCTCAGTAACACGTGGTCGTATAGTGGTAGACAATTTACATTTACAACATACCTGCAACATATATGGGACAAACAGCCAGTCATCTACAAAAGAAAGTTGCATATTACTTTACAGGTTTCATACACTAACCATAAACTAACTAAAACACTAACACGAAAGAAAGACAACCTACCGATAGCGCGAGCACCTGCTTCTGCGGTAAAAACAAAGTGCGCCAGACTTAATCCCCCAGAAGCTCCCGCGATAGGTTTTCAAAATAAAAGACACGGCAAAATAAAAGAAATACATAAAAACAGTGACTGCTGTCCCACATTGAACAGGATTTAACAAACAACATATTTACACCGTTACACTAGCTTTAAAGTTTGACTTGGAATACAGCACAAAAAGAAGGTGCCGACTCTGTCCTGTACAGTTGAAGGTACTTGGTGCCGCGACGGAGGCCCAGGTGGAAATAATATCACGGAGGATGGCTGCATCTCATTGAGGTGCTGGCGCCCCAGGCCTCCTGTCTTGTGCCGGCTCACTGACGTGGCTTCGTGGGGACACCCAGTGGAATTATTCACACCTGTACTTTCCCTGCTTTTCACATGTCTGTGGAAGAAACGCGTCGGTGCCAGGCGCTCGCATCTGCCTTTTCTTCACCACTGCTCACTTTGTCCCTGCTCCAGATGCTCTCCTGACCCTCAACCTTTTTCTCTTGATCCCCTGTTATACTTCCTTCCCACCGTGACCTGCATGTCCGCCTGTATACATAGACAAAACGTATTCCTTGGCCAGCCAGAGGCGTTAACTCACTGTCCCGGCTCCTGCTCTATCCCATGACACACCCTCTCCCTGTTGCCACCACACACACTTTCCCTCACAAACATCTCTCTACCTCTCTTGCTGCGTCCCTATCACACATTCACAGTCCTATAAATCTGTCTCTGTGTCAATACTCGTTTAATCTCTTTGGCCTCTCCCTATCCTTCACTTCACCTTAGATGTAGTCGTCACTCTCTTTGCTACACCCCTCTGCTCTTTTTACTTGGGCTTTTTTATTTTGCTTGTGCCCTCGCTTTGTAGTCCTTGACCTGCTGTCCTTCCTGCATGGTTTGTGTGTGAGAGAGAGAAAGCGCCTTGGGACGTGTGCATGAGAGAGATCTGCCGTGAACAGATACAACTCCTTGAAACATGTCATACGATTTGAAATATGCATAACAGGCCCAAAGTCCCATTGCAGTAGCATGATGGGGGACGTGTTGATCGCTCCTAAACATTCGGGTTTACTCACGCTCGGCAAATGTCCCCTGCACACAAACATTCATATGTGCACACATCCATGCCAGGCACCCACACATCTGGAGCGTGATCGCCTTGCAGTAATTATCATTGCAGGGCAGGCATGCACATGTGTCCCTGGGGAATCTGTGCAAGTTGCTCGTAAACACACACACGCTCCAGGGAGTGGCGTGCGTGTATAAGCCCTTGTTCGTCACTGGGCGTCCCTGAGCGCCTCTCCCCTGAGCCGTTATGGTCGTTCCGGAATTCTGCCGTCCTGTGAGCCCTCCCACACCCTGTAATTAGTGTCACCCGGGCAACTGGAGAAAGAATGCTTAGCATTCTTGTCGTCGTGGTAACTGCGCAAGTGCAGGGGGCCATAGGTGCTGGTGGTAGGTGTGAGCTAATGACAGGGACAATGAGTCCTCAGTCTGCCCCCTCATGTGGTGCATTAATGCCCCTCACACCCTCATAGAGCTTCAAACAGCTTATGAAAATAGACCTCCATGCTATGTTTCCATGATTGCTTATAATAGCTTCAGACGCACACAGACCTACACATGCAAATACATAGAACCTCAGGAAACAACCAACCATGACTGGATTAAACTGTGAGCGGGACCCGGGGCAATAATTTGCTTTTGGTGTCCTGCTGACGCCCCCATTTCCTCCCTCTGTGAGCTCTGTGTGTACCCTGTTGTTCACATGAACACAGCACAGACAAAACACGACATCTTTGATCATAGTTTCCTCAGAACCAGAGTATCTTGTCCCTGGAAAACTCCTGGGTCCCAGAACTGCTAACTGTCAGTTACTTTGTAATTTATTTAAAAAACAACTTTGAGATTATACACCATTAAAGGATAATGATAATCAGTGGGTCACAATCTGAAAATTCACAAGGTTTTTAAACATACATTAAAACCTTAATAATACTATAGAGAAACGAAAAACCGAAAAATGTGTCCTTTAAAGGGATAGTTCAACGAAAAATGAAAGTCACTCATTTTCTATTCACCAGTAAGCTGATGGAGGGTTTGGTGAAGTGATTGAGGCCACAAAACACTTTTTGACGTTTCAGGGGTAAACAGTGTTTCAGCCAGGGTGAACTCTTCTTCAGACAAAAAACACTTCACTCGTCCCTGCATCCACATAGTGATGAGTAGATGATGAGTGACCTATCCCTTTAATACTGGATTTTTAAGGGGGGCCTTCTTCTAAACAGGGCTTCAAGCTTGGGTATTGCCACAGATGTTATTTAACTTTCAGTGGTGGAAGTTCCCCAACAGCTTTGCACTTTAAATCAACAAATACCAAATTACTTGACCTGGTGTTCGGTGGTTTGATCCCCCAGTCCCGAGCGAAAGTCTCCGTCTGTGAAATACTGAGCAAGACAGTTGTGCTGGCAGTGTGTGATAGAACGACTTGATCAACTTGGCAACAGATGCAGTGCTGCAAAAAGTCTGAACACATGCAAATCCAGAAGCGTGCTGCAAATAGCGACTCAGACATGTTTCCAGGGGACCCCAAAAAGCGATGAACCTGGCTGTAGTTCAATGCTTTGTGAATCTCCATCGCCACTGACGAGGAGCAGACTTCAATAACTTCACACACTCTCGGCCACCATATACGTATCAGTGTATAAATACATTTATATAGCACAAAAAAACAACCGAGGCAGCAAATCAGCATGAAGATGTAGATCCAACACGACCCTTCACAGACGCACTGCAGCTTTAAGAGATTGTTGGCAAGTCAAACCGTAATCACACGTTGCAGTGAACTGTTCTGCAGCATCAGGTCTTTGGACAAGGTCAAGTGATGGAAACCCGCAGCCTCATCGAGGGCTCCGCGTTTTCAGGAACGCCCTTCTGCTGGGGGTCTGGCTCCCTCTGACGGCCATCGTTCTTACTGCACGGCTTCCGGCTGTAAAGCCCTGGGAGCTGAACAGTGACTGGACAAAAGGTTCTTTGTACTAGCTGTTCTCGTGGAGCTGCGCCTTCTTCGGCGCAACTTTAAATTAAGTTTATAATTCGTCTGTAACCATTTTGAGCTGCTCGTCCTTCTTTGATTGATGTATATTGAATTGATGACACAGCATTAATAAGTCGATACTAACTGTTGTACATTAAACTTACTATCACCGGTTCCTTCATTAAAGCCTGCTGAGTTGTTAATAAATGTAGTCATTTTAGTTTCTTCACTTTTTTTTTGAATTGGCGGATGGATATGTTCCAAACGCAGCGGTGACATGTCCCGACTTTCCCGTAAAATACGTCACAGAAACCGTTGGTGGAGAGTCGCTTACTTCTGCTGCTTTAGGTGCCGTCGGAATTTTGACAACTACATCAAAATAACAGTAAGATATGACAAAATGTTTGTATTACTAAAATGCTATGTAGATTTCAGGAAGCAAAATGACTGGATGTTGTTGACCCTCCGTGTATTTACTATTATTAGTTGCTTAATTTAATTGGGATGTTATAAATACTTCATTCTACTTTTTTGTTGACTCACATGCTGGAGGACTCTTTTAGAACATAGGACAAGATGGTGAATAACCCTTGTACATTTGAAGATCTCTTGCTTAAATGAAGTTACCAAGAAACAAGTAGATGTTAGCAGGTGTTAGCGGCCATCAGCAGATGTTAGGGACATAACCTCAGTTTTGCACTTTAGCGTTATCAAGTGTTTTGGCCTTGTAATCAATGATACAGGCCGAACCTCAGGTTCACTGAGGCTAAAGGTAAATCTGACTGGCTACTGGCTTGTACTGCAGTACTATAAAAGCCATGTGAACACTCAGTAGATCAAGGGGCCATTATCTCTATGCCTCTATGAGCCAAACATGGGCTCAGGCTGAAAAGAAAGCATCACAATTACTAGAGAAGGTGCACATGAACACAGAGGTATTCAAAACTTTTAGCGAGAAAATTAAGGAGAGTGGATTCCAGCAGACTGTTGAAGTCTCGAGTGAAAGGGAAAAAAACTGCATCAAAAGTAGATCAAAGAATGCAACGTTTTGCAGATTAGTGGTTGCTATGCAGATGTTGAGGACAAATTAGTTCCAGATCAACAATTCCAGATCAATGCCACCATAGACAGAACCTGACAGGGCTCTGTGATGAACCATTTGCAGCTACAAATTAGGGTGGAATTGTATTGTTTACCTGCCCGATTGAATGACTGATCATAGAACGACCTTCCCTCCTCATGCTTTCTATTTACACTTTCTGGGCCGTTTGAGTTTTGGCTTTGTGAACACTATCAGTTGGATAATTTAATCAATTTATCATTCTGACACTGTATCAAACCAGGAACCAGACTTTTTGGTGTGAACCCGTCCGCCATTAGGGAGCTTTCACATATAGTTCTCTTTAAATGAGCCAAACTCAGTCCTCTTAAAGTGGAACAACATAAAAGAGACTCAGTTGGTGGTCCACTGTTGTCCATTTTTTCTCTGAAGGGGCCTCCATTCTCTCTCTGTTTACATAACACCTAGATCACAGTTACACAGATCTTTACTGCTTTGAATTATGGGTAGGCTGCCACACTTGTCGTATCCTCATTTATGTAGTATTTGGTTAAATTAGCCCACAGAGATGGAAAAGGCCTATTTATAAGGATTATAACATTCTTACTAAAGGTCTTCACCAGACTCATGATTCTTTGATGAATCGCATGTCCGTGATTTGAGCATTATTTACCGGTTCATGATTCAATTCGCCATGCATCTCAATGCATCACACCCTAGTAGCCATACACCCTAGTATATGGCTGTTTTTTATTCTATTAAAACAATCATTGAGATAAATCCGAAGTCCCTTTTTATTTAGAAAGGGCCCCATACTTGTCAAACGTCTATTCACTCGCTTCACTGCTGTGTGCGTCTTGTCTTGTTTTTGCCAATTTCAACTGCGTTCACACAAAAAGGTGGACTTTTATTCAGAAAAACTTGACTCATAAACTGAAGAGTGAATCAAATAAACAAAGTGACTTTTTAAATATTTCCTAGACACTGTTGGAATGGGTTCTCCTTAGATGTAGAATCTATGATCTGATGTCTCACATTTGATGACTGAGAAGCTAAAATGTTTTATAGCTATTTTGGCAGCAATACGTTTTTTTTAAAGGTTTAATTTATCTTTATTTGTTCTTTTTTGATAAAAGGGCAGTTTTTAAAGTGAGGTTACGTGAAGGACGCATGAGGCAAATAATGGGGACATTATCTCATATCAGCTAATCATATTGGATGATGGAAGTTGTATCTTATCTTAAATCAGTTTACTTATTAACTGTGCACGTGTATAATGTGTAGTTTGTGTCTCTCAAGAGTGGCAATATAAGGAAACCAACAATTAATAGTAATTTAGAAATAATAATTGTAGTGTTTTTAACGACACAATCGTTTGTGGGACTATTTTAGCTCCGCGGATGTGCACACAGCTTTAGGGCTCGATAGGGGTGACGTCACGTGCTTTGTCAGGCTCTCTGCTCCACCGTCCTTCCGTCGAGGCAACAGGCTGAGCGCTGCTGTGTTTTCTCGGGTGAAGATGGCTGCGGGTCCCCTATCGGTATCTTCCAACGCGTCCACTAACAACGATGGCATCCTCATCGGTGACAAAGTGTACTCCGAGGTTTACCTCACCATCGACAACTCGCTCATACCGGAGGAGAGACTCTCTCCGACGCCGTCGATGCTCGACGGCCTTGACTTGAACACCGAGACCGACCTTCGCATCCTCGGCTGCGAGGTGATCCAGTCCGCGGGCATTCTTCTCCGCTTACCCCAGGTAAACACCCGTGAATAGTGAACGTGACGAAATAATGAACCAGCTGGTGTGTGTTTAATCCGCAACATGTTATATGTATGGGGTCTGAGTCCTCCGCTAACCTCGGCCCGGCTGTTAGCCTGTTGTAGCTTTAGCTCTTAACTGGCGTGGTGGAACTAAAATGGCGGCGGGCCATTGTGTAATGTTGAGCTAGCTCTCACGAGACAAATGATACACAGGACAATTTCCATCTACGTTGTGTTCTCCACAGGTGGCGATGGCGACGGGGCAGGTTCTGTTCCATCGGTTCTTCTACTCCAAGTCCTTCGTCAAGCACAGCTTCGAGGTGAGACGGCGGGTTATTGTCAGGCCGCTGTTTTTATTATGTTAGCATAGCATTACGTTGTGGTTGCGTTAGTGGCGGCCATGTTGTCCATACGTTCGCTTCCAATTTGACAAACAACATGTGAAATGTTAGACCTTAAAGCTAAGAAGGGACTCAATATATTCGCAAAACGAAAGAAAATGCAGGAAATTAAGGCAAATCAGTAGCTGTAAATCTACTCCTAACAATTAAATGTCCCAGCTCTAAATGGTGGTTTGCTGTCTTGACTATTGGGAGTAGAATTAAAATATTGGTAATATCTTATGTATGTTTCTAATTATAGCCCCCTTGTGTAAATATTAGCAATATTAGCATAACAACTATAATGGAGGTTTTTTTTCGATGCAGCCTATTCTGAGAAAAACAAAGCTCACCTTAATTGTCTTATACAGACATTAAACCCCCTCTAGGGTAAAGTCTGCATTGTTTCAAAATGTACGTCAATCATTTACACTGTTTTCCACCATGTTTTGTTTTCATGGCAAAAACTCAAGCCACATGACTGCCTTTCAATCACTGATATCTGCTGTATCCCTGATCACGTGTCTCACCTTCCAGACCTCCTCCTTCCAACTCTTTGCTGTGACTGTCTCAACAGATTGTTGCCATGGCCTGTATAAACTTGGCTTCCAAAATAGAAGAAGCGCCACGACGAATACGAGATGTCATCAACGTTTTCCACCACCTGAGGCAGATGCGATCCAAAAAGTAAGTTGTCTCACTGTGGGAAAAGTTCATGTATTTAAAATTGTATTATTCGTTATGCTGTGAAAGTGCTCTTCTGTTAATCTATGTAACCTAAACCATTTTAAAACTTTTCAGTTTCCACCTCACTCGTAGTTTGAAAAGTGTAATTGTCTACATATGACACCAGAGTTTGACATTACACTGAGAATTATATCTCAAACATCTCACTGTATAAATTCCAGTGTTTTGAAACAACAAGGCGCAACTGCTTTATTTTCATGTGCCTTTGTCGTCATAGAAGTTTGTTCATGGCACTAGTAGCGACTTTGGCATTAACTTGGATTCTTTTTTCCCTTGCAACCAACTAACAGCGACCAGCTACATTTACCAAAGCCTGGGTGATGTGGAATGGTACGTAAGATGAAGCAGTCGGCATGACAACCATGATGCGAGGGGTCTATCTCCTCCCACCCCACCCCTCCTCTGGGAGATGCCCGTGGTCTGACCCACCGCGGGCCGCTGGGATCGGGGATGACAGGTTGGCCGAAATTCCTGGGCCCCGGGGCGCATTGAGGACTCCTGTGGTTCAATCTTAAGCTTTGGGTATCTGTCCGTCAATCTGCGGACCATTGGGTAACGTAGTCCTCTTCTATGACTGCTCCTCCTCCTCCTCACCATGCATTTTGTTTGTGCTTTAAGAGCAAAACCCCATTCACCAACTGCAATCCATGGCTTTTATAGAAATATCACCTTGTTTGTTGAGGCAGAATATATTTTAACACTTAGTCTGTCAGGGTTCTGACATTTATTCAGGGCCAGTGCATGTACAGTAGCTTTCTAGTTTGGCATTATTTGCCGTAAGTTTGGATCAGCATTAAAGTATACCAGAGTCTGTGGTGCACCTGTAGGAAAGATATCTTTGAGACATGGTTAAGGACTATAACGTGACAGGTTTATTAATGAGCTTATTTTCCCATGCATGACGTTTGTAGCATGACAGCGTTGACATTTATATTTCTGTGTTACTTAAAAACTTATAAAGTCCAGAATCAAATTATTGATTTGAGATATTCCGTTAAAAATTAGACACTCCACTCTAAGTGAGATTAGAGGGATGAGGAATAATTAAATTAATGGCACATTTTTTTCTTAGGTCCATTTGATTGTTACATTTATCCTTAATCGTAAATATTGGAAGAACGTTATTAAACCCCCCCCCCATGATGTACGAGAATGAAATAATCAGTTATTTGAATGATTGATATAAAATAATTTGATCCCTGTCCGTATTTACAGTTTTGTAAATTATGGGCTGTGTGTAGCCAGCAGATGATGTGGTGGTAGTACAGCATTGTGTTTGGAGTTCAGGGGAAATGTAGTAGTCTGACAAAGAATACTTTTATATATTTTTCTGGTGCACAGACAGCAGGAGTAGTAGTCAGTGGTTTTGGTTACATTACTGTATGTTGGAGTAGTGCTCATTTAATTTTTTCAGTTTTCTGAGTTTACAGTTCCGGTCACAGATGTATTGGGTTGATATTTCTGTTAAAGCTATGACATGGTGTGGTTGAGGTTGAGGCCCGTCTAAAGAATCCCATACGCTTTCACTGGAACCACAGGAGTTCACAAACCCCAGCAAACTGTCAGGCATGCAAACAGATGTAGCTGTTGCTTGAAGTTGGTTGAAACGGAAAAAATAAGAAATTAAAAAACAGAAGGCCACTTTCTTTTTTACAATTGTATACAAGGGGGAGCCATTATTTTATTTTGATTCCTTTCATAAAATAGGATGCCAAGTTCACTGATACTTGATCAGAACTACATAAATACCAAAAACCAAGTCATCAAGGGGGAGCGGCGGATCCTGAAGGAGCTGGGCTTCTGTGTGCATGTCAAGCATCCACACAAGGTGAGTTAAAAGCACACAAGCATTTCACATTTGTAGTTATTTCAGGTTTGAGATTTTCCATGCAAATGTGCCCAAACAGGAAGCTGTTTTTAGAATCTCCTAAAAATGCCACACCTGCAGCATTTTTCAGTTTGTTTTACATCCTATCATCTCTACGATTCCAGATTATCGTCATGTACCTTCAAGTCCTGGAATGTGAGAAGAACCAGACGCTGGTCCAGACAGCCTGGTAAGTTCCTCTCTACATCTCCACAGTCCCTCCCCCACAGCAGCAACCTGTGTCATGTCTGCAAGAAGTGCCCCAGACCTGGGCTAAAGATGAAATTGAATGAGTTTCAAAGGTTGAATTACTTGACGAGCACTCTATTGATCTAGGGACAAACCCATATGGAAACAACACCTGTCAGATAAGTGATCTTCAAGTGCCCTGCGTGTTTTAAATACAAACGTGAAAACCATTCGACATCCATTTTGCCCAGGTCTGATTGTGACATCCCCTCACTCCATTTAAATCCTTCCACCTCTTTTTCACTGATGGAGCAATTTTAATTATTGCAAACCTGTTTCTTGTCTCACTCTCGTCTGCCCCAACATGGCTTTGCTGTAAAAGTCTGTTTGATTTGCGAGGCCCAGGGAACTTGGTTTAACTTTGTCCTTTCTCTCTACTCTTTGATTAAAGGGTAGTCCATGCTGGTAAGTCACATAAAGAACCTCTGAACTCTGCCTCCTCCAACCACATGACCTCAGGAAGCTCCCCCTATTGGCTGGTTGTCCCTCTCCAGACAGCCAATCCCAATGCCAAGATTCACTGAAGGGGCGGGCGGGCCTTTCCCAACAGCCAACATCATCTTGTTTTCTCTTGGGTGCCCAGAAGGATTTGTATTGTTTGGTCTTGTTACAGAGGTTTCAACTTTAATGCCTATTTTTGCCAAGGAGCTATTCTGTGTTTTTTCTAGTTTACTTGCATCTAACAATGAAGTAAACCTAGCCAGAACAGAATAACTTTTTTGACCAGCTTATCTGCCTATTTTTTTTATAATTACAGTAAAGTACTATATCCTATCCCCGAGTGACGTGGTTTTCAGACATGTGTCTGTCTTTCAGGCTGATCCAGTTCTAAGGATTTGCCTCCAGGGACCTGTCTTGCCAAAGCAGCAGTCAGACTCCAACGGCCACATATTAACTGTAGTAGCAGGAGCTCAGAATGACTTACTAAACTGCAGGTCTGACTGTTAGTTGAAGGCAGGTTAGACTGGAAGTAATCCCCCCTGAGGCAGTTTTTTTTTTTTTTACCCTTGACACACTTCCAGTGGAGCCGTTCTTTGAATGGTTGGAAATTGTAACACAGTGTAGGGATGTCAGGATTGGCGGGTTTTACAATAACCACGGTTTCATAACGTCAGTTTCATAACCGTGAGTATTATAAAACCATGATGTCTAGGTGTCCTTCCTCTCGCGAGTCACGTTGTTTGTGCATGCGCTGCGCTTGTTTGTGTGAGCCAATTAACTGAAACATAAGGTGAAAAGAGGGAACTGACGTAACAGCCTTGTTTCTACAAAACTCCATCGAAGGCAGTCACAGCGAGAGGAGAAATCCTTGTTTACTTTCAGTGTCTGACCAGCGCCTGCCTTGCGACTTAAGACTCTTTTCCATTAAAAATTATGAATGCAGCAGAGAGTTTAATTAACATATACTGAGAAGTAGTATAGGACACAAAGAATGTGTGCTTGAACCTTTAAAATAAAAGAACCAAACAGAAACACTGCTTAAGACCGAAAACACATCGTCTACAAATCTTCCACAATATGGCAACTAAATAAAATAGCTTGCATAGATTCATTGTAAATAGACAAAAGTTGTTTAAGAAAAAGTTACTGGATATAGTGGACAATAATGATAATAGTTATGTTCATAATCCTTATTATTATATATATATATATATTGGATCTCTTTTCTTCCCTAGTAACGATAATTGTGAAAACACTGATATTTCCTCTTACAATAATCTTGCACCAAAATTTCATCTCATGACCTAACCGTTCATGCAGATGGTAAAGTGTCACCGGAAGAAAGGACGTTGCACGGCTTTGTGATACATTTTAGTTCTTTGCTTTGCCTAGTTTTTCCTTTTGATAATCTGAGTGGGAACAGTGTTGCGGTAGCTCATCTGGAGTTTTGGTCCTGTTTCTGTCGTCATGCATATTTTTGTCTTTTTGACTTCTATGTTTCTGAAAGACATAGATGCTCATATCACCCTGTACCTGCCTGATTCACATTCCGGCCATTGTATCCTCTCTAATGCTCTGCCAATGGCTAATGTCATTTATCCATTGTCATAGACAACCTACTGTAACACACAATCAGTTTCACTGCACAGATTTCAGTGGAGAAGAATCTCCTTCCAATCTAATGTCTCTAGATCAGTTAATAATCCAACATAGTTGAATGAGTTGAGGACAAACACAATCACTGGTCTTTATGAAGGTTGGTTTCAGCTCATGGCTAGAAAGTATAATGGGAAGTTGTTGTTTTTAATTAATATGAAGGTCACATTTTTGTTTTGGTTGCTTCAAGTGCAGCTGTTTAATCATGATCACATTATCATGCCACTGAAAACTGTCTTCCATGCCACCATACACTTTGTACTTCCCTATTCAAGAGCTAACATTGACTACGTAGTGACTGCATTAGAGATGAATGCTCATCTGTATGCCTGCATGTCCCCAACCTTACTAGGCATATGTCCTTGTTTTGATCATCACTAGTCTTAATGTAGTTCCTCCAGGGTCATGTCGGGGTACAAAGGTCTTCAGTAGAATATTTCCCATCGGTCTTCATTCTTTTCCTGTGACATACAGCACTCTGCCACACGACTGCCCCAGAGAGAAATGGACAAAGTTAAACTTTTATTTCCAACTTTAAAATGTGTAGCTGGTATCGTATTAGCCATCAGGGCTCAAATGTCATTTGAAAAGCTTTCGCTGTATCTGAAGGTCAGATCCCCAGTTTCCTAAGACTAACAAGTAAAGTCAGCGACAGTTAAGGTTCACTTCTTGATCAGTAAGAACCAACCGACTGATAATATTTTTCCAGATGTAAGAATTAGCTACTTTTAATCAGAAATGAAAAAATGGAAATGATTATTTGAAAAAATCACAATAATTTGCTTGATTGTTGACCTGCAGCAGTAACATGAGGATGTTATGTGTGATTTCTTGTGTAGAGAAGATGCTATGTTTTTGTTCCACTATTCTGTTTGCCTCTGCAGGAACTACATGAACGACAGCCTGAGGACAAACGTGTTTGTGAGGTTCCAAGCTGAGACTATTGCCTGTGCTTGCATATTCCTCGCTGCCCGTGCCCTGCAGGTACGACAAAGGTTCCTGCATTGTTAATGCACCTAGCTTAAAAAACATAGCACCTTGTAATAATGCATAACGTGGTGCATGTTCTTTCTCAGATACCTTTGCCATCCAGACCTCATTGGTACCTACTGTTTGGTGCCAGTGAAGATGAGATTAAAGACATCTGCATCACCACCCTGAAACTGTACACCAGGAAGAAGGTATTTTTTTTTCTCCATTTCTTTTGATAACATGCGTCAACTAAACTTTAAACCTCAGTGTTAAAGACTCCTGCTCTGTTTGCCACAAGTGAAACTGCCTCATAACAAATTCTATCAGCTGGGTGATGCTGCTTCTCACTCACAGTAGCCAGTACTGTGTCTTCTCTGTAAACTGACAATGTTGAATTGTTTTTCCCCAGCCTAACTATGACCACCTGGACAAGGAGGTGGAGAGAAGGAAGATGTTTTTATCAGAAGCTAAGCTGAAGGCCAAAGGCCTGAATCCTGATGGAACCCCCGCACTGTCCACAATGGGCGGCTTCTCCCCCGCGTCCAAACCCTGCTCTCCAAATGTGGTCAAGGTAGAAGAGAAGACTCCCAATCCCCAGACTCTCAAACCAGTTAAGAAGGACACAGAAAACCGGGCCCAGGCCAACAAGAGTCCACACAATGGGTAAGCAACTATTGCATTGGGAAAAAAACAAACAATATCATGTATTATATATCCAAACCTCTCTTCCAGGTTAAGGAAAGACGTGAAGATCGGGAGGAACAGCAGGAGCGGAAGTCGTTCTCGTTCAAGAACGCGATCCCGGTCTAGATCCAGATCCCCTCGCAGACAGTAAGTTCACTTAAAATATGTAAAGGCAGTTTACTGATCAATGATAGTATGAATCTTGGCTTAATCCCTTATCGTTCTCATTTCTGTTTCCACAGTTACAACAGCAGACGCAGTCGCTCAGGTACCTACAGTTCTCGATCACGTTCTCGCTCTCACAGCCGGAGTCCTTCGCCTCGGCGGCAACCGCCCTCGCCCCTTCTCCCCCACCTCAAGACCAAGACTAGTCACCACAGCAATAGCGACTCCAAGCCTAGCGGACGCCATAGCAGCAGTGGTGGATCCGGCCACAAGAGGAAGCGCACGCGTTCTCGGTCAAGGACCCGCACGCCTGTCAAGGCGGAAAGGGACAGAGAGAGGGAACGGGAGAGGGACAGGGACCGCAGCTCGTTTGACCTCTCTTCAAAAAAACACAAACATGAGCGAGGAGGTCACAGAGCAGAACGGAGGGAGAGGGAGAGGTCTCGTTCCTATGACAGGGAAAGAGAGAGGGAGCGTAGCCACAAGAGCAAACACCACAGCAGTAGTGGACACTCAGGACATGGTCGTCATCGGCGCTGACACACACATGAACACACTCCCATCCAACTAGCTGTGGAGCAGATAATCCCTCAAGTGTTTTCAGTTTCCTCAAAACAAAATTAGATCCTGCAAGTTCTCTGAATACTGATGAATCCAATTAACTGTCGGTTAATAACCAGTGTGACTCTGATCATTTAATGAAGACTAATCTGGAAAGATTTAAAAAGTTACACTACAGCTAATATGGAAGTAAACCAAAATCATGTCAGAATGCTCGATCACTAAGAACCAATCAGAAACAGTCAATGCCAAACAACACCCTCGCCAGGTCTGATTTTATTTTGTGTATAACATCAGCCCACCAGCACCGTTGTGTTTCTTGGTTCCTCATATGCATCCTGAAACATTTAAACCATTTAATTTGTAGGGATGTAGATTCTCTCAAACCTGGTTTAGCCAAATAAAGGTATACACTGACTCCTACACACAGCTTCTGTATTCATACACGTCTAGATGATGGAACATTTATCCCCTTGACTCTCGCTGACACAGCAGCCGCCTGTAGCTGATACTTAGCAGAGGTTGTGTTGGTGTAGAGTGAAGTTACGTATCAGACGAACCTGCTGCTGTACTGATTACCATTATGGCATGTCTGTAGGTGTCCCAGTCTAGAGCCCTTTTCTCTTTCTTTTTTTACCTGGTTGATTGTTATTGGTGATCGAGAAGAGGATCAGTCGAGGACCTGTAGGTTTTAATTTGTATTTTCCCATCATGCCCTCCTCCACACAAACACACCTCGAGCATCCCTCTAGCCTACCCATATGTCTTTGGTTTTACATGTAAAGTTACGGACTCTGGGGAGAGGAGACTTATTTACAGTGTAAAGATGGATTGATGATCCGCTGGCAAAATGTGAACGCTTTGATTTATAAAAGCAAAACTTGGCCGTGGAAGGATTGAATGAATAATGTAAAATACCAGTGATCATTCAGGAAAGATCATTATGTTTGCACATAAAGGGACTGGCAGGAGAGTTTTAGTTTACTTTTGCTTTGTTTTCTTTTTGGACAGGTGCATGTTGATAAAGCTGTTGTACAGTTTCAGAAAAAGCAAACTGGGTCTAAACTTCAATTTAATTGTCTTTTTTTTTTTCAGATGATGCAGACTTGATTTCATAAAATTTTAGGGTTGTCAATTTGTTACACTGGTTTTTAGTCTGCACGTGTTCATGTCCAATTTTTATTCAATAATAAATGAGTTATGCCACTGAGCTTTTTCCATCTTTATTATTAAAATGTTACATTGAAAGTGATAACTGCACAAACAATACCAGATTGTGTGGTGTAGCATCTACCTTTACTGAATATTTATCAGCTTTCTTGAATAGATGTGGGTAATGTGCTGTTTTTTCACATGCTGAATATTGCATAGGGATAAAATATACATTCGATATATCTTGTCACAGCTAGAGGGAGCTGTTGGTCTAAGTACTATAAGTGGCTACCTTCACTGCACTTACCTCATTTTGAGTTATGTCGTGTTTAAAAAGAAAATGGGTCTTTAATAGTGCACAGGTAGAATAAAGGGGAATTACTTTAATCACTTGAATATTCAAAATGGAAAAACAATAGATTCAACTGATGAAGTAAATGTATACATTTTGTTCACTTTTAGTTTACATGCCAAAATTAGAGGTAATAAATAAATGACCATGGGAATACTCCGTCTAACCCTAAGTATTGAGGTTAAATTCAAAATACATTAATGATCCCACGTGGGGTTGTCCATCAAGCAGTGTTAAAATTAATGAATCATACTATGAGCTACTGACAATATTGTACAAAGGCAGCTGTCCTTCTTAACCAAGTATAAATAATTTACTGAACACATAACCGCTCCAGACCTCATCGGTGTTGTGCTCGTCCTCTCCATGTCACTGCTCCATCTCTGCCATTAAGAATCTCGCTCCGTCTCAGAGTTTCCACAGCCTTTAACTCTTAAACACTTCATGATGTCGCTGTCAGACAATAAAGTGATTACATCTGCCAAAAAGCCCACTGACATGAAACACATGCACACTAATTCACAAATTGTGCAACAGGAAGGATAGTGCTGCCGCCAAAATGTTGTGTAACGCAATCTCCCATGAGGCACCTTCGCAAACAGGTCACACACTCCGGTGTTTCCACAGTGTAACCCGGCTGCTCTCTCAGATCTGTAACTGGGGTGAAAGTCAAGTTCTCCACAGACAAACGCATGCATTGAGTGTTAAATCCCACGTGACAAACCCAGCACAATGAGTGTGTGAACGTCAGCCCCTGTCCCACCTGATAAACACAGTCGAATGTGATATACGGCAGTGTTTTAAATATCCACCTCTCAGATACGATGGCCTCTTACACTTCAGTATCGTATCAGTGAAGATGTTAATGTTGTCTCTGTAGTGACTCTCCCTGTAAAGAGTAAAGCTCCAGGAGAAGGACAGATTTAGGGTCCGTTCCTGCAGTATGAGCCTGACACTTAACCCTGATCTCACTGTGCACCGCCCGTAACACATTGTATTTAACTACATGTCATATTTTGGCTTTGTGACCCAACCCTCAAAGGTTAAGCGCTATAGATCATGGATGGATGGTGTTATTGTATTTGGTCAAGTGGAATTTGCATTTCTAAATGTTCCGTCTAAGCTTAATCTAATGGCTGGAGGTTTTGTATATTCTGTTGGTAAAAAAAACACTGAAGTTTTGGACCCTAGCTGCTTCAAGCTACACAACCCTGCTCTTTGCTACAGGATTCTTAATACTTCACACTGAGCCATCACTTCTGATTGAGGTGGTCGAGCTCCCTGCTCCCTGCTCCCCAACTTCTCCAGCCTCGGTCCAGCTGAAGTATGAAGCCGGTTTCTGGATGAGAAACATCTCCACTGAATGACGGCTACAGGAAGATCCCATCATAAGGTCTTATTGGGGCCAGGGATGTTCCGTGGTCCTCAGTGACCATTTTTGAAAACATTTTGGAACATTTTCTTACTTATACCACTGTGCGTGGCTCTGTTTAGTTTTTAGCTCTTAGTCTTTACACTGATGTTCCACTTCTGATTTACATTGTAATGATCTCCAGGACATTAGTGGGAGATACTGGGTATTTCTCAGTGTGAGCGACAGATCGCTGTGGGGAAGACTTGCTGAGGCCGACTCAATAAGGGACTTGTACTGGACAAATTAGCTAAAGCTGGAATCACGCAGAAACAGTTCCCCACTTTGTTCAACTAGTTTTACCCTTGTGAAGATCCAGGAAATCATTTTTCAGTATATTCAATCATCGAATTTGTAATATTTCTTAACTTGATGAGAGCTAAATGAAATCCAGTTTTGAAAAAGACAGAGAGAGACTCATTGATTTCACTGTTTTAGATTTATTGTACAATTCTGTCAGCAAAAAGTGTCAGAGTCCCGACATGCAAAATGTGCAACAGGCAGATATAGAATCTATAAGAATATCAGTTTAATCCTCATTATAATACAACAATAATCTGTGTGCACTATTAATTCATAGTAATATGAAAAAAATCAATGGTAAGACTTTAGTATTTGTCCCTCACATGATTGAAGTGTAAAAAATAAATATCAAGCATACATCAAAAATCAAATGTTATTTAGCAACACTACATCTACTACTATTATTTAGTTTAATATTAATGCTAAAAAATGCTTTGAATACATTCATAGACTTGAATAGTAAGTTTAATGACATTCACATACAAAATAAAGTATGTTTCCATCATCAGTATCTGCACTGTATGTACTGCAATGTAAATATTATATAATGTCATTGTGCTTTAAAGAATTAAGAAGAACAGCTCAATGTTCTCCAGTCTGAGATGAATGATCTACAGATAGATAGATAGATAGATAGATAGATAGATCTGCATCTTTAACTTCACACCCAAGCATCGGCAGATTGTTGCAACAGTAATCATATCAACAGAAAATATATACATTTGAAATGTAACATTTGTTTGTGTTGGATACAAATATCCAGATAACATTGTAGAGTTTATCTTACGCTATGTTTAGTGTGAAATATTACTTTACTTTATCGCCAGAGAGAACAATGTTAACTCTTAACCCAGGAGTTCGTTGAGTTGATGGAAACATGAATGTATTCAGATTTTACCTTTGTTCCCTGTGATGATACAAAAAGTAAAAATATATACGTTAGTTTGTGTGAAATTGGACCTCACATTCCAACAGAACCCCACAAATGACCAATGACCCCGTGTGGAGACAAGAGTTTAGATTCTGTTGAGTTGAATCTTATTGAATCTTCTAAGGAGCTGCTCTACATCTTGCCTGAGATTTTGCTGAGGTGTAGACTGGAGCCCACACTGGTGCAACAACTAGCGAGCTGCCTACAAATGCATTTCATTAAGAGGAATGTACCCTCAAACAATAGCTTTTTGGCTCGAGATGTTTGGCCCCACAGGCCTGGAAACTTGGCCACCACGGCAGCATGACAGCAGACAGTGTTCCCATTGTTACTGTGAGAAAACTTTGACATTCACATGATCAGACATTCACTTCCAATAACAAAAAAAGAGGGTAAAGTCAGCTTCATGGTACATTCACAGTAGAGTGCGTGCCAGAGCAGTGAAGGATGGGAGAAGATATAATGTTACAGCAGCTACACATGAATTGCGTGTGTTTGGAGATGTATGTTAGTAGTTATAGTATACAACTATCCCCATGTGTGAATAACAGTGTCTATTAGTGACTTAATGTCCCGATGATCTAAATTAAACTCAAGATTTAAAGCAACGCTATGTAACTTTTACTGAGCAGCAGCGCCCTCTGCAGCCACAGGTGAGGATTGATTCTGTTGGGCCCCGTGCTGGAGAGATAAGTGGTTTTCATCTTGAGAGAAAAGAATCTGTTGAGCGTAGTCACCGAACTGAAACACCACCGAGTGGTGGATATTACTTGTGATTCCTCTGCTGTAAAAAATACACCAAACTCTATTTAGAATTCTTCATATTTTAAAGTTTATGTAATTAATTATGATAAATGCTGTTTTTTAATGACCTGTCTGTCTTTGTATCTGATCTACAGCTCAGCATCACGTGAGGGGTCAGATTCTGCGACTCCCAGTCAGCTCCACACTTCTCACTGGAGATTGTACTCACTCACCAAAGTTACATTGAGCACAAACAGCCGTTCGGGTTGAGGAGTGGGAATTCAAGCAAAACCATTCTCCCTATTCCAAGTCGACGTACCATCAGACCAATTTCATAGCTGATATTTAAGGTAAAAAAGTTGCATTATGTTGTTTTAAACCAGAGGCCGTGTGGCTTGGACTTGATTTCATGACAGATCATCCAAGAGATTTCACTAAAAAACACAAATATCAACTTCATGGTGGTGTGAGAGGTAAAGTCGTCAAAGTCTGTAAGATTCATCCTCTGGGAGCAAGAAATATCAGGAAGGAATTAAATCCAGCCAGTGCTCGAGTTGTTTGAAGCAGATTTTGGTTCATTTTGTTAAAGATTTGATTGCAGTCATGCAGGAATTCCCCCTGACTTAGGGGTTCACGGCCAGTTGTGTATTTAGGTCATCCATCCACATAAAATGGGAAGGAGGGACTCATCTTGCAGAGAGGCTTTATGTAAATAATATTACATTGTTAGCAGATGCAGCTCAGTTCTGAAGTGGCAACCTGACCCAGTGGGAAAGGCTGTGTAATGACTGTATGTACACAGGGTTTCAGCCAGAGCACAAAGACAATCTGCTTTCCCATCCACAGTTGAGGTCAAGACAACCTCAGGCAGTTTCAAAACACTCTGAACATTCATGCTTCTTTACATATTTATCCTAAACCAAGAGCATTTCATTCCAAACAAGGGGAGTTACGCATTCACCTGTGGGCAGAAACACCTCAGATGCGGATCCAGATAAGGATCAAAATCAGACGTTGTGCGTCATAATTGATTTGCCATGGCCAACCATGACAGTTGTGTTTAACTGGGTCAAGAAACGTTTGTCTTCGGCCTCGTGGATAGTGAATAACATAAGGGACTCGTAGCTTTACACACAGGGGTAGCAAAAAGGCAGATTAGTTCAAAGTTGTACTCTCATTCTCCACATCCATGTCATCCGAAGAGAAAAAAAACATTGGCTTTTAATCTCTGACCTCTGTAAGGGGCTTTTAAAACGACGGATCACCTTCAGTTTCTATCAAAACAGAACCCTCCAGTGGATCATCCTAAATCAATACGAATGAACTGGCCCAGTTCCTAATACCACAAGGAAACCACTCATTTACTTGAATGTTTTCTTAGAAATCTCCGCTATTAAGCAACAATCATGCTGACATCGCTCAACATAACACACGGAGAAAATTGCTGCAGACGTTTCTCATTTTGGAAAGACAGAAATAGGCCGGACCATATAGGACAGATTGCAAAATCACAGACATCTGATGACTGCACAGACCCTGTAAGGGGCTGGTTTCACAAGGGAAATTGGCTCATAATATCTTTTTAACATGTGTTGGAAGAAACGTTTATGAACCCCCAGTAATTTATCTTTACCTGCTGGCTACCAATACGGAATACAGTCCAAGTAAAGAACATGATACAAATTGTTATTTTGAAATAACACTGGATTTATACATCACATATTATTTACATGAAAGAAATATCATGTGAGTGAAGCTAATAAAAGTATACTAACAATTGTGTCTTTCAATCCATGAGCTGATCGAAGTCTACCTGTAAACTCTGGTATTTACTGTTGATTGGCTCCCCAGACTCCCAGTTGGCCAATCAACACCCAGGCCCTCAATATAAGGAGCACACCCGAGGAGTTTGTCTGACCTGAGAAGTCTGTGCTTCTCTTGTAATGTTTTGGTGAAGTTCTTTTTTTAGATCGGCTCTGCCTTTTGTTTGCATTTTGGTTTTAGTGGTGGAATCGGTTAGGCTTTGTTTTTGTTGTGTTAATTTCAGTTTATTTGACACTCAATCACTTTGTCCCTCCCTCGCCCACATGTTGAGAACCTTCTGTTGTATTCTGTGAGTCACAATAGTCAATAAATCGCTTACTCTGACTCATCATGATTGTTATTGTGGCTTTCCTTTTAACAGTGGACCTATCAACGCTCCTGTTAATAGTTAAACATGTGGGAGATGCATTTAAATGCTGGCTGAATTGGAAAACATCTGTAATGTTGTAGGGAAACAAAATCGTTCATGACAAGCAACCAAACTAGAGGCTGCATTTAAAAGGCTTTAATTCACTTTGAATAAAAAGATGAGGGGTGTTAAAGCAAAAGAAAACCAAAGTTCTTCTTAGGAGACAATCTACTGCTGCACAAGTGTCTTTCTTCTGTGACACTTTAACACCATAGCCTTCTTAAATGTTCTGTGGACACGAAGTATTCCTCCTTCAACAAACCATCCAATGGTGTTTCCTGCTGGACTCCTTTTGTCCTGTTTCCCGCGAGGACGTCACTAAACTGTCCCTTGACGTTCTTCCGTCATCTTTGTTTTTAAATACTTTAATTCAATTGGCTCGACTGTTGTAGCCATGAATCAATACTCCCTCCTTTTACACTGTGCTCTGTCCTGAGCCAGGTTAAACATGCTATAGTTTCAGTCTTTGCTTAGAAATATCTACATCCCATCCTGCCAATGAATAGTCGGCCTATTTCCAAGATGCCTCTTGTGTCTGGAACCAGTTGTCGTCATGCAGCTTATATCTGTTTTGGAAACACACAGCATGTATAACCTCTTTCTCTCAGGTTGTTCATTGACTGCATTCAACAGTTTGTCCTAATGTCATTAACACTGATAGGATGATGGGAAATGTTCATTACTGGTGTTATTTTGACCTCAGCACAGTTTTTTTGGTCTCATGTCAGTGACTGTTTTTCTCTTTGCAAGTCAAAGCACCTTCTTTATGCTGATTATATTCAGTTGGGTCTCTGTTTAAATCCTAATTGGAGGACCAGCATGTCCATGAATGTTTGGAGGCTATTGCATGACACACAACTGCTTTCATTTAGTATCAAACAATGACGGTATTTAAGTCCACAAAACAAGCAAAAATACAGAGTCAATAAGTTTTAGAATTCAGAATAACCCTTAAAATGTGGATGTCATCTTTAACCAATGTCTCTGATAACCATGTCGGCTAATGCACTCATGTTTATTCCCGATAGAAGTGTATTGCTGAATTAGGATCTGTGACCTAGACCAAGGTTGACATGGAGAGGATGAACAAGAAGCCCAACTCGAGGACAGACTGACAAACACACTTGCTGCTGGTCACTAAATAGATCACAGGTTTGATCCTCGATGGGCACAAACCTGTTGCCCTCCTCTTTGTGTGACAAGCACCAGATTTTTTCAACAGGACACGAAGTTGACAGGAATGATAGATGCAACAGCTGTGTGAATAACAATTAATGCAAATCAACAACATGTGCTCCTTAAAGGGACGGAACACAACTGCATAGAGATATCACTTCTACTTCGGTCTATAGCCACTTTTTACATTACAGGAGGTTAAGCACAGGAAACATGTTGAACTTAAAATGGTCGTCTCAAACAAAACATAACTGTGTCTATACGGCATCATTTTGGAACAAATTTAAATATATGTTGTGAGATATAAGAACACAATGTTTTGCTGTTTAAGTCCTAATGATTGTGATGCTGCTTCACTTTATTAATCTTTATTTAAAGATTATTGGCAGTTGACAAACATTTAGGAGTTCATTACTGCCACCATGTGGACTGGAGACCCTCTAATTAATTGGCTAACCCAGTCTCATTATGCTCCAATCAGGAACCCCTACTGAGTCGGTGGTAAAATACAGTATCAAGTCCAGTGTTTGGCTCAGTGTTAAATGTTTTTACAGCAGTCCATCCCCCCACCAAATAACAGGATAGTAATCCAGGACTCTCTAATATTTGTACATATACATTAAAATCTTTTAATGCTACTCAAGGGGCCGTTTGGGGAGAACCAGTTGGCTTGGACTTGGTTTAAAAAAAACTGACGGGCTGACATCTGTCAAAAAAGTAGAAAAACTGTTGGAAAGCTAGCTTTCAGAGATTTGTCACACAGATTGTTTTTTACATTTTAGTCTTGAAACTTTGGCCACAGTTAATATGAACATCAATGTAACATTATATATATGTATATATAAGACAGAAAATAAAAAGCTTAAGAGGTATTTTTTAAGACTGCATCATTCTCTCTGTCACACACAATAAATTCCAGTGTCGTATCTCCTTCCCATTGGTCCATTAGGCTCCTCTCCAGCATCTGTTCAGTCTCAGTGTTGCAACAAGTCTTTATTGCCTTGTTGAAGTTTGTGTAGATGCTGATTTGTTTGGTTGTTGCGTCTCTCAGCAGTTCAGCAGTCCCCGGGTTCAAGCAGAGGTTTGAAGTGAATGATCCAATCTGCTGAGGATCTCTTTCTTAACACATCAGTCTTTAACACTGTTATACTGTAACATTCATTTATAACCACTACACAAGTCCAGTATATGATTCTCATCATGAGAAGGTTACTAGTGCAGCAGTAAAGTATTGGGAGTCAGTATGTTTAAATATGTAACAACTTTTTAAACTGCTGGTTGAATAAATCTTATTTAAACAAAATACTGCATTTGATCGGAGAAGAAATTCGATACCACCAGTTACACATATGAAGTTATAGTGCTACTGAAGTGCTACTAGAAGTATTTATTTATATATATGTATGTATTTGTTGTGTGTTGTGTTGTGTTTCCCTCCTCAGAGACAGCTCTGTTGGTTGTTTACAAGTGCTTAAAAAATGACAAACCGCTAGAGAACCACACTCGCCGGTGATTGATGTCTGCGTTTGACGTTGTGTCTGTGTGTCGGCCTCACAGGTAGGTGGTAGCCTCTCTGTTCTCCCTCTCTCTGGCCTGAGCCACGGCCACGTTGATGCACTGCAGCCACTCCTCTGTGTGCTTCTCATCCTGAGCTTTGAGCACATACGTCTTGCTGTCGGTGAAGATCTCAAAGGCCAGTGGCAGACCCCGATCCCGACGCTTCTTGGCCACAACCTGTGGAGAGAATTACGAAAAACGACTGATTAAGGAAGAGATGATAATGATGACAGATACCAAGAAATGCTGTTGTCTGGTTGAGCTTTTCTCAACAATGTTGTGAGGTCTCGATACTTGTGGTACTATATCTATATAATTGAATTAAAATACAATTGTTGACATTTGAGATTGATGCTGTCTTATTTACTAAAAAAAACGATTGTAGATTTAAAACAAGCCTGTTCATAGCTTAGACTTAACCAAGATAGACATCGTGGCTCCACTTCCTCTAGAAATAAAGCCAACAATTACCAAATACAAACACCGCCATCTTCTGCATTTGGAGCCAAAGTCTGGGTCGGTGATCAGGAGATGGAACAGTGACTCTCGACAAATCACAAGTCAGTCCCAGCTTTCAATCATGGCCTTTCAGCATGTTTTATAGCATTAATAACTAACTAGGGCTACGTTGTTAAAAATTAATATGGCGTCCATCATATTTCTTAATATACAGTCTATGTGTTTGGGATGTGATGGGCTTGGATCTTAAAAACTACACATTTCTGTGAGATGACTTAGGAGCTTCTCACCTTGACACTTTGCACCTTGCTCAACTCAATAGGAATATCCTCCAGCTCATCCTTCTGTGCAGAGGACAGACAATGAGAGAAGTAAATGGAATAAATACAAATGTAATGTCTACCTTTACATCATTTATAGCGTATTGATGTTACGGGTAATTTGAAGCCGTACAAGCTCACTGAATAACAGTTTTTCTCCATTGGTTTGGCTCATTTCACGAAACATTGATGACATTCTCAAAACAACATGTGCAAACCTCCAAACCACTGGGCACTTGTTCACAACAGATTGGAATATCTCATTCCTTTAATCAAATTGCAATTGTATTAGCACATCCTTGCAATGACAAGTACAATTTCGAACAGCTTGCACAAATTTCAAATGATTTAGCACACCTATGCAAACGGTTAGGTACAATTGCCTTCAGTTAGCCCAATTACCAATTGAATATATATTGCTGGTCAAAACTGACTGTCGCTTCTCAGTCAAGTGGTTGTTCTCTGCAAAACATGTTGGCATAATTTCATTGTGTACATCGACACCTGCACAATAGTTCACTCCACTGTCAAAATCGTACAGGCACATAATACCATGAAAAACATCATGGTATATGCTGTAATAAGGATATCTCTGATCATCGGCTTAATTTTCAGGTGCAACTAGAGCTTTAGTAATCAAGGTTGAGTTTCACACATCTGATCACCAATCACACAGTAAGTTTACAGTTTTTCTCAATCGCTTTGGCTCATTTCACGAAACAGAAATGACATTCTCAGAGCTCTAAGTGCAATTGGCAAAATAGCCCATATGGTTCAGCACAACTACATAGATCACCTTCAAAATTTCTGCCTTCCAAATGTTACCTAAAAATGTTATATCATTAATTAATATGTTAACAGATCATTATTACTGATGCTTAAAGATATAAGTAGCACTTTAATGCTGTAGTTTGTTGACTCAGAACTAATTTTGTTTTTATGATCTTGTTTTTATATCGTGTATCTATCTCTCTATCATAGTTAGAGTTAAAGTAATATAAAAAGAAAGTGCTCATTAAAAGTACAACTATATCAAAAATAAATCTTACTTCAGTAAATGTTCTTACGTTTTACAGATGGCATTTTTAATGCATATGGAACATTATTATGTGAAACATCACAAACTAATGAAACAAATGAAAAAAACACACTGTGGATAAACCAGTCGTAAAACTAGTTTACTTCTCTCAAGATTTCACGAGGAATAATCAATTCATTAACACGGTAGTTATGCTGATGATGTTGAATAAGTACATCTAGAAATCTATCTTCAGCCATGACACAAAGCTCTTTGTACATTTCAGACATAAGAATATCTCTTGTTCTCACCAACAACTCACACACACAGAGCTGGTTCCAGGACATTCTCCTTCAGACCAAACCACTTACAGGACGGACAATCAAACTTTATTGTTCTGCTGCTTCTCCAGGGCAGGAAACAAGATGCTTCAGCTCTGCCGAGCATCACATCTGGGATTAGAGGGGGTTTCTGAATGTTAGTGTCTGTAAGTTAGTCTCGTGGTTAGAACCACATAACCAGAACTATCTGCAGGACTCAAGGCGACTGACTGACCACATCCTTCAGTGACGGAGGTGGTCAGTGAGAAGATCCGAACTGGAGAAGACGTGTTCTACCTCCCGGTCGGCTGTGCTGAGGGTCTGATTCCCACCAAGCTTTCATGTGAACTTTGATACATTTTAACTTTTTAGTAAAACATTTCCACTTTTGTAAAAAGTCTAGCGGTGCATTGCCTCAGAAGGAACTGGCCTTGGCGGTGTTGTGTACCAACACCCTCCTTGTTGTTTTTATGATGTTTGCTTTTTGTGACTCTTTGGCTCTGATTTTATAACTAACGGATGAGATTAAAACTGCACAACC
The DNA here is from genome assembly GCF_949316205.1 of Platichthys flesus. Lineage (NCBI taxonomy): Eukaryota > Metazoa > Chordata > Actinopteri > Pleuronectiformes > Pleuronectidae > Platichthys > Platichthys flesus. The sequence goes on from NC_084948.1 coordinate 14,116,037, forward strand.
TGCCAAATTGAGAAGCTTTCTAGAGCAAGTGAAAGCACCACGAGTCAGTGACGAGCATTTAAACAATACCTTTCACTGATGAAAATAAAACAATATAGATATACTTTTAATAGATATTCTCCTCATAGGAAAGATCAGTGTCTAAACTGTGAAAAACTGAAACTAATGCCTGGAGAGAAGTCAAACGACGTTTGGCAGATTTAAAAACAAATCCGACTTTAATTAACCACAGAAAAACAAACTACAGAGAACTACATGTCGAAATATCCCAGTGTTAAGAAATAGACACACTGAATCATTTACTCTCATTAGTCTTTTATTTCTCTCTACTTTATATCCGTACTCCGCCTCAAAAAATACAAGTTTCATTTCAGAAAGTTTTATATTCACGAAAGTCTGATATTCTTAACATATTTTCATATTATAATATATATTTTTTCTCATAATATTTCAAAATGTCTTGACTTCAGCAACATCTAACAACTTTTATAGCTTTATAGAGTTTTTTCTTTCTAAATTGATGAACTCAACCACCATCTTTTCTCCTCTGGGTCCAGACACGTGTAAATTAAAGAAAATTGGTCTCTTGGCATAGACGTATAGTAAAAGGAAGGACACCCCCCCCGTTGGAACCCTGACATTTCTGCGTGTCTTTGTGGTTGTGTTCTGACGTTGGTAGTCTTTTAACTTTTAAAAGTGGGTCTTGTTGTTTGTTTTCCATTACTCTTTGAGCAGGGACAACCGGGAGAAAGGTACTGAATGTTATTCTCTTTGGTGATATACAGGGTCTCTAAAAGTCTTAAATTCACTTCAGGAACAAATCGAATCCCCAAATGGAAGCGGAGGCCTGGATGCAGTTTGGCACCGCTGTCTGTCTGGACCCAATTAGAGAGAACATGCAGAGTTCTGAGGAGGGCACAGTGCGGCTCGGCAAGCAATCGGATATATATATGCATTCTCCTTTGGAACATATTTTTTCGAGTTCTAAATCAGTGCTCATGTGAAATAATCAGAGTGAGATGCACGTCCCTGCTCTGTGTGGACTCTGGGAAGGTTTCAAACCTCCATCATCCGATACAAAGGAACAACACAACGATTTTCACAACCTACCATCCACCTCCAGAACGCGCTGGCAACACACAAACGGAGCTGCGAGAACAAAGAGGCTAAACCTTTCCAAAATGTGGCTGCTGTAAAAAAAAAAAGAAAAAAGGGAGAGGAAACCATTATCGTTTGGATGAGAGCACAGAGGCTATTGTTTCCAGTTTCCAGAGGGGGCTCGACTCTACTCAACCACCACTGGAGAACATTTCCCTGTTCCAGATATTCTTCTGGGATAACCCTCTAGGTTTTGGGAGCACGACACTGACCCACTCTTGTAGACGACGGCGGTCAGTCCGATTTTCTTGACTGAAAACGTTTTCCTTTTATCGGCTTGTTGAAAAAAAACTTGACTTGATCTCAAGAGCAAACTTTTTCAAACCTCTGACCCCGGGTGTATATTCAATCCTGCTGTGTTTGCTCCCTGTCGATGAACCACACTTCGATAAATTGCTCAATGAGCCTCGGTTCAACCTGAGAGTGGAGGTGTGCTGTATCAAACTGGAAGAGGAGAGTATTCAGTCTCTCTACCGCTCACACGTTCTGTGAGAGGCAGATCCTCAGTCTGGGTTTGCTACTTGTGCGTAATCGTGTCTGCTTTGAGTTACACAGAGTGAGAGTGAGTCATGTCGTTGCTGCGTCATTGCTTCGGCCCCGCGAGTCCTCACTCCTAACAACCAGATTTCCCGGACGCTACCGAGGGAGAGTTGAGCTTATCAGGACCTGGGATTTCCACAGTTTCATGCAGAATGTCATCACGTTTCAAAGGACACCCAACATTTAGATGTTACTGAGGATTTTATGAGGGAGAAGGCGGAGACGCTGTGTGTGTGTCTGTGTGTGTGAGTAGGTGTGTGAGGAGGCTTCTCTCTCATTGGCTACTTACTGATTTGCCTCTGCGGAAGAGGAGCTGGTTCCCTGCCAGGGTGAAGTAGCGGGTTTTCCAGCGCTTGATGAACTTCCAGCGGACCTGCTTCTCCTTCAGCTTCCCCTCGATCAGAGGCTGTCCCTCCTGGTTCACCACTGAAGGGCCACACAAACACAAGAGCAACAGATGGAGAGTCAGTTTTCCTTAGTTAAGCACTATTACATGACAGCTGCTCATCAGAGGATCAATGTGAAACATTTGTTACTGCGATACTTTTCATGTTCATGAGCTATCCAAAGCCAAGTTAACATAAAGAATAAAAAAGAGGATTTTAATTATTAATTAAGTTATATGTCTAGCTGACCCACTGACCATATGTCACTATGATCATTACTCCTTCGCCAGCAGGTTTCAAGTCTCTATAGGTGGATTTTCATGCAGTTAGGCCGACAACATAAGTGTGTTAAGACTCTCTACATGTATCTATGTTTTTCTGTCAGTTAGAGTGATCAGACAAAAATTGGTTGAAGGATTTGGTATAGTTTTGGGAAGAATTCCATAAATTCTGGATCCAGATTAAAAAAATATCTTTAAAATTGCATTTTTCATTCATTATATACAGTATATATAGTTATTGTGCAATTTGTCAACATAAACTCTTGTAAATTTATTGCATGGGGTTTAATGTGACTAAACATTCTGTCACCAGTGCAGTGAGAAACTGTCTTTGTCAAGGAAAACAATCTGTCCTAGTACTAAAATAAAACAATACAATTTGTGGAGCTTTGTCAAAATAAACTAAAATGAACTTGAAATGACACAACATCTAAAGAATGTCTCGCCTGCTCTGACACGTCCATCACTGACTTACTGTAAAAACAGCCACTTAAGAATTCCCATAATGCTGTGGAGTAACTGTTCTGTTCACTATTTATTTACCTTTACTTCTCTTTGTTTTGCTTTAGTTGTTTTTGAACTGCATTTGCATGATAATTTTTAAACATTTGTCCACTTTCAGTAAACATACATGCTTTTTTCAGTTCAAAACACACCAGACAAAGAATTTATCTCACACATACAGCATATGTGTGTGTATGTGTGTGTGTGTGTATGTGTGTGTTTGTGTATGAGTGTTTGTATGTAGAAGAGAACCCCAACAGAGTTGAGTATGGACTGGTCCGATTAACCTCCTGGACTGAGCTAGATCAACTGAGATTTTGTGTTTGTGTTTGTGTTTGTGTTTGTGTTTGTGTTTGTGTTTGTGTATGTGTGTGTGTGTGTGTGTGTGTGTGTGTGCGTGTATGTGTGTGTGTGTGTATGATGATGGTGATATGTAAAAACACAAATAACAACAAATTAAATCAATCAAATTTAATCTCAAAGCGATCAGACTCATTTTCCATCAACATAGGAATGAGTTATTTCTGCGTGTGTGTCTGTGTGACTCTTACACTACAGACAAAATGCTGACCACCAAACAGAGCGGCTCATTGTATCCGTGCCAATGGCTGAAACAGTGATAAGAGTGTGTGTGCATGTGTGGGCTCGTAGTGAAGGATGATTCACAGAGGTCACTGACGCCAAACTAGACAAATCATTAAAGGTCATCACAGCCCCTGGAGCGCAGAGGAACCACTAATGCGGTATGTAAAAAGTATGTAAGAAGAAAAAGCGACTTAACTGATTCCCACTAAACTTGGTGGAGGGATGGGGGCCGGAAAGAATCCATTGCATTTTGGTGCAGATGCAGATTCATGATAAATTTACTTAATTTTTCCATTGTAAAAGAACATGGAAGCACTGGGAAGTTCTTTTATGATCTGTCCAGGATTTTGTTGTTGTTTGTTTCTATTTATTTTCAAATTTCTCTGAATTATTCCAGGTTTTTATGGTATTTCTTTTTGAAAATTCAAAGAATTTCGAGGCATTATTTTGCAAAAAAATTTGCAGATGTCAACTTGCCTAACCAACAATTTTTAATAAAGCAGAAACACATCTTGGATCCTGCTTTCAACCAAACAAACAAACAAACCAATGAAAAAGGGCTAAAACAACATCCTTGTCCTAGATCTATATCACTACAGGTTATGTCCGCCCAAGTCATGCTTAAATTTATGGATGTGACTGGTGAGTCTATTTATGCAGATGATTCACCCTGATACCAACCATCTGACTACGACATTCACATTCTTTACAAACAACCACACAACACTCGTACTTCCTGTCGGCCCTTTTACAGAGAAACACAGCTCATTTACAGCTGGACACACGCCCGTTTCTATTGGCTGCTAGCTCCTATGTGTCATCTAACAAATATTTTCTTCTTTTTTTTTTTGTGCAGAAATAAACTTGTCCGGTGCATAACTCACGGCGCAGCGTGCCGTCACTCTGCTTTGATGTACACACCTGGAAAATGACCCCCTGGATTTGTTTTCAGCCTGAGGCAAGTGCTAAAGTTCACAACCTCTGGTCCAAGACACACTGACGTCAAACAATCAGACTTGGTTGCCAAACATGTATAGTCCAAACAAATATTGAGGATGCCGGAGCGAGCAAACAAAACACAAAATCCTTGTGTCCGACACCCTGCAGGTGAAATCAGGAGAGCTGTGTTAGGTCAGTCACATCGTATTCTCAGATTTCACGCTTTTATTCACTGCTGTCAACATGGGGTCACATGACCTAGGATTCAGATTATTCCCTAAAGCTAAATAGCATTTTTATGACCAACTAATAAAGAGAACAAACCGATTCCGAAGATATGAATATATCAATCAATAGGATTATTCAGTGTAAATAAGAGCAAACAATTATAAAAGTTTTTACAGAAAGGCAATTCATTGTTACCTCTATAATTAAAGTCCCTGAACTGTGGATTTTTTAATATAGTGGGAGTAACAGGATTTCATTACAGGAGTCAAAACCCAACAGATTAGCACAAGCAGCTGTACCTAGAAACAAGCCACATTTCAGCCTCAGGTTCAAATCACGCTTCATGTTAGTTTGGGGTTTTTATAACATGAGTGTGTGCATGAGGTGGTGAGAGTTTCTGGCTGGAGAATAACAGCAGCGAGGCGAGGTGTGAGGAGGACGTGGAGAAATGAGTGCTGAAAGAAAACAGAGGGTGTGAACCAGCCGACAGCGCTGCACTCTCTCACCCCTGTTAAATATCAATTATAGGAATAAGATGTGGTTGGAAACAAGTGCCCCGCCCCCCTCCTGTGTTAAATGTGAAGTTCCCCCCCTTTGAGTGACAGTATTTCATGAGTGGAATGAGTGCAGAGTCATTACCACGAGAAACGTGTAACAAGTTTTGCAAAAACAAGTTTTACAAAACAGTTAAAGCAAAGCAGATACAGACACACACCCACACACAGGCACGCACACACTACTGTATGTGCTACTGCGGTTTACGGATAGATCATTTGTTCACTGTTAGGTCCAAGGAGATTGTCACTAATGCTAAATTCACACAATGTCGGCAGAATGAAAGAAAGAGGAAAACATTGGTTGTGTTGACGAACTTGTGTTTAATACTTACTCTAACCTCATAGTAAATAGGAGCCTGTTCTCTTTAACACCAAAATTAGTAAGTAAGTGCAAGTTTTAGTCTGAATACCGGGTCATTGAAAATGTCTCTGCATGAAAAGATGAAGTAAAGTGAAGCCAAATCATCTGGATTGCCCCATAAACCCTGTCTTCTCCATGTTGGTGAATGGGACATGGACGAAACTAGTCCATGGTAATGGAGATTTTGGATGTGACTGAAACCAAGTTAAAATTATGTTAGTATCTATGCTGCTGTTGTAGTAGTTTTTTTATTTGCTCACAAATGATTAATTGTTTAACTTTTGAATCCACGCCGATTAACTGCTGCACTTGACCTGAGTTTTCTTGACCTATAGAAACTAAAGTTTAGAAACAAGTTTCATTTTTTCTGAAAAAATCTATGAGTACAGGTAAACAACATTCTGACTAGAATCAAATACAGTACAAGAAAGCAATAGTACATTTAAAAAGATCTAGTCATAAAAAAGTAGGCTATAAAACCTCAGACTGCAGTGAAACTTTCAGTCCCACCAAGGTTCACATGAACATAATGGTTCTGAACTCATCTAAGGATGGGCCCTGTTAACATGTAAATGAGTGATGAGATGTAAGACGGAAGGTTTGTCATTAGATAATAAAATGAATATCCATTCTTGTCATTAACCGGGTATTAACTAACTATAATATGTAACTGCCTCAATGATAAATGCCGTCTTAATTTTTTAAGCAAATGTCTCTATAACCCTTGCACTCATGACACTTGCTTCAACTCTGGTCCTGTGTGATGAATTTATCTCTGTCGCAAGGGAATCTACTGAATTTGCAGCATAATTGCTGGAGGTGAGAATTTATGTCCAGTGTGTCTACAGTGATTTATGGAGGAAAGATGGAGAGTCCTGCTTCGGCTTCTCCATCTATTTTCCCGACAGAGGATCTCTCTTACAGAGCCAAGTGAACGTGTGCACAGACTACACAAGAAAAGAGAGGCGCAAGCAAATTAAGTTTCATCAGCATGTTTTTACGTATGATGCCCGAACATGTCAAACCCGTGCAACTTATTCTAGCACGTATGCACGCACACACACGCATGCATGCTCATTACCACTCACTACAAAAGCATTCCAGTAGTTAAACTCAACAGTACATCATAAAGTATGATGGAGTTGCAGTAGCCACTGACTCCACTTTGGCCTTCACAATGGAAAACACTTCACCTTTGTATAGTTACTCCTTTACCATTAAATCCATTAGAGCAGCTTGTGTGTTTGTGTGCATGTGCGTGTGTGTGTGGGTTGCAAAGCAAGCCGCTCAGGCAAAGTGAGCAAGTTTTTACAATAGTGAGGCAATATAAAGCATGATAAAGAAAAACTCTGGCAGCTAATGTTAACAGCGTGTATATATATATATTAGTTGTTGTGTGCTGCTTAAACTGGCTGATAAATACAAGAAGTTGGTCATCTGAAAGTGCAACGTCCTCATCTATATCAAACTGAGGTCATGATGGGTGTCGGTGAGATTAGTCATCACTGTCACTTTATGTAGCGTGAAAATTACACTGGATATAACTGGGCAGAGTTCAGCAGGAAATCTTAAAAGTGGAAACTTTGACATATTTTATGGACATTTTAATTTTGGTAAGAGACCTGCACGAAAAGAGAAGAGAGAGAGAGAGAGAACATCTCAATATCTACATTTTACTTGCCCAGATACTGTATAATAAAATAAGATTTTTGGTAAAAAGGGAGAAGTAAGCCTTGACATTTATAGACAGACACGCAGAAGGAGCATCTGAGCCCACAAGGACACAATTGCTTTGGTAAACACATGAATCCCCAAGCACACAAACACATCACTCACACATACACACACACACACACACACACACACATCACACACACACAAACATACACATGACAGTAATTTTCCCCTCTAAATCCTCCTGTGGTGAAGGGAGACTGGTGTGAATACGAGAGGTAATCATCCGGCTTCCTCTCCCTCACTGATTACACAGGAACAATGGCTCTAATTTGGCGGCTGCACTGTCGGATTGGGCACACTGGTGTATCTGTGTGTGTGTGTGTGTGTTTACTTCTCTGTGTGTGATTGTTTGTGTGTTTGAAGACATGGATGACGAGACAATGACAAAGAGGAAAGAGAAAATGAAAAGCTGTGAACCTAATTTAATGACAGCTTCCTTCTAAATGAACTGTGTGAGGCCATCTGACGTCCTGGGTTCTGATTACTGAAAAGTGAACTAAACTGTGCTGTGTTATTTTGTTATATTATTAAGTGAGCTCAAACCTTTAAAGAGGTGTTCAGTAAGTTAATACGTTTTCCATATATTTAACTGTTTAATGTTTTGTAAACTTCTGGATGTCGGATGGTGCGTAATCGAGGGGAAGCTGCAGTGTTGTCCTCAGTGGTAACTTTCAGATGATTTTTACTTTCTAACAACATGGAGCTTGTTAAACCGATTATACAACTCTGTAACAGGATGTTTTATAATGATAAAAGTGATATGTAAAAATGAATTTGTCATTTATTCTGAACACATGGTTTAAACGAGTTGAAGTTGCTGTGATGAGAAGAGCCAGTGCTAACGGGACAATCCAATCAGGATTTTTTTTTTTAATACAAGAAGTAAATACTAGGATATTCTTACAGGAGTGTGGCCTAATCTAATTTTTAGATTTCGTCTGATGCTGCAGTTTAACAAAACATTGATAAGCTTGGTCCTGGTTCTTCAACCAGGACCAAACATTTCACCGGACTCTTAACTGTTCCTATGTTACACCAGTTTAGTTTGAATGTAACCATGTCAGGTTAGAACTGGGACCATGTAAATGTGATGTTGAGAAGTGGATTGTGCCACGATAATAACACACTATATACATTTACAAATACACATATTGTACAGAGCAAAAACACTCTCTACATTCATACTTGATGATCATTAAAGAGTGATTATTTAGTTCCCGAGAAGGCAAATGCAAATACAGAAAAATGCAACAACAAGGGGTGGGAAAAGGTGTTGAAGAGGACACTGATTCTCTCACCCAAAGCCAGCTGGGATTGGCTCCAGCCTCTTTGTCATGCCTGGAGGATAAACATGTTTGCAAGGCCACAAAAATTGTTTTAGAGATTATAAATATAAATTTGTGTCCAGGAAAACTAAGTTGAATCTATATAAAGTATCACAGTCCGTGTGTCATTATTTCTATGTTGTATCGCTTGACAATAAAGATCACAAAGTTATTATAATGTATGTTAGGACTTTCTTTTATAACAAAGTTAAATAGGCTGGTGTTGGCAGGCAATTCACAAATGTACCCCAAACTTCTTGATTTCCAATGGGGGCCATCAACAGTGGCCGAGCAGAACAACAACCAATCATAACAATGAAACGTGTGATGAAACGCAGGGTAACGCAAAAGTTGTTTTGCTGTTTTTCTTCGGCAAAATGATTCAGTGGCTCTCCTTTGTTATTCCTCGAGTCAAACCCACCACATTTTAGATGAATGGTTGTGATCGGCCCGACCGGTTTTAGAGCAGATGTAAATCAGTGTGAATCAGAGCGGCGGTAGAGTGAAAGCAAATGTTCTGGGTTCCAGGCGAGAAATAAAATTCCTTGTTTTCTTAAGATGTCCAAATGTTTCACCAAATGTTTACACACGATCTTTAGTTAAAACCTGTGTGATGTGGTCATTCTCCCTACAGGGCTTATAAACAGAAATAAAACATACACCCACATGCACACAGTAAACTTTAACTGCCTCCCCTCCGCCTGTTTCCGTCCCGTGCAAACGATATCCTGCCTCTGGTTGTAACTTATACAAATACCTGCTGGGATATTATTGGCCATCAAACAACAGCGTGCTCCTGTACGGTAAAAAGGCTCCATCTACTTATTAGTGATACCTGACTTTATTTTCACTTGCCCCAAAGCTGCACTCCCTATCACTCCCCCCCCCCCCCCCCCCCCGTCCATATTTCCTCAGCAGAACACATGTGCCACAAACTGGGCTCCTCTTAAATAACTAATAACTGCTTTCATGTGAGACTGACAGAGAGGCGGCCATAGATTTAAGCCTGTTTCTCTACTGTTTGCTCCCCGTAAGGCTGGAACTGTCTCTCACTGATTTACAGTAAAGACTAATTTACTGTCTCATCCCTCACCTACAAACAATTTGTCATTTGTGTGGCGTCAGAGTGGAGCAACAGTAGAGAAGAGATGAGCAGCAGAGGAGAGACGCTTACATAAAGCATGAATGGAAGCCTGAGTAAGAAACTTTGAAAGACTGTATAAAGATGAACGATGGATCTTTACTTACTCCCTCTCTCCAGAAATAAGTCAATTACATCCTGGATACGAATGCTGCCATTTCGCACTATAACGTCATTTGGAGTTTGCTCAATAGAAGATGGAGTTGAGGTGTCAAGGAAGACAAGTCCTCATAAAGTCACTGTGTAAAAAACATGAGTAATACCTGGACTACTCACACTCACACACGCACACACGCACACACACACACACACACACACACACACACACACACACACACACACACACACACACACACACACACACACTAATCTAAAATAGTGATTTAAAGACTTGGACACTTTCCTTGAGTGACTTCATCAGGACAGGTTGCTCATCAAAGACGGTCACTGGTCCAAAGTCAACACATCATGACTGAGTCACGATGGCAGCGACTGACTGATTACACTGGCTCTTCCTACTCATACACTCTAGAGACTGAGCGAGAGCTGATCATTGCCCCGTTTCCCCGCACTGTTCTGGGAAAAGATTATTTGCCTTGAAGGTATTTTGAGGGAAAACATCTCATGGAGCTCTGCAGCAGCTTCTCCCATCAGACCCCAGAGGAACACAAGGAAGCAAAGGGCTGCAGGAGTGAAGCCACAGTGGAACGCAGTCTGTTATTTAAAGTGTGTAATTCAATGGTTGTTAATACGTGAGGGTGCAAGTTGTTTTAAAGATGGAGGGCGTCAGTTTAAAAGATAATTACAGCTCATCCCTCCATTCCTTCCATCCTCTCTTCCTGTGTTTATTTCATGTTGAGTTTTTTCTCTACATCTTGGTTTATTACCTTCAGGTCATATTATATTGATATACTATACAGGCACTGACTTAATGCTTGCTTTGCTTGTGTCTCTTTGTGTTAAAGGTCCAGTGTCTAAGATTTAGGTGAAAGGGATCTATTGGCAGAAATTGAATATAAAGTACTCGTTGTTTTCTTTACCCTAGAATGAGCCTTTTATATTTAAATACTTTATATTTACATCAGGAGAGGGTCCTCCCTACGGAGGCTGCCAAGTTTTTTTTACAGTAGCTCAAACTGGACAAACTAAACATCTTCTGAATTTTAATGACAACTGACGGCTGCCACAGGTTCTCTCCCATGTTTGGAAGGGAAGAGAGACGTGACGGGTGTTCGGCTGTAACATGCCACTTCACCAATAGATGTCACTAAATTCTACATTTCTAAACCGTAAATACATGTATTTTTAAAGCTTAAAATAAAAAATAAGTGTTGACTTATCTATTCATCCCTCTATTTATTTATATCTTAGACTATTTTACAGATAAATTATTTTATTCTATTTATATGTTTATTTATTTATTTTCACCTTTACAAACCCTACTTTCTATCTCTGGTATTACTTCTGTTTTTGTATTGTATTATGTTATCTTTGTTCTTTTCACGCCTCATTAAGAATACTAATTATGTTTATCTTCATCATAATATCTGTCTTTGTAATCCTGCCTTTATCATTTCCTCATTTCAAATGAATGATTTTTGCATTAGTGTTTCCTCAGCTCCTGTAAATAAGTCTTGCTCTGTGTGTGGTTGGGGTTGTATGTATTGATTTTATTGCTTTTCTTCTGTAAGCACTCCGTGTTCCATTGTTTGCATGAAAGTATTATGGCCATGGAGATCGTATGGAGATCAGAATCCAGGTCACAGGTTCCCCAGCTCGTCAGGACCACTGGGATGCATGTGGGGTCTCCCTCAGCTGGTGGCCATCAGCTGAGGCTTGGAGGGTTTATAAGGAGGTCTGGTTTCCTTGTGCAGTTGGTTGTTTGCGGTCAGAGGGACAACACCTTCAGCTGCTTCTCTGAGTCTCTGTTGTTGTTTTGGGGTCTTTGGTTCTGCTTATACTATTAATTGTTGTTTGCCCATTATTATTCAGTCCATTGGTCCTATTTTTCTGTTCTATCTTTTTGATCAATTTAATGGGTGACGGATTGGAATATTATTTCCACCATTGCCACCATTTGCTAGTTTTGTTTTGTTAGTTACCCCAATAGTTGCCTGAGTGTACCAGGTTTTGTATTTCTTAGGGGGAAACTTAACAAGTGCTGTACAAATAAAGTCTGATTGATTAATTGGTTGATTGATGCCTTCTCTGTAACATGAATATCTCAGATCTGCTTCCATTGAACCCTAGACTCCTCTGCTCCTCAGTATTACACACTTTGTGCCTGTGACTCTGTTTTCATGTATACAAACCATAACAGCTGCTGGTGGAGGTGTCCTGTTTTTCACAAACAACTTGTTTACGCATGTTCACTCAACACGGTTCTACTCAACTATCGTGGTATGGGTGTGTACCTGTGGCCTTCTCAGGGTTGTTACACATGAAGCAGAGCCAGCCTCCTTCCTCCTCACTGTATCCAAACAGGTCGAAGAATCGCACCTCATCCAGCTGGATCTGAAGACTATCCAGGTCCTGAGGACAAGAAAAAGAGCACAGACAGAAAACAGATGAAATATAATTCAATTTAAATCGGTTCGAGGATGTATTATAGTTTTACATATCTTTTTTCAAACTGCGTTTTTATTGAACAATGTCATAGCTTTAACACAGGCCTATTTAAGTCATTTAATTACTATGTTTCTATGTATGTTCGTTATTGTTAATTAGTTTGCTGTGTTTTTGTATTATGTGTGTGTGTGTGAGTTTATTTGAAACTGGTTGTTTTAAACTTTTTTACTTCCCTGCTGTCCACCTTGAGACAGTGCATCTCAAAGGGACTTTCCTTAAATAAAGGATAAAAAATACCTAGAGGGAAGTCATGATCCAATATCCCACACATGTGCACACTCTCATATATAACAAGTTAAGGTTATAGGGCTCCAGAGCTGCAGGAAGGCCTGCTCTTTGTTACAAGGAAGTTTGTAAGTGAGACCCGAAAGCAGAGAACATCATCCCAGAGGCTGGGAAGATGTTACCACAGACCACAACAGATGGAAGCTCTTCATCCAGAGCGGTGAAAAAAGGAGATAGGATGTGTGGAAGGAGAGGACAGAAAGCAGACCATAGAAGCCAGAACACCTGCAGGAGGTGTCACAGAGACAGTTACTCAAGATCTAAGCTGTTAAGCTACAGTAGGCACTGCAACTCAACCACAGATCGACAGGTTAGGCCTCTGCAAAGGAAGCCCATGGCACCAAGTTTTACTTACGCTACATACACCGACCTAATACCACTGAAATCATCGTAAAAATAAAACTTGCAACCCAAACCCTATGCAATAGAAACATTTCAAGAAGTGCAAAGTGGAGTTTCTGACACGTAACATACCAAGATGAAACAACCTTGACAGGTCGCTAGCGAATCACAGGCTCAACATAGAGAGACAAACAACCATCCAATAACCCTAACCACAATCTGCATATCATAGGACTGTGGGAGGAAGGCGGGGTAACCCGCAGGAAACCCATGCAGACACAGAAAGAACATGCAAGCTCTGAATAGAATTGAACCAAGATGACAGTGTTAACTGTCATCTTTGTGGTGTGGCATCACCGTGCCACACCACAAAGTATCCTTTATGAAGATGACACTGATGCATCAGCCCCAATCCTGATCCTATTCGTCATAGTTATTAGATAAAACACATTAAATCCATTTGTGAGCCTGACCAACACAATCACACAAAACATCAACTGTGCATCTGTGTGTAAGAATAGAAAGAAATGGAATCCAACAGCTCCCCAATACAAATCTCTGAGGAACTCCTACACATGGCCAGATCTTTACTTGAAATACACACCAACACACTTGTGACAATTACACCCTTGAGATAAAACATTTTCATCTCATGTTTATGGTTTGCAGAAAGACCGAAACATTTAAGGAGATGATGGATTACTGTATAGTCCTCCATGACAAGAAGCAGTTTTATGCATGTGAACGTCCATCGTTTATTTACTTACAATTCTGTATCCATATCTTCACCTAATACCGACAGTACATACCTCTGTGTGGTTGCTGTAATGTGGTTCACAGTTAAGATATCCTGTAAACAGCCGCTTCATTATTTCTCTTAACTCTGACTCCGCTGTGGTCCTTTCACATTTTCTGATGATCCGTTTAAGAACATGAGAATTTCTCACTGCAAAATCAAACCCACAGGAAACTGCCCTGAGGGAGTTCACTCTAAATGAATGTATGAAAAACAGGTAGCTGTAATGCCTGAGCCACTTGTGTGTTTGACCTTTTGACCTGTTTCCCATGTGTCCTTGATGTTAATGAGCAAGGATATAAATGTGAAAGCTGGTATTTAAGTGTGTATTCCCATTTGGACCAATGAAACCTGGACATAAAACACAAATTCCAGCATGCACACACACAAACACACACACACACACAAACTGATTGAAAGACTGATTGTGTTGTTACAACTTAAATAATTGAGGCGAGGGAGCTCTGCCTGAGGATACCGATAAATCAGGACCATGTGAGGCTGAGGCTGACGACCATCTGTGGGTTTACATGAACGTTAACAACCTCCTCCAATGAAGATCAAGTTTCTAACCTTTGTAACATGCCCATATGTTGTGTTTATATGATACAAGACATATCATTAACAAAATAAGATGAATTAATACATTGGTTGATTTCCACTTTGGAACTGCAGACAGGTCTCATTTGTTACTTAATGAACCAATCCTGTCAACAATCGTGGTGGGGCTTTCTATATCATTTCACTATAGCATACCTCCGATACCCCTTGTTTCAATGGAGGCATCATCAGTGGTATTAGAGGAGAAGGTGAAGTGAATTAGCTGTATTTAGTCAAAATATCCTGGACACAAAGCCTAAGTGATGATCGAGATGTGTAGGCTTCACCGTCCATCGTTATATAAAGTATAAGATAAGTTATCTAAATCAGAGATGGTGATCAGGACCAAGCTTTATCTAATATTAGCAACATGTTATAATCTGTTAGATAGTAGTCGATTCACAGGCTCATAATCAATCACTGTCATGTTCCTAATGCCGACAGTGATACAGAGAATATACTCTATTCTGGTACATCAACATGCGGCCGTCTACATTTTGCCTGATTTTCATCTACAGCGAACAGTACACAAGCAGTGTTTTGTGAGTTTGTTTAGTTGAAGCTACAGGGGAGTAGTTGAGGGAGGCTGAGATAGATGCTGGGTTGGATTGCATATTTATAAATATTTGAATATGAAGTTACATCCAAGCTATTTTAAGAAAAATTGAGAAATCAGAGAACTTCTAATTATGTAACTGTGAGGAACAGAGGGAAGTTTTATGGATATAATCAATTCCAGATGGGAGGGAGGTTATGACAATAAAGGGACAGAGCGGCCATTCAGAAGATACATGTTGCAAGAGAGAGAAAAACCTGTTTGTGATTATTGGGCAATACAGCCGATATGAGATACAAATGAACATTGATTGAGAAAAGACAACTAGAGAAAGTAGAGGGGAGATGGATCAGAAAAAGGTTGGACAGAGAGAGAGGCAATGAGTTATTCTAGTGGTACATTTACTCAAGTACTGAAATTATACTTTACATGGAAATGTACTTGTTGCCTCTCGACATTTATGTGAAAGTTATAATTTGCATTTTGCATAAGAGGGATATAACGAGTTTATAAGGAATTCACACCAACTACAGCAACATGGTTTTTGTATTCATTTCACTTTGAGAGGAGCTTTCCAAAGTCTGTAAATGATCCAAATGCTCCGTTCAATTCGAGGGGATAGAAAAAGGGATTTATCAGACATAGGGGGAATATTGAAAATCTGCTGTCAAGTTGCATTCTGGGAAGTGACTTTTTTCTGGTGTAGCTGAACCTAAAGGCAATTTTTTTCACGTTAAGAGACAAGAGCTAAAACCAAGTTTTTCAGACAGAGGCTAAAAGGAGGAGCTGCAGTAATTCATAGTTTGAGGAAATAAGTTTGTAAACCTTTTCAAGTAACAACTTCTAACAAGCCAAACAGCTTTATAGAAGTACTATAATAAATCCACTAATACTTTTTTCTACTCAAGCTGGATTTAAAATTTTGAGACGTTGAATAAGTAACTGTTAGTCAGATGTTAAGCAACATTGTGAAGAAGTGAATGCAGTACCCAAATCTGAGTCAGGAAAAATTAGAAAGATAACACACATTTGTTTCAGGGGTCCTTTACTAGAAATCCTGTAGCCACTGTCTGTGTGGTGCCAGGCTCACCACACTGTATAGCTGACAGCCCATAATGCACAGGGTGAACGACTTGTGTATGGTTTGAATAAACTGTGTAGGGTTTGAAAAGAAGCCGTGTTTAGAGCGATAAATTAGCAAACGAGCAACAGGCTAATGTGGACAAACGAAAGCCCGTATTAGATTGATCAGGACCAGAGACATGGATTCAGCAAACACACAAAGAAACAAAGGACGGACTATGTGAGGCTGAAAATAATCTGTCTATCCTCACGTAACCCCTCTTCAATTTCAAAATGCCCCCCACGTTCTCTCGCTACAACTCCCTCTATCACTGTTTTTAGATCGTAATTATAATTTGATCAAGATGCAAGAGCTGCTCACGACTGAGGAGGAGGGAAGAAAAGGAGGAGGAGGAGGAGTAGGAGGAGGAGGAGGAGGAGAAGGAGCAGGCGGGCAGAGAGACAGCAGGAGGTGGAGGCAGGAAGAGAGACAGGGGGAGGGTCAACCAGGAGAAAGGTGAGTGGATGAGAAATGGGAGTGTGTGAAGGGGGGGGGGGGGTGGAGATGAGATGGATAAAGACGGATATGGACATCTGCATAAGTGAAGATTTATCATTATTTATGTCTGTCTCTCTTGTAGCTAAGCTGTCTCGCTTTCTTCTTTCCTTCCTGTCCAGTAAAGACTTTATCTCATCTTATCTCAGCCTCAGCTTTACTCTCTTGGTTTTTTAAGCCTTCCTCCTCTTCCTCTGTCCTCCTCTTCCTCCAGCAAACTTTATCTCCACCACAGTTGTATAAACAAATGCTCTCACTTGGAGGAACAAAGGTGAAACAATACTTGTGAAGTATCTCCTCAGTCTCAGGCTTCCACTTTAGCTCAGTCTCCAATCATATCTCGCACCACGTCTTCCTTCTTTTCCTTTTTCACTTCCTCCTCTCTCGCACTGCATCCTCTTTTCTGCAACAGCTACTCCGAACTCTATGTTCGTCCATTTTATTCTACAATTTCCCAATCTTCCTATGTGTTGTTTACACGTGTTCGGCTTCTTCCTTATGCCAAAGCGAATCTCAAAATCGGATCATATTTTTCATTCCTCCAGGTTGCGTGTTACGTAAACACTTGTTGGTGGATGTGTCATATGCTTGTTGCTGCTGCGATCATCCTAACTAACAGGGCACATAGAGATCAAAACTTCAGCAGAAGACCACCAGTCCCTTATAAAATTGAATTTATATTCACTAGCTCCAGATCTTATTTGGATCTAGAACAAAATGTTGAAAAATTGTTAAAGAAACTGAAATGAAAATCCTGGACCCGCACAAAACCTTAATGGGTTCTTTCTTGAGCGATACCACCAAGTTTCATGTTTAACCACCCGATGCTCTTTGCATAACATGAAAACATAACCCTACTTCATGGAGGTAACAATCAAAGTTGCATGCTCGGGACACACAACATAGCAGGCTTAGATGCTATGTGTCATGCTTCTGTTGCCACATGAAAAGTTGAGTTCTGCTCAACTTCAACCATACGTCACATGACACAACAGAGACACAATGCAGTGTGACAACGAGATCACCCCATTCAACTCCAATTGAATGACTTGCATTTCAACTACCACCTGCAAAGCGTGTGAGACTTTTCTTTCCCTTTTTTGTCATCTTGTTTCTTTGTGTAATATTTAGCAGGATTATACAATAACCACTGGACAATTGACCATGAGACATGGTGGAAGGATGTGGAATGAGTCAGGGAAGTCTCATTCAGATCCGGATCAGGATATTTTTTTTCACTTTCCTTAACATCCTGAGAGTGAGTGTTTCGACATTTTCAGCAATTCCCCGGGGAATAACGCATGACTAAGGGTGAAAAAACAATCGGGCATGATCTGTGAAAGTCTGTGAAATTCGGTGCAGCTTGATTGAATTTAAGGGGACTGCTGGGCCTTGGCAGAGGTATGCGCTCTATATTGAGTGCTTTCTAGTTTCACCCTGTATCTTTATCACTCAATATCTGCATGTTTTTGATTTCAATTTTTTCCATTTTACCATTAATCTCCTTTTTATTGTGATTAAAAACATGAAAATGATTCAGCTCTGCAGATCTTTGTCTTCATCACAAAACCCCTGAAAGACTCTCCAGTTCTTTTTTATTATCCCTGAAACTTTTTTTTATTGACACTGTAGCTTTATCAACCTTTTTATCCTATGCTTTCTGTCCTTCCCTCCATCTCTGTCTTGCAGTCTTTACCTCCCTCATCCCTCTTATCTCCCCTCACACCAGCTTTCTATTATCTCTGTGTCATAAAACTACTAAACAGAACTCTCAGAGGCCAAATATGAATCCCTCTTAAACTTCTGAAGCCCCATAAAGCCCCTGTAGGCTCCCTTTAAAACTCCCTGTCAGTACAGATATAATTGGTAACCTTTTCAGACTCGTATATGTTATAGCCTTCCACCTTTCGCATCTCTACTTTCCTCGCCTTCCACTACATGTGTTTCTGATTGGCTGACGGTGCCAGGAGTGAAGCTGGAGGTCTGATGGTGGGAGAGAGAAAGAAAGAAGAGAGGAAATGCGGTGCATATGGATGGAGGGAAAGGTTGTGACCTTCTTCCTCCCTCGCTTCTGTTAAATCTCATCCTCTTTGTTCTGTGGTTTTTCTCTGTGCTCCCTGGAAAATGAGACCAAAACTTATGCTTTTTAAAGGAAAAAGAGACGTTAAAAGTCCTTTCCGTTTAGACGACTGGTTATATATGACTTATCTTTACAGTCTTTATATATCGCTCTTTTAGTACACAGCATCATTTAATATAATAACTATTCAGATGGAAAATGTATTTGTTTGTGTTTATCTGAAAGCATGTTTCATTCATTCATAAATATCAGTCCCCTAAACATGCCTGTTTTATTCTTCAAGATCCATGAAATATGTTTTTAGAAATCAATGAAAACGTTGAAAAAGTCCTGTTGAGCAATGTTAAAGAGAGTGAAATTCCTGGATCTGCCCCTTGATACAGACTTGCAAGGAAAATGGGTCATGGGTTCTTCCTTGGATCATGCCCCACACCTCCAAAACATTTCATGGAAATTTGATGAGTCTTTTTTGCTAAATACCTCTGGAAAAAAAACAAAACAGACAAAAATAGAATCTCCTTGGCAGAGGAAAAACATCTGCTCTGCTCTTCCACTGAGTTAACAATAATATTAACTCTTTGATTTTGGGGAAAAGCTTTTATGATTCCTAAGAATGTTCAAAAACACTGCCTGTGCAAAGCTTCTCTGTGTTCTTGACCAGTTTGTGCCTCACACATGGAGCTCCTGGTAGCATTAGCAATGACTACATCGTACATGAGTGAGATGTCTTCCTCTTCAGTGGCTGTTAACATAACACACGGGCCCAAACATCTTTTAAGTTTTTATGTGTGTAAACTTAACACTGCTAGAGTTAAAAACATATATACTGTTGAGCAGGTCAGTTGAGGTTTAGGAATAAAATGTAGCAGGGTGTTATAACACAGAAAAATGATTTGACTATTGCATCATCCCAACACTGTTTGTCTAGAATAAACCAATTTTCCACAAAGATTTTATTGTGTGTTGATAATGTGATGATGCAACTACATTCTAAAGAATCAACTACAACTCAACACTCCACTAACAAACTTTACTATAATTGAAGATAAGGTGAAGTAGCCTTATAGAGAATAAGCCTTGAAACTCCCTGTTATCTCTCAAACTAGAGGCAGACAGTAGATATCCAGTCTTTGTTAAGGCCAAGCCAGGTGTACTGAGATAAATCCTGACAAGGGGGTTTGTAAACTTTATACGTTTAATGATAGTACATATACATGAAATAAATATTTGCTGTAAGTCTGATGGAATTAGCATTAAATGAAATGTAACATATTAAGACTTAATATATTTAGGAACCTTTGACATAATATTTTAACATATCTATTTAAATCCTAATATTCCAATTGAACTATTCTAAGATGCAGCAGAGACCCAGCTGACATTAACACTAACTCTACCTTACTGATGACTTTAACGTTTAACAGATGTTTACGATAATGTTTGAGCCATTAGACGTCACACACTTTGAGTCATTTCCATTTGGGAGAGGGATACAAACCGTACACATCTACACATACTGCATAAGTAGGATCATTATCATCTACGTTAGATGTGTGCATGCGTTTGGTTCTATGTCAATGTGTGTGTTTTTATGTTCTGGGCCCATATGGTAACCATAGATCATTGAAGCTCCGATACACCTTTTTTAGAGAAAGACAATCGACAGCTGTATTATCTTTGCAGGTCTAATAACTTCCCAGCAACCACTTAGCTTGTCACATTGTGAAGGGGCGGCACGTGAAAAACCACCCACATCCACGCATTTACAAAAACACACTGAAATAGGCACCAGTGTCATCGTATATCCACACCTACATACCACACACACACACACACACACACACACACACACACACACACACACACACACACACACACACACACACCACACACAAACACAAACAGACATGATGAAGAGTCAGGGTGAGCAGAGGCCTTGTATACAAAAATGTCCATTGAGAGTTTTGCATATTTACACAAAGTGGATGTTTAACTTGGAAACTCTCCTTTGTTGGAGTTTTCTTTTTCTTTTTTCCGTACCAATGACTTCATCCCCTCTGCGGGAGACAGATAAACACACACACACACACACACACACACACACACACGATGGTCCTGTACCGTCCTGTGCAGGGTGCTGTGCTGTGTCATAGCCATGGGGAAACTGTGAGCCCCCTTCAACTGTGTCTTCTCCCAAAGTGAAGCCAGTCTCTGGACGCACTCGTCCCTGGAGCACAGAGGGACACTCGACTTACTCTGGTGGAGAGGGAAAACACAAATATTACCACAATAACAACCATAAATATTATGATGACAGAGTAGGAGGGGAAATGAGGACAAGATGGAGAAAGTGTGTGTTTGTGTGTGTGTGTCATCCGCTCCTTCCTCTTTCCTTAGCTGGCATTACAATGTTTTCATCCCTGCCCCTTAGTTTATTGTTTTGTATTTAAGCATTGTTACTAAAAACCAAATGAACAGGTTACCATGAGTCAGGGAAATGTTTATGTGGTTCCAAGAATTGCTTTTCATGTATTTCAACTTTGACACTGTTTTCCTGGGGAATGTTGATGACATGGATCCTGATTAAAAAAAAAGGCACATTTAGGGAAGTGATATCTATGAGTGTGAAATTTGGTGCAGCTTAATTGAATTTAAGGGGTGTAGGGCTTTGGAGGAGGTATGCCCTCTACTGAGTGCCACTCTAGTTATTTAGTAACTATCTAAATAGTAGTATGATAGACAGTATGGAACATTTCAATGCGTTGGCAAGGAAAGCTAGACAATTGTAGGTAACATACTGTATTGTATTCTATGGAGGTGGTTGAGCAGAGTGGGAGAGCCACAGGGTGACAGACAGAGATGAGAGAGCCACAGTGGCAAAGTCCTCTGCCACTGTGGATCTCACCGGCAGCATACGTTTATTAACAGAAATCAGTACGACAAACATAATGTAAACACTCAAATTCAAAAATCCGCCTGGCTTCTCTCATGCACAGACACTGGCGGCAGCTCTCTGTCTGTATGTGTCTCTCTGTGTTACTCTGCTGAGACACCTCCACTTTGTAAGTTGAATACGTGGATGCACCTGTAGATGCAGCAGCATCATGCGGATCCAGAGATGCGGCTGTCGGCTGGTCAGGTTGAAACAGGACTTGGCGTACAGGCAGTAGTGGCCCTTCAGAGGACAGGAGAACGACAGCTTGGCCACACAGCCTCGATTTGAATCTGTCACACAAAAATGATGAAATTATACATTTTAACATGTTGCTCTAAAGTTGCACTGAAACGTGAAGCTCTGTCGAGCTGTTTCTCTCCTTGCTCTGTGTCTTGGTATCTCTTGCACATATGGACTTGTGTAACATAGCGTGATTCATTCAAGGGCAATGCCTCTCGTAACCATCAGAAAAACATCTTCTCTTCCCATCACGCCCCCGCTAACTTCCGCCTCTTTGCCAAGGAGCAGAAATGAGAGAATAGCGCCTGTGGTTCACATGGAAATCCTCTGCTAGATCAGAAAGAAGTATCATGTTAATTATTATTGAAACAATCTGGATTTACAACTGTATAAATTACTTGATCCATACTCTTTCAAATACAAAATTGCCTTTATGATCCCTTTGTTCGTTGGCTTCTTTGTAAGTAATTACCAATTACCAAGTCACTTGGTGAATGGATCAGAGGGCGGATCTAGGATTTTTTTATCCACTTATATCAACATTGCAAGGTAGAGCATTTTTTAAATTGGTCACTTTCTGGCTGAATTTGGACAAGAGGATTGATGGGACTCAAATCTCAGGAGGTTGACAAAGTCCACATCCAACCTCAATTCAGCCTGTCAAGCTGTTTCCCCCTGTTACCATTGTTGTGTGTGTTTTTTGTTTTTGCAAAGCTAAGCAAACTGGCTACTTGCAATAGCTGTTTATCTACCAAAGGGATGCATGATCTCAGTCTTCTCCCTGAGGGTACTTCCACAAATGGTTACAGGAAACAAACTTAACCTTTTAAAACTGGAATCATCGTCGTCTCAGTTCACTGTGAAAACTGTTACAAGTTTTGATGAGAAAATGAAACCCACTTGGCTTTGGATCAGAGTAATTTACAGAAAATCTCAACATTCATTTGTTATTCTACAAAATTAGTCCTAATTGTCAAAGAAAACATCTGGTTCCAAAACATATTTAATCTCTCAACAGAGTGAGTGATATAATACTGTGTATAATATATCTGTTAGATAGATCTGTTCCGTCCTCATCTGTCGAGATCCATAACAGGGTTCACATGAAAGATGTAACATACAGTATCATGACACATCCATTACTCAACACTGTCAGATCATTGGGATGAACTCAAACATCTGCACACACGTATGAGCTACAATATGCGCGTGTTTATACTGTTTCACTCATTAGCACAAGGTTGAGTAAATATGCGCATGTGCACTCGTCTGTGTTCTCCTCGTACCCGGAGAAGAAGAAGGGTCAGCGGCTCAAGTGTAAGTCAGCCAGCGGTGTGATGACATCATCTAGTGGAGACCGCATGTGACATCATATTATCCCGAGTGTCTTGGGGTTGATTCTCATTTAGGGGCAAAGCACCAATTGGGAGATGAGGAATGAAATGTGCATGTGTGTTTGTGTGTGTGTCGTCCAGTTTGCACTGTTGTGTATTGTTGAATTGGTGCTTGTGAACAACTGCATCAGAATTCTTGCTACAGACAGTGGTGGAGGAAGTAAATTAGTAATTTTACTCAGGTCAAATATACATTTTTTTATTGAGCAAAAGTATGTACTTGCTTTAAGTCTACTAATAAGCACTTGCCAAATGTAGCCTATTCCCTATGAATGCAATAGTCATTATCTCAAAGGTTCAGTGATGGTTTCCTCTGAATCCATTTCAGATCACAGTCTATAGCTGCGCTCTGCTAAAGTCCCTTATTTGATTACTTCAAAAAGTTGTGAATGAAAAGCATTGTAAAGATATTGTGGAAGAGTACCCCAAAATTAATCTACTTAGTTACAGTACAAGTATATGAAAAGTTTACTTAGGTGCAGCAACACAGTACATTTGCTTGGTTTCATATTTAGTGGAGGTGAAATTGAGCTGAACAAGGGTTTGGGAGTGGCTGGATGGAGTTGGTCAATATGGTTATAAATAATTATTTGTAAAAAATGTGCTGACAGGCGTTGCTAGATATGGTTATAACATCTTAACCTAAAATAAGCAAATCAAATTGAGAAACTTAAAATGAGCGGAAAAATCATTAGACATGAATGAAAATAAAACATCAAATCCCTGAATATGAGGAGAAGGAGAGGGGGGGGAAATCTGAAAGTGTATTACAGCGTTTTAGAAAATGGATTAGATTAGATAAGTTTAGAGACGTAAGAGGTTTTTTATTTCATAGTTCTTCAAATGAACTGCCTGACCTTTTGTCTGCGTTCACTGCTATGAAAGTGAGTGCTGACAAAACTGCACCCATATACACGACTGTACATGATGTCCACCTGTTTCTGCTTTGGACCTTGCTGTGTTGTATAGATGTAACTGACTCCAGCAACCCTGCCCACCTCAAAACAAGTAAACGCCTCTATACCTTGATTAATCTTTCCATTAACAAATGAGTTCCATGACAATGCCACGTCAAGAAGTACAAGTTGATCAGGTCTGCAGCTCAATTCTATCCCGTAAGTCTAAACTGTTGATAGATGTAAAGTCTGATAGAGTGATGTGTGCTCAAGCTCCAACAACTTATGTATAAACTATTAAAAACAAATTGGTGAGTCACACTGTTGTACTGAGTGACACGTTCCTTCATTCCACTAAACATAAGCTGTGAAAGGATTCCTACATGGTGCTCCAGAGATCTCGCCTTCATGTGGCAAAACATTTGCATTGTGATGTCACTTTGACCTTTGAACCTTTAATTTTGACCACCATAAATCTAAACAGGTAATCCTTGATCATCCACCCTGGGTCATCAAATCATCTAATGAATTTCAAGACAGTTCTCAAAGACGACAAAGCTGCGGTCATTACCTTCTATCACACACTGCTCTGGTGCTGGGATCTGCCGCACCACGTCTCTACAGAACGCTCTGATCGTCTCCATGTTGTCTCTTAAATGGACGAAGAGTCGGTCGGCCTCGTCCTGCTCCTCCATCTTTCCATCCTCCTCTCTGCCTTCACCTTTCCCTGCCTCTCTGACCCCTCTCTGGACCGCGGGGGCGACGGGCACGGAGTCTTCAGGGGTCCGCTTCCTGTCGGTAGGTGGCGCCTCCTGGTTTCCTGTTTGCTGATTAGTCAAAGTATTGGGAGAGATGTTGTCCGTACTTAGCTCCACTCCATCACCGTCCACCCCGGCGTCTGAGGTGATGGAGCGTGAGTGCACAGCGTGGAGGGCCAGGCTCTTTGACCTGAAGGAGGAACGAGACAGTGGGTTAATCCCACAGCGTTGACGATCTGAACAACTCAAAGTCTGTCTGTGTGTTTGACACCATGTAGTGCAGATTGGTTTGGTTCAAGAGTTCTGTCGGAAAACCACTGAGGCAAAAAAATTTACTTGTGTGAAGCGTCTGATGTGAAATCACTGCTGTCCTTGCCCTTACAGCTTCGTCAATATTGTTAATGATGTAAATTACACCGAAAGGTTTGTTCACTCCAGTCTGCCAAGTCTTGGAAGGAAGCTACTCTAGCTACCTCCAATATCATCCGGCTTTTAACCGGGAGTTTCGGGAGGTTTCTGTGTGAGTTTTGGGACTTTGTTTTATTATTACAGACTGTGACATAGACAGGAAACATTTATAAAACACTAGAAAAAGAGAACAACTTCAAAAGCAAGTTGTGTTTGTTTCAAGCAGTTCTCTGCAGGGCCGCTTAAATGACACAAACCAACCGACCTGTTGAATCGCATCTCTCGTCTCTCCTCCCTGACGGCTTGGCTCAAGCTGTAGCGTCGCAGGGAGGCAGGGGACTCCTCCTCCAGCTCCTCCTCTGCCCTAGCTTCCCCCATCTTCTCCTCGAAGGCCTGGATCTTCACCTGAAGCTGCTGTTCCGCCCCCCGTCCTCCCCCACCTCCTCCTCCCCCTGGAACCGATGCACAGGGAGATGGCAGACACGCTTCGTCCAGCCTGTAACGCATGAAACCCAAACAGAAAGGGTTGGTGGGCACGTGAGATGGAGCCTGACAGACACGTTTGGATGGATTTCAGCCTCCTCATTCTCTTTCTCACGCCAACAGGCTTTATTTCCGTATCCCTCACCCGCTGCGGCCCCCTTTCTCCCTCTCGTGCTGGCTACATCTCACCTTCTCCCCTCTCTTTTTCCAGCTTTGTTTTTCTTAGTCCCTCACATGAATGTTTCCTCCCATTTGCTCTCCAACTTAACAATTCCCTCCGTCTTTCGCTCTCTCTCTCTATTTTTGTCCCTCTCACAAGCGGCCTTTATAACCCCATCATACATTTCCCTTGTTTGCAAACAGAGGACTTGTCCCATTGTTGCTTCTCTTCTGTCCTCACCCCCCCAACCCCAGCCCCTTTCACTAATAAACCATCCTGCCTCTCTCGATCCCTCGTTCCCTCGATCTTTCTTCAAGAGGACCCCAAGCAAAGCCTTCTGGAAACCTCCATTCCTGCACACAATGTTCTCGTTTCGGGGAAAAGCTAATGTGTGTCATTCCCACAGTTTAGCCAAATGAAAACTTGTGCACATTAACACGCAAACAAACGCACACAAATTCAAACATATGCTTATGCCATCTCCACATGTGTTTTCGAAACAAGTTTTATGGCTTCAGTTTATTGTGACGTATGGAAGTCAGTTGGGACAGAATCAGATATGAAGCAGCAGGAAGATTTTTATGTTTATAAGTAAAAAATAACCCAGATCAGTTAAATGTGTGGGTTTAATGTGCGTATTGTCTTGGATTTTAACAAGTTTCAAACAAGTTTCCAAACCTTTGACTTCTCGCAGTGACATGAAGATGAATCAGTCTTTTTGGGGACAAATGCAATGTGTTTCAAAGTGCAATCTATACTGATTATCATTTGAGGGTTGTGGGGGGAGCTGGAGACAATCCCAGTTGACATTGGGTAAGAGGCGCTGTACACGGTCACCAGCGTATCACAGGACCAACATACATACACAAACAACTAGTCACACTCGCACTCAGAATTTAGAATTAACTTAACCACAGGTTGCCTGTCTTTGGACTGTGGGAAGAATTCAGAGAAAACCCACGCACACACAAGGAAAACGTGAAAACTCGACACGGAGAGACCTTTGCCAAACTGGGATTTGACCAGGGCAACAGTGTTAACCACTGGCCCACCATGCCGCCTGAAACCTTAGCCTACTGTGAGGGACTTATATTAGGAGTAAAACTATAAGCTCTGGATAAAGAGAGGAATGTGGACGATGCCAAATCAGAGATTTAACTAAACCTGGCCTTATTTATATAACTTTCTTGGTGTCGTGCGACTGTCTGCTTCAGGTTTAATTGCTGTGTTTTGCATCACCTCGTGAACCTCTGCTGAGGATGCGTGTTAAACAAGCTCACTAACTTTCATACTTGAAAATTCAAGACAACACCAGTCAATAGATACCTGTCTATTGGATTAAATTATTAAATGAGCTTTACTTTCCCAACCTGCAACGCATCGCCACGCTCTCCTCCAGCCGCCTCCCCAACAGTCTGGCTATGGCGGTGAAGGAGTTGCTCATTCTGTAGATGTCTTTCCCGCAGCCTCCCAGTAAAGAGGGGTGACGGTCAGTCAGAGCTCTGATCTCCAGCAGCAGGGTGTGGTGGAAGCTGTGCTCCATGCTGCCCAGCAGGGACACGAGGTAGACCAACGAGCTGTGAGCATGAGTCTGGAGAGAGGAGACGACAAAGAAGACAGAAAGATGATTACATCATAATGTCTGGGGTGGTGATCCAAGCAGACTTCAAACTACAACAAAAGAAATGATAAGATTAAACCAACAAGTTGCTCTTTTGTACGAAAAAATTGTTATTTCTCTCCAACTGAAAATAGGAGCAGTGTTGTGTTATAAAAAGGTTTGTATTACAAGTATTGTTTCACTACATGTGTTTTGGTTGAGAAAGAGGGAATTTGACTCTTGTTGGTTTTACACTTCCAGGCAGTTTCAGGGGTAGTCGTAATTTATTTTACTTCTAAAGCACGACAAACAACATTAAATACTATCACATGCAGCTTGCTCTCTGCAAAACTGAGAAAATATAAACTTCTTCCCCAACTGACTATAAACTGTTTGGAGTATAGAAAACCTGCTCAGCTGTGATACAGAATATCACTAACTGGGGGGGCAGTTAGCCTTAAAAGACAGGATAAGAAGAAAGATAAAATGGAAGGAAAACAGTCCTGTAAATGCAACATGTTCTCCTGTTTATCCCTATACAAGGTTTTAACCCCGGTAACATTGGATCACTGTTGTGATAACAGTTGAACAAAAGGCCAAATGATTCAGGAACAGCTCTCTTGCAGCGTTTTATGGCCGAATAAATACCTAATAAACTGAATAAGTCAAATCTGTGTACAAAATCAGAAACAGGACTCTTTGTCAAATCTAAGTCTCTAAGCTTGTTAAAAAAAGAATAATCACACAGCTTGGGAATAAAATGATACTGCCATTAAAAATTCTCCTTCTCCTCTGACTGACAAACCGTGATCGAGCGATTGTTTGATTGAAAGGACAGAAAGACGGACGGAGACAAACTGAGCTCAACAACACCTTGTAACGAGGAGAGAGGAATGCACTTACACAGTGTGGGCATGTTTCACAAGCGCTCTCTGTAGGATACTGAATTTATGAGGACGCTATAAGTGCCAGAAAACGTAGACGATGACTTTGTACTGTAACAACACCCCGAGAAAGTTTTTAGGAGTTTCTGAGATCCAACACAAAGCTGAAACAGGAGCCTGGAGAGACTTTATACCAAGTGTTTCTACCAGGCTTTAATCTACCTACTTATTCTGTATGTGCAACACATAGCTCATGAACCGTTCATTTAAGAGACTTCACACTAGGCATGTGTATAGTCAATGGACAGAGGTGGAGCAGTGTCTAATTTGATGCCATTTGGACACATGATATGTTCAACATATAATACAAATGTGAATAAACAGGGGATTCTGTAACAGTCAGTGGGGATGGGGCAGTAGGCCAGCAGTCTCTTGACCGAGTTGAACATTAGCAGTGGACGGTAACTACGTCAGGCCGTGGGCCAAAATCGCCACAAGATCATTTAAAGTATTTCATTTTACCATATCAGACTGACACAGACAGTAACAGGGGCTGTGGGTGCTGATCTGAATCAAGAAAACTACTTTCATGGAATCACTTTAGCGACTTGCCTTCAAAGTAAAAGCACAACATTTGTTTTGTTGCTCCGATGCTTTTTATCAAGCTGAATTAAAGAGGTTTTATTTTGAAAAGTTGGGTGCTAAGATTTTGTCTTAATAGACCTCTGAAGTAGCTGCTATTCAATACATGAAAAAATAAGAGCATATCAGTAAATCATTAAAATGTATACACAAAACACCCATGTGAACAATAATAAAGTCAATTCTGTTCCATTGTATGAAAACCGTATGAAAAAGTATATACATTAACACAGACCAAGAACAGAACATGACAAACACACAGGTTTATAGCGGCCACTCCATTAGTTCAATACCTCCGTTACAGCACGAGTAAAACTTACATCATTTACAGCTTGCAAGTGAGACGTGCAACTTGCTATTAAAAGACTGCCAGAGCACGAGGCCTCTTTAATCAAACGTAACAGATCGTGATTAATTGTTGGGAAAAGTCAATTGGCCTTGATTTGATGTCCTTCACACATCACTGGTTGGACTCATGACCAAAACAATAACTATAAAATCCTGCAAACGAGGACGATAACAGGAAGTTTATGTGAACTACGATCTGTTGCATTGAATTATGAGTTTTCATGTTCTCCCAAAAAAAGAATGGCAGAGGAGCAGATATGACAAGCAGCTCCGACAAGAAAGATAGAGATCTGGAGAACGAAATCAGTTCTTTCTGCTTGATAACACACACAGACACAGACACACACATACACGCACAAACACAGACACACACGCACACACACACACACACACACGCACACACACAATTTGGTCCATTCATTTCCATCACTTCATTATTATAATTCCAACAAGAATGGAAGCCAATGTCCTCTGGCAGTAGCACATGTGCTTGTGTGTTAGAGATTTAACAACTTCATTCTCTATCTTTCCTTGCTTGCGTTGTCCCTTTGGTTTCCCCTGATTGTTCATGTGCACACTGATCTCTCTGCTTCCTCTCTCTCTGAAGTCTGGCACTAACTCGCTGCCTAACAAGGCCCATGGAGATGCTGCTGTGTGCATGAATGTCTGATTTCTTTCCCAGAGAGCGGCAGTGACAGTCATCATATTCTGTAAAACACGAGAGAGGCCATTTCAATTCGTAAATCTGCTCATTTCTACCTGAACTGAGACACACTGAGGGAATTGATGAAATTGCACTAAAAAAAAACATCAAACTTCCTGGATTAAAACCTAATATTAGCGCAGACAAAAGATCCTAGAAGAAAATAATATATTTTTTTATTAAAGTTCTTTCTATTGCTACTCATTGAATCTACTTCCACGCTATGATTTATACTCACAAGCCACTTTATGATGGCTTACCAAAGGTCTTTATTTTGTCTATACTTTTTTGTAAAATATTACAATGTCCATCACTGGCTTTAACACTTATAAATCAACCCTACGGTCTGTAAGGCATATTCTGACTCTATATGTGGTTCAAAACCCCTTAATTTAAACAAAAAGCGAAGGTAACTGGCAAGCCCTTATCAAAGGTTACTGTATATGTTTCTATGAGCTGAACAACAAACTTCTGGACAGGTTTTATGAGCCAAAATAAATAAAACTCTGCAGCATTTCAGAGGAAAATGACAAAGGAAGGAGAATAATCCGAAAACAAACTGACTTATTGCAACAAATACATTTTTCCCTTCTCACATTATCTTTTCTTGTTTCATCAACTAGATATGTCTCGTGCCCGCTGGTTGGCAACAACTGCTGCTATTATTTTAATAATTAGTTTTTTTATTTTGAGGCAAAATACAATGGGGACAAAATACAACCAGCAATGCAGTGGAGAAATCAAGAGTTTGACTTAGAGTAATTTCATGGAAACTATGATCAAAACCATATGATGTACAGCAATGCAGCCCCAGTCACAAATACATTAGAGACTCAAAAAATCACCACTAGTAAAGCCTCAGAGATGGAGTTGAAATAGAGTCTCTGAATCGAGTTGCACGTGGTTGATTCAACAGCTAATAAAAATACTTCACCTCATCAGTGGGAGTACTTGCTGTAGGTCGGCTGGATGTAACAGAAGTGTACAGGGGATTTTTTTTCACAAAGATCTTTGTGAGAATTGTGGTATATTTCAGCACAGAAACATAAAATAGATCAACTCTCTTCAGGGGGTAAAGGAAGCCAAAGAGAGAGTGTTGCAATCCTGCTAGAGGCAAGTAAAAACGCATCTGTGTGTGTGTGTGTGTGTGTGTGTGTGTTTGTGTGTGTGTGTGTGTCGGGCACAAGCCCACGGGAGGCACTCTCCACTGCCATCACCAGGAGGCCTCTGCAGAGGCATTTCCCAGAAAAACATGGGTTATTTATCAAATGGTTCCAATGTGAAGAAAGACAGGACACTACAGTCTTACCAATTGTGTGCGCGTACGTGTGTGAGAGAGTGTGTGTCTGTGTGTGTATGTGTGTGCTGAGGCTGGGTTGGCAGGTTTTTCGACAAGAAGATTGAGTAGGAAGGAAACTTTGGGAGGAAAGGCTGCCCTGGAGAAAGAGAAAACTTTATTATGGTTTCCAGATCCATGATTTCTGTGTGTTTGTGTGTGTGTGTGTGTGTATGTGTCTATATATATCTGTGGATATGTGTGTATGTGTTTGGGGGGCACTTCATCTACTGACAGTCATGATGTATTTTTCCCCTTAAGTTAATTTCCCCAAATTATTGTTAAACTCCCTTAAATGGACCCAGAGGAAAAGAGAGTGGGAACTTTCACCCTGTCCTGCTGTCACCTTCATCCCTCTGCACACATGCACACACATCCACCCACACACACACTCACACACCAGACACACACACACATAAACGTCAGTGTAACTGTAATCTGTGACTTCATCCTACGTGTGCTGTTAAAGTGCTACCTGGACAATCATGCATTACATACTATGTACAGTGATTTACAGAATATTTAAACACTTAAAATCTTGACCAGCTGGTGGCATTTGGGTTAGATGCACTTTCTGAACGCCAGCCCACAATTTCATGAAAATCCAATAAGTTGTTAAGATATTTCAGTCTCTGCTAGGGTGGTGGCCATCCGACTCACCTACACTATACAGAAGTTGAATGAAGAAAAAGAGCCAAAGAGAGAGAGAGTTTCTATGCATGTGTGTGTTCCTGGAAAAACCTCAGCATTCATAACTCACACACTTCCCTGTCCACATGCAACAGCGACGGCAACACTGCCACTTCGCAGTTTGCTCCAGTCGTTAAGCTAATGAACCTGCAATCAGCAGCTCAAGTGTTTCAGCAGAGGGCTCCTGTCACAGTCAGTAACTCTCCTGACTCGGACAGAAGCTATTAGGAGAAAACGAGCAGCCAAGTCTGCAGGACAGCCAGGGGTTGGTCCAAATTAGCCTCATGGGACACGATTAGCTTCATTAGAAACAAATTTAGATTTTCTAAACCTTTCACAAAGTGCTGAGTACTAGAGCCTGACTGACATGGATTTTTGGGGGCTGATATAGTGAAGTAAAAAAAGGCAAATACTGATATATTGGCAGAAATAAGTCCTAAGATGTGGTTAACAAACCATTATGACACATAAATGTATTTGGGACTTGATATTTTACAGTGCGCATGAATTTTATTATAAATTACTATAACTAAAAAGAAAACACAAATACAACCCAACAAATGGGCTTGACTTAAACAAAATAAACATCATTTTTACATAAATCTTCTTTTCTACATTGTTTATTCTGTAAAAAGTAAAGTTTTCAGTGCATATCTGCAAACATAAACACTGATACTGTCCATGAAAGGCTCAGACCAGCTTATTTTTATCGGTCAATCAATAAAAAGATCAGGCTCCAGTGAGGACTGTTGTGGTCATGTGAGCAGTATTCTGAGACATGATTTGCCGCATTAAAGAAGTGCAATTAAAAGCCTTTATTCATCTAACAACAGACATAGCACATAGATGAATAACACATGCACATGCCTTTTAAAAAATATTATCAAAAGAAACTAAGATGGTGGAAGCAAAGGTATTCTTAACATGCTTATTACACACAATTCATCCTACACAGCATAAATATACAGCTGATCTTAGGTTGTTAGTTTTCCCCCCTTTGTCAACACAAGAAGAGCAAAGCACATTTCTGAGGTTAATGATCCCTTAAATTGTGTTATGACTGCACCATTAGACTACAGCTAAACAACCTGGTCGTTAAATATTCCCACAAATTAGATCTTTGCTTTTTCTCCCACCAGAACAGCGGTTTCTAATTCCCCCGAGGGCTCGGCATCTGCTTGTTTCACTGAGCACTGATGTAGACGTTAGACAGCAGTCAAATCCTCCGGATCTGCCCGGCCTGTCCGGTCTGAGAGAGAGATAGAGTGTGTGTGTGTGTGTGTGTGTGTTTTATTCTTGGCTGGACAACAGAGAACAAGTCATGTGAGATCGTAGCCCATTTCTCACTACTCATTAAAATAATCACTCCTGCCTGTTTCTGTGTGTGTCTGAATGCCGACTGTCAGGCAGACCTCCATTCATAGCATTATTCCCATGCCTTTTTTACATGAGTGGCAGCTTGTCTTATATTGAACCGGTGCACTGACAGAACATACATGTGCAGCAGAACCAACCGCCCTGTGTCTGCCTTCACCAACCCTTTTTCTCTCAGACTCACATGACGTCACCGTGACCTTTGACCTTTGTATGCAATCATGCTGCCTGCTAAATACGCACACGGTCACTCTCTGTGGCAAACAACAGCTGCAGGGGAATGCAAACTTGTCAATCTGCATGTGTGTGTGTGTGTTTTCAGCGAGTGTGTTTGTACCTCACTGATGATGCCGATGGCGCCGTGGGTTTTGGCCACGTGACCCAGGAGAGCGGGGCACTGGTGTCCCACAGTCCTCAGCACGGGCAGGAAGCTGACCAGCGAGGAAGGGCTGGCCTTCGACACGTCTACCAGCACGCCCAGTAGCGACTCAGTCAGAGACTTGTCACTGAGGTAACCAACCAGCAAAGGCACCTGAGGGCTTAACATCTGCATGGGGGAAAACATTTAAATAAAGCATGATTTGTGGAAGATTGATTATAACATTGAGAAATTCTTTCAGTTTGTGCTTCGACGCAACCAAACAGAGGCCGGATGTGTGTTTGCTGGAGTCTGGAGGTTTGGGGGGGGGGGGGGGGGGGGGGGCCTGGTGACTAATCACAAACAAGAGCTCGCCCGTAGGACTGTCTGGAAAAAGTGAGTGAATGTGCAGTTCCCCCTCATTATCTGAACTGGTCACACTGCGCTGCATCCCACTAACTATGCCCATCAGCGCAGCCCTCCTGCTGCTCCTCTGAGTCACTTGTTCTGAATAATCATGTTAATATCAAACAGCATCTCCTCCTCGGGGGAGACAATGTTTGACCGCTGAAAAAATGTAAGTTATGAAACATTGAGGATTCATTACAGATCACCGTCCTTTTTAATCGTTTCAATACCCCGCCAACTTCCAGCGAACAGCTATTAGGACTGGGAAGCTCTGGTGGCGGCTGCGATGATCGCTGATACAATCACAACAGAGGTATTCTGTGCGTCTGAGTGAGGGAGGGGGTGGCGGCGATCAGAATTACTCCAGATGGCTGGTGTTTCTTCCTCCCAGTGCTTGATATTTGAGGGTTTTACCACAGTGCGCTGGTATTTGGTCATTTCCCCTCATGTTGTACATCAGCAGCTCTGCTCGAAAAAATGCAGGATTAAGGGAATTCCTATTGAGAAATGCTCCACGTACACGGAGGCATTTCCTCACTTACAGTACGTTCTAGTGGATTTTTTTCAGTGTTGCCAAAAGCTCAATACGGGAAATAATAAAGTTGAACAATAAAAGGTGTGATTAGGCGTTTAGTCATAGGCACAAAAAAAGTCCCACACATTTTGTATTGGTACTCGTCTATGGCTCCCTGTAACAGTTATTTCAAAGTATACCAAAACATAACTGTTTATATATATTCAATGCTTACTTTAAAATATAAAACAATATAGTGTCACAGTGGTGTGATGCTTATCACTGAGGCAATCGCAGCAAGCTTGAATCCCTGTCCGAGGGCATCTTTAAAAGGATAGTTCACTGTAAAACGCACAAACACTCACAAGTGGATGTTGCTCTGCGACCATCTGGATGAGTCTGATCAGGTGCTGTTGCTCTGGAGACTCCAGCTGCGTCATCATTGTGGTGAGGTCGCCGAGGTGACAGTGGATGGTATCTGGTTGTCGGGGGTAAACTGAGGGCAACACTCGCAACAGCATGTGGTTACCTGCCACAAAGAGCGAGAGGGAGAGAGAGACAGAGAGAGACATATTTACGCCAAATTCAAAATGGTACAAAGACCTTTCAAATACTGGAGTCCAACCTTTGGAGATTGAGGAGTTGCCATAGACAAAGGCAGATAGACAAAGAAACTCTGAGTTTTCTCACATTTTCTCATAAAAGGCTCAAAATGTGATAACTTACAAATTTATTTCATTCCACTTAAGTAAGTAAATCTATAGGTTAAACTGTTGCAGTTCCATAGTCCTGCAATAAATCCTGTTTACCTGGAGGTTACCATAATCAATTTGAAACGTGAAATATGGTGGAAACCAAAGAACTTGGAGATAACCCAGAGCAGGCTGGTGACAGAACAGTTAGACCAGCTTCAAGCTTTTCATCTCATCCATAACTCATACCTGTGGCTAAGCAAATGTTTTTACATGGTTGTGAAGGTGTGTGTCACAGAAAACCTTAACTGGGTAGTTTGGATCCTAATTTTACTTTCCACACTCTCTTCTAAACATGTTTGTTGTTTTTTCTTGTCTGTTGCCACATTCCCACGTCCCTCTAATTAACTTGGTACCAAGTGAAAGTAAGACCCAGATTGTATGGAAGTATAGTTTCGTCTACGTCTTTGTGTCCAGTAGCCGATAAGTAGAACTTATCATAAAAGTGGCATAACATTAAAGTTAAAAGGTAACAGGAAAAAGGTTGATCAAAGAAAGCATGTTCAGGAGAGGAAGGATCTGAGGTAGGAAGGAAGGAGTATTAGTTAGAGATGAGCCAGTTAACTTGCTTTAATTAACTAGGCCTCACTAAGAAACAGACTGACTTCCCAAAACTTCAAAAAAAAAACACAAATATGTACATTTCCCAAAATCTTTAATCATTCCAATTCATTCAAAGCTCAAACACTGATGCATTAAAAAGAGGATTCTTCAAAACAAAATGTCTCAGGCAAATGCCCACGATGATCAAATGAAAGTGGCTTGAACAGTCATTTCATTAGTGTCAGAGAGACTGATGAGATGTGCCATAACAGTAATCAGTAAATTGTATGTTATAGTCAAATTCTATGCAAAAAGTTAATTACAATGACTTAATGAACTGCACTTTCTAATCACCCTTTCTCATGCTGAATATAAAAGCGAAGTTGACTCTGCATTGTGCTGATATGTCAAACTAGCTAAAGAGAGTCTATTTATCTGTCTGATCTAAACCCTCATGTCATATTTCATCCGGCCTACATGAATGATTTGACATAACAGGTGACCCACAGCTATAAATCACCTTAACCACAGGTTGTGAGCTCAAAGATGAACAGACGGCTGGTACTGATCAACAGAGAGGACCGACTGTGCTGTGCTGACGGCAGAGGAGAGAGCGCACATAAATATTTAGATACATAGTCACTGCATGGCTCTTCTTGTGTCTTCCCTTTAATCATAGATTACACCGCACAACGTTTCTCTAGACCTATGAAGCAAATCCCCATTTAAAGAGACAGATATAGTTGGTGTACAGAAGGAGAGAGCTGGTGAGAACCATAAAGCTGCTGCTGTAGCGTTTACACGTCTGTTCAGAGGAATGTTAAAAGGCAGGAGGAGACGAGAGTCTGCACACGAACCCACTGACAAGGATTTATAGAGCTTACCTGGTTTTAGGTGCTGCTATATTGTACCCTCAGGCAACACAAGCAACACACACACACACCTAAACACACAAACAGGATGTATGACGCACACTATTGGATGGAAAAAACTCTTTTGATCATTGATTGAATATGCTCATAAAACATACAGCTTCTTCTGTGTGTGTGTGTGTGGGCAGTGCCTGACCTTCATACCTTCATTCCAGTATACCACCCCACACTGTGTCGTATACAAATCTCCATTAAATATCCTGTATTGACCTTCGATCACAAAGGCGACATTTTTGAAAGGTTGCTCAGACATTTTCGGCTTTCCAGCTCACTGATGTGTCAAACTATTGAAGAGGCAGGCGAGGACTCGGGGGCTCTTTTTGGGGTGTGTGGGTTTTTCCCGAATGTCAAATTAGAATCCAAAGTGTCATCATTTTTTTTCTTTTACCAATCCTCGGGAGACAGTTCACTGAGCATAAAAATCCCTTTGATTCAGCTGTTGGCTGTCTGTCATATTCTTTCTTCTACTACATTAAAATGTGGAGTAAATAAATTCCGTAAAGGCCCAAAGAGGACGATAAAAAAGTTTGATTCATAGGAGAAATGATTGGGATAGATAGGGCTGTGGTGAAAAAAAATTACCACCCATAAAACCAGAAACACTCCAACAGCACTGGGACTTGTGCATCTACATCTTTCTGAGATCTGGATTTAAGTTGCACATCCATATTTTATTTTATGAATTTTTGCATATTAAATATCAATATGTTTACCCCCCCCAGAGGCTGCGAACTAAAGTGGATCAAGACACTTTTAACGTGAGATAAGGGACAGCGCATAGAGTTTATGACTGAGGAGTAAAAACAAGGTTTTACCCAATCCCTTAAAGAAGCCAATTTCCTTTACAGCTTAACGGCTTTGTTGAAAGAAATTAATAAAAGAATCAACACAAAAAAAGCTGCTTTCAAAAATGCACTGCACTAAAGCTTTGCTGAAATCGTTCGGAGGGGTCGTATGTAAGAACGCAAAAGTTTTCTATTTTCATTGTGAATGAATCATTTTGTCGGTTGATCAAATTATATTCAAAATACTTAACCTGCCAAAATAAACTCTCAAAGCACCGAACACTTATGTTACAGAGGTTTCAAAAATCTGCAGAGATCAGCACATTTGATTTCCCGGACCAGGAGCTTTACGACTTAAACCTGTTTTCTGCAGCTTCCAGGGCTCGCTGCCTCGCTTTAGGTTTTATGTCCCTCAAGTCATATCAGGCAGCTTGAGTAAGCATCGGGTGGGAGAGGGTGGGGGAGCAACTGTCAAATCGAAATGTAAGAGACAGGAGACAAAACTCAGATCTTTGGGATTCTGTACATTCCCGGTGCATTAGCAAAACCCACCCCCCCGCAACACTGTAAAAATCCTTTAAGAACTCCGGCCCACGACTGCCCGACTATTTGGATGGGATCCAGCAACCAGGACTACTTGCAAGGATTTTCAACACATGTACACATGACTCATATGTTTCTGGCATAAAGATGTTTTATTCAGGCTGTAAATCAGTCAACACCATAACAGCCAGCCAGATGTACAGAAGTGCATTTCATGGATCTATCCACACACGAACAGCCAGATCTGCAAAGTTCAAATACAGTGACCATTCACCTACAGTAGATCATTTCACCATCCAGGCTCTTTCAGTCTGCGTCTCTCAATCCAATCTGACTCAACCCTTCTTTTTGATCCTTTTAGAGAAAATCGAATTCCAAAAGGACGCATGACACAGCCTTTTGCTAACTGCTGATTCAGCAGAAACGAGGTGCGGCTGGGAGAGCGGTTGACTCACATGATATCAAATAGTCCCTCAGGGTAAAGAGATCATTGTCTTATTTAAACAATAAAGGAGGTAATTTGTCTTGTTATTGCAGTAACGACCTCTAAGGATTTTTCCAAACTGATGGCGCCATTGTTTAAGTTATGCTTTGACCTCTTGGTGAAGTTTAGGGAAGGTCACTTCATGCTTAAAACCAAAACTGAATACTTGAAGTTGTCTTCAAGAACACTGCAGGAGATATGCGGGTCAGAGGCGTTCACAACAACAGGAAGATCTCTGGAACATTCAGGGGAGAGCATCTTGGTAGATTGTCAGGAGGCAGGACATAACGTGTAAAGTCTGCTGTGGTCGACACTAGCGTCAGCCATAATCATCAAAACCTCTTGAATTTTGTTTTCTTTCCATATTTACATTATCGATGGCATCCTGTA
Organism: Platichthys flesus; assembly: GCF_949316205.1. Classification (NCBI taxonomy): domain Eukaryota; kingdom Metazoa; phylum Chordata; class Actinopteri; order Pleuronectiformes; family Pleuronectidae; genus Platichthys; species Platichthys flesus. The sequence continues at coordinate 14,155,244 of NC_084948.1, forward strand.
TGTGCTGATCACCTCTTTTTTGATCTGAGATATCTTTGTTCTTTTGTTGTTTTTTCTGATTTGCATTCGTCGCTCACTGTGGATTTTCTGGATATCTTCCTGCTGTATTCTCACATCAGCTCATTCAGACATTTCCCTTTAATGTCATTTTCGTTCTCGCATACTACCTCTCCTGAAGGTTTTTGTCTAATTTGCACACAGTTTTGCTCAGTGACCTGCTGCTCAGCATACGGTAAAATTCAACTCTAGACAACCAATGTGTAACAGGATAATACAATGACATTTTGTCCTGTAGTGCTTTAATTGTAAAATGTAAAAAAAAGAGTAAGTAATAGCATTAATGTAACATCCCCACTGGCAAGTTGTGTTCTTCTCCTGACCTCCCTTCTGTCATCAGTCAGTTTCTCCATTTCTCTCTCTTTTTATACTTTTTGCAGGTTTACAGACTTTGTTGCACTGTTCTCTCTGTGGTGCTCTTAACAACACAGATACTGATCACCAGGTGCCCTGATTAACAGCTGATCCCAGTACATTGAGGTTCGAGGTCCTGCAAGTGAACTATTAGCTCACGTTTCATCTTGTGATACATTACTTCAAGAAAACGTACACGATGTACAGCACATGATCATGCTGTACTAAATTGTACATGCACACACACTGAAGTGATTTCTTTACTGGTCCGTCAGGAGGACTTGATGATGTGTCTCGAGCTGGATCACTGCCATTCTCAGGTGGCAGCCACAAGTTAAACATTTACACAACTCACACACACACACACGCACGCACACACACACGCGCACACGCATACACACACACACACACACACACACACACACGCACACGCACATACATACCCACACCTTCCATGTCCATGCCTTCGCTCACTGTTTTAATGCCTTTCAGATTTGTATTTATTTTCAGCTTAATTCAACGTTTCTTTGACAGCCAAAAAATTGATGTTTTTGTTTACTACTTTTTCACAAAATCAATTTTAATGGTAGTTTGTCATTCCCCTCACAAACATAATTATTTTGGTCACTGAGTCATTCAGAGTCAAGTATTGCCTTCCCATATTTCCATCAGATTTCCAAGAACAATGGCTCAGTCGCTGTTTGTTCTGCAGATGTCAATGTGCTCTCAATCGAAAGATTATAACCAATGCTTTATTTCGGGTTTTCGTTGCCTGTCCCTGCATCTTGAGTTATGAGCCATTTGCCCCACATCTCTGCTCCATGTTTTCATAGATGTTAAAACTATGTTCTCAGCAGTGAATGGTTGGCAGTATGCATTTACACACTCACTGGGAGAAGTGAGTCAAATACACACTGTGACCATGTGAAATACAAAATAACTTTATACAATGTTTAAGCACAGTTTCTAACGGCCCTCTGTGGCTGAAGGTGTCGGGTTTGTTGTCCCTGTAACCACTGGCAACAGTGATGTCACAGAGGACTTAAAAGCCCAGCAGTACACATATACACCCCAAGTTCTAAATAAAATAAAGGTGTTAAATATAACGTAAACTGAAGACATAAAATGTAGAGCAAGGATCAGAAGTATTATGACTTTAACTGCATTGTCAGTTTTTATATTTGTTATGTAGTTTCTACAAGAACAAGTTAAAAGGAGTACTACTACTTTAAACTGTATAATTGTGCTTATGTATATATTTCATTTATTTAGCTTTAATATATACAGTACATACAATTCAGATTTGTACTTTTTTACACACCATTGTGAATTAAGACTTTTAGCAGCTGTTTTAGCAGCTTGATTTAATTTCTGAGGAGCTCCTGCAGTACCACAAACCGCCAATCAATTGTCAATCAAATATCTGTTGTTTTAACATCATTGTCTCTTGATAGGGAGATGGTAATCTATTACTCTTATTTATTTATTTGAAGTGTTATATTTCTTCCTTTGCCTGGTAAGTGACCGATATTAATGCTGACTGCTCACTTCCTGTTGTATGAATGAAATCACAGCACCAGCTGAAAGAAACATGTCACCTGTCGCACGTTAGTCATTTTGCTTTTATTACTTTTGTTAAAAAGGACAGCGGCTGCTCAGACAGTAACCCAGGTAGACAGGTGCATAATGAAACCAGGAAAAAGAAAGTGTTGAATTATACTTTGCAACAGCTTGAATGGAATCACAGCATGAAGAAACCAAAGTGGTTCTATCAGGTGGTGATCAAGAGCTCAGGGAAGGTGTTCACACAACTGCTTCTCTTTTTCTGTGCAGCCTTCTGAATGGAACGATTGTTCCTCCCGGATAACAAGTGGACAAGTGTGGTGTTTCAAGAGGTCTTTCAGTGAGATAAGGAAAAGGCAATGAATGAGAGATGCAGGCAGACAAAGGCAAAGGGAGGGGGAATCCTTAAATCTCATTAGAAAATCATTATTTCCACAAACGGGCATACATGTAAGAATATAGGCAAAGATGCACTCACACACACATACGCACACAACTACGCACACGCACACACACACACAGTGAGGTTGACAAATATATATATAAACAGAGCAAAGCAAGGAGAACAATACTGCCATTTAGTAACCTCTGACGTCTGGGTTCCATTGAAACTTCCCTCAGCAGATACACGCACACACACACATGTGCACACACACACATACACACACACACACAGACTCAGTCTTTGCATGGGGCAAAATTAGGGGAGTTTGTGTTCTATGCTTCCTCCCCCCTTCCATGACCTCCTTCCCCTCCTCTCTCACTCGCTCTGTGAGTTGCAGGAGCTGCAGTTTTATCTGATTACGACATACAGGCCACCTCCAACGACGCATTACTCACCGCCTCGCTCGCAGCGCACAGATGGAGCTCTGCCTTTGCATTGCTGTACTCGGAGCAGTGTTTTTTCACAAGGACGGAAATTTTGAGAAATTTCTTAACTTTCCCAAAAGATATTCCCCCTGTGTATAATTTGTGAAATAACTATGTTAGGGGAGTTTTAAGACTGAATTTTACGACTGGGTTCCGGTTATAACCCTCACTTGAAGGTTTACCTTCAATAAAGTGGTTTAGATAATCTGACAAAACATTTAATAACCTGTCCGATCATCTGACCCCCTCATGCCCTTTGAAACTTGTTCACAGCAATTATTGTGGTGCGTTATCATAACCCACAGAAATGAAACTACACAAATAGAACCTCAGCTGTAATAAAATTGAGTTATCCTTTAAGTACATGTATGCATGGATGGGATTAAGTTCTGGAGGTTAAGACATTATGAATAAAGACAGTGATATCAATGGCAAGTTAGTCCTGTATAGTGTGTATATAGTTAAACACATATCTTTCTGTTTGTGTGTGTATGTGTGTGTAGCCCCTATTTGGAGCAAACTCAGCACTGCCGGGCTTCCTGCCAAAGGATTGCTCAGCGTTTAACGGGAAAAATGAAAAAGAAAGAGAGTGAGAGAGGGGGAGAAAGTGTGTGTGTGTGTGAGAGAAAGTTGGGGAGAAAGAGAGAGAGAGAGAAAGAGAGCAAGAGAGAAGTGGGATGTCACCGGGGAGGAGGGACAAATACTGTACAAGAGAGTGAGGGTTGAAAAAGAGGGTGGTGGACCTGCAGAGCTGGACAAAGTGAAACAGACTGAGAGAAGCAACAGAGACAAAAACACACACATTGGCAACCTGACTGCAACTTCCTATTACAACACACACACACACACTCACACACACACACATAGAGAAAGCAGTATAGTCTGAAGAGCAATCTAGAACTCATCAAACACACACACACATTTACCTCTCTCTAACACACACACATAGTCAGCAGCAGCAGCAGCAGCAGCAGCAGCATGTTTTGGTGGAGGCTCTTCCAGGCAGCGTGTGTGCTGTCCGTGTGTGTGTGTCTGCAAGTCGCATATGAGGATGATATCGAGGTGAACTACGCTGACCCCTTCTACAATGAAATCACAGGAGGAGACACACTAGAACGTAAGTATCAAGCTGTGTGTGTGTGTGTGTGTGTGTGTGTGTGTGTGTGTGTGCGTGAAATGAGGCTTTATCTGATTAAGATCCATAGATGGCAATGGCCACAATTTAATTGAATCCTGGTGTGTGTCTGTGCGTTATCAATTTATTATATGATTCACTGATGCTTTTGTGCGAGAGGTGAGGGGTGAATCAGGACAACGGATTCAATACGCTTAAAGTGCATATCACCAGACGATGAGATGGAGAGGGACACATGTAAACCTTTTTGTTACACATGCATGAACCCATGTGATCTATTTACAGCTGGAATGCAGTTATAATGTAACCAAAGACACGTTTGAAAGGTTAGTGGGCCTGGTCGGCGTCAGTTTATCAACAGTTTCTTGATCGCGCTGCTCTTCTTCTGTGAGAAATTCGAGGATGACACATGTCTGGCGTGTTCCTGTGCCCGACAGGCAGCTTCACACAGACAACAATAAACCACAGTGCAGTCTGTTGGCAGAGAGAGTTTGTGCGTGAGATAAGCAGCGTCAAAGAAAGTGCTGAGGCAGAAAAGCAGAGAGACGATTCATATTACGGCATGAATGACTGGTCACCAAATTCACAAGCACTTTGCCGTGATGAAACTCTTTGCAAAGCATCATTGTTCCTCTATGTGCATGCTTGGACCGTGCAGTGTGTGTGTGTGTGTGTGTGTGTGTGTGTGTGTGTGTGTGTGTGTGTGTGTGTGTGTGTGTGTGTGTGTGTGTGTGTGTGTGTGTGTGAGGAGGTTTTTTCACTGGCCGCTCACAGCCTGCATTTGTCTGTTGTTTTAATCCTGGTAGTTTAAAGGCAAGAGATTGCGCTCGGAGCCTGTGATGTAATTAAATGTCATTGACAATAAATTTGAGCGGCTGAGAATAGTAAAATATAAGCAGATGCGTTGAGGCGTTAGAAGGCAAAGCAAGAAGAACGGGGGGCAAGAAGGACAAAAGGAACAACAGATTCATTACCGCCATTTACGTCTCAGGAGAAAAGGTCTCGTCATGTGACTTAAGTACAGGTGGGAGAGGAAAAGACAAAGGTCAAAGCCTGGAGGAAGAAACAAATCATTGCTCAAATCTGAGAATCTGTGAATGGAATTTGAATGAATGAGAGCAACATGAGAGCGCGGCCATGACTGTTCATGTTCAGGAGAACGGCAAGCAAAAACAAGAATAGTTTAAAAAACGAATAGAGGGCTGAACTGAGGAAGTGGTTGAAAAGTAGCTTCTGTAAACAGCTACTTCCCTATGGAACTAGCTCAAGCTAATTAGCACATTAATTATATCATTGACGCTATCATCATGAAGTGTTATATATATATATATAACGCCATTGAATCATATTTGCATTGCCTAATTTAAGCTTTGTATCTGTTTGCTTCCTTTGTACTGTATGTAGTATTTTAATACATCTGAATTTCTCATACCATCCCCATGATTTTCTGTTTCTGTTGTCAGATAACAGAACAAATATGGAATTTTGAAATAAAACTCTGGTTAACTTCCAAATATTTTCCAAGCTGCAGCTCTGCACTACTGGAATTCCAACCCCCCCACACGATACCACAAAGGGTCAAAGATCCAAGCAAATGAAAAAATTATCTAAAAAGATCTCTTTGCACTTTACCTGCTCCCATATCCATCACAGTCATTTTTTAACCACAGCCGAGTTTCTAGTTTAAGTGAGAGGGAGCAGAGGGCATGCACGTTTACTTTGAACCTGGGGGACAGGCAGCCAAAACAAATCCTGCCGCCCTGTGATAATGCCTCTTCAGAATAACTTTGTAGGTATAAACAGGCTCAAATGTTAATTGGAACCGTGTGTGACACATATTCTCTTTCCTGGATTGGTTTACCAAATGATTTTGTTAACGTTAACGTAAGAATTTGCTACCCACATTTATGTGAACGGCTTTCAATGAGGCAGAGGCAGTGTTAGACTTTAAAAATCCCTTGTTGGGGAAATCTTCCTCTAAATAGATGTGGCGGAAGCTAAGATTTTAAATTAACTTGAATCTTGCTCCCTCTCTTCCCACCATGTCGCTCTCCAGCCACACCGACTACTCCGCCCTGCAGTTCTGGAGACCTGACCAAGTGGGACAAACTCTTCTCAATGCTGGAGAACAGTCAGATGAGGGAGAACATGATGCTTCAGTACGCTGACGATATCATCAAGGTGGAGATGGGGTCTCTGCGTGGAGAAATGCTCAGGTTGGTTGGACAAGCGCACGAGAGGACAGAGTCTTTAAGGTTTCAAGAGACCAACTGAGCTTTTATGATAATTGTGCAAAGGGCAATGAACACTTAGATATCAAGATTGAAATTGAAATGAACTATGAAAGTTTGCAACCCTGATCCTTGATCAATTGCCTGCAACAATCGAATAATGCACCAGTCATTTTTTTGATTCATTAATTTATCATTTGGATCATAAAATGTTGAGGAAACATATGAATCAAATGTTCCTATAGTGCATGGTTTTGTTTTCCACTGTTTATATTAAACTCATTTATTCAACATAAAAGATGGAACCACTCCAATCAGAGAATTAGGGGAAATATTGATTTCAGGCCAAATATTGCTGCTACATGCAGAATAAAAATCTCTTCAGCTCTTCAGTGAATATCTCTTACATTGGTCTATCTGATCAGGTTTGTAGGCCAGTATGGCGGCTCGTGTGGGGTTGCCGTGGAGACAGCAGGAAGAAGGATGGCCATGCAGTTTGAGGCACGCCTCAAAGAAACCATGGAGCGCCTCAAAATAGCAGTTCAGTCTACTGCTGCCGCCGGTGGGAATTCTGTCGGAGATCCCGACAACTTGGAGTCGATGGTGCTTCAGCTCCTCTCTGCAGCACGAGCTCAAGCTTCCCAACTCACCAAGCTGGAGACCAGCTGCTTCAGCAGCACTGGAGCTGGAACATGGAGGAACACGAAGTCGGAATTCCATCTTGCAGAGGGTGGAGGGGCCGGGCCCCAGGAGCAGGAGTTCACGTCACGAGATGTGGCTCTAGATGGAGTGCTGGCTGCACTGAAACAGACGAGGGTGGAGCAGGAGGAGGCGCTGAGGTTACAGAGCCAAAGACACCTACCCGCAGGTAAAGATATCCATCTTGCCATGGGCAATGTGTGTCTGTCTTCACTTGTTGCTTTCTGTGTGTTTGTTTTTTTCTTCACCTCTCTTGCTGCTGTATTCACCTTTTCAACAGTGCCACCAAAACAACCTTTCGCCTTAAGCTTTTTCTCTGTGTGTTGACACATTCAGGTCACGCTTAAGTGAAAAGAATGGGACCCCCCTCTGTCAACTAATCATGCAGCTTGTGTTTGTCCTAAATACCTTTTCCACCTCATCTGTCTGTCTCCAGGCGTGTTGTCCTCCTCAAGTAGCAACACATGCTTTTCCCTTGACTTACGACATCAATAATATTACTCTCAGTCAGACAAACATGAGGAAAACAGTTACAGGGTCAGTTTATTGGCTCTCATTTATGTTTGTTTGAAATGAATTCACAATTTTTAATGAGTCCTGAAGAAAAACACTACTGAAGATGATCAAGGACTAAAGACAGACTATTAATGAACAAACCATCATTAAGTATTTAGCTTTTAGCCCAGGAAAACAATACCTTAAATGTCTATACATTTCCCTTCAGCTATTTTCATTGAAGATATTTGAAGAGTTTTAATGATAATAAGTGAAGCAAATAAAAGCTTGAAATAATAGAGATAATACGCAAACTTTATCCTTGGACAGAACTTCTTCTAGACTTCTGTAGGATAATAATACATGTGGTTTCAGTTGAGCTGATGACGAACTGTGACTTAAGTGTGAGCAAATTAACCCGGAGCAATTTTAGTCTTACAAAAATACCACTCATGTCAGTAGGATATCTTCATTTCCTCAAGTAGATCGAATAAAAACTGCAATAAACCATATTGCTCATTCTCTTTCTCTCTCTCTCTCACACACACACACACACACACACACACACACACACACACACACACACACACGTACACACACACACACACACACACACACACAAACAGAAATGTAAGTCTGGCCTACATACCGAGCAGACAAAGGTGTAATCACTAGCCGGTTGCAACAAAAACCACACCAAAGCACCCTGGGAAAGTAGAACCATATGGAATCCATCATGTATACACACACACACACACACACAGGTAGGGGGGGGGATGTGTCGGCTGACTGGAGGGAGAGCGAAATAGAACGAGGCAGAGGAGCACTGAGGGGAGCAGATGAAGACTACGTCAGAGAAAATGTGAAGGAGAGAGAAAGGAATGGAGAAGAAAAAAGAAGAGAATAATGCAAAATAGAGGATAGAGGTTGGGATGTCCTCTACACTTTCAACATAACTCATCTGCACAAACACATTAACACATTAACACTGACAAACAGGAGAACAATGAAATGAAGCAGAACAAACCAATGAACCAGATGACCCCAGAGAGGGAAGAGTGTTTGTTCGTGAGACAGGGAAAAAGAAAAAACATGATTCATGATATCATCGCCTGACCGTGAACTGAACTTTCAATGTTGCTCTCTTAAGTGTGTCATACACTGTAGCTCGACAGATTTTCAATCCATTTTGTGCAGCCTCAGCCTGTGAAGTACAGAATCTGCAAGAAGTTAACAATAGATTATCACTAACTTGGGCTAGCAGAAGCTGTAGTTTGATGAACCTTATATTTATCTATTGCGTTTCCCTTATACCTTGAGCCTCCTTCTTATTAGTCATTTTATGTGGCGTTCAACAAGGTTCAAGTTGAGGCCTGGTTGTTTTCGAAATGTATTGTTTTCTAGGCCATAAAATTAAAATGAATCTTCTTATTTCTCTCTTGATGACACCCAACTTCATCTTCTATAACCATAATGTTGTAAAAAATAGAACTTGCACATAACAACCCGGGGGACGTTTAAATGCTGACGAACTCAAAACAATCTCCAGTTGCATAATCCTTAGTTACATTATTGTATATATGGCCTTCAGTATCAATGCACCCTTATTACACCAGACCTTGTCCTTTTCTATGTGAGCAAATGCAAAAAGTGCTTTTGTTGGTCTTTGTCACTAGCTCTGAAGTTCTTAAGATCATTGTGTCAATGTAATTCACCAAAAAGGTGACACCTGCTCTAGGACATGGTTGAATTACATGCATTATACCGATAAACTTTAAATTACTTGCTGTGAATGTAAACCATATTCCTAATCAGAAATCCTTAGTTATTACTATTGTTGTTTGGCATGATTCCGAAATCAGAATCATGTTCACCTGAATTATGAAAAGTTTATTTTATTTAGTGAAAATAAGTATTATCATGTCTTTTTCTTGCACAGGCTGTGACATGGCGCTCCTCTTCCCAATGCGTTCCCGTCGAATCTACACTGCGGTCACACCAGAGGTTCCTCTCTCCATCTCCTCCTTCACCACCTGCATGTGGTTAAAGCCAACAACTCTCGCCAACAAAACCGTGCTCTTCTCCTATGGTCACCGTCGCAACCCATACGAGATCCAGCTGCTGCTCGGCCAAACCTCTGCGCTCTTCACCATCGGAGGAGAGGCTCACCTGGTGGAGGCGCGAGGTGTGGTGAAGCCAGGAGAGTGGATCCACTTGTGTGGGGCATGGGCCTCCGAGCAGGGTCTGGCCACCCTGTGGGTGGGTGGGGAAAAAGTGGCCACCACACCCGGAGTTGCTGAGGGACATGTCTTACCGGAAGCTGGCTCCCTCCAGCTGGGCCAGGAGAGGAATGGCTGCTGTGGGGGTGGCCTCTCAGGCTTTGAGGGAGGGTTCGATCCCAGGCTGGCATTCGCCGGGAAGATGACGGGAGTGAATATGTGGGACAGGGTGCTGTCAGAGGAGGAGATTTCCGAGCTGGCTCTGCAGAATGGGCAGGGCTGCGAGCAGAGAGGAAACGTGGTGGCGTGGGGCATCACGGAGATGGTGCCTCATGGAGGCGCTCAGTTCATCTACTAACGGACTCTTTGTGATTTTCATCAGCGCCATAATGATCCTCAACGTGAATATCAGCAACATCCTGATAAGTTTTCCTGCTAAAAGAGAGCAGCTTACATTGCTTTTATCATCATCGTCTTTGTCCATGTAGTTCCATGTTTGATTATTATGTTGTTATAAGGACTGTTTTGTTCATCATCTCTATCGCTATTCATCACTATTGATATGAACACTTATGATGCAATTGAAATCGGATGGACATGTTCCGATGGGAGGAAGCCGATGCTGTGAGAGACTGAAGTTTATTTTTGTAACATAACTTTTTGACCTGAGGCCACACAAACACACAAACACACACACACAAACACATGCTCACACTGACTTAACTTCAGCTAGGAAAACGTGCAATGCAGCAGGAAATGTGCTGCTACAGCATTTACCAAAGACTTAATTAGACTGAAGGGCAGACAAAGAGTCTATTGATAAAATGAATGGGTTCCGAGCTCATAGGAGAGAAAATGAAAAGTTCACAAACAATTACAAGAGATTGTCTTTAGAGAGGCATGTTTTTTTTTTTTTACGACAAAGCATTTCCTCCTATCAATCTAGATTTGTGCAAGTGCAGTTAATCAAAATTTCAATGCAAAATGTATTTCCCTTATGCAATTTTACTCGGAAACATTAATATATATTAAAATATTTACTTTTCAGTCATGTAGGTATTTCCCCGGGCGCCGTGCATGGCTGCCCACTGCTCTGTGTGTCCTGCTATGTTCACCAGATAGGTCAAAAGCAGAGGATACATTTCCCTCATCTACATGTAGTGTGACTGTGCATGTGTTTGGGATCAATAAATGTATTTTATTAAAAAAAAAAATAGCGATGAAAGATGACTGTCATCTAAATCCCCATAACCACGTATATACCTATGCGTTTAGTGGTTTTAGATATATCTTGCTGATGCATTAATGATGTATTGTAATGTAATGTGTAGTAGTACAAGTGATTTACGAAATACTCAAATACTGAAAACTGCTGTACTTGCTTTCACTTCAAGCCCTGCCATATACTCAAGAAATAGAATCAAACAAAAACATTATTTTTTTATCAACATAATTTTCCTGAATTTATGAAAGTTTAAAGCATTTTTAAGATACTAAGATACTAAGATTTAAGATACTACAGTTTCTAATGTGTACCCAAGTGTTTACACTCATATGAGTTATGTAATTCCACTTCTGCTTTGTTTCTTTATTGTCCTTAGTTATCATTTAATTCTAGGGTAATATATGTCTTCTTTTTTGATACTGCATAAAGTAATAAGAGTAAAACTGTTATATTTGTCATTGGAGATTGAGATTGTTTTTGTGATTGATACAGTAACTGAGGAAAATGTTTACACCATCTTATCTTTTAAGAACTAAGTCGTCTTGTATTATAATGTAAATTGCTTATTGTTTTGTTTTCTTGTGTAAAGGTGATATTGAATGTATTTTGTACATAAATATATTTTGCATAGCATGAATGGATGAATGGAGAGTGAGTTACGAATAAACCTTTCAAACTATAGCACATCTCCCCGGGGTAATCACTGCTTTTGTCTGTGTTTGACTATTTGTCATTTAGTGTCTCATTCAAATTCTCAAAGTGATACAAACTTTTACACACTTAAATATGTTTTTGATCTGTAAACTAAATTATATGACTGTTCTTCATTAATTAATTCCGGTTTTAAAATTACATTTATTAGCAAATCAATAATACATCTAGATTCATGGGTTTAACATGGCTCACCTTTAGAACCTTGCAGGGCCAATGGGCTAGGTAGGCGTGTCTTAGCCCTCTCCAAGCCCCCCCCCTCCCAGTAATGCGCTTTTTATCATTTCAAGGGAGAGACCTCAGCCAAAGCTTAGGTGAAGTTACACTTTAAGTTAGTACATGTACATGCAGTTCACGGTCTATATACTCACTGGTGTAGTGTGTTAATTCAATTTTGCCCCAGATAGAACATAACGACTTCACACTCATTCTGAATGAGACTGTGATTGTGGCCCACCAAAAGATCTCTAATAATGCACTATAAATAATGTGAAGAAGCATTGTCGATCTTTATATACAGTCTAAGATTTCTATCAACAAAATATAATATGACAGTATCTTAATGACGTGTCCTTAATCTATAATGCATGCTAGATTTCGTATTTAGATTCCCTTCTTCCTCTTTTATAATCTACAGAATGCATTTTAGATTAAGTACACGTCATAAAGATACTGTCATATTATATTTTGTTGATAGAAATCCTAGACTGTACATAAAGATAGACAATGCTTCTCACTGCCTAAAACTATGAGTCTCAGCTGTCAATCATAATACCCTGTATTCATAGCATCAAGTAACCCATTAAAAGCTATCTTACCAGAAAAATGAACATCTAAACATACATCAGTGTGAAAATACAAACAAAGTAAACCATTGACCATGTCCCATCCAGTACCACGGAGGAGGCAGATTTTTTACCTCCGCTTTAGTGCTAATCTCACTTTTAGGGAGCTATCATATTGTCCGTCTATATATACAGTCTATGGTTAAATGTTTATTATACGTTACATCTTCAACAGTAGAGAAATAGCAGCCATGTTTTTGCTGCTCACATGTTTATAGTTCACAGTGGCACATTATGCTACAAGCTCTTTAGGGACATTTAACAGGTTTCTCCTGCAGCTACAACCAACTGCACAGTCTCCAAAATGTCTCTGTGACTGTGACTTGTTACGCAACGGTCACCTTTCACACTAAACCCCATTCAGCCCCCCACACCCTCCCCTCTTTTTAACCTAACAATTTAAAGCACAGTGCCTACGTGTGTTGTGCAGCAGGGGAGACATCACTTTGACGGACGACTCTGACACATTCCTTTACTTTTAGAGGCAAGGACCTCATGTGTTTATGTCTCTGTGGGGTCAAAGTAATGTCATATATTGTGAGTGTGTGAGTGTGTGTGTGTATGTGTGTGCGTGTGTTTGTGTGTGTGTTCGTGTTCACGACATTTGATAATGCCTTAGTTGTGTTGTGACTTACTGTGGGAGGCTATAAAACCTTCATGCTGTATCCTGATGCTTGCTTCCTGTAACTATAGTCAACACAGACACATCCTCATAAAACTCACTACTGAACAAACAGATACAAGATACAAATACAACAAAGCACAAATCTCAGACAAAGCCATATGCCAACCATAGACTATATATAAAGATACATGTCTCCAATTCCTACCGCTATCCAGAAATGAAGCTAAATTACATTTGGAGCCCGTGTCTGAGCAGTTGTAATCGGGGGACGGAGCAGTGGTGGTGAGTTCCCATTGACACACACACTCGACCAATCATTCTCAGCTGTCAATCATACTGACACACCTGAACATCCATTGCAAGAGCTACCTTAAATGACAGAAACGATCTTTGAGAATAAAATTATGTGACCTGTAGGCTTCTTTGAATTTTGCTTCGGTCAATGTCCATGAGCAGCAGAGGGGGGTACAAATATTTGAAACTACAAAGGCTGCATCAAAAAAAAACGGCAGAGGGAAACATAAATCTGATCTCCATATGATAAAGCCCTCCAGCGAGCCTCGTTCACTTTCATCCTCTCTCCACTCTTAGTGTGTGTGTATGTGTTTGTGTGTACAGTAATTGTGACATACAGTTTTTGTGACATAATACAGCATTAATAAGCCCCCCCTTCACGTCACCCACCACTATCAAGCATGATCACAGCCACTCGAAGCTTCATCACTCTTTCTTCTCCATTCTATTTCATCCCTTATATCTCATAAATAAGGACAGTTTCCAACATGCATGGGTTTCTGTGGTTGCCATGTGAGTGATTTTATGTGAGGGTGATGTAAATTTATTGTAAAGGTATTTCAAGGTCAAAGTTTTTAAGCAAACATGAAGATGCAACCTATTAATATTACACACTGATGCAGCCCATGCAACTTTATTAACTTCTTCAGTCTATAAAATGAACTAAATTTGGGTTTTGCATAACAGTGGTGCGTATGAGGCATGTAAAAAGTATAATGACAAACAGCACAAATATTCACAATATTATTTTATACTTCATTGGTAAGAAACGAAGTAGAACCAAGAAAACATTGGACAGCATACCATAATGATGTCTGAAGTACGAGTATGAGGTAAATAATCCTTCGAAGCCAACTGGCACACTAAGAAAACTACCCCCCCCCCCCCCCCCCCCCCAAAAAAAAAAAAAAGGAAGCAAGTTCTCTGAAGGTAAAATATGCATTTGGATGGAATTTGGTTTAATGCAATATGACATCACATGAAACATTGCTTGTTTTTTTCACATAAAGCTTTACACCAATATTCTCAGAAGAAAAAACAAGACAAACATTAAGGGAAATGACTGACACTGATTTTAGTTAATAACTATTGTAAGAACGATGTTTTGGTGTTCAACATTCACAGTTAGAAGAACTGCATCTGAATGTGCTTCCAACATCAGCCTTAAGCCACACTGAATTGTATTGTATTGTAGTCTCATATAATCTACTTAAGTTTTCCTACTGCCAGAGGTGTAAAGTGTCCTCCAACTATCTGATGCTCTGAGCCCAGAACCTGGTTACACCTTTAAAATGAAGCAGAGAGCGGAGAGATACGCTGTTTCATGTGCCGAGCTGCTGATAGAAAACGGTGAGAGCATAACCATGGTGGGCACCTCAATATGCTGTTGGGTGAGTTGATTAGCACCACATGCTAGTTTGTGTGTTTGCTCCTGTACAGATATTTTTATGAAGACCATTTTGAGCCTACAACCTACAAAGTGAGGACATTTTGGCCAGTTCCCACTTTTTATTGACTGTTTCAGGGTTAAGACTTGGTTCTAGGGTGAGAATTAGAATTATAAATAGAATAAGGTGTAAGGGTTAGGCATTTACTTTGGATGGTTATGGTAAGAGTAATGGGCTCGGAATGCACTCACGCATGCACAGACACACACACACGTTTGTGCAGCTTTCCTTATCAAGACTTTGCATTTGACTTCCACACATTATGGACATCCTAAATCCTTATCTCTAACCTAAATGACCAATTCATGTCTGACCCTTAAAACACTTTTTGTCCCAATGAGGTCTAGTGGTCCTGAAAAGATCAGTTTTTATAATGGAAAAGGTAAGAAAGAGGTAAAAAAAATAAGTACACACTCACAAACACACAAAGTCGACCTGTCCACTTAAAGTTTCTTCCATTCTGCGTCATAGTACCATGAGGAAACAGATGATCTGTAACAGCTGCTCTTTACCGTCATTATCATCAAGCTCATGGAGCTGGCATTCATTTTAGCACTACTCACTATGGCTCATGATAGGATAAGACTGGAGGTCTGCTACTACTACTAATCATTACCCAGTACAACAGTTGATCCCATTGTTGCAGGCCTGCTCACACTGAGAACAAACTATCTCATTGAGCCAAACCCATATGCAAACTATCAACAGCTTAAATAACACAACATGATGAACTTGAATGCTTACTATGTACCCTTTCTCTTTATAGTCTCCATAAAAGACATTGAGACAAACAAACATGCATATCATTGAGTGTCTAACAAGGTCCTAAAACTCATAGAAAGAACATGGTTCACTTTTAATTTCCTTCTAATAACAGCAACAGTTATTGAGGTTTGTTCCAGACAAGGATTCAAGTCCGTTTATGTGTGTGTGTGTGCATGTTAATATGTTTAGAAGGTGTGCACATGTGTCATTTGTTTTCCCTACCTCCCAGCACGCTGAGTGTAATGGCCTCTGTGTGCTCAGCCAACAGATCAGCCTTGGCTATAGCAGCCAGCGAGAGATAACTGGACATGTTCCTGCTGAGCTCCCTGTTCCTTCTCTGGAGGAACCGCACCGCCACCGGCACGGCCAGCACCATGACCGAGGGACAGGTGTAGTTCTGAGGGGACACAAGCAGAGAGGAGGTTGAGGAGACAGCAAAAAGAAAACAAAGTGGTGAATTTTAAGGCAAAACCTGACTTGTGTTAAAAGAGTAAAACACAAAACTGGTAGATTGTGATTTGTGTAAGTCCTCAAACTGCAGACATGGTATTGCACAGCCCTTAATTACCAGAATGAAACGTTTTGAGTTAATTACTTTCTTGAGAAGTATTTTTCAGAATAATGTTACGTGAATGGCTACGTAACAGTGCAAGAATAACGTCATAATATTATGAAAGTGGTGATTGAGAAAGAAATCAAAATGTAATGAGAAACAATTCATCGTATCAAAAGAATAAAGTCATATTTTAACAAGAAAAAGTCATAATATTACCGTAATATGGGAAAAAAATATGGAACTAATAAGCACAGAGAACATGTGCTCTCCTGAATGGACAATCTTTAATCAATGTCCTTGTTTTTTGAGAAACTATAACACCCCTTTGAATAGCACACTGATGTAACCAACAGTAACCTCACAGTCCACCACTACCAAACATTTTATCCTCCACAAAAGTCTGTGGCTCCGTCTTTGGAATAGAGACGGTTTCTTGCAAAACCTTTTAAAAGTCCTGAAACTGTAATGTATAAGTATTATTTTACTTGTGAAACATATACTTAAGTATAACATACTATAACAACACTCCAAATTCCTCATTTCAATACAATAGACGAACTGATTTTCTGATATCCCCCCTCTTAAATGACATATCACAACATTATTCTCGTAATATACAACCTTAATCTTGTTTTTCTTGAACTAGCATTTTTTCCCCTTTTAGTGACCCTAATACACTGTTGTGGGAGTACATGGACCCAGACAATAGGGATTTTGCAAAGCGAGCAATGGAGCTGCAGATAAAAATGCAGAACAAAGGACACTTAGCAACTTCCTTAGCAACTTCATCCCATGAGCAACTCATAGGATGGCACTGACAGAAACATAGATCCAGGTCTTTCCACTTCCTGTGTTTCAATGTAAACAGAAGGGAAAATAAAGGAGGCTTGACTTCACAGTACAGACCTCTGTTTTCTATATGAGCTACGAATTCCAGGAACAACAGGAGGTGAGGATAAACATTCTCACTAACACTCAGCCATGCGTTAAATTGATTTTTAGTCATTTCAAACTATAAGCAGCTGCAGTAAGCAGCACATATAAGGAGCTGCAGACTCATGAAGCAGAACAGTGACTGTGTGATTGAAGCAAAGAGGAGTGAAGGAGTGTGTGATGTATTTGAGGATACACACCCTGGAGCAAGTTTGAATGAATCACGTGAAGAGGTGGGTTCGAAATGCACTAGCACCCTCAACTGGAGAGTGAGATATCAAGCCTGCTTCACTGCCAATATTTAAAAAACTGTTCAAATTCTAAAGCCCCTTTGCTTTGATTACATGGGTAGATTTTCTGTTGAATTGTAAACCTATTGTTTGATATGTTGCAGGTTACATCAACAATAATTGATGTTCACTGCTCTCCTAGGATATTGTATCTTATGTATTTTATACCTGTGTACCCACATTTAACCTAAACCGTCCTAATCAGCTCAAAGTTAGGAACACCCAGAATTTCTTTCAACACAGAGTTGACATTTTAGAGAGTTCATCTGACTGCTGGGAGAGAAATAATCTACCTCTCTTTCTCTGTTCCCTTTTCTCTTTTGCTCGATGATCATTCTCCTTTTCATGCCTCTACTCTACCACACGATGGCAGTGCAGACAGCATATCCACAAAAAAGGTTATCCACCAGCCCCATTTATTAAGATGGCCCCAGTTTTTATCTAAATATGTATAAATAATTACACGTTTAAGTGAAAACCTACATTTTGAAAAAGCCCTGTGTAAATGTGACACACAGAGCTGTTATTATTGGGCATTTTGTGCTCTTTGTGCTATAGTTTACCTGTGTTATACGACAGGGACTGTACTTGTAATGTGTGCTGTGGATGTAAGTCATTTTAGTCCCCCTGTAGGTTCCTCATGTATGAATGAACAGATTAATTTATCTGTCCGATGTCTTCTACTTTCATCTTTGCAAGAAAAGTCCCATTAATCCTTGGGAGATTCAGAGGAAGGGTAAAGAAAGGTATTATGCGCATCTGTAGCTTCACACAATGACAGGTAGACAAAGGCTGGAAAGAAGAGGTGAGATGATAAAAATAGTCAGACTGAGAGCAAGGGAAAAAGAAAACAGCAACAGAGAGAAGAGAGGGGAGGTGCTCCCTTGATAAATGTTGGAGTTAGGACATGAGAGCCTGAAGCTGCTGTCAGAGCTGTCAGAAGTTTTAGTCTCACCTCTCTGTAATGTGTGTGTGTGTATGTGTGTTCTCCTTTTTTGTTGCCTCTTTAGGATTTTTTCCAGGTTAAACACTGACCTTGTCAGAATCAGTAGACCTCATAGGAGCCAAAACCTGGTCCTACTTAGAGCTGAGGTCCAGCTTGAGGTGAGGGATATAGATGTGGGTTTTGGTTAAGCTGTCCTCAATGAATGGAAATCAATGTAAAATTCCTTTCTACAAGATTCAGCATGTCATTAGTGGTAATAACCACGGAACAGGAAATAGAGAGAGTACGAGATAGAAAGAGTTATGGTAGAGGAGAAAGAGAGAGAGAGAGAGAGAGAGAGAGAGAGAGAGACAGAGAGACCCTCGGCTTTAAGCCTTAAGCTGCATAGGATCATGGGAGTTGTTGTCTTCTACAAGACGTAACTAAAGCGTAAGTCTTGTTCTATGAAGAGGTTATGTATTGAAGTTTTATTCACGTTACGCAGAAAACTGCAATCAATAATCACAATCCATCCATCCTGGCTAGCTGGCTAACTGCTAGCAGTGTGTTGTTCCTTAGTCATATGTTGTCTGCCCTAAGAAGTTATAGGCGAGATTAGGCAAATTGGGGATTTCTCTGGGTTTTAACTGTCTTGGAAACATTTTGGAGAGTGTCAACACACAACTCAACAATATGTATAACATAGCTCTAGTCATTTTCAGGGATTTAACATGTTATATCTTTAAACCAGAAGTTCTGTACATTGGCGTCTGAACAGATCTTCCAGATTCTCATGGCCAAAATATAATTTTAATAATATGCTCCTCAAATTTAGGCAACTCAGCCACTTCATACCCCTACAGATGACATACAGTATGTTCACCTTATGCTTCTGTACAAACAATTCATGAAGAATTGTCTTTGGGGTACACCATTACATAAAAATGTCTACTATGTGTAGACATTGCTGTGTGTGTACCTGCAGGATACAGCTGGTGATGTCAGAGGCAATCTTGGCGTGCGGCGTGTCCTCTGTGTTTTCACCTTGTGGCGTGAGGTTATGTTCCAGACACGACTCCCAGAGCCCCACCAGTGCAACGCTGTGTCGCTCGATGGAGCTCGTCTCCCTTATGGCCGTGGTGATGCGTGTTATGCAAATCTCTACCACCGCCTGATCGTTGTCATTGGTCAGATAGTCCTGTCAGCCGGACAGATAATGGGATGCAAATTTCAGGAGACAATGATAAATGAAGGGTACCAAGATGAATTATGGATGAGATTATAAATAATGAATGAAACAGACTTTTGCTCTGTAATGTTTTGGGTAAATATCGTGTGTGTTGATTC
Source organism: Platichthys flesus (assembly GCF_949316205.1). Lineage (NCBI taxonomy): Eukaryota > Metazoa > Chordata > Actinopteri > Pleuronectiformes > Pleuronectidae > Platichthys > Platichthys flesus. The sequence goes on from NC_084948.1 coordinate 14,174,831, forward strand.
TTCTCGTCTGCTCACCGGTGAGCAGGATATGGTCTTGATCTGGTCCAGAGCTTGTGACAGGCCATCTTCAATCTCTGCGTCTTCCAGAGAGAAGAGATCCCCCGCTCGGGAAAGATCCCTCTGGCCGAGCACCCGACAGAAAAGCTGGTGCATCCTGGTCCTGGTTTAGGACAGACCCATTTGGGACTGCTGCTGCTTTATCGAAAATCAGTAAAACCCTGACATCATCTCGATAGAAATGGGGCCAATATGCTGAATGTGAGGAGAAAATAGCTTAAAAAGTGTAAATTAGTAATCATTCAATTTTATTTAATTTAGTTGAAATCCTCTTCAGAACAATCCAGAATCAGGTATGAGAGCGGGACCAGTTTGTCCCAGTGTGTTTCTGGGTCTGCCTGGGGTCCTGTCCCCATGGAGACAAGGCATGTTCTGGAGGAGGTTGTCTTTCAAAGGAGTCCTGAAGGAGAGAGGTGAAAACACATGGAGTGCAAGAATTAATTAACTAAACATGAATTCATTGATTTATAAAACTAAACAGAAGTAAATGATGGGATATTGATTTTGTATATTTGTAAGAATTGTATGGACACTGGACGAAAAGATTCATCCCGAGCAGCTGAGAGGGAAAAGGTATTTTGAGCCATTGAGAGATGCCATTCAAAAAGTTGAGTTAAGAATTTCCTTATTTATTTTAGGTCTCAAGAAACAGACTCAAACAAATTGAACAAACAAGCAACAGATCACAAGAAGTGGATCCAAGTCAATCCTAAAGAATAGATGGACAATAAAAAAAAAATGTATATACGTCCTTTTCAAGAATTAGATTAGAAGATTATTACGACTCTCATGTGTCTGTGACATATGGGGCTAGTTAGCCTAGCTTAGCATAAAGACTGGAAACAGCAACAGGATGCCAGCCTCAACATAATAAAAGCTGTCTACCAGCATGTGGCCAGACCATAGACTGCATGAAAAATGGAGCGCTCCCCAAAAGTGAAGCCATATCATACGTAAAAAGAACAAGATGGCTGCCCCCATATCTGAGATATTTTAGCTTCATTTTTGTACAACAGCCGGAGGTAGAGACACAGCGTCCATCTTTAAATAAAGTGTCTGGGCCAGACACAGTAAATGATGGGACTCTAGTCGCTGTGATGTTACCAGACAAGAGGTAGAGACTTCAGTATATAATTTCTTCCGGCCAACAAGTTATCTGGCACAAAATCCCTTTAGAACCACTAACAATTTTGGTGGTATCAATTTTCTCATCTAACCCTCAGCATTAAGGCACTTAAGCATTTTCCTCTTTTCATCTCCTTCGGTTTTCTACAAGTGTAGCACGTGTAAGTTAATATATGATGACGTGAACTACATGACTCCTTGGTAATGTGTGACATATCTGCAATAAGATACTTACCAACATACACAAAAACGCATGCAAGTAGGTCCCAGAGAAGATTTATAAAAGTAGTGAAGTCCAAGTTACATTTTGGTATTGGAAAATAATAGTGGCAATCAGTCGATATTGATAATGATCACAATAAATGTCACGGTAATATTTGTACATACAGTGTTCTAATATATGGGTTAGGATCCAAAATGGAAAAGTACTAGGATAATCAGACTTTCAAGTTTTTATTTATATATATTTTATATTCATGGAATTGGCATCATGTGTTTTATCTCAGCAATGGTTTCCAATATTTTCTAAAGCAGTTGTTAATAATAGAAATAAATCTAATGGTTCAATGAGTATATACAGTCTTCTACCATTGTGTGTTATAAATGGAGTTAGAGTTGTGGGATTGCATGCGTATGCTGTTAATCATTAACCTGTCACTACTGCTTCTCCTGTCAGCCTCAATTAAACATTAAAACATTAACACCACCAGCTGTGAAGTTTATACACACACAGACACACACACACACAGAGGCACACCTGTCCTCCCACACACAGAACAAACATTAACATATACACACAATTGTTTCCTGTGATGCAACGTAAGTATTCTGCAAGCAGGAAACACACACACACACACACACACACACACACTCATCTCTTTAAAGCAGCCACCCAGGCACCCTGTGATGTGAGCTGAACTCTGCCTGCGTTCAAAGGATGAGCAGCTAAGCGTATGTATCTGTGCCACTACCTGCTTCCTGTGCCTGCTCTCCTCCGCAATCACACATCATCTCGTACTCACACCACTTCTCTGGAGGAGGTCCAAGCCAGACCAAAGGAAAGCACAAAGCAAAGCACTGGGGAGACCCTTATCTCTCCTGCCAAGCTGGTGACGGCCATGGAAACCCGCCCATTGCCGGGATACCACATCAGGAATTCTTATTGATCCAAGCCAGGCCGTTGGGACGATATCAACAAAACAACCATAAACAAAGAGCTAAGAGATTTATCTGTCACACACAGACAGAGTCACACACAAAGCTGTTCTGCTTGTTGTGTCAAGCAACAATCTGAGCTATTTCTGTCTATGACTGGAGCTAAAATATAGTATGTTTTTTCGTAGGGGCATAGATAGTAATGTCGGTACGGTGTTTTGTAAGGTCAAAGTGACCTTGACCTTTAATCACTAAAACTTGAGTTGTAAAACATAATGCCTTCAGCCATGGTTATCACCGCCGGAGAGGCATTAAAAAAGATATGCATGCAGACAAAGGAGAGAAATGAGAGTTGGACTCAAACTCAGAGTGAAAGAGACGACCTGATAGAGACAGAGATGCAGAGAGAGAAAGAGAGAGAGAGAGAGAGAAAGCCAGAAGTGGATAATGTTTCAGTGTCCTGAATTTCCTCAGTAACCTGCACACATGTCAAAGACTGAGTTTCCATTATTCCACCTGAAAGCCTCAGAAACACACACACACCCACGCACACACACGCACACACACACACACACACACACACACACAGATATAGAGGATGGTGTGTGTAAATATATTAAACTGTATCTGTGTGCAGGACAGTGTATGTGTGTGTGTGTGGTTGTGTGAGTGTGGGTGTCTGTGTAAAAGCAGAGGGGAAAAAAATGGGCCTGAGGAATTTCAGCTCTTAAACAATCAGGTAGTTACTATTAATCACCCAGCTACGGCTCAGCAAGCTCAGGAATGTGGCCTTTAAACACACACACACGAAACCCAGAGTGAATAACTTCCAGCTCGTTTTACCTGTATGTACTTATTTGCACATAAAACCAAATACCTCCAGATTAACTGAGAGCAGAGCTGAATTGTGTTTAAAAAAAAAAAAAAATCTGTAACACCGTCAGTGCTAACGGCATGAACGCTTCCAGTGGAATTTCACTTGCCTGTAGTCGGCACCCACATGTTGCAGGAGAGCTGTGCCTATAGGCCACTGAGTGAGGGGTGACAGAGGGGGCATACTGGGGGGCCACTGGGAGGCTTAAGGGCAATGTGAGGACAATGTGACCCAAGGGCCTCTCTCTCTCTCTCTCGCTCGCTCTCAGAACTCTGACTGAAGACAGAAGAGCGAGAGAAAGTCAGAGATTGTGAGAGAGAAGGAGAAAGAGAGAGAGACAGAGAGAGAGAGAGAGAGAGAGAAAACACTGGCTCTTTTGTGTGACCTATAAGACAGAGAGAGACCAACACTCCTTTTCTCTCTCTCTCTCTCTCTCTCTCGCTCTCTCTCTCTCTCTGCTCAATCAGCCCTATCCTGCTGTGTAATGTGCACCTGCTTGGCCTGCAAGTCATCACACAAACACACACACACACACAATAAAGGAGCTGGGTTAAAGGGAGAGACAGAAGCAGTCCACATAAGACAAAAAGCGTCTCTCCACTGTTTCTCTACACCACTGCTACTATAAAGAGTTGGGAAGGCCTTTTTCTTTCATCTTTGCCTCAGTCTATTTATTTCAATGTTTCTTATTTTTTATTTCCTTATTTATGCACATATACAGAGTGATTTTGAGATTGATGGGTGAGGGGGTGGTGGGACGGGATTGGAAGCCTGTTGGAAAGCTGCCTTTTAAAAATAAAAAGGCAGCTTTCACATTAGGACAAAGATGAATTCGAAATGGACATTCCAGACCAAATCTAATCGCATCAGTTCCCCTTAAAATACTGCCCCAGTCCATGAGTATTTATATCATTTGTCTAAAACAAAGACTTTCATTCTTATTCTTCTTTTATTCCAAAAAGCTTCAATGCTTTTCAATTAACTTTGAACTTTTTTGCTGAGCAGTCCTATATGAATGGTATGATTTAAAGCTGGTTATTCCCTATAACTGGGCCAATCGGTTATGTAACTGGTGCCATGAATTTCATGAATAAGTCACAGAGAACAGACTCCCTGAGGACTCCTCTGGAAATAGTTCCACGCTGTCACAAAGAACTCAGCGAAGACTTCTTGAAAGAAAAGATGCTTAAGAACATACTGTGGAAGTCTATTGTATCTTACATTGGTATTTTTCTTTTGAGCGTGTGTGTGTGTGTGTGTTTGTGTGTATGTGTGTGTGTGAGTGCGGTGCCTATGTGGTAGAGAAGGCAAACGTCTCCAATATTTATGTCCTGCAGTTAAGCAGCTGTCGAGCCACGATTTGGGAATTACAGTAGGACAGGAGCCGAAGAAGAAGACAGCTACTGTAAAACACTCTGAAGCCACGAGAGAAAAAGAACGTGAGAATGTGAAATACTGAGAGACGGAAAGAGAGAGAGTACAGAGGGTGAGAGTGAAGGAAAACACGGGAGCTAATGTCTCATTTTCTCTCTGGAGAGTGGTCACTGTGGACACGATGAGAGGAAGCACAAGCAGACCACAGGAACACTTAATGTGACACTCGCCGATGGAAAGAACAGATATGTTATGAAAAGAGGAGACATGACAGACTTCCATTTTCTTTGGTTTATGCTTCCCAACAAAAAGTTGTTTTTATTTAACACCACAATATAAAAAACCCACTCTGTTCAAAGTCAGCTTTAACCCAGATAGGTCGCATAAAAAAAATCTTGTGGGAGCAATTGTGCTGGATTCCAAGGTGAAACTAATTTCAGTCCCAGACAGAGATAAAAAGATGTCGACAAAAAGAAGCTCCCTTTCCCCTGTGTTTGTGTGTGTGTGTGTGTGTGGGGGGGGGGGGGGGGTGTGTGGTGTGTGTGTGTGTGTGTGTGTGTCTGTGTGTGTGTGTGTGTGTGTGTGTGTGTGTGTTTGTGTGCAGCAGGCATAACTGTGACATATGCCACTGAATCCGTCCTAAACTTTGTAGTGGTTTTTTTCTCTTTGCTCTCAGGGCCGGCTCCGCTGCTCTCGACTCATGACTACTGAGAGGATTTTCCACAGTATAGAGAGGAGGAGGAGGAGGAGGAGGAGGAGGAGGAAGAGAAGAAGAAGCAGTGCTAGTTATTGCATTAACCGCCACACTCAACCGACTAACATTCGTGCACGATTTCCAAACCATCCATTATTCATTACTCCCTGCTGCCTTTCCTCAATCGTATTCAGAGTCTGGAGCCGAGAGATGAGGATGAGAGAGGCATGTTCTGGTTGCAGCGTTACAGGTCTCACCCAGGAGTGCACGCTTTAAGAAATACATTCAGCGCACAAAATATCAGGAGCTCGTTCTGGCTATAAAAGCTACTTTCAAATATCCTCAATGCAACTTTCATGGGTTTCTAAGTTTAGACATCGTTTCAGGTCCTGCAGTTGACAAATTATACATCTTCCCTGTCCCGGGGAAGTGACTGAACTGACGGGAATTAGCAGTGAATCACAGCTTTGGCTTGGGGGTGTTTGTGATATAAAATGTAAGTGGCCCTGAAGTGCAAAACACAAAACAACAACAAATTACAAAACACAACTGCAATTCACTCCTTCCAGAAAAGGTAAGTGCTATCAACAGGGCTCATCGCTAATTGGATAAATGCCTTTTTCCCAAATGATTTATTGTTGAGTTTTCTACTTCTTTGTTGTGTTTTCCATTTTTGCTTTGTATGTTCCTATTTTCCATTATGTTTCTTTATTTACTGATCTTCTTTCTTATTTGAAAACTTGTTTTGAAAAATGCACCAACTTCCTTCTCTTGGCAAGTGAATATTACCTTATTGCATACAGCACAAGATAAATTCACCAAAACCCAGTTTAACTGGAGCCTAGATTTTAAGAATGAAACCCAAAACCACATCAAATGGCAATCCAACGCAGATGACACAATACAATTTTATCAAATTTGATTGTGGTCTCCACAGACAGAGAAACAGGACATGCTCAATGACACATGTGATTCAGTGTGTGTCCGTTCATCTGTCCTTGTCCTGGCAGCTTCAGCTTCCACTCAGAACATGATGGATTTGGCAAGAGCAGAAAACGAATGGCAACACTACGGGAGTAAAAACAAACAAACATCATAATATTAATAAGCACTAATGCTATTTGAACGAATGCAGGTGCAAAGAGAAGGAATAGATTGTCCCTCCGATTATGTCCTTCCTCTGTGGGACATCAGACTGTCTGTCTCGGAAGTCTGTGACCTTGAGGGTAGTCCCCCACCGCACACACACACACGCACACACACACACACACAGACACACACACACTGTGTTCACATATTCAGAGGTGGAGCAACGACAGGTATGTATTAAAAGATGAAGAAATGCACGAAGCAAATGTGAGTAATGCAACTGAACTTGCCTTTCAGCTCCTTCATTCCAGTGTATTTACTCCGAAAACACACGCACGCACACACACGCACACAGTGACAGAGAGCGAGAGACTGACTACATGTCAATAAAGCCAGTGTAAAGATGTAGTCATGGGACACCATAGTGTTTTCACAGGACAGACTCAAACATACGCTATAGACACTATGTTCCATGTGTGTTTGTGTAATCTTGCAGCAGCAGGTGAGTGTAAACACACTCTCTAAATATGCAACGTTTCACAACTGAACCCGATAACACATCCAGTCACCTCTCATATCCACCTGCGCGATCCCTTCTGTCTGTCCCTGCGTAAAATATATCTGCCTCACGGTTTCCACCTCAGCCGCTCAACTTTCCCGACATCACGGAATGTGGGTGGCATTCATGCTTTTCCCCCCGGCAACGCGATTCTTTCTCCACCGACGGTCAGAGAGCCACCCAGCACCGAAGCCAGAAGCACAACTGATCCATCTCCACACACCTCCAGAGGACAGCGGGCAGCTTACCTGCTCCACGCCGGCCGAGGACGCACCGGATACCGAATGTGGAGCTCCGCTCAGCACCTCCAGTCCTCCAAACCCTCCGTCCATCCAGCGCTGCACATAGGAGCCCACATTACACCCCTGTACAGCTCCCCCCCACCACACAAACACACGCGCACACACATAGCAAGCCTTGACGTTCATCCTCACTGCCCAACATTCGCAAGTGCGCCATCGTGCGGCCGATCAGAGAGCACCTCGCAACAGGTGGATGGAGGTAGGGACAGGTGTGTGTACAAGTACTGTCAGATAATACAACAAGTACCAGGACGACTTGTGACTTTTAACAAATGTTACCTGTTGAATCATACATAGGCTGAGTAAATCGATGATGTTTTTTAAGAAAGATGGAAAGAAAGAAAGAAAGAAAGAAAGAAAGATCTTGATCTACTGCCAATTCTTGGGCGTATGATCTAAAAGTGGTGGAATGTAACAAAGAAGAAAAAATTTCATTTTTTTTGGATAGTTTTTGATTTCACTCCACTACATGTATATCAGCTGGTATCTGTACTTCCTACTACACTACATATTTAAAATACCTTTTGTGACATCTTCACTTTGTTTTAGTTTTTTATATCTATAGTAATCAACAGATATATTTATACACAGTAATCAACAATGAGAGGGGAATTGATTTGGGGCTGGTAGCATTGGAAGGATTTGGAAGTGACCACCATGACTCTGCCATAATGATGTAGTTGTCTATTTCAATAGGGAAAAAGTTACACTCAGCAATTACCTTTAATACTTGACATATATTAAGAGCAAGTACGTATTTCCTTTTATTTAAGTAGAAAAGTTAATCTGGTACTATTACTTTAACTTTTTGTATTTTTAATTGTACTTTTACTTTCATAAAACATGAGAGTACTTCCTCCAGCACTATAATCTGATAACCCTTTTACAGGAGATCTTAAAGGCAGCATGTGGCCACACAGAGGGGATGAAGAGCGAAGAGGAGATGAGGCCTAATGGCTTCATGGCTCTCTTCCAGCCCAGAGTTAAACCTAATCCCTTCTCCCAGCTCAGAGGTAGCTTCCCTCTTTAATGTTCACAGCAACCAAACTGGGCTTCAGGAAAAGAAAAAGATCAAAAGCAATGATTAATACAGTTATCCGTTATTCATCTGGCCAAACATTCACTGTATTTCTATTCACTATTACTGTCAGTTGGCCCACTAGTGTTGACAGTTAAAATGAGTAACTACAAATATCAAAACATAATCAAATCTAATGAATGAAAAATGATGAAGCCTACCAAAAAGAAATACGTTGTGTCACCATTGTACCGTTGGTATAATGTATTTATTGAAAGGTCTTGTGCACAGCTGTGATGTGATCAGTAGGTGGCGGTATTTCCCCAGACATCACCTTCAGTAAGTGAAGCTAGACAGTGTGTTGCTTCCTCCAGCAGTCGATCTTCTTTTATAAAGTCCTATTCTTTAACCATCATTGTATATACCGGGGTTTGTTGAAAATAAAAAAAGACTAATTTTTATCACAGATAGGCAATCACAACACAATAATACAGACACATTTCAGGATTTTTTTATTTATTTGTTTTAAGATTTGGTAAAATTGATCCTGGTGCTGCCTCAATGGAGTCACATCCTATTTGAACAGTCTGTGTCATCGCATCTCAGACTATGTTTGAATGAGACACTGCATGTGTAGTGATTGTAATGAATTATTATTTATAACAATGTTATCCTGAGACATTTATATACCACAAACTGTCACCTGTAAATATTCAGCCTCATCAGCACCTTAATCTACAATTTGCACTTTCTGGTTAGATGTAAATCTGCATTTACTCGTACATGTACTATGTGCAATGAAAATACAACTTAAATCTGAAAACATTGCTTGGTTATACAGCTATTGATGAAAACTATATTACTATAATTACCAATTATACACGTGTCATAAAATTCGTTCGCTATGATTTTATTTTGAAGATGCTGACAGGATGTGGTGCGATGGTTCCTTCTGTATTGACCTCAATGGAGCAGCAGTGATGGAGGACAGCATCAGCAGCTAGCATGTCTCCTTATCTGCAGACTCATGTTGTGTAGTTGGTGTGTGAGGATGTGTAGGAGGTTCAGGTACACACAGACACACACCCACACACATTCTGCAGTCCGCTACCAGCCCATGTGACCAGGTGAGCGCTTCAAACAAGCTCACTTTAGCTAGCTTTGTTTGTTAGCATCTCCTCCTCAGGTCTCTGGTAACTCAGCCAAACAATGACAGTGTCTAAAGCTAATGCAAATGAGGCTAATGTACCAGTGAAGCTTATCTTAGAATAAACACACAGTGGTAATTAGATCATCGTAGAACATGTGTAAGTACATTTCGAGATCTAAGCGTTAACGTTCACTTTAGACATATTGTTTTTGTTCCTGTTCTCATGTGTGATTCATTGATCTCTTGCAGACGGGTCAGATGAGAGTTGAGGTATGTAGCTGTAGTCCTGCTCTCATCCGCAGCTCAGTCCTGTGTTAACACAACAAACACACACACACACACATCCACTCACACGAGCAGCAGCAGGACCGACCCAGACTCCATGGCGGCCCCTCCTCGCTTCCCCGGCGGGAAGAGTGTGGACGTTTCCCCGGCTAACTGGAGCGGCCCGGCAGCCCTGAGCAGGCCGATGTGTGTCAACGGGACCCCGTGGATCCTCTACCTGCTGGAGGAGTGTGTGGACAATGTGTGGGAGTACTGCAGCGTGGTGATAGGACTCATATCCATGTTCTGCTTCCTGCTGTCCACTCTACCGTAAGTGATGATGGACATGTTTGCCATCACAATGACATGTTAGACCTCCAGGTAAAACTAATGATCAACTCCTGTCTCTGTGTTTTGGGAGTTGTCTGCACGTCTGTACGTCTGTCTCTCTGTGTGTCTGCCTCTCTGTATGTCTGCCTGTGTCTACCTCTCTGTCCGTGTGTCTGCCTCTCTGTACGTCTGTCCTGTCTGTCTGTCTCTCTGTCTGTGTTTCTGTCTGTCCTGTCTGTCTGTCTCTCTGTCTGTGTTTCTGTCTGTCCTGTCTGCGTCTGCCTGTGTCTACATCTCTGTCTGTGTGTTGTCTCTGTTTGTCCTGTCTGTGCCTGCTGTCTGTCTGTGTATGTCTCCCTCACACTCTCTCTCTGTCTGTCTGTCTGTCTCTCTGTCTGTCTGTCTGCCTGCCTGCCTCTCTGTCTGTGTTACTGTCTGTCTGTGTGTCTGTCTGTCTGTCTGTCTGTCTGTCTGTCTGCCTGCCTCTCTGTCTGTCTGTCCTGTCTGTGAGTCTTTCTCTGTCTGCCTCTCTCTCTCTCTGTCTATCTGCTTCTGTCTGTCTGTCCTGTCTGTGAATTTTTTCGCTGTCTGCCTCTGTCTATCCGTCTGCCTCTCTGTCTGTCTGTCCTGTCTGTGTATTTCTGTCTGTCTGCCTCTGCCTATCTGTCTGCCTCTCTCTCTCTCTCTGTCTATCTGCCTCTGTCTGTCTGTCCTGTCTGTGTATTTTTCGCTGTCTGCGTCTCTCTCACTCTGTCTGTCTGCCTGTGTGTCTAGGCAGGTCTACGAGGCCTATCGTAATGGTAAAGTGGAGGAGGCCATGTCTTTTGGCTTCCTCTTCTTCCTCTTTAGTGGAGACGTGACCAGCTTCGCAGGCTGTTACCTCACCAGCCAGCTGCCTATTCAGGTAAACACACACATCACAATCCAGGCTGCCTCCCTCTCTGCTGTTTAGGCCTTCACATTGTGTATGTGTCTGTGCTGTGAACTCACTTGTTAGTGTCCTTTGGGGATGGTAGTCGCTCATAGATCATTAGGTCACCAGCGACACAGGGATAAACAACCATTCATGCTCACCTATGGTCAATTTAGAGTCCTCCTCCCACTTGACCCCAATCTGTGTTTGCAGGGGAGCAAGATGGAGTACCTGCAGTCAACCTGCACAAACATGGGGAGAGCATGCAAACTCCAACCACATACATTATTTACATACAAGCCTTGCTTTTTGTCATGTTGAGCAAATCTGTTTCACTTGTAGCTCACTTATTTAAAATAAAGTAATTGCTTAACTTAGTTTTTTACAGACATTTGCATGTGTACAGAATAGATTCAACCCCCTGCAGAGAAACTCCGGAGGATCTTTGGAGTTCAGTGCATATCGATATAGCAGCTTATGCAATTTTCACAGCCTGAGCCTGTTTCTCTATTGCACATTGAATAATTTACTCTTCCACCACACAATTGTGATCCACATGTTTATTATCATCTCATCTTCTCTCTCCATCTCTGTTCCTCTCTCAGACTGTTACAGTGGTGTTCTACATCTTCACAGACGTAATCCTCATCTCCCAGTTCCTGTACTATAAGATTAAGAACAGCTCCAGCAGAAGTAAGCCCTAGTATTATCTCTTGTGTAGATTAAAGGAGGTGGCAAGTGATGCCCGTCCTGTGTGAGCCAACCATATTGTGACCCTCCGGTTCAGTTAAAGCATAACAACAAGGAAGGATGTACTTCCTGTTGATGACCCGATAACTATATCTTGCACTGCATAACATAATAAAGTGAAAACAAGGGCCTGTCAGCTGTAAGACACTGTCAACTTTACAGGTTAAGTCGTGATAACACATGATTTAACTTGTCATCTGATGCACATAAATAAAACCATATGAGCTAAATACAGGCTATAAAACAAAGAAAACCTGCAAATCCTGGATCACTGCTCATTTATCACTTATACCCACAAAGACATAAATAATGTAATCATAGCTTTACTGGGACTTTTCACCAGCAGCAGGAATGAAAACAATTCAGCAACTTGATAATCAATTTCAGCAGCACACACGTATACAGGGTATTTTAGCTGTGTGATTGCAGCCTTTGTTATTGGCTACTTTAATGTCATTGATACCGAATGGAAGGCATCTGCACTGGGTGTAGGACTGGCAGCTTAAACTCAGCTAATGCAAACAGTGACATTTCCTGCTGTGTGTCTTCACTGTCAGATTTTCATTTAGTGTGTGTTTGCTGTCTAGAGAGCCCTGGGCTGAAGTGGCTGTGCTCCATGTGGTGTGTTGCTGCTACATTAGTCCTCCTGGCTTTACCCAAACTCATCATTGACAATAGTGCCAATTTAGACCCCCAGGTAGGTCGATGGTGTGTAGTTTATGTTGTATACTTGTGTGAACGGGGTTACATTTACTTGTTCATGGAACAGATTTCTTCCTTATTATTTTTGCGATTTTCCTGTTTCTTGTCAAGGTGCAACATTTTGACCCTTTTCATGGCTGTTCTTCTCCCTCTTTCTCCTCCTCATCCTCAGAGTCCAGCTGCCTCTAAATCGGTAGAAATCACTGGCTACATATGTGGGTACCTGGCGTCGGTCTTCTACCTCTGCTCCCGTTTACCCCAGCTCTATAAAAACGTAAGTGACAACTTGTTTGTTTGGCTCGGTCAAGGTCTGGAGTCTGTTTTCATGGTTTGCGTGTGAGCTGAGCCGTCCTGATTGGAGACAGCTTCCCCGGGCTCCCATCCCAGGGGTTCCATTGAAAACTGAACTTATTACATGTCAGTAAGTAAAAAAAATTGGGATCAAGAATGTTTGAAATGGGAGGTGAGATTTGTGTGTTTGTGTAACATTGTTGATGTGTCAAAATTAGAACCAGGCAGCGAAGACAATGGAGCTGTTGTACCACTGACACATCCTGGCCTCAGAAGCAGATAATAATCGCCACAGGGGGTTGTCTCAGTAGACTGATATAGTCCAAGAGAAACTTCTCTCTCACACACACACACTCGCACGCACACGCACACACACACACACACACAAAATTGTAAAATATTAACTCTGATGTACCCTGGGGAAATTATTGCCAGTTCAGACATGTTCGTTGAGCAGAAATCCCAAAACATTTTCACTATATCATTTCTTGTGACAGGTTACCCATCTAGGTAGTAAATGTGTAAAATATTCACATGTTGCCAAGCAACATCTCAGCATTTCCCAGGGTTGTTGACAGATTGGTTCAGTCACAGAAGCAGAGAATAAAACTCTATTATTCAGCCATAGTTCAAATGTTTCTTTGGTTTCACAATATTGGATTAATGTTCATTCTTCTAGACGGAGGCAGAGTATAATGAAGGGAAGGGAAAGACTAGTTTTGACTTTGTTTTTCAGGTACAATGACAGAACTTGCCTCAACATGAGCAGCACTGTACTAAATGACACTCTAGTCAGTTACTGCCTTAAAATAATAAATGTAATCAGCAGACCCCCATAGACAATACATTATTTGTGAGCAGAGGGATTTGATTTAATTTGTTAATAGCTATGAAAAATGAAATCACTCCAGTCTTATTCTTTAATCCTGTTATGCTGATCATATCTATCAGGAGTGCGTGTACACATTAAACAAACAAGAAATGTTTTTCCTTTTACACTGACTGTGGTGTTTCACTTGTGTCTACTTGAAGACAAGGCTTCTGTTGGTGCTTCTGGTTTGTTATTTAAATACTGTCCACTTTATCTATTCTAGTTCCGGCGACAGTCCACGGAGGGGACCTCTTACCTGTTGTTCGCCCTGGCCATGATGGGCAATGGGACGTACGGGTTGAGCGTCATCGTGGTGCTACCTGCGCTGAAGGGCTCCAAACAGACGTTCATCATTAAACATCTGGCCTGGCTCATTGGCAGCCTGGGAGTCCTCCTACTGGACTTCTTTGTATCCTTTAAATCCCAAGTTCACAATCATCACATGGTTGAACACGCCAATCACATGCATAATACATTTGTAATATACAAAGTACATCACTTTAATAGATGACTGAAGAAAATATGTGCTGTAAGTGTTTTGGATTGATCCTTAACCTTATTAGGTAACTGCCCAGTTCATCATGTACAGAAAAAAACACCCTGCTAAAAGCAAAACGCTGCTCAGCGTTCCAGAGGTGGAGCCTCTGCTTTGTGAGGAGGAGGAGCTGTCAGTGTTGTAGGAAACAGCACGGACACCGACTTAGTCAAGAAGAGACTGGTTAGTCTGTGTTTTGATTCATTCTTTTGAGGTCTGTCTGATCATTGATTTTGTCATGATAAACAGAGAAACATGTGTTGCAGAAGCATTTTGAAAATGAGGAGCTGTTGGAGCCAGCAGATGATTCCACTGCATCTTTTCTTTTGAATATTCTGTTGTTTATAGGAAACACACAATGATCACCTCACTGGAGGTCAAATTTAACAAAGTACCACTTTATTAACATTTAAGTTAACAATGTGTCAGCATCACTTGAATCTTTATCTGATTATCTACACATTTTTATTATTATTATTATTATTATTATTATTATTATCATACCTTTGGGACTTCTTTAACTTGTTTTGTTGGAATAACTATATTTTTATTTGCCACTAGGGAGCAAACACACCCACAAGAGGAAGCTTTGAGTCAGATGTCTTTAAACAGATGCAAGCTTCATGGAAGAACAAAGTGCCTGTTCACATTATGACAAGGTATATACAACTGTAGCAGATTGTACAAGGTTTTTTTTCTCAGATCGTGGACAAATCGTTTGTTTGCTCATGGTTTTCTTTTCTGCATGGTTAGCTGTGGCTGACGGGAAGTTGTCATTATCAAAATATTTGCTCACTAGACTTATGTTTTCAGTGCATTAGAATTAGACAGGATATTTATGTGTACAGGTTTCAAAGGGATCATCTCTGCTTTCCTTAAGAAAGACTTGGTGCCTTTTATAAGCTTATTATAGTCTTATAATATAAATGCACTGTATATCTATTTGTGTGCGTGTGTAGCCAGTAGCATTAACAGTGTTAAGTTTCCTCTTAATGGCGTTTTCTAAGACATTACTATTCAACAATGATAGATCTAGAAATAGGAACATTTTTATGATTTTATGGAGATATAAAATTGACAAACCTCAAAATGTTTGTTCTCAGTCATGAGGTTTAAACAGAAGCGTCTCATGTCAAGTCTAACTTTCTTTGTTTTTTTTAACACCCCTCAAATGTTAACTTCAATAAAGAGTAATACTTGACGAATTAGAGATAATATGGATTTAGATAATTAACTAATGTCTGTTCAATGTTGTACTAAATCTTGTGACACAGTGTGTGAGAAGTGGTGTTACAGTTTGACCAACTATTGAACTAACTGTACCTGAGATCTGCAGATTCCTCTACCTCATTATTCTATGGACATGTTTATTACTCCCATTGTTTCATTGTGAGCTGCCTTGAAATCTGGCCACTATGCTTAGGAAATTGATTTATTTAGAAAATTCTAATTTATTCAACAACATTTGAAATAAACGTTCCTCGTTGTCACCAAATAAACCTGAGCAACATGATTGACCTTTTTTCTAGTCTCAGACGGAGATGCAATAATGTTAATTTATGTAAATTCTATAGGATTTGTTAAGACTTTGTTTACTAATTAATTTGTTTCCGTAGTAAATGTAGTTTTTGCTAACTATTTTTGTATTGCACAATTTATACTTCAAAACCTTCTGAATGAGTCTGATGTACTTTTTCAATCCAGAACAAATAATTTGCTATTTATTGAATATACTTCCACTATAACTATGCTGTATTTATAATACTGTAGTTTTTTACTTAAATGGTGATGTATTGTTGTATTTATTTTCTTATAACATGTACTTACAGATGTGCACATCAACAAATACATTGTATTGCATTCTGAGCTCTGTGACAATGTCTTCTAAATCTGAACAAAACAAGCATTTACTGTATGTAGCCTATATGGAACAAAAGTTGAATATGATATTTGACTGTTGATTTTGTGTGAAGAAGTATCATCTGCTCATTTGAACACATATTCAAGTTTTATTCAGTGATGACGGATTGTTCTTTTACACTTTCCACAAACACTAACCTACACTGAACATGTTAGTTTATTTAGTTAATGCATCCCAAATTATTACTCAAATGGTTAAAATATTTGTCCTGAAGGGAAAAGTCATGACTTCAGTTTGAATTGTTTGTATTCTTATGATTAAGGTTATTTATTTAAAAGGGACAAATCACATTATGTAAAAATGTGCCATATTTAGCCACCCAGGCTACTTTTCATCTGCAGTCCCTTGCAGATTGATAATAAAACAATACACATAAACAAGTATATAAAAACACAAAAGTACAAGCCACAGGACCAAATAGTCACGGTTTGTAGTGATCAGAGGATGGGGCCATAGTATCAAGGTCCCGTCAATACACAATAACTAAGTAAAAGTCTCCTCACATCTTGTATTACATGTGAAATACTCCTGTAGTAATTTAGTGGTTTTGATTACCCACAGCTCTGTGTGGAAATGTTTGTTTCTAAGGATACAATCTATTTTATGTAGAATTTGGAGGCAAACCTTTCTGAAAGTGTCAGATTATTCTAGTAAAAATCTTACATCCATACTTGGCAGTACCCCTTCCTTCATGTATATATGCATAACCTTGTCAACTTTTTTATGTCACTGAAATGTATTGGTAAAATAAAAAAAAAAATTAAACAAACGTGTACATCCATATCCTGGTCTTTGCTATTTTAAGAGTTTTGTACCTTGCTACTTTGTTTTCTCCATTGTGTTGTCTATATTTCATTTGAATCCATCGCTCCAGGTTTTATTAAAGGTTCAGTGTTTAGAATTTAGTGATATCTGGTGGTGCTGTTGCATGTTGCAGCTGAATACCCCTCCCCTCACCCTACCTGTGGTAGCCTTTATTTTTCATAAAATTCAAAAGGTGTTTAGTTTGTCCAGTCTGGACTACTGTAAAAAAAAAAAATGTCTGCCTCCGTAGAAAGGACCCACTCCTGGAGTAAATATAAAGTATTTAAACATTTAGGGCCCAGTCTCGGGTAAAGAAAACAACAATTACTATAATTTAGATGATTGCAAGCGAGTGAAAACATCCCTGGGATTATTTTATTTTTGCCAATAGATTCCTTTCACCTAAATCTTACATACTGAAGCTTTTTAAGATGAACGAGGCCTTGTTCATGTGTTGTTCTCTGTTACAACATCGTGAAATTAATGTTGTTTATTCCTGTTTGGAAAACAAAAACAAGCCCCCACCCTCACTTCCCAGGCCACTTTTTTTGACGGAGCTCTTAGGCGACCAATCGCTGGGAGGTTTAGCAGCGAGGGTGGGAGCCGGGGGCGGGACTTCCTGTGGGGCTGCAGTGGGATGGCAGCAGGCAGCTGCGGGGCTGACACGTATCTGAAGTAAAAGGTGCTCTGGAGGCCGCGTCGAGGACTTGAAGTGTCTTTATTATTTTTCTCCATTGTCTTGTTTGAACAACGTCGGGTGTGGCAGCGGGGACAGAGGAGCCGTCGGCCCCGGGGTGAGCCGCGTTAGAGCCGCCGAAGTTTGACGTGAAGTCTGGAGAAAATCTGAGCGGCTACTTTGAAGTTCCAGGAGAGGGTCGACAAGCGGAGGAAAGTATGTCCACCGGGGGGAATACCACCGTGTAACCCGTGTTGTTTCTGCCCGGGAATGCTGTGGAAGTGAGGGGAGGGTTGGGTGGGCTCATTCCAGTCTTCACCAGGAGGTAAAGAGAAGGAAAAAAAAGAGAGGAAAAAGTTGAGTCGGGAAGTTTCCAGCAGCGGAGACGGAGCCTTCTCTCGCAGACAGCGGGGAGCGGGTCCAACATGGGGAACGGGGTGTGCTCCCGGCGGCAGCGTAGGATCTTCCAGTGCCTGTTGCTGCTCACGGTGGTCTGCGGGATGATGTACGGGGGCATGATGTCCTATGAGGTGCACAAGCAGCTGAGGAGGACCGAGGCGACGGCGCTGAAGTACCAGCAGCATCAGGAGTCCCTGTCGGCTCAGCTCCAAGGTAAACACGGCGAGGTGTGAGGTGATTGACCGGTGCTCGGTCTGCGCGCAGGTGAAGAGGTGAGCGTGGGAACTCGTGCGTGCGGCGCCAGACTCCCATCGCGGAACTGCAGTTTTAATGTTTGCGTAGTCGCTTTCAAACGCCCATCCTCCTTAAAATCTACACGAGTACTTGCATCAGTCCCTTACAAACCACAGATCCGTTCGGCGTTCATCACGTTAGAAAGTTGACATTTTGTCAGACTAAACGCTTTGTTGTGATTTGTCAGTGTGTCAAAGGTTAGCAGGGCGATGATATACCAAGGGCCAGTGTTTGGCCTTTGACCTCGGACCTCAGGTGGCTTTCTAATCCTGTGATAAACCAGCAGGTTAAGGTGTGTGCAGATTAGGCCATGGTGATGGTATTTAGCTGGACTGGATATGTCTGCCTTCTGCATAGGGCTACTGTAAAGATAATGGTATTTAATGGGATAAGTGGTGCTTACTGCAGGCTGGACAGACTGACACAAACACTGACACACACACACACACACACACACACACACATCCTTGTTAGGAATTTGCATTGACTTCCATTTATTGTAAACAAACTAACCAAAACCTTCACTTAACCTAAACCTAACCTACAATTCACATCTTAACCAGGACTTCAGAAATGACAGTTTGCCTCATTAGGACCAGGCTTTGGACCCCATGAGGACTACTGACCCTGACAAGGTCAGTGTTGAAGCTGGAAAAGGTCCTAAAGAGGTCATAAAAGAAGAGTGTACACACACACACACACACACACATTCACACACATACACACAAGCACACACCTGGTTGTAGTGGCTGTGTCCCCCAGGCTCACCTTAACATTATACTCATAATTATACTTTGAAGTCATGAGGTCAGCCTCCACATCTGCTTCTTTCAGCCACAGCTGAGATAGCAGGAGGGAAAAGGAGCACACTCACCTCAGTTGTAAGAAGAAGCTAAAAACGTATAATGTCATATATAGTTTAAACTTTTTAAAAGTCTTAAAATTGGTTCGAGAGCTGGGTCCTGCAATGCCCTGTCAATGTAAAAGGCCACTCGGTGTCCAGACGCCACGCACGACGGTATTGTTTTGATTTGGCATATCATATCATATCATCTACCTGTAAACAGCAAAGACCCTTTTACTTTCTCTGATTGTGTTATTACAGAGGACTGTATAGCACTTGTTTCCAATCAGGAAAGAATTCAACTTTCTATATATACAGTATATACAGTATACACAGCACTGGTGCCGCAGAATTTGAACATATTGTATAAATGTTTTCGGATAAACATCGTCTTTATCACTGTGTCTGTGTGTGTGTGCACTCGTGTCACCCACTGGCCCGGAATGTCCGATAGAAATTGTGGGAGTTGGTATTCGATGAATGGACTTTACTACAACTACCAAGTAGAATAGTAATTCACCTGACACCTATGCAAGTACACAATCCCCTCATATCACTGTCCACACACACAAGCGGCTTTGATTCAAACATGCACACACACTCATGTAAATTCGTCTATCACGTTTTTTTTTCTACCAGTTTAGTCAAAATTCAGACACCTTTATTTAAAAAAAAAAAAAAAGATTAAAAAGTAATTCAACCATGTGATACTGCATCATAAAACACAGATAATAAATAGCCGGTTAAATACCTGTTGGGCAGCACAGCAGGTTCCAGGCCATTTATTTTAAATTCCAGCGGCATATCTATATTAAAGATTGGCACAGTCACCAGTTATTTAGTAACAACCAGGAAACATAATAACTAACAGTAAAACCCACATTAACAGTCACAACTCCACAGACATTGACTGATCTGTTTGCTTTATTGCCGTGTGGGGTAAACAGTGTCACACCCACTCAGCGTTAGTGCATTGACAAAATGCTCCTCTGTATTACTCAAGTAATGTTTCTATTAAAAATCTAAATTCAGGAACGTCTTACAAACCACACCTTTGCAAAAGATTAAACAGTCCTGTACTACAGTAACCTCTGTGATTTGCTCCCTCCCAATAAAGACTCATAAACACACTATAATCTGCGGACAGGATGTGAGGTTTTGTGTCATGCCATTATGCCCTTGATTTAAAATTAACAGCTAGGCTGAGAGTCCACTCCTACATGACTTTGTCTCTTTCAGAACAAAGTGTGTGGTCGTATATGGGGGTCAGTGAGTGTGTCGGTGTTTGAGCCCAGACCTGATAATTTAATTCGGCATTTGATCCACCTAATTAGTAGTTATCTCAAGCTCATCATCCACAGCTGTGTCCAGCGGTATGACTAACAGTGTTGTCCTCTAGCTTTTTACTCATCAGACGTGTGTAACCACATGCACAGACTTAGGCCTCAGGTTTGTTTTGTCATCATGTGAAGCATCCTGTGCCAAATTTGGATTGTAAAAGAGTAAATTTGACTTCACAGGTGGTTATGAATAGCTGTGAGTTTCCATGTTGGCAGCCCTATATGAGCAAAGGGAGCTTTTCCTGCATAACAGAAAGTCCCTCACATTTGTTTTATAATGTAGATTACTTAGAGAGAAAGGGTCACTCAGCTAAGCTTTCAGTCCGTTCCTGTTCAACCATATACCAATGGCTTCTGTTTCGTTTTTCAAAAGATGCACATAATCTGATACATTTAGAGCATGACCGTATAGTTTGACACCTCGAAGAAAGCAATAGCATTTAACCCCATTTGCATCGCCTACACTAGGCACCACGCCCATACTTTCATTGTGAAGCGATGGATCATTCAGCCAATCACAGGGTCGAACCCAATGGCCGACAGTTGATTGCAGTTTTTCCTGTCCTATATTTAGAGGTGGGCCATAGCTTGGGGGTTGTGAGCTGGATGTATTGATTCCCACTATAACCAGAGGCTGGCAGTTGTAAGTCTTTTAAAGCCTCAACTAGCACTTAGTGGTTTTGCCTGCACTCTGACAAATGTGTCCCCATGATTTAACACCCATTCACTCCATCATACACAATCATACATACACTCACACACACTCACAATGACACAGCGTGCTGTTTGCCATCACATGAAACAAACACAATAATGGCAGCAGGCTCAAAATAGTATATCAACAACACTTTTGTCGCTTTCTGTTTATCTTAATAAAGATGCTCATGTGAATGTAATGGTCTGTTTTCCTTCATGGGATAACAGGAAGTAAATTATTTTGTTTCTTTATTTAAATTAACGGCATTTATCTAGTGATAATGTCTTCATGACCAGTCTAAGTGCTTTAAATATGATTTTAATTAATCATATTCACCTATTAAAAAAAACATGTCTATACAGCGCTTGAAATACGTAGAGCATTGTTTAACACTCACACATCATCTTCGCAATGCTGGCACAGCAGTCAGTGGCAAGTACAGTTTAACATGCAGACTGGAGGAGCCTGAAATCGAACCACAGAACATCCAATTAGCGAAAGAGTTGCTGTCTAGCTTCTCTTTACCCCCCAAAGCCACATTTGGAAATGCACTCTGTTTCTGTTTTAAACCAAAGTATGGGACCCAATTTGGGATTTTGTATTTCCTGACAATAAGGAAAAAGTCAGATTGTCATGCAGAGTGTCTTCCAAACTCTAATCCCAAAGAAATGAGCAATAAAAACAAGAGACATGACTCAAAAATAAATCAAGTCACATCCGAAGGCATTGCGCTGCACATTCAGAATATAAACCTGTAGTTTATGTAAAATAGCACAGGTTTCTGGGATCTTGTTACATCAGTGGGTTCCAGGGGACTGACGTTAGCATGCTGACAGACCACCGTCTCCATACTACTTCTCTTGGGGTCTAAATCTCTCTGTCCTTCGACTTTCATCCAGTATATTTGGCCGATGACAGGAGGTCAGTTACTTACCAGGTTCTTAACTGTCTTAAGGTTTCTCCAATTAACTGAGATACAATTTGAATTTTAAAGACTTAACACAAATCAAACATGCATGTTAGAATGTATAATAACTGGTCATAGAGGTTCCTATGTGGTCAATGTTTAGTAGAAGATAGAAGGAGTACATTTGAAACTCCCAATACTTTTTCCCTGGGCTTTGCGCAAGTGGTCCCCTGTGTGTGTGCTCAGTAGTACAGTGGGTGTATGAATGAGAACACACACACACGCATGCAAACAAACCGCAGAGAAAATCCTGGAGCCCGTTTCCTTGTGTGATTGATAGTGTTCGCAGTGCACACCCCGGCCACTCTATCCAATCTTCTCTACATCTAAGCCAGTAGGCCAGTAAAGGTCACCACCGTACAGAACTCCCTTGTCCTCGCCCTGCTGATGCACTTTAACTGCAATGTGAAGGAAATGTTTCATTTGTCTGAACCAGAAACAATAATGCACATTGAAGTTTGAACGACATAAGGAGAGGTGTAAAACAAATCAGTCTTTGGAAAGTTTTCCTTTGTGTGAATGGTAGACCCTTCGTACAGAATGCATGGGTCGAGCTGCTCCTTGTTGTTTGTTTGTCTTCTTTTCTAGTGCAGTGGTCAGAATAAAACTGCAACGAAGCAAAGGAAAAACTTGCACACAAAACAAAAGATCAAGACTGTTTGCTAAATTTTCTATATATTACAATACAGTCGTGATAGACAGTAAAGCCAAGCTTCACTGAATTAATAATTGTTTAGCTGTTTTTCAGACATAAACTCCTGAAAGTGTTTATAAAATTCCCATGAAAAAAAAAACGTATTGATGCCTGAAAGCAGCTTATTTGACCATGTTCTGTTGTATTGTTTTACATTGAGCTAGGTTGAGGAAATCAACTGTAAGGTAATCTCTGGTTTTGGTTTTTTTAATAAGATTAATATTGGAATGCTTTCAATGACTGAAGTAAAAGACAATGCATTTTAATATTTCATTAAGTTACTTCATCTCTGATCTTTAACCTTGTTATGTTAATGTGAAGAACATTGAGTTTCTAAATGAAACACACTTAAATAATAACGAATTTCCTTGTTTAAATGTGAGTTTTAATAATTCAGAAGCACAGTCAAATGACATGCGTTTCTAGACTGCAGCTTCTTTGTCGCTGTTGCCCAACTTGTCCATGTCATCCCCTAGAGAGTGGGTGTGTGTGTGTGTGTGGTGTGGCCTGAGCTGAGTAAAGAGCAACATGGCCTCATCTACTGAGACGACACAGAACCTCAAACAAGCAGAATAAAACCTCAGTAATCTGATGCTCTGGATGTCCATCTGATCAGGATCAGAGTAAAGGAAGAATTTGGAGTTGGATTTCACCCCCACGAATTAAATCAGAAGGTCATCAGACTTTTCTAAGGCTGTGATATGAATTAGATTATGAACATGACACATGCTCATAAAACACTGAGAAGTGTTCACTGCAGCGAACACTGATAGCCTCTCTGCCGTAGTTAGTGTGTAATAAGTGATTGTTACAAAGTTCAAGTTAATTGATTCGTTGGCTCTGCCAAGGAGGTTATGTCTCCGCCTCTGTCCATTGGCTTGCATTGGTTGGTTTTGTTTGTTAGATGGATTATGCCAAAACTACAAAACAGATGTCCATGTAATTTGGTGAAAGGATGGGACATGGAGCAAAAAATAACTTTTAGGATTTGATTTTACTTTCTTAATCATCATGATATGTCCTATGAAATAATTCATGGTTCTTGATGAAAAAACATTTAGAGAACTGATACCCATGACTGTGTGAAATTTGGTGCAGCTTGATTTCATCAGTAAATTCACTGGTACGACCAATAGAGTGATTTAGCTGAAATTTAAATTTTTATTTACCAAAACAAATTGTAGTTATCCAGATATAGTGGTGTGAAGACGATTGCAGAGGTTTGAGAAAGTAGTTTTTGTCGTTGGAAAAAAGCTTGTCGCCTCAAAGGGCAATTAGGTCAGATTGATTAAATAACAACCAAGGTATGAAGTCTGGTAGAATGTATTTTTTGTGCTGTATAAGGTTGGATAACCACCACTTACTTTACCAAGTCTGCTGTCTCAGCCTGTTATTTTGGTTTGTGTATTTCCATGAATGTCTCTCTCCCTTCAGTCTCTCCTGGTTTGCCATATTTCTGCCTGTGACTGTGTCATTGTTTAGCTCTTTTCTTTTTTTGGTGCTTATTCTCTGTGCCTTCCTCTGCATCTCCTTCCTTCACTCCTTCTCTCTCTCTTCTCCTCCTTTGTCATCGTCGTGAAATTCTTACAGAGTTGTCCACTCCTGCAAAACTGTATACGTTTATCCTGTTGAGTTGGCACTTGAAAAGAAAGAAAAGCCACATGATCAGTCTGACCTCCCTTTACGCTCAGGTCAGGAGAGAGAAAATGTGACAAAGAGGAAGAAGTTACGATCGTTGTACAACTTCTTCGTGTGGAAGTGATAATGCTTTTGTAGAACAAATTAACTGAGGTTAAGATGACAAAGCATTTACGGTTACTTTACTTTTATTATCAAAGTTACCAAATTATGAAAACATGAAAGTTCAATTACATTTGACTCATAAACCATGACACCATAATTTGTCATTCTTTCCTCTTAGTAAATGCTGTGTCAATAGTGTTCAGTACAACAGGGCCAACAAACAAACGCTGCCAACTCACATATTTGGATCCAGGAATTGGGTATGGAGGCCAAGGTCCTACTGATATAAGAGATTGTATAACTCACAGGAAGTAGATGAATTTCTTAATGTGTCCATGTAATGCTTTATTGCTTTTTTTCCTTTCCTTAAGTGAGTCATAGCTTTTTTGTGTCCAAACTCCTTCTCTCCCACTCAAACGATTTCTCCTGAAAAGCCTGGAAGGCCTTGTTTGCTTTCTTGTCTGCTTTCCTTGAAGCATCTACATCAACAATTAACATGTAATATGCTCATCTCTCAGCTAGTTTGGCTCAAATTGAATCAGCAGAGCAAACAACAAGGCTACAGTTGTGTTAAAGCTGATCAGGAAGTCTCTCAAAAAGACAGAAAAACTGTTCAAGAGGTTGCCGAATCTCGAAGGGAAAAAAAAGTGTTTAAATAAGAATCAACTTTTCAAATCGGTAACACGTAAAGTCTTTTTTCGTTTTTGGTGGTTTACTAGCTTGTAAACCTACGGTTACCATATCCCATATATAGGTGAAGGACATGCCTCTGAATAAGAGTCTTATTGTCTTGATTGCCACCTGTTGGCTGGCTGCAGTAAAGGTCATAAATCCTCTATGTTAGTAGATGGAGCATGGACTTAAAGGTCAAAGTGAATGTCAAATACATTTCTCTTATGTGTGTTCAATTGGATTGGTCCATCACAAATATCATCAGGACCTTGTTACCACGGCTCCACCCACTGATTACTGGCTCTAAATGGAGGAGAGGAAGTGGAGACCCTTCTTACATTTTTATATGCAGTTTATGTCCATTAGGTTTTAGATGTTGCATTGTTTGTGTGTTCTATCGGCTTTGATGCTGTTTTCTTTTAATCTTGAAACCGGCTGCCTACTGCCTAGTGGACATAACTCCCCACATGGATTAATTTAATCTTCAATCACATTAAGGTAAAAAAAAAGGTAAATGGTGGAAATAAAAAAAGTATTTGGAGACCAAGCGATTGGAGTTAGAAGAAGACAGAAATTAGAAGTGTGTCTAAGAATAAAAAGAGGATCTCCATTCAAATTAACAAGAGCTTCTAGGTTATTAAGGATCATTTTGGACAATTTTATCACGCCTCCCCCCATCGTCTAGAAAAAAGTTGATTCCTTCCTTAAAAACTTCTTTGACTCAAGCCACCAGGCACAGCAGCCTGAGACAAAGTATTTTTGTAAATCCCCACAGATGTGAGGAATACCACAGCTTTCTGTCGATGTCACATCCCTGAGATCAATGTGGCTGAATAAATATCACACCGCACTCTTATATCAACCATAATATGCATATCCTCTCTCTGTCTCTGCTTTCTCTATAATTTATATTTTAAACTGTAGTGAGTGCATATGTTATTTTGCAATTGTTTATTGCCAATGCAGCTTTCTTTTTGTCTATTTTCCAAAAAACAAGAGGTCTTGGTTTTCTCTCCTCCCTCTATTCATCCCCTCCATCTGTGTTTTTTATGTGTAGTGGTGTATGAGCATCGCTCCCGGTTGGAGAAGTCTCTGCAGAAGGAGAGGTTAGACCATAAAAAGGCCAAAGAAGGTGAGAAAAATCTATTCTCTATTCTGATTACTTTGGGGAATTCATCATACCTCAAACTGTGACGACATATCATGTGGTGCTAGAATAATATCACATTGGTATACAAATTTAAAAACATTTGGTTATAGTATTATTGTTGGTCACGTAGGATAAAGGCATCAGCCAAATGAATATGAGTGAATTGCTGAACAGTGAACCATGACTATTTTCATACTCAACATAGTTTTACTTTACATTTGTTAAATTTACATAAAATCTGATTGATCTCTTCTGATTTCTAGATTATCTGGTTTATAAACTTGATGCACAACAGTCACTGAACAAGGAGAAGGTACGTTTTTTACATAATTACTATTTCTTTTATTCATCTGTACATTTTTAGGACTTGAAGCCTTTGCATATCAATAGCGAATAAAAATAAACGGCACAAAAAAGCAACTAATTCAAGAACGTATGCTGTGTTACAGCTGCTTTTAATGTATTTCTAGCATTTTTTTGTATTTAATTTGACAAAGGTCTTATTTGTTTGTAAACAGCTGTGCTCATTGGATTCATTCGTCTTCTTTGACAAGTGCTGGGTTGCCTGTTGCCTACTTCTAGCTTCAAGCCAACTCCATCATCTCCTGTTTGACAAAAATAACTGTAATCAATAGCAAAAGATAAATATATTAATTATATCAACAAATATACTTTAAATCCGACTGGACAGAGGAGGAAGTAATTGTTGTTCATCTTCTACTGCGACTACTTCAAAATATCAAAAACACACATTCTGATTGGTTGTGATTGGACATAATCTGACTTTGTTCAACAAAATAAAGCTGCAATATCGTTCAGCAAATATACGTTGCTGATATGAAAGCTTGCATTGAATGGATATAGACAGGAAAAATTGTAATTGCACGAAAAAAAACATCAAGTTTGCAAAGGTTTTAATAGTTGTATGGTAGGGAAGTTTAAGCTGCGTTTCAACTTGTGTGTAAAACAGCAGCTTTGTGCTGCTGTAACTGACACGACCAGATTAAATTCACCCATTCTCTATAGTATGTTGTAACAGTAACTTAAAGCCTGAACCACTAAGTCTCTGAGTTTTGTAACCTTTTGTCTTTTGGTGAAACAGCAAGACTCCGGCAGCAGATTAAATTCTTTACAAGTGCAACATCAGATGTTAAAGGTATGACATTACCAACACGCTCAAATGTGCTTTTCTCTATTCTAACATTGACGCAGATATCTTCTTGACCTTGTGTCATTTGAACACACACTCTCCCTGACCTACAGCTACATCCTTCCTCTTGTATTAGTGAGGAAGTCAATGCCTGGTTGGGGGAAGGGTCTGTTTTTCCTTCAGGTTTGATGATTCAGGGATTTTTATTATGAGGAGAAAATCAAACCCACATGATGACAGTCGATTTATTTTGCTCTTCTCGGTCAGAGCCAGCATGAGGACCTGAAGAAGCTGTACTACGACCTGCAGGAGCAGCACCAAACACAGGGTGAGGACCACGGCCGACTGCTGGATGAACACAAGGATCGCTACGAGAAGCTGCAGCAAATCAAAGACGGGGAAGTCTCCCAACTCAAAGGTGCAGTCTTCTGTCTTTATGAAGGTGTCATCCTCGCTTACCCTGTCTCCATCTTCTGGTTCTATCAAGTACTGCAGGTCTTAAAACAAATGTTTTATATTTAGATCTAGAAAAAAATAGTTGTATTCACATTCAGTACGTGGTAAGTACCAAGCTTTACAACAAATAATTTGATTTACTTTTCCAAACTGCTAAAGATATGTGAACACAAGTGCAACCAGGGTTTGTGACATGAGTCATAAGGATAAAAAATAAGTGGTTTTAATCATCTTTGCTTATGTTTTGCAAAAGAATAGAAAAAAAGCCTGTTGTCTTTGCCAGCAGCAGTTGTGCAGTTAATTTCTGCATTTTTGCAATGACACAACAGCTGACATGTGCAAGAGATGAGCTATTATTTGAAGAATCTTGTTTGTAGCCTAGCTCTTTCCGCAACTAACAAAGAAAGGCTCCCTTTTTACACCGGCATGCCCAGCGTACGTGAGTTGTCATGTGATATGTGTTTTCAGAACAAATTCGTCGGCATAAGCTATTGGTGTCTAAAAAACAGGTGTGTAGGATAGAAACACACTGACTCGCTGGTCACTTCTCTGTCTCTCTCTACGTTACATTGAAATGCTGATTTGTTTGAAATGACGCCACAATATCAGCACTGATCACCACATAATGATCCATACTTTCCCGCAATGAGTCAAATCTTTCTTTAAAGCTGCGCCTTCATTCATCATACAGCTTGTGTGTCTTTCGCGCTGACACACACTCACACACACAAACAGTGTGATCAGACACATGTGTAAACTAAGACTGGGTAAAAACAACACACTTTTTAAACATAGTCAATGTATGTGTAGCCGGAGGAGATGGTGGGGCGTGCTCGGTTTGGTTCGACTCGGCTGGTGCAGTGCGCGGCAAGATTCATAGAGACACAGAGTAGCAAGAAATTACTGACAGAGCTGGTTACTACATTTTTGCCGTCCTAACATGTTTGAAAAGACCCAAATGAACACTGTATGTGAACATAGTGGAGCTGTGCATGGCTCCCTGGGTGTCTGCCATGGTGGAGCTGTGGCCAGGCTGTGTGCACTCTGGGTCTGTGCCCTTGGATCGTGCATGGCACCGTAGGTGTCTGCGCCATTGACTCGCCATTGTTTTGACTGTGTGCCCTCATCAAATGAGCTTAGCTTGATAACGTTCGAGGGTTGAGTCACATGGTCTTGCTCACTCTCTCTTTCCTTCTCACTCACATTTAAATACTGTCACCCAGATGCGCTCACAGGTACCGAAACTTGGCATTGGCGATTGTAATGAATCGGTACCCGGTAGTAGCGGCGTAATTCTGTCAGTACCTTTTAAAAGTACAGAGTTCTGTACCCAACCCTAAGCGGCAGGGATTAAAATTGATATGGAGCCAAAGTGCTTGTGTGGTCACAGCTCATTTTAGTTTGTAAATGCATTTTTCAAATGAAAACATAGTATTGATGTAGCCTCCCTTTGGGGAGTCTTTGCTGAATTTGAGGGTGGAGGAGCAGTGGCTGTTTGTGAGGAACTCCTTGATCCACGTACAGGGGGAAAATATACTGTACTTGTTGAATGTTTTTTATTTTTTGTTCAGTTGCAAGCTGTCTGTTGATGTGTTTTTCATTCTGCAGATAATAATTTTAACCTGAGAGAGGAGAACAAACAGCTGAGGAAAGCCCACCATGAAATTCATGTACAGCTACAGGACGTTCAGGTGAGAACAGACATGTCCACTCTGGATGGTAATATTACATCTGACCTGTCTCACATCTTCTTTGAAGAATATCAGCTTTTGCCTTCAAGCAGAAGACTGCAGATCCCATTTGTGCCTCATTATCCCCATGTGTACTGAGCCCTGTGTATATGTACTTTCCTTGTTGTTTGGTTATATGTTTTTAAAGTTGAATCAGTGTATGTTTTCGGATGCAACAACTTTCAGAATAACATCCTGATGATAAAGTTTGATCTTAGCTTCTCTTATCTTTTCATCTTTTTAGTCTTATTTTTTAAACATAGAAAGATAAGATGTGTGCTATCTGAAATTGGATGAATTAAGTAATGATTCATGAAATAGTGCATGAATAATAAAGGATAATACGTGTAACGTTAAAATTCCTTTGCATTGTCAATTGTAAGCTTGCCATAAAAATGAATGGCTCATTCCTGCTCTTTTGTTGCTTGTGTATTCAGGTTCAGCATCAAGACTTGAAGGCAGCGCACAACCAGCTGTCACTGACACTAGAAGACCACAAGAGTGCGCTGGCTGCAGCTCAGGTAGGAGAAGGCAGCAGAAATGCAGGCTCATTGTTCACTGCAGTCTGTGAATACTGATTGATGCTGAATATCTGCTTTCAGTCTCAGAGGAAATAATAGACAATTAGTTGAATTGAGAGATAAAGGATTCTTGTTTCATTCAAGTGTAACTTAGTATGTTTAGCATGTTAGCAGAGAATATCCAGAGACTAGGGCAGCATAATCGGGGGGAAAATGGCTTATTCGTTAATGTTGAACATTATATGCGACTTATCTGATTGAACCCTTCTTTATTTATGATATGCGACCAGTTGTGTTAATTCTGTACTTTCATCACATCTCCAGAGCAGCCGTTACATCCTCCTCTCTCCTCTGCAGTCCTCTCACTTATAACCTTACTTTAACCCTCTCTGTCAAGATGAGATGTTCATTCCAGTGAATTGTAAAATCACCAGCAAGTAGGAAAATAGATTCCTGATGCGTTGCTTGTTTTTTGATAGATCAGATGTTGCATCTTCTCCTTGAAAGTGATCTTTGAAATGCCTGAATGGTTTATTGAATGCACAGTAGTCTACCGAGACAGTCTTCCTTTTTGTCTCCATTCATGGATTTTCACTGACTCTCCTCTCATTTCCGCTCTCTCTCGCTCTGTCTGCATTTGCTAATTTATTTTATGCTTATGCAGCTTTTCCTTAGCAATTCCAGTTGGACGAGCACAATACACACGCACACGCACACGCACACGCACACACACACACACACACACACACACACACACAACCACGCACGCACATACACAAAACTCTTTCCGTCACTGCAGGGGTTCTGTTTCTTTCAGGGCTGTCAGAGCAGAACATCTAAAGGATGTTGCAGCCAATCAGCCACAAAGATATAATGGAGCGATTGAAGTAGACTAAAGGAATTTTTTGAATTTAACCATGTGGCCTGGTTGCAAACTACTGGTTTGTGTGTATGTGCTGTATAAAAGAATGGTGTCATTTAATGGTTTATTACTGTGGAGTATATGTCTGTTGGAAGAGAAATGTTTGTTTCACCTCAGGAAACCAGGAGGTGTTAAAGAAGTAGTTCATCCAAAAATGAATTTCACTCATCAGTTTAGCTTAGCCACTTCTGCTGGAAATGACCTCGTTTCAGGGCTTGCAGACATTTGACACCAAACAAGTAGTAGTAGTTTAAGTTTTTTTTTTTTTCTCAAGATAAATCACTTATCAGCTATACTGTTGACCCCTGAAACTCCAAAAGTGATTTGTGGACTCAAACACTTCAACAGTACTGCAATTAAAGATAAGAGTTATTTGTCTCCTGCTTTCTAACTGAGACACAGCCAAAGCCAACAGTTTATTATAAATAGGTTATAACTGATTTGTAAAACATTGGTTAAGTATTTAACACATCCAATAAATGACAACCTAAACTCTTTTATAAGGTTATTGTACAGTAGTACCAGACTTACAATCCCACTGGATGACACCGCTCCCTCATGTTTCCCTCCCTGATCGCTTCGAGTGTTGTACCCTTTAGGTGCAGGTGGATGAGCTCAAGCAGCTAAAGGAAACCCTCAACAAGGCTCCTGTCCCGAGGCAACCTGAGCAAAACCCCGTCCCCCAGAAACTACAAGCAGATGCACCCAAATCCCACATCTATCAAGAGCAGCAGACTGGGATACAAGAAAAGGAGCCAGCCCCAGAAAATCGCCAGGTATACCATGACACGGTAACATAAAAGTCTTTGGTTTCACTTTACTACGAGGACAAAAGGTATATAAAAAAATATAAAAACAAACAAATCGATATATTTGCCTTTTTGCTTCCATCTCAGTTGGGTCAGCAAGAAGTGGCAGTGCACTCCCAGTCCGAAACCAAGCTCAGCCCCACTGTACCTCAAATTACCTTGTCAGAAAGAGAGGAGGATGATGGAGAGGGAGAGGCGGAGAGAAAGAGAGAACTGGCGGAGGAGGAGATGGCTCAAGCAGGACAGCCTCAGAAGCTGGAGGAGGACCCGGACCATCCACAGGATGAGCAGCAGGAGGAAGAGGATCCGGAACAGGAACAGCCAGATGAGAACGCATTGGACCAACTGAGACATCAGCCACAACCGGTCAGAACTTTGGCTTATATAAACAGGGTTAAACTGACTCCACACCTGATGATTTCTCCTGTATATCTTTTTTAGAGCCACGATCATGTGCTTCTAAACTTTAAGACCTTCTACACCATGTGATCCTTGTCAGATCAGGGACACAGCTACTGCTCAAATTTAAGTGCTGTTCATTAACGGGAATTGTGATATGCTTTAACCTGAGCCCTATGTTTACAAATGTAACTGATTGAAAAGTACCAGCAAAATATTTTGGCATTGGTCCAGTAGATTGCCTCCGCTGGCAGCAATGACACAGTGGCAGTGGCTACAATGTAATGTTATGGGACAACTGTGACTGTTTCTCTTTGTAGGAGCTCTTCGTCTGTATACTGTGGCTCAAACAGGTCATGACAGCAATCCAAGTTGACATTTTCCATGTCAGAAAAAGATTCAGCCACAATATTTTCTTTTAGTAAAATCCAAACTACTCTCTCCAACTCACTTCCTTATTCAACTTTCCGACTCCACCTTCCTGCAGCAAGTCTCAGAGGACTTGACAGTGAGACTCCTTATTGAGTGAGACGTGTAATGTTGCCAGACCCTTAGCAAAAACACAGAATTACAATTTCAGCCTTCTATTTTTGAAAAAAATGTAAGTGAACATCTTGTTAACTTTTGCAGTTGCCCCATAAGATTACATTGTACTGAGTGTCGGGGCTGATAATGGAGGTGATCTACTGGAAAGATTCCATACCCTTTGTAAAGACCATTCATTTACAAAACCACATTTACAAACATAGGGTGCAGGATAAATGATATCTAAGGATAAATGATATCATTAAGCTAATGTTTGTCTCAATTTGCAGCCAATGAGGGTTTAGTTTGTTCTTTTTATTCATCTGTTTGTCATCTCAAAGGATCCCCATGCAGAGGTGCACCAGGACGAGCATCTGGAGCACGAGGCGCACGCCCAGGTGGAGCATGTGAAGTCGGCGTATGAACAGCAGCAGGAGCAGCAGCGCCTAGAGGCTCAGAGGGCAGCGGAGAGCAGGCAGATCCATGTGCGACAGGAGGCCCTGCGAGTGCAGAGGAAGAAGGTGATGATGGAGAGGGAGCAGCGGCTGAAGGAGGAGCAGGATAGGGAGCATCAGCAGCACAAAGAGGCCGACAGGCGGGAGCAGCTGCTGAGAGAGGAGCACCAAAGGTCAGGTCTCCAATCAGCTGGAAGACAATTGCCCATATGACACAAAAACATACTTCCCCATTTGACCTAGAGGAGTCTATCAATGCTGATCATTTCAGGTTCATTTGTCCAGCTTTTAGGCTATTTGGCTCCATATCAACTCTGGAAGGAAGGATGCCAAAGCCATTCAATTTAGCATTGATAAACCCCAGCCTCCTTTTTTATTTTAATTGACTGTAATGTTTCCACTCACCAAACTAATGAGTCTCATGATGGTGGTCTAATTAAACAATAAACTGCAATATGGGAAGCAGTACATTTTTAAAGACTATATAGGTCACATGCATGTTTCTTTTCTGATGTGGCTTATAGAGCCTCTCTCACTGCCGACTGTCACTGTTGTCATTAGGAAGAAGACAGAGTATGAGAACATGGACAATGACATTGTCGAAGGAGAAGAAGATGGTCACACTGATGATGAAGACGGTGAGACAGAAATGTTACCATTACGTCATGTGAACTGCACAGTTTAAAATGTTCTCTGAAATATTTTTGTTGGAGTCTGAGCTCAGAGCAATGTGTGTGTGTGTGTGCGTGTGTGTGTTTGTGTGAACAGAGGGAGATACTCATAAGCTAAATGAGGGGGAGGAAAAAGAAGGAGAAGATCAAAGAGTGCCATCACAACAGGTGAATTTACATCCGTTCTGTTCACTACATCTTTTAATCATCCGTCAATCATTTTACTTCCTTAACTCTTTAACTATTTTGAAAACTTTAATTGAACAATTACATTACACTTAAGCTGCTTTCAGACATGCACTGCACTCTGAGACATTTTCCTGAAAATCTCCTGTTTGTGGGAATGCAAATGTTCGAGTTAGTTGCCCTGTACATTTTTCTGAACTTTTCCTGCCAGCCCCGTAGTAACATTTACAAATACAGTTTCTGAATGAGCCCATTTGAGAATACAACAGGAAAATATAAAAAAAAAAATCACAGCTTGCAAGTGGCCGTTATTAGGACATTTCTATCATTGGATGGAGACAAATCTGAACAGAAAACAACAGAAACAAAAAGTTGTCAACTTGGAAAAACAACAAGATTCAAGGGTTTTGGTGATAAGGGCCGACACCAGACCAGTGTATTGTTAACAAAAAAAGGTGATTTCCACAGCAGAAATCATATGTTGTGTCCTGCCTCCTGTATTCACTTTTTCTATGTCTAAAACATTTTGGAAAACAACTCAATCTGCCAAAATATATTCAGTGACTCTGAAATCTTCCTATGCACATATCTACATATTTCTATCATGCACATATCAACCCACCGCTACCATCATGATTGTATCTCTTCCTTATTTTACCATATTACCTTGTTTGTATTTCTGCCTGTGAAGGGTGATGTAGATGGTGAGCTGGACCCCAATGACGACCCCAACAACCAGGGCGAGGATGAGTTTGAAGAGGCCGGGGATAATCAGCCTCAGCACAGGGTGACAGAGGAGGAAGAGGAGGTAGTAGACGAGGAAGAGGAGGCGGCAGCACCAGCACAGCACATAGACGCACACCCCGGCCCTCGACAGCCGGCTGTGGAGGAGGAACTGGTGGTGAGTATGTTTTTAGGGAAGAATAGGATGAGAGAATGTTGAAGTTATTGTTTATGGAGTGTCTGAACTTGTGTGTGTGTTCAGTTGGCTGGAAACCCAGATCAACAGGAAGACACGCTGGACGACCAGTACCAGGAGGAAGTAGAGGATGAGGTGGGTAATACACACAGTCAGGTGCGCATTTTACGTATTGACAGAACCAACAGATGAGAGAGAGAAAATAACAAATGACAAGCAGGAAAAGGCAGATTTTACACCAAACTCTACACAATTGTGTGTAACAGGTCTCAATCCTTACTCCTAAAATCAGTCAAGCATTGAACTCTCTCTCTTATTGCTGCTGCTCTAAAGGCCCCGGAGGACATCGCCGGTGGGCTGAAGAGAGAAGAGGAGGGGGAAGATGAAGGAGAGGATCCCTATAATGAGGAGAACATAGATCAAGTAGGTTCATCTGTGGGGAACCACTCAGCGACTCTCTGGCCTCTTCTCTAAGCCTTCACACTTCTTAACTACTGCTTTTAATTCAATCACAATCACGTCCCTATAATCGGTTTTCTTGAATCAACGAGCACCTAGTGGCAATAAGATGAACTGAATCCCAACAACCTACATCTATACAATATTCTGCTGAGTTGTGTTTTGGTTGAAGCAGATTGGAACTGTGCATCCAAAAATAATTAATTTACATTTCTACAGTTTAACTGAGGAATCCATTTTTTTATATAGGCCTTTCCCCAGCTATTGAAGGACATCACAACCTGTAACAGTTACAGCAAAAAACAGTTGTTAATTGTTTTGCCGGTCCATCTGGAAATATATACACTGCTCTGATATTTTAGCTGTACAGGGATTCATGTGTGTGTGTGTGTATCTGTGTGTATTGACCCTGTAACCTGAAGCAGGCCTCATGTGTGTCCAGGTAAATGAGGGAGATCAGGTGGAGAGTGTCGAAGTGTCAGGTTTCCACCTGAGCCTGGATTATTCAATGAGAGGAAATCTGTTTAAATGGAGGAGCTAACACATATTTTATGATAAAAAAAAAAACAACTGATATATTGAATATTTTTTAAACATATAATATGTAATAATTCTTCATTAAAATGTCGCAAAACAGCTACATTAATGTTATATATATTGTTGACTTTTGTCAAAATCCAAAATGTTTCCAACAATGTACAAATCCAGAGAAATCACAAAATTTACTCAAGGTTAACAGGAAGTTTCTATTCGGTCGCCTTTTAATTGCATCATATCCTCTTTACCCGTCACCTTCACTCTCTCTGCTGTAACTTCTGGGGCACATGACTTATTGAGAAAGAAAACCAAACTGCTTGCCAGTTTTTCCTTCCACTGTTTGTATTGGTCACACGTATGGATCACCATTATTCATTGCTATTTCTTTTAAGATAAATTTGACCAAAGACTTAACTAAAATGAGTTAAACAAATTTGCAGATGTTGATGAAACAAGTGGTTTTAGTATAATTAAGTTCATGTGTATATCGTTATCTTCGCCCCCCCCCCCCCCCCCCCCCTGTTTAACAGACTTGTGTTTCATACAGTGTCAGTCCCATAACGAGTAAACATACTTATGTTTCTCTGTAATTTGAGCTCAGTGAAGCTTCCCCTCTATTCAGCTCCATTCATGCAAGGCTGCACAGTCGACCTGGCAGGGGAGTCCCAGGTGAACCCCTTACATAAACATCTCTGCTCTCATTTATTTACATGAGAATCACACTCCTGTGTGTTACAGTGCTGTCCACAGATAAGCAGAGAAAACATACAAGCACTCACTGTCCTGGTGCAGAGTCACCAAACCAACATATGTGTTAGTTTCCCTTTTATATTTGAAATCAGTTGATTATAATTAAAAAAACAGGAGCCTGAGACTAAATGGTAAACATGAAGACAAATAATATATCTCATGTCATCATTTCGTGGGAAACAAATGTTGAGCCATCTTGCTTTGTGCTTGTGATTTGCTCCAGGAGGAAGTGAAACACCAGGAGGGTCCGAGAAACGAGGGGAATCACAGAAAAGACAGAGAGAACAACGAGGAAGAGAATTATGAAGAGGAAGAGGAGGAGGTCGACGAGGAAATGGCCGGTCGAGACAAGGGCACCAATCGGAGGGCGGAGATGTAGGGACAGACGCAGACTTGAACCAGCTGCAGTGCCTTTTCTGAACGCCGGTACAGCCTATCAGGTCTGTCCTTCTCTTGTTTCTCAAAGGAATATTCGCAGCAATTCAGACAGAATCCCAATTAGGAAAACTGGGATTTTGTGCCCGGAGGACGGGAGGCGATTCCAAACACTGTGGGGCTGGAACTGATCAGCTCATTCTGTGGAAATGGACAGAATCTTTTGGACGGAAATTGGATGTATACTAAATATGTTTTCCCTTCTTTTCTGTCTTCTCACCCGTCTTCCTGATCGCCTGTCTGGTTCTGTGACAGACAGAGAATGTATTTTTATCACGTGCTGTCTTTTGTATAAAGAAACCAAAACAAAACGATGTTATTCTTATGCCCTCATGGTCAGGCTTTTATACTTGTTTTAGCTCAGATTTTATTTTCTTTCATTCCAGTCGATCGAGTCATTTCCTGTTATTTATTGTTCATCATAACTCTGACAATCGAGAGAGGTTTCCCCCTGCCTGAAGGGCTTTTATCGACTTCTTGATGCTTGAACGTTTCCACTGGATATTTCAGACATTTCTGGTGAAGCCATTTTGTGTCGCTCTGACATGTAAGTGCCTTTCCATTCTGGGAAACTCTTCTTGGTCTTTTTACCTTTTTACATTTGTTAAATCATTTCCATAGGAAAGCCAGTTAGTGCTGATTGCTTCAGCGTGGCCTTAAAGGAGCAGGGGAGCTGTTTCATGTCGACTGCTGGTGTGAATATAATTCACAAAATCTGGTGCAATGTAATTCAACACCTTTAGTCTACTGTACAATGTATAGTAAAACAAATGCTGACAATTTGTAAGTTTTTTTCTGCCAGTTACATTTGATACAAAGTGGTAGGATTGTATGAAATCATGTTTGTCACCTGGATGGTGAGTGGAATAAAGAAGCAGAAGGGTGTCAGGTAACAGTGGTTGTCTTCTCTCTCCTGTTTCAGACCATTGCTCAGAGGTTTAGAACAAAGGTTGTGGTTTATCTTTTCTCGTTTGTCGTACTTGTGACTGATGCAACAACAAAGGGAACTACAAGAGTGCAGTCAATCGCCAAGTGGCCAATTTATCTAAAACATGATGAATGAAATATGAAGGAAAATAAAATAATATAAATATGAAAAAACTCACAGTTACTCAACATCACACTTAGATTGAAAAAACATTTAGATATCTATTGATTTGATGGTTTAAATACATTGAACTATGGCCGTGCAACAGCCAGTGGCCGGAGGCTTTGCGGTCTCGGGTTGTCTGTCCGTCCAAGTCTCGTGAACAAGATCTCCAATTTGGTTCAAATATTAATTTGGTCCCAAGGATGATCTGATTAGATTTTTGTTGTTAAAGGTCAAGGTCAAAGTGACTTCACAAAGCCCATTTGGCCCAAGTCACTTGTACTTAACTCACTTGATTTTTGATAGTCTAAGGTCAAGGTCACAGTGGCCTCACAAAGTATGTTTATGTTTTTTTAACATGAAAACTTATGATTATCTTGAGTTTTCAAGATACTCTTCAAATTTGGCACTCAGACTCAAAAATGAACTGATTCGAGTTTGGTACTGGGGTAAAAGGTCAAGATCACAGTGACCTGTGAATGTGACATATTAAATTTGATCAGTTGTCATCTAGACTCAAAGATTAAGTGATTATGTTTCAGTGTTCAAAGGTCACAGTGACCTTATATGAATCGGGGGGGGGGGGGGGGGGGGTTATGTAGAAATATGTACACAGAATCTGCACTGGTTTCAGGAGTCATCCAACTGCAGTGCGGTGATCCTAGTTTTAATATAGAATTGTAGCTTTCTCATAAGTACAATTTCATTGCATTTTGTATCATTACTACACAGCAAACCCAAATACCAAGTGTTCGGCAGTAAGTGGTTTGATGCTCTACTCCTGCTGTTTCCTGCATTGACCATTCAAACTATAGCTGGGCATGTTCTTAACTTGCAGAAGGCTCACTCTGGTCTTCAGCTGTGTGCAATTGTTTTGTCAAATGTGCTTTCAAACAGAGACGAGGTGATCATGGATATGTATCGAGCAGGAGGAGAAGGATCATGAATATTCATTGTTGAGTTTAGATATCCTGGGCAGTGGGCACTGCCAGCTCCGGTGCCTAACCCTGCTCTCTCTGGTCGAGGTGAGAGGAATGTGGCTGAAACCTGATCACACGGGGAAGTGAACTGAAAAATCATTTACTGAGAACAGCGCTTTCCTCAGATGAACATTTGTCCCCAGCACACACTCTCTTTCTGTCCGACTCTCTTCTCTACAACTAATTTTCTCTCATTCCTGTTCTTTCTCTCCATTTCTTCCCTCAGCATCTTTCTTCCTCTCTCTCTCTCTCTCTAGTTCCACCCTCACAGCCTCTGTCATCCTCCCTCCAGAGCCGCTGGTGGAGGAGAGTAACAGGTGTCTCTTTGCTGTGATCATTGAAAGACACACATTTGGACAGCGACTCCGGTGACTCCTCCACATCCCTCAAATTTCCACGGTCACTCTGTCGTCACTTGACGGCTGAATTACCAGGCAAGAATAATTCGTACATGTGTATCGCCTGCAGCCAGAGTCTATCTAGAGACACGTGCCCACACAACTGCCACGGATCCCCAAACCTGCCTTTAAAGATTTACTTGAAAGCTGATGAAGCTCCGAGCTGCGAGAAGATGCTTTTATTTCACACCCACAGACTTTTTGAAAATCCACTCAAACACTCTCTGCTTTGCTGCCACACAGGAGGAGGTGTGAGCGTTCAAATGTGCCGCTGAGATATATCACAACATCCTGGGATCATCGGTTGAAGACGGCAGCTTCTCTTCTTGACCTGGATCTTGCAGAACATGAAGATCCTGCGAGCTCATTATACTGTCTCTCTCTGCAGTGTGCCTCAGCCAGAGACTCACCATCTCCAAACACACACAGACACACTCACACACACACACACTCACACACACAATTGCACAAACAATCCTCCACACTTAAACAATTCCCAATGAGCCATGTAACTGCTAGTTTGTGCCCGGCTGTGTGCTTGTTAGAGAGATATCAGCTGCCTAAAATGTGTTTCTCCGTATTACTGTGTGTGAAGCGAAGGCACAAGCGGTTAGTTCCTGCGCCTGGGTTCCTGCTTTGGTGCCTGCGTGGGCGCATATTCGTACCTGTTGTGTTTTTGCGATATCACATAACAAAGTGTGTTTATGTTTCAGGTGCACGCTGAGTATGAAACCATTATTAAAGGATGATACACCGCTGCAGTGTATGAATAAATCAGCTGCCGCGTACAAGCGGGTACAGTGGGTCTGGGTTTAGCCTCTGCAGCACTACGGCATATATCATTACACTGTAGTGTATGAATGTGTATGTATATATATATATATATATATATATTTATTTATATACAACTTTATTCTTTTATCCAAAGCACTTTGCAGGAACATGAGTGTACATGCTTTTAATGGGGATTTAATCCTGCCACAGTGAGTGCAAGGATTGCTCTTTGTGTTGTGTATTCACGTGCATGCGTGTGGGTCTTGTTTGTGTGACCTGCTTCATGAGGCTTACGGATCATTGCCCGGTCAGGCAGAGGACACAAGAGGCCATTATCCCACAGAGTCTGGGCACTAAATGTTTGATAAGGGTGCAGAGCGGATGTCCTGTTTCTCTCCTCAGATTATTACACGTGTAGAGCAGAGTAAACACTCAGTCATTAACATGTACATCTATCACAGAAGCTGCATATTAGCTGGGTGTGATGGAGAATGATATAAGCTCAGAAACACTGTTTAATTTCAGTTTGTGTCTGTGCGTGTTTGGTGCAGTGTGTAGCAGAGAAAGGAGTTTGTGTGTCTGCACAGTGAAGTCCTGAGAGATGTTGAGTTGGCCGAGATGAGTCATGAAGCAATCTGGTCAGCCTCCGCTCCATCTCCCTCCATCAAAGCCAACGTTTGTCATGGTCGTTCATGACAATCGTTTTATTTTGTATTTTTTGCTTATTCGTAAAAAAGTTAATGTTTAAACTGTAAAATATCAAACGTCAATCACATTTCTTACATAAGTAGTGGGAATGTTTTACTCTGATTTGTTCTGCCCCACTCTTAGTTCAAATGATTTAACAGTGTTTTGTTTTTATTATCCAAGTTCCCCCATACAAAAGTTTAAAAAGTATATGATTAACATATCGATTTATATAAAAATTACAGTGTGTTTTCACTGTGGCCTAAAATAGTGACAGTTGTAAATGACTGGATACCAGTGGGCTTCCTCTGTGGGTCAGTCAACCCTCCAGTGCAGTTTCAAAGTGTGAAATACTTTGCTGAAGCTATACCGTCGCTGTGCAAACGGGCTTGGGAGATCTGAGTCAGAATCCATCCAAAGGAGAATGTCACAAAATGTTGCACATCCTGGTGGTTTCTGGGAAATGTAGTCTGGTGGGCAGAGAGTCTTCTGGCAACTTGGGGATAGCATCCAGGACTTCAAGCTTTGGCAAACAGGAGAAAACTCTGCACAGACAAATTTAGAGAGAGAGAGGTTACAATAAGGAAGGTGAACAATGCCCTCTCCCCTTTCACCCTCTCCTCACCGTGCACGGTAGTCCTGAGTGAAGGTCACTGGGTTGTGGGTCAGGGTCAGGGAGCGCAGCGGGCTGTTCTCCAGAGCTCCCAGTCCCACCAGGGAGCCAATGGCGTTGTCAGACAAACAAAGGTGCTCCACTGCTGGGAGCTTTGGCAGCTGACGCAAGCAGACCAGGTGGTTCCGGTGCAGGTTCAACATTTGGCACCTGCACAAACCAAACACAAATATCACTTAGCTTTCTTCTTCTGGCTTCTGTCATCCAAAATAACTTTACATACGATGAAGTAGTAAAAAAATAGTTTTCTATTTGTGGTGTTTCACATTAACTGGAAACCAAACAGTGGTACTGCATCTGACAAAACGATTGGAGCATAATTATATCTTGTGGCCAGGGAAATTAAAAATTGAATTAGGACATATTACACAGGACAGAACAAAAAAGATTAAAAAACGTACTAAGAAGGGAAAAGTGTCACATCTAATTTCAACAGGGATATCGCTCAAAGTGAAACCATTTCAAACTGGGAAGTGAGTTTCAAACAGTTTGTGGAGCTGCCAACTGGAAACTCCAACATTTGGAGCCTGACACGCTAACGAAAGAAAGTCCGACACATATAAAGGGTCAAATAATCCATAACAACGATTCATAGATTCCTTTATCCTGCACGTCACTAAATATTAAGTTGAGTCAATTTTGCAAGAGACAGAACCTGAGTGAAGGGGGAGTTGTGGTGCAGTCTGGGTAATGTGGTGTATACCTTGGCAGACGTACAGAACTCAGGTCGGTGAGGGAGTTGTCGACCAGCTGCAGTGTCTCCACGCGGATCAACCGCCGCAGGATCCGCAGGAAATTCTCTCTCTGGAAGGGATCGCCCAGGTTCTGATAGGACAGATTCAACTCCTGAAAAGAGAGAGAGAGTGTGTCTTTCTCTCTTTCTCATCACTTCCTCCCCTATCAATCTCTCTGTTCTCCTCCTGCACTGTACATCTTCAATGCCACGGACACACACACACGCTTGCTATCTTACCAGACAGTTTTCCCAGTTTTCTTGCAGCCTTTCCTCCCATCTCTGTCCTTCATCCTCCCTCCTCCTCCTCCCTGTCCATCTCTCCACGGGGACGTCATCCCCCTCTCTTTGAAACAGCTCCTCCTCTG
This sequence comes from Platichthys flesus, assembly GCF_949316205.1. Taxonomy (NCBI): domain Eukaryota; kingdom Metazoa; phylum Chordata; class Actinopteri; order Pleuronectiformes; family Pleuronectidae; genus Platichthys; species Platichthys flesus. The sequence goes on from NC_084948.1 coordinate 14,217,712, forward strand.
ATGGTCCTTTGTAAAGTTGGCAAAACACAGAGTTTTATATTCCCATCACCATCATTCGTCTGGTGAAAACGTTTTTTATAATCCATCAGTTGGTGGTTTGAATTCTTTGTCACAGTCAATTCTTGATAACTCATATTATAAATTGAAATGTTTAACTTTCCAATAACCAGCTGTAAGATTGGTTTGTTATTAAATTAAACTTAAATTCCTGAACAAATATTCTCAAACAAGAGAAAGCCACTCTCTTTTTTTATACCATAGTAAGATGATAAAAACTGATACACATCTCCATTTTTGTTCCCCTGCTACGCATAGCACCTAATACACTTCTGTCCTAATAGAGGATCCCTCACCTGGGCCTCTCGGAGGTTTCTACATTCCATTTCATTTAGCTGACGCTTTTATCCAAAGTGACTTACAATAAGTGAATTCAACCCCGAGGGTACAGAGCCAGGACGACAAGAATCAAGACAGTACAATTTCTTCAAAATAAAGCTAAAATACAAAGTGCTACAAGTAAGTGCCATTTAAGCTACTAAATTGTTGTTTCAAAAAGTTGTTAGTGATTTTATTTATTTAAAAAAAAATGGGGAGCTCATTCCACCATTTTGGAGCCTACCTTTTTTCTTTCCAATTAAAATGTTCATTTTTATAGTTTTCCCTCGTTCTAGATGAGGATTAAGGATAGAGGGTTTTACATCCTGTTAAGCCCAATGAGGCAAATTGCAATTTTTGAACAAGAGCTATTCAAATTAAATTTGATTGTTTTGAAATCACATTTCGCTTCCTTCTGTGCCATTAAACCAATGTTAGTGCATCAAACATAGCACAAAGAGGGATAGATCAAAGGGCAAGCCTTTTCCTGTATCGATCACGCACCTTCTCTGACCCTGGGGCAGGTCAGCTGGTCGCCTCTGACATCACACTGTTCCAGGCGATGCCATGACACGAACCGGAACCGACTTGATGGGAGCTAACAGACGAGGAAGAGGAAGAGGAAGAACTTTAATCAATAGTCATTACAACATATTCCTCATGACACATCAGTATACTAGACTAGACCTTTCAAATGAATTGGCTTTTTATTGACCTCCTGCGCAGACAGGCACTGGCAGACAGTGAGGCCCTATTGAAATTGTAAGGATTATTATTATTATTGGTATATATTATAAATTATTCTTACCAAAATTTCCAGAAATTTAGTTGTAATTTTTTTCTAATTCCTTTTCTTTTAAATCTCCTTTTAACATATTCTTATGTTACTTCAAATGTGTTCTCTTATATGATCTTTTTTTTGCTGTATTTCTTTGATTTTTCTTTTTTTGTTGTTGTTCATTATCCCCTGTTTTACTTTGAAACTACTTTCCTTGTATGTGTCTCTCATTTTACTTCCTGAGTCTGATTTCCCAGCTCCTGTGATGGTCAGCCCACAGTTCTAATGTGTCACCTGAGTTCTCTCTGAGCCCTGTAGTGTTTATAGTCTTTGTACTGCTCACTCTCCTCTGTCAGTCTGTCTGTTAACATCTAAGGATTTTGATCATGCTTCAGTTCTGTCAACATCCCTCCAGTGCTTGTGTTTCACTTTGTCCCCTTGGTTCCCCATGTGCCACTGCTGTCTGTACGTTCTGGGCTTGTTTGCCTTCGTGCTCTATCAAAATTCCACACTGTGTTCCTCACTAGAGTTCCAGACAAGACATTAATATTATTTCACCAACTACAGTATGGCAGTCATCACCTCCCACCGTACACAATCTTGCGTAAGACTCACCAACAGCAACTTTAAAATAAACTGATACATCTCATGTTAAACATGCAAATATTAATTTCTTAAGCTCAGAACCACAAGGACAAGATTTCTAATAAATTCAATATTAAATTGCATTATGGGAAGTGTAGGATCAAACATTTGTGTATTTCATGCGATGGAATAATCGGTCAACTTGTCCAATATAAATTGTTTTAATAATGTGCAAAACTGTGTCCATATCTCACAAACTTCTAACACCACTTTTTTACCCATCAATGTATTGTTTTTGATAAATGTCGACACATTTTAAATTATTAACATACTCGTCCCACCTGATCCTTTTTCGTTGCCATTCGTTATTACGCAAACATTGGTATTAGTTAGCACAGTGGGAGAGGGTGGTGGATTACTGCCTTGACCTTTTCAAGCACCTAACAAACATCCTGTTCACCCGCAGTAATCCTACACCTCTCTCGGTTAATTGAGACATACAGTGAGAACGACCCCACTTCGCTTCACCAACGAGCCTCATTGGATGAACACTCAGACCAACAGCCACAGGCCACTTGTTCACAACATATGAAAAACAAGTATATCTGATGCAAAGGGTTAAATAGCCAAACAGAAGCAAACACCAGCAGAAAACAGTTCATAAGCAGAAGGCATTATCTACTTATCCTTTATTAGAAACACCATTTTGCTGCAGGATTTGAAGCGATACACAGAATCATGAGGACATAAAGGTATATTTAAACACCAGTGGGGAGGATTAGGTAAGAAGCCACTTTTCATCTTTCATTATTCAAATAGTCAAGCGGGTTAAAAAAGAAAATCATTCTGCATAGCAATCCAGCAGGGAGGCTATAGTGGCCTGGGGGTAGAAAAGAGAGTGCGGAGAATAGACTGAGAATATTAGGTCCAGTTCAGAGAGGGGGGAGTCGGGGGGGGGGGGGGGGGGTGGGGATTGTGGAGTGTGGAGAAGGACTAATTGAAATATTTGAAGATGAAGAGATGGAGAGAGAGAGGGGTGGACACAGGAGAGGTGTGGAGACGGAGTCAGAGCTAAATACGTGAAGGGAGAGGAAGGAGTGCCATCAAGGTGAACAGCAGGGTCCTAACTTATGTCTTTGTGGGGACCATTTTGAGTATAGACCAGCTTGAGGACATTTTGGCCAGTCCTCGCTTTTTCGAAGGACTGTTGGAAGGTGCAGACGTGCTTTAACGGGGGGTTAACATTAGGAATTTAGTTTTGGTGGTTTAGCTGCAGGGGAAGATGTGAAATGTTCATGATTAAGGTTAAGGATAAGGTTTTGGTTAGGCTGCTCACAATGAATGGTCAATGCAAAGTGGGTTAGGGTTGGGGTTAGGCTGATAAAAGCTTGAATTAGAACCTACTGAGAGCCCTTTGTTCTGAAGTCTCGAGGCCCTGACAGCTCTGAGCTGGGAGCCGAACTCTGATCTGTGGTCTCACAAGGCAATTCAAATATTTCAACTTAATATGATTGATTGAGCCTTGAGGACAGGCGCCTCCAAAGTGATTCAACCGGTTAACTGTCCTCCTCACAGAGATATGTCAGCCTATCTGATCTCCCCTGCTCCGCACACCGGCCAACCCCTCAACGCCACCAATCAATTAACAGATCGATTCCAGAGTACATGCATGTGTGTGTCTGTGTGTGTGTGTGTGTGTGTGTGTGTGTGTGTGTGTGTGTGTGTGTGCGTGTGCGTGTGTGTGTGTGTGTGTGTGTGTGCCACTCACTGGTGTGGATACTAGTCCAGAATCAGGACTGCGGTCCACAGAGAGGGGAGTGTGTGCAACACCGGGGTCCGAGTACTGGGACGAGTGGGATTTGGGGAGGCTGCCGCTGAGAGTGTTCACACCTGAAGAACTGAGACAGAGACAAAAAGAGAAGAGGAGGACAGACACAGGCTCACATCCCTGATCCCGGTTTGAAGAGTAATGTAAGCCCTGCAGCGTGTGTGTGTGCGTGTGTGTGTGTGTGTGTGTGTGTGTGTGTGTGTGTGTGTGTGTGTGTGTGTGTGTGTGTGTGTGTGTGTGTGTGTGTGTGTGTGTGTGTGTGTGTGTGTGTGTGTGTGTGCGTGTGCGTGTGTGTGGATAGAGTTACAGTGAACTGGGCCTGACAATGCAGATTAGAACCTGTTGCCATGACAGCGGAGGACACCTGAGCAGGTAATAGTGGACACTGCTACTTCTATAGCTTTAAATCTATATTCTATAGCTTTAATATGTACTACCCGTCCTGTGCTTTGCTACATAGTTACCATATCAAATAATTTAATGAGTAATGCATATATTTAAGTTGTAATTAAATGCTTTAAAGCTTTGGCACTAAGTAAGCCGGACCTGTCTAGTTCAACTCAAACCTTAAAGCTCACCTCAGCGCTCATTTGAGACACATAACGGGATTACATTGTCAAGCAGCACAGACAGATTAACACGGTATCTAATGTGTTCATGCAGCCCCCGTGTGTTCTGGCTCACCTTTCTGACATGTCCCAATCGTCTCGTGATAAATCCTCCCAGCCTCCTCCGCCAGCACACTGAGAAGGGCTCGGTTTAGCCGTGTGCAGCTGGAGCTGTGCCCCATGGAGCCCGCTGCGGTAGCCCCCCGCTGAGCAGAGGGAGGTGTCGCCGTGTTGAGGAGCTGGAGGAGCGGACACTCTGACACCGGGCCCCGCTGCCGCGTGGAGGAGCTGCGGGCTGGTCGCGAGGCTAACGGTTGCCAGGCAACAGTGTTCAGGTGTATTGTTAGGATTTCAAATTGTAGTCTATGTGTCTGACAGAACTGTTTGCAATAAAGACAGGAGGTGGGGGCATGGACAGGTTGGGCCAGATAAATGGCCTCCACACAAACAAATGATTTATAAATAACTTTTTCCTTCCTCGTGTTTAATCTTGAAATTAGAATGTGTGAGCGTCACATTGTTGTTTGGTTGTTTTCGTTTGGTTGTTTCGAATGTCTATACAAACAGAACGTACAGCCGATATAGCAGGAACATGATATTCCTTACTCCAATGACAACAACATTGGCCCACATGGCATCAGCCTAGCGACGATCAGAGGAGCGTGACAGGAAGTGGCTCCGGGTCACTTCCTTATTCCAATGCCACGAGGATGGACTACAACTGCGAACCAGAGAAGACTTCCCCTCGTTATTGACCAATCCTGTTCTATCTACTGTTATAAAATAATACAGGCTGTTTGGGGCGTTTTGATGAGACTCGAGACTGTCCGGTGCTGCTAGAGTGCCGGGCAGTGTGTTAGATGCCCAGTGGTAGGAAGTATCGAAGTAGAAATACTTTGTTACTGTACTTAAGTAGAGTTTTCACATATCTGTACTTTACTTGAGTACTGATTTTTCCTGATGACTTTTTACTTTTACTCACTACATTTGAACACAAATTTCTGTACTTGCTACTTCGTATATATAAAGAAGTGCAAATAGGGTATTGTTAAAAATATATTCTTATTGCTTGTATAATAGAGCAGGTCAAGGATCTCCGGGAGAAGACAAACACATTTGAGGCGTAACCAAATATGCTCAAGGCGTTTAAGCTGGGCCTGCGACAGGCCTGACCTTTGGGCTGACCTTTTTGTCGGTCTGTTTCTGTATCTGTCTTACCTGCCTGCCTACCTGATAGAACCTTGCAGTCCCTTTGTACTCAGGATCTTTGGTTGTATCTGAACTGACCAGCCTGTCAGCACTCTCGGTTTTGTGGCCAATTTAGGTTTTGAACATTTCCTTCGTAAACTCCTGATTGTGTAAATAAAATTCCATACATGCACTTATCTCCCTACGTTTGTGTTCTTGCACACTAAGTCCTGCCTCGTTCCACTGAACATATCAGAATATGGATTGAATTTTCGAAAGGCTTGTCCGAGTAAATTCCGATACAGGTAAAACATTTCTATTTGTTTCTTCTCTGTACTATCTTATTTCGTGTGCTAGAACTTGTTTCCCTTTGTTGAGTTATCATAAGGGGCATTGTGTATCATTCCTGCTACTGATGAAAGCTCCATTGTTTAGTGATATTTACAGAATTACACTTTGTAAATATCTAAATTACATTTAGTGCTTATACTGTGGTCTATTAGTGTTCTTAGGTAGACACAAGAGGCACTTGAAGTTCAGATGCACTAGTCCAATACTATTTGAACCTCAGCATCTGGGGTTCCAAATTTGTAAAATTATACATTATATGTATATTGTTGTTATAATTTCAGTTTAAATGAATCCTGAAGAGAACAATTTGGGGTTGTTTTGTGTCTGTGTAGGCCTACTATAAAAAGCACTTTGCATTTTAAATTTTTGTACTTGTACTTTTACTTTTGGTACTTGAGTTAATTTCAACACCAGATACTTTTGATACTTAAGTCGATTTAATATGAGCTACTTTAAGACTTTTACTCAAGTCATTCTCTGACGGGTGACTTTTACCGGAGTCACTTCCAGGTAAGATATCTGTACTTTTACTCAAGTATGGCTTTCAAGTACTTTATACACCACTGTAGATGCCCATTATTTTGCTGTTCATACCTTTCATTGCTTTCTAAATAAATACTGTATTGAACCAAACCGAGTTCGGCTCTTCTCGTATTTAGGATAAATGAACACGCCGACAGTATCATACATCTGTTGAGCCTCATTAAGAATAAACTAGTGTTCAGGTCATAAATGAACTGCCTCATTAGTTAAGACCCTGGGGAATTTTTTTTTAAACCTTGTTGCTAAAGATTTAGCCTTTAATCTTAATTATGGATCAATTGATGAAAGATTTGGCCCATAGAAGATAATATGCTGTTATTCTATTTTATTTTCTTTTATGCTTTCGACTATTTCTCCACCCTCCATTTGTTTACTCAGACTGCACAGGTACTCCAGCTCCTCCAGGACGGCTCATCCATCTGTCCAGTTGCAAGAAGGTTTGCTGTGTCTCCTGGACGTCACACTGGGAGAGCTGGACAAGGCCTTATAAAGAGCATCAACCCAGCAGCAGGACTGGTATCTGCTTCTTTATGCGAGGAGTAAGAGGAGAAAGAGGAGGAGCAGCCAGAGCCATACAAAAAGAACTCCAGCAGGCTAGTGGTGCACATGTTTCTCATCAAGCTGTCATTCCATGAGGGTGGCATGAGGCCCCGACGTCCTCTAGTGGGACCAGTGCTCACAGCCCAGCACCGTGCAGCTCGATTGGCATTCGCCAGAGAACACCAGGACTTGGCAGAAGAGAGCAGGTTCAAGCTGAGCACATGTGACAGGCGTGAAGAGTCTGGAGACACCATGGTGAATGTTATGCTGCCTGTAACATCATCCAGCATGACAGGTCTGGCAGTTGGTCAGTGATGGTCTGTGGAGGCAGATTCTTGGAGGTCATAGCCAACAGTTCCCCCAGTGCTGTTAGGCACAGGGATGAATTCCTCAGCGTGATCGTCAGACCTTGGTGCAGTAAATTCATTAAAATGAAGTGAGAGATAAGGAATCAATGTTGGGAATGTACTTCAAATCCACAAGTTAGTCCTGAACTCAAAGAGGTTTAAAGCAACACTTTTACTGAGCAACAGTAAAAGTGAAAATACAGACCCCAGAAATAAGTTGCTCCGACTGCAAAGTCCCAATCATCGAACTGAAACACAACTGACCAGAGGATTCTACCCAGGATCCCTGGCTCATGTGTGGATCCCTGTCTGAAGAGCCTCAACTATAACCAATACACTGGACTCAGTTTAGAATTCTTTAGGTTTTAAAAGTCTCCTCACTGAACTTTGGAGACAGACGCTTGATATTGAATGAATTTTAAGTTGTTTCAACTTATCTGCAGTTGAGGGTTACTCTTGAACTTCTTGGGCCTGTCATTCAGTTCCACACTTTGTACAGATCTTACCCGCTACTTGGACCAAGTACATTCATAGTGAAGAAAGGGAATGAAAGCTTATTTCAAGCCAGTGAACCATTAAAACGTTTTCGAAGCCAAAAATTAGCATGGGGTTGCCTTAAAATACAAAGAAGTATCAAAAGTGAGAAAATGTCCTTCTTGTCTCATATTACTGAAACATGAATCCATAAGTATCCTTAAAATGTACTAAATGGCCCAATTTTTTATAACTACATCATATATTGTAAGTTAATGCAATTTATGGGTCAGGTAGAGAAAAAGTGTTTGTCTACTCTCGTTGGTTCTGCTTGATTGGCCGTCTCTTGTTATGCTGGGCAGGAGGAGAGATACGGCTGATTCAGACTTTCAGTGGTACACAATGGAGACATAAGGCGCCGCTATCATAGCAGCCGGTGAGGGTAATTCAGATTATAAATAACCTCCCACACCCACAGGCTGTCGTTCTTCTTCAGCGCCGCTCATTGTGCAGAAGACACTGCGACTCTGAAAAACATTGAAGTGATAAAAAAAGCTATTAGATCATTGATAGAGGTAAATGAAAACCTCGGGAGCTGCAGGAGACTGTGCGAACGACGTAACTATGTCCGGACTGACTCATCATTTGCAGTTGTAAAATATAGTGCATTTTTTGGTTTTGTTGTTTAATATGAAAATCATTTCACATGTTTGTCTGTCTTATAATCTGTGGGACAAAGATAAATAGTGTTTCTATTAAATATCCGCTGAAGACAGGGAGGTTTTTTGGTGCTTTTGTGTTCATTGCACTGAGTGATGGCACAAACATCTGCTGGGGATGTTGTTGTCCCGTTTTATTTCCTGATATATTTATATAGTAATTACCACAGCAGTGCTGTGCAGGCAGCACTATGTCTGTTAGTTGTGATAGGAATATTTAATGGGACAGTTGTTTTAAACCAATCTGGCAGTTGACAGCAGAGGGGGAAAGTAACTAATTACATTTACTGAAGCGCTGTTCATATCACAATTCTGAGAACTTGTAATATTGTAGTTTTTAACATTTCTATATAAAGAAATTAACATTTGTTAGTACCATTTATATATTAAGATTTGTTTCTAAATAATATTATTATAATTTATAAATGATGTTGTTTTATAAGATTGATTATGTAGGCCTTTACTGTGTGTGTTATCATAAGACATTTAATTTGTTATTTATTTGCAACATCAACAGAGATCAACAGCTCTATAAATCACCAATATATTGATAAATGAATTTAGAAGTATAATATCGTTAGATGCCTCTGTGTTCTACCTCTATCTACTGCTTATTATTAGGCACATTAAACCAACTACATTAAACCTTATGCATATCTCTTTTTCATGAGCTGTTGATTTACCAATAAGATGAAATAGGCCACAATATTTCCCCCCCCAAAAAAAGTATCCCCCCCCTTGCTCAAAGTATATCCTTGCCTTGCTTTAGCGATATGATCTGTTTTTCCTGTGTGCGTGTGTGTGTGTGTGTGTGTGTGTGTGCGTGTGTGTTTGTGTTTGTGTCTGTGTGGGGTAGCTAGGTGATGCCACAGGCCTGAACCCGCTCCGAGACGCCTTGGCAGGACATTGCCTTCCCCGGGCAGCAGAGCTACGGTTGAACAGCCAACTTCTGCTCTTAAGATCAGCTGTTCAACCGTAACCGCCGTTGCATAAGCAAAATTATACATTCAGACTCTGGATATAAAAAGGGCTTTTTTCTTAGCAAGTTTCATAAACTCCTGTAGCATTTCATGTTTCACGCTTCACATCCAAACCCCTCAAGCTGTGTGAGCTGCGGTGACATTCAAAGAGAGGTTCTGAAAACAGCGTCCGTGCACATTCAGAGAGGGACACGCGTTAAATGGGAACACATTCGTCTTTTTAATAATTGAGTAAAAGACTGAATACAGCTGGTGTTACGGTTTCTCCCGGTGTGTACATCAACATAAGGTGCAGCAGATCTTTTCCTCCGTGTTGTCTGCATGCGCCAGGCCGTCTCCATAGCAACCCGCCTTAGTAAAACAGTCTCTTCTGCTCACCTGTGAGACGCCCAGCTGGGGCCTAATCAACCACTCAGATGTGATAAGGCATATTAGTCCATCAGCAGCTCAGCCATGTTCAGCCCATCGTGTAAAACTAGAATACTGTCTGCAACAGATATTACTAAGATTCTGCAATAAATACTGAGCCTTTATATATATATACTGAATGTGTATGCGTATGGAACAGGATGTACAGGGATGTAATTAAAGTGTGAAACGTACAGTGTGCGCATACTGTATCTGCAGTAGGAACAGGTACATTGTGTTGAAGGAGAATAGAGTAAGTTGTGCGTTGGCTGTGTGGGCGCAGGTGAGTAAGAAGCTGCTGAACTTAAAGGGGTTGTGCGTGGATTACATATCATGGCTTCTTCTGGCTCATGTTCAAACCATCCATCACCAGAGAATATTTACAACCCCTCCCTTTCTGCACGTCTGTGTCCAAGAGTTTAAAGCTTCCAGTATCAAAACACAATTACATCGTTATGTCATATGTCATATTTCAATATATAATATATCATGTAATATCCAGTTTATATATATATGTATATATATATATATATGTTTTTTTTTCCTTAAAGAGTATAAAACACAGCTGAAGATGGAGAAAGAGAATAGGTAGCATTTATGACGTCAGACTGGCTGAGATTGAGTGATCTCACAATCGTGGTTACATGGAGTCAAAGTCGTTGTCATTGAGCCCGTTGACTTCCGGGGTCATGACCCTGCCCATGAAGAGGATGGACCCTGGACAGAGGAGCGAGAGAGAGAAAGGGACAGTCAGTTAGTTTCACACTAACAACAGCAGACCATGTGCTACAGCTCTATAGTTTATCTTTTTCACTTCAGGAAGTCCCTAAATGCACATTTCCCTCATTTGGAGAATTTAAATGACTGTCCCAGATTACCCAAAGCCTGCTGTTCCACATCATCAATCATATCTAAACACACACACACACACACACACAGAAACACACACACCTGTCTTTCTACTCCTGATGACAAAGAAGAATGGGTGATCAGCCATGACCTGCGGGTACAGCACCAGAGTCCTGGTCAGGGCGATCATTCCTGAGAGACAGAAAGGGGGCGCCATCATCTTTGTTATTCGCTGACAGAAAGGTATTTTGTTAACTTGAAGTTGACTTTGCAGTGTGAAAGGTGTGTAGTTACGTTAATGATCAGGACGAGTATGGTGATGTAATAAAAGATTCAGTCTACCTGAGCCCACAGCTCCCTCAGCCCCCTCCTCGGTCACCTCCAGGTAGGCCTTCTGCACTGCCTTCCCAATGTACAGGTCTTTACCATCTGAAAAACACAAACACAAACGTACACAGATCGTCACCTTCACTTTAAAATATACTGATATTGAAATACCATACTGAAATAATGATGATAGCCAATCAATATTTATATAGAATCTTTAAAAAATCTGAGTAAAGTGCTTGACAAGTTCAACATGACTTGAAGGCAAACACAAGGAAACAATTAGAAGCAGTTAGAAGAAATATAAGAGGAAATCTGAGACAGATTGGAAAAGAATAAAAGAAAAAGTAAGTAAAGATGAAACAAGATAAAGATAAAATTGAAATATTGCACTGTCACCGCCAACGAAAGCAGTTTCAGTCCACATCCATTTTTCACCGGCAGATTTGAGAATTAATATTCAAGAGACCAAACACAAGCTTTGTGAGGCCACCGTGACCTTCAGAATCTCATCACTTAGTCAATTTTGAAAAAGATTCACAAGAACACAATTTCTATTTAAGCCTATAAAAACTTCAAGGTGAAATGTTCTGAAGATCGACACTTATTAAAATCTGTCTCTAAGAGGATTCAAAAGAGGATAAGGAGCTTGCCAGACGGATCTGACATTATTGATTCAGGGCAAAGAATATACACATGTAGCAGTAAAATCAATATTACAGACCAGACCATTAGAACCCATTTGAAACTGTTGAGTCACTATTGAAAAGGATGATGTTTACTCCAGGAGCATCACTTCCCCAATGACTCAACGTGATTAAACATACCTCTTAAATTCTCCTACTTGCCTTCCTGCCTTCCTGCCAGGAAGGCAAGTAGGAGTTGAGCCGAGGACATTTCAGTTAGTACAAGATGTACAGTGCGGTCTTCAGATTGTATTCATATATTTTATGTTTTAAAACTACTGTAGCTCCTCCTGATCTTTATTTGTCTGTGTTTTCAATAAGCATGAGTTTTTTTTTCTTGTAATTAAGATATTGCAGTGGCTCTCCATAAGTCTAGAACAGATATTATCCAACCCTGTTATGAGTCTCTATTGCTCTGACTCTATATGTGTGTGTCTCTCTCTGGAATCTATTTTTACTGGATGAAGTGACATCGCTGACCTGCCCACTTGGTGCCAGTTACCTTGGTTACCTTAGAAAGTACCAAAGGCTACATCACTGCAGCCAAGAAGCAGAACAAAACTGATTATACTTCTCATGTGTATTATTCTCCCTATTTATGTAGTTTAAATACTGATGTATTTCCACACCTATGTACAGGTGAGTGTTACCTGTCATGGCGGAGAGATCAGCGTCGCTGGTGAAGATTTTCTTGATTCCCAGCTCCTGCAGAGTGCTCCTCAGGTCGATCTTCTGCTCCACTTTGAACCTGGAACACACCGTCAGGTGAATAGTCACATGTTTGTGTTTATATGTACAGAGGGCCTGTATATCATCTATAGGAAGTTGAACAGTTAGTCCAACCTTATGCTTTTAAAGAATTATCAACATTACCAAAACAGCCATTTCAGTTTTCATCACTGTTGGGTTGTAACTTAAATTTGATCATTCCTTGGATATAATTGGGATATAGTCTAATGTAAATTAAACAATGTCTTATTCATGTATTTGGAGACTATGCACACATCATTTAACTGCAGATGATGATCTGAAAGGCTGTCTTAAGAACAATTATTTCACATGATCAAATCAATTCCATGGATAGAGGGAAAAAAAACTTCTGAGTCATCACAGCTTCACATAAAACATCTTCTAAGGCACAATAGTGTCACAACCTGGTTAAATCATACAGTAGCATATGGGTGGATGTGTACTAAAGTTTGGATTCCCATCCCGAGCCCATCAGGATGGGTCGGGTTTAGACTAAAACGTAAATCAGGTTTGGGTTGGTCTGTAAAACAAGAAATAACCATGTTTTGCAAAGAACCGAGTAACACAAACTCAATGCAGCTAACATTAACTTCATTGGGCTCAAACGGGTTTGGACAGAAACATGTGGCCCCTGCTCTACTCCTTCTTGTACACAAGTCTGAATGTTTGTGCATATGTGTGTGTTCGTGTCTGTCATCTCTCATACCTAGGTAGGTAAACTTCCACCTTCTGCCGTTTGACGTTGTTCGCCCACTCCTCCAGCAGCGATGCTTTGATGATTGGCTCCAGTGTGGCCAGCGGCACCTCCTGTCGAGGCAGGACGATCATCATGGACATGTCCTCTCCTTCATACGGCATCTCCAGTACCTGGTACACACCACCAGCCTCCTGAGAGCCATCGCTGAACTCACCTGGTGGAGGAAACACGATACATTTAAAGATAAAAGACAAGCACACACACACACTACAGAGCCTATGAAGTGGTTACTTCACAGCCTTGAGGTGGATCTTCAACAGATCCGTCCCTTGCATCAAATTCAACAAAACCCCTCGGATAACAATTCTAATCAGGAAGAGGCAGAAAACATTTAGTTGCGTTAAGTGATGCAGTATTTCTCAGTTAGGATGAGATAATCCTTTTATCATCCAAACATGTCCAACTAGATTTTAAATCTAAATATAAGATTATCCCACTGTGAGATGGAGATTACAGAGCAATTAACTTTGCCAGATTTCATCCTAGCCTGTGCGAATGGTTTTCCCTTTGAAGCTGCTTAAAAAGAAAAATTACAACAAAAAGACTGATCATCCCTCATTAACTTCTGTGTAAGGTTTGCTGAGGCAGAGCGAGGCAACGCTGCAGCAAATAAAGGGACGTGGCATCCCAGATCGTTTTTTACTTACACAATATGATTGTGTTTCAGGAATGAAAATGTAAACCCAGCCGCCCCCCCGAGGAGCTGTCCCTGTTCTGCAGCTCTGAAGCAAACACGTGCGTGCGCAGGACGCTCGGCACGCACCGGCTCACACATTCACAGATATTCTTGATCCCGAGAGTGTGAGGATGAGAGTGTGAGTGCACCCTGTTCACACAATCTCACCAGACTCAGACAAACATAACACACTCACCGACTTCAGAAGCAGCGCAGTGAGAATATGATGCTGTCGTATCAGACAAAACTCAGAAATACATCATCCAGAGGCAGCAGCATTATTGCCGAGCTGTAGAACTATCATCAAACTACTGAGCTTTACAGCTCTGGAAAAATACCAAATGCACAAATATCTGACAAAGAGTGCAGTCGAGTCAGAGCAGCCAGATTATGACATAGATCAAACCTGAAGCACTGATTTAGAACCCAGACATTAATGTTTACGTATAGTTGCATGATAATAGAAGGACAAACCTCACATTCTGCAGGATTGGGAACAAAGGGGGGGCTGACAAACTAATTGAGCAAAAAGAGAAAATAAATAACGAATGCTTCAACAATTTGAACCTAGCATGACACTAAGGAAAGAAAAAACCTTTGAACAATCCCTTTATGAAACCACATTTAAAGTCAACAGATCCTGTTTTTTTTTTTATCTGTACCACATTGGCAACAGGAATATCAGTCCACCAAATATAACAGATATTTTTTCATCAAGATCAGTGAATTATTCTCAATACTCATGAGGTAACCCTCCTCAAAACTGAATGGAAATGGGTTGAGTATTGTTTTTTTTTGTAATCCTGCTTACAAACAAGCAAATGCAGACAAATGCATAACCTTTTGGCGGATGCAACTATTCTCCTTCTATTGCGATATGGTTTTTCAGAGAGATTTAGAAACTCCCCGGGCTTTACTACTCTAAAATGTGTCAACAAATTTGTATAATAGCAAATCCTATGATGCAATGAACAGCAGACCTTGATAAATCATCACTTTTAACCTACCAACTAAGTGAAAGAACCAGTGGAAAGCGGAGCAATCGGAATAGTTATGGCAGTTGTGTAAGATCTAGAAAAAGCTAATATAGTTCGACATGGTTTCACACAGACTGTCACGGTGCCGCTAATATTATATGGCATTAACAAAATGCACTGCTAAAGCAAAGAGACACATAAGAGGAGATCGGTGCATGCCAAGAGAATCTAAGCAGCAGAGCTCCGTGAGCAGAGAAGAGGAACATTTCCTGGGAATAACGCTGCAGATATGAATAATTTAGATCTAAGATTTACATTTTAAATAACCCCAGGAAATGGGAGCGGAAATCCAAGGGCTCTTGGGAGAGGTGTCCCATCTACTCTCTACAGTTGATTCTCACCGTAGGAGAAGTCGCCCTGCTGGTACATCATGAGCGTCTGGACTTCGGAGCCGTCGTCTCTGCTGAAGGAGAAGGTTCTGGTGTTCTCCGGTCTGAACTGGTTTTTCCAGGAGCCTCTGAAGTAGATGGCGTTCACCAGGGTCAGACGGGTGACGCTGCTGAAGTCTTCGGCGGACAGCAGCTCGCGGATCTGACCTGGAGGAAGTGATTTGTACAGTGCATGAGCAGCTATGTTAGGGCCGGCGCCTCCTGTGATGCAACTTTGAAATTGATCATTCGGATGTTAAGGGAGGGGTTTAACTAGTAACTTCGATTAAACAAACAATGATAAATCATCCCACATTGTTACATGTGACTTGACAGTATGCAGGGATCGTAGGATGATATCAATACAACTCTCCTTTCTTCCATCCTTATATCTCACTTACTCTCTGTGTGATTTTCCACCCAGGTGTTGATCTGATCGGCCACGGCGGCTGATTCGCTGAAGTCGACCGTTTCGACGTCAGCACGGAAATACTTCCTCATCAGGTGCAGGAACTCCGGGTTGAAGGTGATGCCCTCCTGCAGGAAGAGGCTGTTGGCCAGTCGGATCACGTAGCGGGCGTCTTCGTCCAGCAGCCCCGCCGTGAGGTTCTGGAGCAAAGAGAACTCCACACCTGGAGAACAGAGGGAAGGACACTTCCATTGATGCTGCGTGTGGAGCTGTATTCATATGCTGTGTTCAGTCACGTGAAAAAAAAACAAGTCTTGGTTGTGTTACAAGGTGTTTTCAAAATGTCATTACTTCACAGTCCATGAATGTGGTTTGGTAAACAATGGTACAGCAACATAAATATTCAAATTGGATACATTTAGAATCCTATTTTTTACATATCTTGCTGCTCACCTCTCATGTTCACTCATGTGTAACATGTATGAGTTTTTTTTGGTAGAATCAGTTCTTATATAGCTGTAGTATTACTCTCTAATATTAAGGTTAAAGTTGATGTGCCCGTTCAACCATTAAACATCCATCACAGGATTGGCCAAACGGAAGCAGCAGAGGCAGAGATGAATATTAGTCCCTACAAGGGCTGAACCTTACATTTCCCATAAAGTAATATGACTGCATCTTTCATTACATCAGCGCCCCATCCCAAAAGTTAGGGCAGCTTCAATTCTAGTTTGTAATGAAGGCCTTCCAATATAAATTCATGTCTCAAGTTCAAGGCAAGAACCTGGGCGACATATTCAGGATTCAAGTGTTTATTCAAACTAGTGGGGAATTATCAAACACATATTAAATTAGTAAAGCCCAGCCGCCACTGACTGTGATGCAAGTGAAGCTGTGTCTATGAGCATGTCTCACCTGGCAGCAGGTGACTGAATCCGACAGCCTGTCGGATCTCCTCCAGCGAAGCCCCTCTGGCCCCCAGCTCCACCATGCCCATGGCCACAGCCACGCTCAGCGGGGAAAAGATAATGTTTTCCTGTCCCCCCGCCACCTGAAGCTGGTGGTACAGTCGGACCGAGAACTCCGCTGTGGTGTCCTCGGGAATGTCCGCCGCCCAGCAACCGTAGCCCGGCAACACGATGGAGAGGAGGAGCAGCGGGGACAAAACGTCCAGGATCAACATCGCAGCACAGGACACTGACAGCTGAGTGAGAGAGGGGAGCATGGGAGGAATAAAGGAAGGACAGATAGAGGGGGGAAGGGGGAGGATTAGGAAACATGTGTTTGGAGGAAAGACAGAAAGATGGAAGCAGAAGAAAGGGTTAGGATCAGGGTATGAGTGATAGGAGAGATGAAAGGGGGATAGGCAGGGAGAGAGGGGTGTGGAAGGAAGGGAAGACAGATGAGGATGGAGGGAGGACAAGATGAAAGAGGGGGGATTTTTTTGGAGGGATGGAACCAAAAGAAGAGAATGCAGAGGACATAGAGAATGTGAGAGGGAGTGAGATAAAGGGAGGGAAGATTATTACGTAAGGGAGAAAAAAAGATGAAGGACAAGCGGAGGAGAGGGACAGAATCGAAAGTAGAGCAGGGAAGTGAGATGATGAAAAAAAGAGACAGAAAACAGATGTCAGTCAATCGTTCTGCCAAAGAAAAAGGAATCGCTGATAAAGCAACTTCTCATGTTGACTTTCTAAATACAAAGATGAATATTTCTCATAAACATGCTCAAATCCTGAGGGAAAGTTAATTGAGAAAAGAAGAAGTTACAGATTCAAAATGAATTTTGGTTTATCGGGAATGGGTCAAAGTAGAGAAAGAAAAGGGAGAGAGCGGATGAGAGGCAGGGAGATTATAAAGACAATATATGAACAACAAGAATGTGCAGTCAGTACTGCTTTACATCTGCTAAATGGGCCCATACATATTTCATGTCAATTCTTATCATCCTGAGTTGAATCAGCTTCTTTTGTTCAAAATCTGCTCTGCTCTGCTCTGCTCAGCTGTGTGTGTGTGTGTGTGTGTGTGTGTGTGTGTGTGTGTGTCTTTGAAGAGTGCACAGAATGACTGAGGTCTTTACCTCCATCCTTTGCCTTGTCTTTCCATCACATCCTGCCTTCTCATCTATATACTTTGTTGACTCACCATTGTGCTGTCTTTTCTCTGCTCTCCTTTCTTATCTGTCTCTTTAACCTTCTTTTGTAACTTTCAAAATGAAAAGGGAGGCACACACACGCACAAAGCTATCACTCCGGCACAGTTGTTGCCAGGCAACATTGTTTTCTGCTGCCCTAACATAAAAAAGGTTGACGATAATATATAGGATAGAGATAGAAAGAAAGATGTTCAGAGGGAGTGACATAACACAGGGGCATTTGTTTTGTTGTGAGTCTCTCTGTTGTGCTGTTGTCCTCGTACAGTGAGTATAAAGGATTCAATTAGCAGAGCCATGCAGGGCTGGAATCTGCTGGCTGCTGCTGCTCTCACTGTGTGTGTGTGGATTTGTGTGTGTGTGCATGTGTATATGTATGTGTGTGTGTGTGCGTGAGTCTGTGTGTGGGTGACAGCAGGTGACTGTGGTGTCAACAACGTTAACAATGGGCAGCAGCCAAAAAATGAGTGCCCCAGCTTGTTGTGTTCTGGCCTGTACTCTGCTCTGCTCTGGCATGTGACAAACAATTTACCTTTCCAAAATAAACCAGCTCAGTTGGGAAGGGGGGGGGGGGGATGGGGGGGGATTTAAAATATGGGATATTTGTTCCAATTGTCAGCTAATCCCATGGAAAGGCGATGACCAACAATGAATTGATCCTATAACAAGTGTTGTCTGTGTATCTATTGTTCTCCAATATTTTCATATACCGGGAGACATTAAAAACATAAACATGAACCACATTGTGCCGTGTGTCTTCTTCCTTCATCAGTGTGAACATGGTCACTATTTTGACTCATCTCCCTTTTTATTGTCACTACAGCAAAAAATCTACAGCAGTAAAACAGTCCACAGGAAATAGACTGTAAAGTGTTGAGTGAGTGGTATTTTCTAAATAAGTGTAGCCTGACCATGATATGGTTTGTTTAGGCGCAGAAGATGATCCTTAACAATTTTGAGAGTAAAGTTGTTATATAACAAGAATAAAGTCAAGGTTATAGCTGGTTAAATCAGTGTGATATTCAAAGAGGTTCAGACAGTATATAAAGAACAAAAATGTGCAGTAAATATATATAATCTAGTATTTCCCACAATGTTTGTCCTATGATAAAGCAATGTGATGGAGGCTTGATATTGTACAGTTATTTTTTGCGTAGATTTAAACAAAAAATTCACACCTTGTCTTCATTGTTTTTTCTGTAAAATAAAAGTTTTCATATCGGTGCAAATATCAACGCTGATCCTCTGAATGTCTCTGAAAGCTCATATCAGCTGATCTTTATCGGCTCAAAAATTAAACTGTTGAGCTCCAGTAAAAAAAAGTGTGCATGGCTGTTTCAGTAAATGATACAAACAAAAATAAAAGTGTGTATAATATGATATGTAAACAATAAGCGGTGTGACGTGTGTCCTGCATGTGTTCATATATGAATGACCCAAAGATTTCCAAATACAGCAGCAACCTAAGGGATTTGTGGCTTTGTGTCAAAAAGGGGACAGTGAGGACAGAAGATATTGAGAGACAGACACAGTGTCGCTTCTCATCCTTTGGCGGATAATCATAAATCACCAGTCTTAGACAGAGTGGGTCATCCCTGCTCACGTTTTACAATGAACTCCATGTACTTTATGAGCTACTGAATTTGATTCCTCATTCTCTTGCAACCCACATACACGCCCACGTCACTTCCACCTCATGCCACCTCTAAACTGACAGTGAAGATCTGGTCATGTTTGTTCTCCGTCCGTGAGCATTCTCACAAAATGCTTTCTACAAGCACAGAACCGGCAGAAGCAGCTACTGGAAGTGAATGGAAATATATTTGGATGTACCAACTTTAACTGTATTTAAACACATCGAAAAGAAAGACAACTCAAGACGAGATATGACATGACATGACCGCAACGATCCGGATTCATGATCCGACACCATCGATCACCATCGATAAATCAGATCGTCCTGCTGACAAGCGAGAAGTTCTTCCGGCAGATAATGATGCAACGCAGTGTTTAAAATTCATTTTAGCAGAAGAAGCGACGCCCTGTTAAACCAGGGAACAGGTTTTTATAAAGATCAGTTCTACGTGTGAGTGATAAGAGTAGAGCAGAGCAGAGCAGCAGAGTCACTTGATGACCAGCCGATATCATCTGGATACTGTAAAGGCTATAATCAAAGTTTTTCACCACACAAGCCTTACTGCCTTAGGGCATCAAATTAATATAAATGTAATCATCGATAAGATAAGATAAGCTTAATTTGTCACTTACGCAATTATACATGGTGCAATTTGCAGTGAAATGTGTTATTGTGGCTGCATCCAGTTTTTAAAACAGTATAATAAAAGACACAATATAAAAATAGCACCCTGCAATTAGGTAGGGGGGGACCCCCTGATTTCCACTGGGTATAAGTAGTATAAGATCTAATGAAGTCAAATTTAAGCCATTCAAATGTTGGCCGCCACAGACGTTTTCTCAAACAGCCTTTCTGCATTAAAGATGCTCGACTTCAAATAGATGTAAACAGAAAAATCAAATGACGACCGAGGACACAAACCCGATGATCTGAGATAATATAGTGTGAGTCACGTGTGTCCACCTTCTCTCAAATGTCGCCCTGTGAGTCAGACGTTCCGAAAAGAGTGAGAGAGGCTGAGGGAAAGGAAGGGGGGGGGCGTCTGGCAGAGACATAAACAGAGGTAATGTCCCTGACCTTCTGAGCTGTGGGAGCTGCACCTTCCTGAGGCCGACAGACCCGCCCTCTGTAAGGAAAGATCCAGCCATGGAGTTAAGCCAGGGAAAGTCGTGCGGGGCATCACTGTGCACGCACCTGTATGTGTGTGTGTGTGTGTGTGTAAGTGTACACGTGTGAGTGGACAATAACACCATGGGTGGCTGGTTTTTACTTGTAACAGTGACACTGCTCTGACCTTCTGAGTCTTGGGACGCCGTCCGCAAGGGGATCCCGCACTTTTGCCAGTTGAGCCCTCGATGACTTTGGCTCTGATCTCCTCGGGTGGGTTTCCCGGCATGCCTCCCAGGTAAGCGGCGAAACCCAACATCTTGTTATGAAACGTTCTCTCGTGACTTAAAAGAGCTGAACATGTCAGTGAATCTGTCAAGGTTTAATCCTGACAATTTAATTAATTCCATGCAATTAAACTCACTGGCCTTTAAAAGCAGCCTTTAATCTCTTTGTGTAATCCAAATTCTCGGACTGGATAGATTGGCAGTTGACATTTCCGACAATTAAAAACGTGACATCATCCGAATCCGCCGCACGTACCATAAACCCTGATGCCATTTCAACCCAACACCTTGAGACGGGACGCTTCAGAGGACAGGGGAATTTATTAAACATGAATATCCTCATTCATGCACAGACAAACACACACACACAAACACACACACACACACACACACACACTTTGAAGTACACATTTCCACACACACTTCCAAGCCAAGGTTCCCAAGGCAACTGCAAGTGATGGACATTTTTCATTTTGCAGAGCTGACAGGGAGAATTTTTACTCTTTAAAGATATTTCCCTCCTTCCACATAGGCAGATAAACTCTTCCTTCCTTTTATCAAACAACACTCAGCAGTTTCTTTCTCATACAACCCCTCACTTTACAAGAACTGTTCACACCAGATACAGCTCTGTCACTTAATGCACTCTCTGACATTATCGCGCACACACACACACACACACACACACACACACACACACACACACACACACACACACACACACACACACACACACACACACACACACACACACACACACACACACACAGAGAGAGAGAGGGACAGACAGCTACCTCCTTCACTTTGGCTCTTCACCTCCACACTACTGTCCATAAAGGTGCTTTATTGAATTATATGAAAGTGCTAACATCCCATCTGATCAAGGCCTCTCCCTCTGGGAATGAACTGCAGACATTGTCTCTCATCATCTCTGTGACCGTGAAACTTTTTGTGCGGTATGATGCTCTGTTTAAAGTGGAAGCGTTATCTGGGATGATTCCACCATGAATGTGTCTAATTTATAAAGGGCTTTGCAGTACAAAGATAATATAGTCTGATTATTGTCCATGGCTCCATAACAGCCAGTTTCTGCATATCATTCTGATGTTGAACAATGGAAAATGCAAGGAAGCATATATATGATCAAGCCTACATGAAGCTTATCAAGTGAGTGCCTCACTTTCCCTGTTTGATTAGACCACCATCCCTCACCTACTGTTTATCCACTGATGTGGAATTTACACAGGGAGGCTATAAAGCACCAGTGGGCAGGAGCTTTGACTCCAGTGTTGTCTATGAGAAATGGTAAATGGGAATATTCATGTGAACAATAAAAAAGGTTCTAACTATTGAGTAAATGTGTCTTGTCTGTTCTACCCCTGATTTGTACCTGTTGCTCCAGGAAACCATACTTCAGTAGCTACAGGTGATAGATCCCATTTTTTTGCAATAAACCTATTTGTCATCATGGCTAATTGTTACCCACTGATGTGATGTACTTGTCTAGGCCAAGCAACATTGAAGCAGTGAGGAGTAGATAATCATTTTGTTTAGCTGTAAATAATAATTTTTATGAGTAAATGATTATTAATTAGTTGTGATTGAAATAAATAACCCCCCCAAGCATGTAGGAGAAGCAATTTCTCTGCTCTGGGCTACCGTAGAAACATTGTGGGGCAAACATGGTGGTATCTGCGCGCTTGCCGTTTTAGTATGGCCCATGTCCCATCCACACACATGGAGGTTTATGAGCTATACTGCAGCCAGCCAGCAGGAAGTGATAACGACACCTTGGCCTCACTTTTCAGGAGCTGGCATGTCGTCCATCTTTATTTATGGTCTATGGTTTAATCAGTCAACAGTTCAGTGTTGACATTGGTGGAGGTGCTACTAGAAGCATTAGAGCAGGGGTGTCCAAACTTTTTATCCAGAGGGCCACATACAGAAAAAAATCTGAAGGTCTGGACCACTCACGCCGCCTGCCAGATGTCCCTCAGAACCCTCATGTGTTGTTATGATAGTTTTAAAGTGGAATAAGTAAGTGGATCACTTTACCCCCTTGATTTCTCTGGTCTGTCTCACTTTACCCCTGAGCTGGGGTTAAGACCACTTTTTTAAAAATAATCATATTTCCACTGCCATTTGTCCTGAAGACAGTCTGATCATTTCCATTGCTAGGAAACATCCTGAATTAATGGGAAATGTGTTAATTTTACTGATATATCATTTTAGCTCACCTAGAGAGGAGCAATACAAAATGTCTCACATTACACCGCTCTCCCTACCCGAGGGTACAAACCCAGAACAACAAGTATCAAGAAAGTACATTTCTTCCAAAATAGAGCAAAATTACAATTTTCCTGAGGTGGGCCAATATAAAATGGAGGGCGGGCCGCAGATGGCCCGCGGGCCGTAGTTTGGACACTCCTGCATTAGAGGATTTGGCCCAGTAAAGGTAGTCAGCTCTCAGTGTTAATCTTCATATCAGCTACTGGTGCATTACAGATCCTAATCACAGGTAACATTCAGCTAACATTATCTCAGTGAGTTTTAATAAGATCCAACAGTTTCTGGCCACATCAGATTCTGCTCGGCAGTAAAATCCGAGGGGATTTACTAAGTATCATCTTATAAAGTTGAAGCTGTCTCTCCACTAACTTCAGGATTGGCTCATTTAAAGCATTTAATTTGTCAAGTGGCCAATTGAATTAATTAAATGTCCTCACGCTTGGGAAACTAATCAAACGTGAAATGTGCTAGAGATTATATTTTTTTCTGCAATAGACGGCAACACGACATGTGCTGTAATACACAGAACCGCTGCTGGAGAGAGAAACCCTGATTCTACACAATGTCACGAAAGTGCACCATTGTCAATGTTTTTGTCCGTGTGGATTACAGCCACACCCGCAACAACACAATAGGCACCAGAAACCTGGGTTTCATTAGATCCTGTAAATATGAACCGAAACCATCCTTTAAACTAAATAAAGTGATAAAAGAGTTCAATGATATGCAGAATAATATTATTTTTATTTCCTTGGGATATTGTTATCATGATATTTCGATTAACTGTTCAGCCAGACTTAAGCTACAGGTCTGTGGTTGCTAAGAAACAATCTGTGACGCTAACACCTTCATTACTCTGTAATCTTCCATAAAGCTTCATGCTACAATGCACACTTATTTCCAGTAAGCCAATATGGCTGTGATTACAACAACTGTTATGTTTCAAATGTTGCAGTTTATATCCACTCCAGTGGCAGACACCTGTCTGCAGAGCAACCTCAGCTCAGCTCACTGAACCAAGCCCTTGTTAGAAAATGGCCTAATGGGCTACGGAAGCTGCCTGAAGTCCCAGGATGCCCACGGTACACTCCACAGAGGGCAAACAAAGGTTAACAACTCTTTATTAATCCCTGCTAACGGAGACACCCAGAGGGAGAGACACACAGAGAGATAAAGAGGGAAAGAGAGAGAGGAAAGCAACAAGAACTGAAGACATGTAGGTAGGAAATCAGGGAAAAGAGAGGAAGACGCATATAAACACAAGCAGATAGGAAGAGCTGAACGGAGGCAGATACCCGCTTTGACTGCGACCATTATATTAGTGACCACCTGCATAGCATGGAAAGATTCCAACTGTTCCCAAACTCTGTCAAGACACACTCATGAGTGTCACTTTTCTTTTGCTATATTACAAACACACACTAAAAGCGACAGTGGAGAGCAGGGAGGTTCCAGCTGTAATTGGATCGGCCTCCATTCAGGGTCAGCGGTATAAGTGAAAAGAATGGAGGCTTTTTCAAATAGAGTAAAGACCAGGGAGACACCGGAGCACCGGAAAGGTCACGATCAACCCCTCCTGGGGGGGACGCGTGTGCATTCGGTGTGAGTGTGTGTACACATGCAGGTAAAACAGGGAGACCGGGAGGATGCTGCAGAATAAGAAGTGAAAGCCTGGTGAGGAGGTGGAGATGGAGAGAGAGCAGAGAAGACAACAAGGTGATGATGAGGCTGTTTAGGCCGCTCACAAACCAACCAGGGATCATTCTGCTCGATTTAGGGTCTGGATGGACGGCTCGCTCACAACAATAAGATGAAAATATAAAGCAGGAAAATAAAAAACTTCCAACCAAAGTCTCCTGTTGTTTTCAACCCTAGATCCCGGAGAGGCCCGCAACGCTCTGCCAGAGGATCTCAGTGTGTGTTCTGGCTCATGAGGGGGGGGGAAAGGCATCTAGGAGCCGAGTTGCAACATTTAGACCAACTCTAGTCAGTGGCCTCACACCTGAGACAATTAAGAAAATAATTCAACTTGCTCTGGTGTTTGAGCCGCGAGACCTAGAGCTGCAGAGTTTGTGTGACCGAGGGAGAAAATACGGGCGCCACCAAATTGCTGCAACCGTTTTACTGTCGTCCTCGCAGAGATATGTCGCCCCTCTCTCATCGGCCCTGCTCTGAGCCCAACCCGCCCCTC
The DNA here is from genome assembly GCF_949316205.1 of Platichthys flesus. Lineage (NCBI taxonomy): Eukaryota > Metazoa > Chordata > Actinopteri > Pleuronectiformes > Pleuronectidae > Platichthys > Platichthys flesus. The sequence goes on from NC_084948.1 coordinate 14,242,957, forward strand.
GATCCCACCAATCAATTGACAGATCGATTGCAGGATACGTGCGTGATTGTGTGTGTGTGCGTTTGTGTGAGAGTGTGTGCATGTTTGTGGAGCAGAGATCTGATGCGAGCAGCACAGACTCTGAAAGGTTCAAATGTTGACACGATAAAATCCACCAGTTACAGATCACATTTACAGTAATCTTCCAAATTTGATCCATATATAATTTGTTTCCTCTTCATGGCTGTATTGAATCCTGGATATTTTGCTACCTTATTAAGAAAAGATTCCATTCCATATACTCTCCTCCCTCTCTGTGACTCCTTCCTCTGTCTCTGTTCTCTCTCATTCTCCGACCTGGCCAGGTATGAGCTAATCCCCGGCCTCTGCTGCAGCAGAACGTAGAGGGGACAAACCTGCTGCGTACGAGCAGGTGGTGTGGCTCAGACTGGGCCTTCATTGAGAGGGTGAAGGAAAACATTTCAGAGCTTAAATGTGATCTAAGCACCTTTTATTTATGGTTGTAATTTATTACCTGTCAAACTATGTTTACTTATCTTTTTCAAGTGTATAAATTGCATTTCTGGAAGACAAATGAGCAAATTGCTCTATGCTGATGACAGTCTTTTATTCGAAAAGCACCAATCAGAAAATTCAGTAACTCCGGACTAAAATGTACTTCAGGACAAACTCAGATAAAACTAGAGTTTTTTGCCCCCCTACGTTTCATTAAGCAGACATAACCTTATAGAGAAAGCCCTACAGTAGCCAGTTTGGACAACTGCAGAGCCCCCCCCCCCCCCCCCCCCCCCATCCTCACATGTACCTGGCTCCTGCTCATACAAACATGGATCTGGAAGGTTACAAACACGCAGCCACAGCACACGCAGAGCTCAGCGGGCTCGGCTGCTTCCCCCTCTTCCCAGGTCGTTTTATTGCGCTAGGCTGATTTGAAGGACATTTAATTATTGAAACACAATTAATGCAGCGCTCCCTGGGAATAGGCAGAACACACACACACACGCTCACACGCAGGCCCAGGCCACAGAAAGGCATGGGGAGGAAAAACAGCAGGCTGTACACCAGCAGAGATTACCCAGTGATTTAGATGCATATGGGATTAATACATTTAGATTATGACTGAAAGGGATATTGTTAGGTTTTTTTCTTTCTGAATGCAGAGCCGCTACAACCGCCAGGTTCGGTGAGGATTTCGGAGCTCATCGTCTAAGTGGCAGAGATAAAGAGATCACAGGTGGATTGAGAGAATGAGACTGAGAGAACATTGAATTGTTTACTGATAAACATGTTTTGGTGTAAGGCAGACGATAACCCATTAAAAAGCCATTGACAACCTTGAAACTAATACATTTCACTTACTTATAGGGACTCAAGGTGTGTTTGTCTGGTGGCCACCTACTCAAACTGGTGGGGATTCTTTTATGCATTGGCCATTTTCCATAGTCACATTTTGTTTACCCTTTATTTTCTGTACAATAATGCCTCTTACAATCTAACCTGTGGTTCAGAGTCATTTTTACAAATGAGCACATCATTGATTATAGTTTATTATGTATTTGTAGAGGTGTAGGTCAGAGAGGCTACCTGAGGCAACTGCAGCATCTTGATGTTTATACATGATTTTTTTTACCAAACACACACACACATATGAAGGAATAGCAATGTGTGTGTGTGTGTGTGTGTGTTGGGGGTGGGGACGGGCTACAGGACCAGTCTACTACAATCTGCCTCTTTAATTCACACACACGTTCACTCACTGCGCCTTTGCCTGCGTTTCAAGGACAAGAACCGCGCTGCAACGCCTCAGCTGGTTTCAGTAAAAAAAACAAAAACAACGAAAGACAAGAAATAAACAAAAGAGGACAAGAAAAAGAGGAAGAAGAAGAAGAAGAAGAAGCAGAAGAAGAAGAAGACTGAATAAGAAGGAGAAATAAAGGCTATTTGACTCAGGGTGCGTCTCCACCCACCCCCCTTGTTGAAAGCCAACACATGTTGATGACACGGCATAGCAAATCCCGTTACACACTGTTCCACAAGAAAAATCGCCTGTTACACGGACCCACACCTTCATCAAACATGATCCTGAGAGAAACTCACAAATTGCCCATTATTATATTCTATCCCGGGAGACGTTAGAGAGAGAGGCTCAGCTGAGCTCCCACGGTTTACTGCTTCCCCCCCCACGCGGGCTGTGAGTGAGGCTGCTGCGGGTTATGAAAAGGGCTCTTACCGATCACACGGTGCAGGTGGTGAGGATGGACGGACGGATGCAGCCTGTGTCTCCCTCTCTGCTGCTCTCCTCCAGATCCAGAGATCGCTGCCTATTCGTCTGTCGCCCCACCCCCCACCTCCGCGCCGTCCAATCAGCGTCGACCGAAGAGTAAAGGCGAGAGGCAAAATCAACCCCTCCCACCGACTTCCGCCTTTGCTTTGGCGAACAACAAGGCAATTTCAAGGCAGGGCTCTGCACAGGCTGAAATATACAAGAAATCGTGCCAGTTTGTTAAAGTAACATAAGTTAATGCAAAAGGAGGCATTTTAAAAGAAATGAAAAGAGTTACATAGAGAGTAATAAATGTACCATAAGAAATAAAAGAGTGAAAATAACAGTGCAACGTAAGAAATTAATAATTGTTTGATTTAATTTAATGCAGAGGCAAACAGGAAAGACTTCTTGATAGCATTATGATCATTATAATTAACATTATTATTATTGTTGTTTTAATCCCCCTATCTCAATTGGACAGCCCTCTATAGCTTGAAAACTGGACTGGTATTAGCCTCCTGAAAAATGTTCACTAAGATTTGCAGCAGACCTGCAATTCTATGCTTATTCAACAAATACAAGCATAGAAACTGAACACTTCTTCTCCATGTCTAGTTTTGAATCTGTGGAGGGTTCTGGATGGATTATAATGTGGCCTATCAGTATTTCAGAAATATATTGTGGCCCCTAACCCTACGTGTTTTATTGACCAACAGCCGCATTTTAAAGTAAATTCTTTGGCAGATAGGGAGCCAGTGTAAAGATCTCAGAACCGGAGGGATGTGATCCATCTTCTTTGTGTTGTTGAGGACTCGAGCAGCAGCTGCATCTTTCTGATCTATTTTTTAGAGATGTAATACACACATCATTACAATAGTCAATCAGTTGTTTTTCCAAATCCTGCAGAGACATTGGTCCTTCAATACTCAATGTATTATTTAGTAAACTGACTCTAATCAAGCCAACACAATAAGTGAGCATTTTTAGTAGATAAAAGGTTGGAATCTAAAACTGTAGGCGAGATATGTAAGAAAATATATAAATATTATGGAAATCTGAATTAAAATCAAACCATTATATGTTTTTTTTTTTATATAATTGAATTATTGCAATAAACTCTGTTATCAAATGCTATTAGACGTTTTAATGATGTTGAAGGAAAAGGTAATTAACAGATTGAAGATTTGTGCATATTTGTATGAACATTTATTCTCAATGAACAGCGACATTCATTCACACTGACGTCTCAGTGGGAACTGGTTGCAGTGGGCGATGGAGCTGAGAACGTGACTCATCACTCAGACACACAAGCTGTTTATTTTGTGTTCTTAGACAAAAACATTTTAACCCCTTACACCCTATATTTTACTGGATGGCTCTTGCTTGATTGATTTGAGCTACTATTATGCACCTTACATCTTTTTTCCATTGCTTTTAATTTAAAATTATGTTGTTATATTTGATTTGTTCATGAGTTTAAATGTTATAATTAGCTATCTTTGATGTTGTGGTTGTTGTTGTTGTAATATACCTGTCTCCATTGGTTGCCCTCTAGCTTGACAACTGGACTGATATTAGCCTGCTACAAGTGTTAGTATAATGTATTTATAGCTAACGACAAGTTACAGCAGGAATATAAATCGTATCTAATTAATTTACGTTACTGAATATTTATGTTTTACCTTTATTAGTTTTTCTGCTACTTCTGTTACAAATAATCTATTTTGTGATTATTTTGTACATGTTTGTTTGATCTTTTAAAAGTTAACTGAACTAAACGTTAATTTGTGTGAAGATGACAAACCTTTCACAGTTTAATGGTGACCGTGTATTATGTGTAAAGTCAAATGATATTTGTTATCATTACAGCGTCGCAAGGGTTAAGAACGCGTTTCCTGCACCTGTTTGGGATTTGAAGTCCAATCTGGTGGCCATTTCTATTGCAGCTCATTCAGGCGCCTCACCGAAAGAACTACAAGCAGCCTCCGCGCTCGCTGCCCCGACCCGCCCCGGTTCTCCGCTGCTGCTCTACGGGACAGGAGAACTTCCTGATTGACCCACTACCCACAACAACAGGAGCCGAATCGCGTGTCCGTGTCAGGGGACGGAGACGCTTGTCCGCTGCGGTTGTAGCCACTTAGCTCCGGTTAGCTCAGGACGCAGCGAAACACCTGCTCTAAGCGGCTAATCTCCTGTTAGCACGCTACCTGTTCGTCCGTCCAGTTCCGGGACAGCAGCGGCACTCTGCCTCCTCTCGTGCCCGCTAGCAGCCGCGTCAGCCCGGGTAAGTGTCGCGCTGGGACTTGGGAGTTAAGCTAAGCGACCAGAACTTGTATATAACTTGTGAGGGTTGTCGCACTGTAGCATCCTCTGGTGCACTTTTACTCTCAGTTTCTCACGGTGTCAAACTTCAGCTGGAGGGGGGGGGGGGGGTGTCGATCGATTCGGTCGTAGAAGTGTCCCATAATGTTCATGATCTGTGTCCGGATGATGCTGTCAAACCCTGGTTGTTGACACACTGTCGCCTGCTGATGTGGCTTCGCTGTCCAGGAACACATCACTCAGAGACTCTGGCGTTACAGAGTAGGTGAGGTGCGGCTGTGACGTCTTTATTTACTAATAATGATTTGACCTTTACGTGGGGCCACCAGGATCAGCTTATAGAGATGATGATAGTGGTTTCTCTCTGGTTATTTGCGAAGGTTTTATCATAATGTATAACGAGGCTAGTGCACCACAGGGAGAACAGGTAAAACGCTTGTGCTGGTACCAAAGGAGATCCCACCAAAGGGAAGAAGGTTTGTAGTTGGTTTTAAGTGACCCATCTATTTTAAAGTTTCCTCCATCCATAACCGAGTTTAAGAGATCTTTGCTCCTTCATTAATGGTTGACTATAATCCTATCTTTCACTTATGGGTGCAGACAACCCTTATTGAATTGTAATTAATTGAACTTCCACACATTAATAATTTATTCAAAATGTGAGTCTGGATTTAGTCTTGCACAGGGAACATGATGTGTTCAACTAACCGATGTTTTCCTTCTTTGAAATCTAAATCTAAATCAGATATTCTGGGTGTTCTTTTGTTAATGTCAAACTTAGATTTATTGTGTTTCTCAGAGCAAAGGTGGTTCACACATAATCACAATGAACATAAAGTACACTGCACACCTGACTCTTTATATGTGCTTGTAAAATCCAGCTTGTTTAATCTTTCTAGCATTACGAGAGACGGGCCTGTACACTAATTGTTTTTGCAGTTCACCATCTTGGGTGTTTTGTTCAAATAAAAGCCCGGAGCAGGGCTGCTGGTAACAATGTCTGTTTGTTACCTCCCAGTTAAAAACACTGCGCTATCTTTCTCTTGAAATCCATCGATTGGGACTAAGAAACACTGCCACACTGGTCCCATTATAACCCCTAATGTTTGTGTAATAGAGGTTATCGGAGGGCAAAGCGAAAAAGCCGGCAGGACGCCAAAGAGTTCTCTGATGCGAAGGCCGACGTGACACCGTCGTCAGATCAGCAGGTGCTGACTCATCGGCCGCTTGAAAAGAGACGCGCTCCTGAACCGAGCCTTGGAATGTCAGCGACTCTCCCTGCCCTCGTCGAAACGCTCTGATGTTTGCTGAGCGGAGCGAATCATGACATCATTCCAGATCCTGTAAAGTTGTCCCACGGTAAACAGTGGCAGGGGCAGAACTGGTCCCGGAGGTGTCAGGCGGCTGTGTGTGTGTGTGTGTGTGTGTGAGAAAGAGACGCAACACAGCCCAGTGACAGAGGGCGTATTTTTCCTCATTTTATCCACCAGGATTCACTGCGTCCTCGTGTCGAGGCTGAGCAGAAAATTGGTCGACGTGTGAGCCAAGTTTTCTATATTTATCACAGTGACATTTTTATTGCGGCAGTAATATTGGAGAGGGTGTTCCTTGTCAGGTGTGACTCATGCCTGGTTTGTCCCCATTGCAGTCCACTGGAAGAGTAAAGTACACACTCTGCAACATTGCTGTTATATGATTATACATCTGTAAATGAAAGGCCTGCTGGGAAATGGCTCACATGGGAGTTTATGACGCGTAATGAAGACATAGAGTCGCTGCAGCGTAGGAGCCATTAGTAAAATGTATTTTATGGAATTATTCCATCTTTGACCAACTTTCTGTTCCCTCTTTTATTAGCAACATTAAAAATCCCAAAATTTATCAAGCAATTTGTTACCCTTTTTTTTAAATCCCTGTCTCTGTCATTGCCCTCCTCCCCCGACATCCATCTCTCTCTGCTTGTCCCCCTGTCCTGCCCTCCTCTCCTTCAGGTCCTCGTCCTCTCGCGCTGCGTCAGTCATCGTGAGTGATTGGAGACAGCGAGACGGGCATCTGTCGATAAGGACGCGCACACAAAGGGCCATCGACCGGTCAAGGATGACCATGGACCACATGAAGAATGAAGCCGACGCCTCCTCAGTAGACTCCATGGCTCTGTACACTGTGATGTATCCCGTCTTTAACCAGGTGAAGAATGCCGACTCTCAGTACGAAGTTGAAATAAATAAATAATTCAAAGATGAATAAATAGGGCCAAGGTTTGTTGCATGAGAAAGAAATATAGATGAGACTTTCTCATATTCAGATCGAGCCGAAGGAAGGGGTAGTGTGTGTTTAATGAAAATTCTGGCTGAGGCTTGTAGTGTGTAGGATTAGTTTTTGTCGGGCCAGAGAATCAATAATGAAAAATAAGAAGTAATAGTCAACAATTTAATTAGCAAAGAGGAAATAGCATCATGACAAACACGTGATAAACATACAGTAATGCGAAGAGACCACACTGCTGGAACTGGGTCACTGTTTATGACACAGCTCTAGAAATTAAATTACTCTACTTGTAGGTTCGATTTTTGAAAAGCTATTTTCCGACATGAACTCCACCGAAGGTCCAGAATAATGGGTCTGGAAAATTTCCTTCACATATGAAAAACACAGAAGGAGAAGGTCTGTGCTGACTTGGACACAACAACAGGAAAAGGTCCAGAACATTAAGGCGAGAGATCGGGTCTGAGTAGAGCAGCCAGGAGGCAAAACATGATGTTTGAATTGCATTGCGGAAATCAATATCTGCTTCATAATACATCCATGATCGACACCTGCATCGGCCCTCGTCACTAAAAGCTCTCAAATCTCCTTCTCTTTCCAAGCGGACATTTTCATCTGCATCTTCGATGTGCACGTCCCCGTGACTGTCTGGACTTCAGTGCCTGAAATGTCTGAAATCAGCTATAGTCTTGATGCGTTATGCACATATAGAGTTTGTCTATAGTTTTTTTATTTATTAAATTGTTTTACCATACACTGTTTGATGTGGAAAGATGGAAAAGAGGACAGCTCCCCAAAAGTAAAGCCAAAGTGTCAGAAACATCTCCTGGTGTCTGGCTGCAGTATTACAGCAGCAAGAGTCAACATGACAGCACGAGTACTAATGAATGTAAAACACAGCAAACCATAAACTACTCAGTGCTGTAAAAAATGCAGTGATGTCAGGAGGTTAAATAAAAAATGACGAGACAAAGAAAACCGGGAGAGGATGGTGGCACGTACTTGAAAACAGAACAATGGGCTTCATTTATCAAATAAATCACACCGCAGTTTGTACTGAAAAAAATTTCAAACTGACGTCTCTGGTCTTTATGTAGCAAATCAATGGGTAAAACGCAATCATACAGATTAAGAGCCGCGCTTTTTCATACTGCACCATAGAAAACACTGCGTATGAGAGACACTTTAAATTGTCAATTTTTTTTTTTTTACAACCTCTTCAGTTTGTCTTTGTTCAAAATCCTTTATTTCTTGTCTTACCACTCTCGAATAAAGACAAAAAAAAACCACAACATTATAACTACAAATCCAACAAACTTTTTCTTTTAGTGAAGCTTCATCCGTAATACCAGAATATCAGCTCAGAGGAACTGAACACACTTTGGTTCCTATGATGTAGAATAGAGTTGAGCAGACTCAGCTCAGTAAACAGAACAATACATTAACACAGTGTCCTGCTTTGATACTGCAGGTTGCCGGGCTTATATGTACTTTCTGCAGAATTACATTTCAGGAGGAGAAGAGAAGCAGTGATAAAAGTTAAGCTGTTTGTGTGTGTGTGTGTGTGTGTGTGTGTGTGTTATGGGTTGTGCTGCTCGCTTATACGTGTGTGTCTGTGTGGGTTGTAAATTTCAGCTGGAGCAAGTCAACTTATCAGCAGCGCAGACCTTGAGAGCAGCTTTTATAAAGGTGGGTGTGTTTACCGTCTCTCCCTTTCACTTTTTTTAATCATTTCAGACGTGTCAACTCTCAGGTGATTTGTAGATTTGATCAGTTTCAATTCTGCAGAGTAACGAGGACCTTAGTCATAACTTTCAACTGTTTGTTTGTTTGTTTGTGTGTTAAGGCAGAGAAAGAGAGCCCAGGTCTGACCCAGGACATTGTCATCAAAGTTCTGGAGAAGAAGAAACTAAAAATCAACTACAGTGAGTCTCTACTGCGCATGGCTGCAGACGATGTGGAAGGTAGGTCGCTGGGTGCTTTTCCAGACGCTTTTCCTTTTGGCGGCCATGTTGTCAGATTAGAACAGCCACACTATCTGCATGAGAATCACATCTCTGAGAGAGTGTCAGGGTCTCGCCTGTTTTCTCTGTGTAGTGCTGGGGGGGTGAACAGCTAAATAGACACTGAAAACGTTTGAATATGTAACAAACTTAAATATAAGCAACACTTCCTGTACCAGTTTCAAAGTAAAAGCAGTCTAGTGTTTCTGTTGACTGAATCCTTGTTATTGTAGAAACGGAAGATGCACTGCTTCATACCGTAGAGTCCTGTCACTTAGTTGAGTACATAGGGTACTTTTATTCAAGGGAATACAGTGGTCATACCAGAAACCCAACAGGTAAGCAATGCACCTGCTGCACATAGATGCATACTGTGGCAACTCCAGAGGAAGAAACACGAGTCTTTCCTTCAGACACAACACGGACTGCCTTGCCTAAGGATACTGGGTGATCGCCAGCTCCACTTGCCCAGGGTCTCTGTTATTTTTCCTATTGCATGAGCTCAGTTATCCACTGGGGGGAGCTGTTTCCCCACAAATCGTCTCCTCTCCCTGCTCTCAAATATTCCTCCGTCTCTGTCTGTAATTGAATTCCTTGTGCTCTGTACAGTGATTGATGGTAGTAATGAATTCACGCACACACACAGACACACACACACACACACTTTTGGATGAATTTTAAATTTACCTCCCTGCATAGCGTATCCCAACTTCTACCACAACACTGCCTTTACTTGACAAACTAAACACTTTAGAGTGCACACACATTCAAACACACACACACACACACACACACACACACACACACACACACACACACACACACACCATTCTATGTTGATTTTATTCATTTGAAACTTAGCTGTGTCTCTCACACGTGTTATTAATTGCTTCCTCTTGGTGTCTCTATTTGCATGTGTGCTGACGCGTGCGTCGCTGACATCACTATCACTTCTCCCTCTTCCTCTCTGTGGTTTCAGAGTTCATCATTCACAGGCCAGAGCCCGAGTTCCAGGAGCTGAACGAGAGGGCCGGAGCTCTGAGACACATCCTCAGCACCATACCAGATGAGATCAATGACAGAGTGGCCTTCCTGCAGAGCATCAAGTAAGCCAGCTCAGTGTGTGCGTTTGAGTGAGTGGGCAATACACAGTAGATTTATTTCTACATTACAGCTTTTCAGTCAGACCTCTTGTATTCATTGAATAGATGAATAGAGGATATTTGGCAATAATTACTTTATCAATATATTTTTCTTTTAAAGTGAATTGCTTTGATACAGTGTGTCTCTTAGTGATGATGAGGACCCTCCTAACATAGAAACAAAAACAAACAAAAGGTGATCTTTGGTTGAGGTGTGTTTGAATATGGAGAAAAAAGACATGAGTGGCTGCAAATCTCTTTTTATGATGCTTATCGGGAACAAGGTGAAAAGTTGATCCTCTGGTTGAAGTCAGTCTGAGTCATCACACACTCGCAGCCACACTCAGCACACACCTGCTTCAGCAGACGTCTGTACATAGGTCGTTTGGGGGCGAATCAACACAGACGGTACAAACAGTCTAGTGGGTGAATTGATTTGAATGTGTGTTGTGTAAAACACTTTACAGTCTGTCTGCACACAAACACACACAAGATAAGGCTTTGCAACACATCAGCACCGTCAGTTAGCAGAATAGTGTTTTTTTTTGTACACATATATAGTAAAAATGGTTGAAGAAGTCAATGTATTTGTTCAAATTGATATTTTATCCAACTGGTCAGTTGTGGTACTAAGTTCAAGGAGTGCTTTAAAAAACATGTTTTTCCAATACATATATATTTCATTTACGGTGTACGGAGGTTTGAGTTCTCCTGCAGCGCCTCCTCGTTAGGTTCAGACACGGCCCTTTGCTGCAGGCCTTCCTCACTCCTGCCTAAGTTTTGTACTGTCAATAAAAAAAATGTTTAATCTAAAAAAATATGACGAAGTCCAAAGCATTAGGTTTCATGTGCAACCTTGGAATCAGTGTGTATTAAAAAAATAATCTCAGCTCAAAGGTATGCAGCTTTTCATCAGCCGTTTGGGGCTGGCTACGGTTTGGAGATCAAATCATAACAGGGATTCGTGGGGCGAAGCGCTGATTCTTTTTTTAAAGGTTGAAAGGGGATAGTTGAGGTGGTCCAGGCAGCCAATCACGGTGCATTCTAGGCGCCTTCTGTTTTAGGTGCACTGAGCACTACCAACGAGGATGGAGATATATCTATATTTCATCTGGCCTTGGAGCACCTCGGGATCCGTCAGAAAGAGCTTGAGATAGATAGATAGATAGAGAGAGAGAGATAGAGAGAGAGAGATACACTGCCTGGCCATGTCTGTGACCGGAGCCCAGAGAAGGGGAGACAATGGATGGTTTTCATTGGGTCTTAAAAAGCCAACATTTCCTGAATCTGAATTTAAAACCCTAACAAAGTCTGTATGTTATACATACAAGGTTTTAAATATATTTAGTTGGTCTAAATTATGGAATTGCAGTGTACATGGTTTTTAATGTCTCAGTGTATTGTAGTTCTTTCTCAGTGATAAACAAGACCAACATGGAAAACTGATACTACACCAAATTACACTTTTAATGTTTATTCTCTACTAGGCTACTTCATCAGCTTTAATTATGGGCGAACGTAAGTAGTTCTGGGACTCTGACATTCCTTTATGACATAGATCTTAAATTTCATTCATTATGGTCTTAAAAAGCACATAAAAGTCTTAAATATAATGTACAAAAGATGCAACACAAGCATTTATAGATACCAATCTTAGTGTTACCGATGTCTTTATGTTGTGGGATAGTGATGACTAACCTCTAAGATTATATATTTTTTTTTTTTTACCTCTATGAGCTGCACTATTGGTACGCATGCACGCACAGACACACACACACACACTATGGAGAGAAAGCGAGAGAGCTTTCATTTCCTCGGCTCACTTTGTCATTATTTTGATCGAATTCAGTACTCCTAGCGAGTGGCTGCTCGAGCTACTTACCCAGCGGACAGCTTAGAAATAAAATCAATTCAAAGGGAATGCTAAAAATTAAAGTTACGGTACGGCAGATTTCAAGTGAGTACGATGGGAGGGGGGGGGGAAGTAGTGGGTGAGAGTCAGTTTGTGAGAATATAGTAACGAGCAGGATCAAAGAAGTGCAGTTTCAGGGTTATCCCTGCCTGATGAAAACAGACAGATTTTGAGATGCTGTTTCTTTTTTTTCAATGTGCACTTTATTTGTGCCGGTGTCATCCACAGAGATATTGCCAGCGCCATAAAGGAGCTGCTAGACACCGTTAACACCGTCTTCAGGAAATACCAGCATCAGAACCGACGGGTACGTAAACACATGGGGAGGAAAGGAAAATGCAAACACACTCACAGTCGCTGTTAAATATGTGGAGCTGAAAGTCTGTGTGTATTTATTGTTAAGGCACTGGAGCAGCAGAAGAAGCAGTTTGTGAAATACTCCAAGAGCTTCAGCGACACGCTCAAAACCTACTTCAAAGACGGAAAGTATGACACTGTTCCTACTTCCTTCTGTTTTAGGAGTTTGGTCTTTTTCCCCTTTCTTTTCTGTTTTTTTCACTCACTCATTCAACCACACACACACACACATACAAACTCTGTCACCACCAGGTAAGTCGTTGTCGTTTGATCACAGACCCGCCTCCATCAAATCCGCCACTGCTAAATAATTCCCATGACCCATTTCTCTGGCGTGTATTCTGTGAAGCCCGACGTTCTCCTCTCCAGCCAGATCAGAAATGTTTCCTGGATCAATACTGATACTGTTGCCATGGTTTCTTTGCTGTGTGATTGACATGCGTGTCCCTTGTGTCTCTGTCACGGTTGTTTCCAGAGTGATAAACGTGTTTGTCAGCGCCAACCGGCTCACCCACCAAACCAACATGATACTGCAGGCCTTCAAGACCGGGGCGTAGCGGCCGGAGAAGACACACGCACACCGAGAGGCAAAGAGTTGACATGAGGCTGTGTAATTAGTAAAGACGTTGTCTTATTTTCAGCTGTTTAATTTATTGTTTTTTGGTTTTGTGGGGAGATCAGGTAGTTTGAGGCTCAAAGGAAATGAGGTTGACAGTAATTACCAGGGATTTTTACTCTTTTTATGTTGCTCTTTTATCAGATCTTTAGTCCGTATTTCATTATTCCTTTACACAGTTCACTCTGTTCAGTACAACGTAGGTCTCAAAACAGAATAAGGAAAGTGTGATTGTTTTCATGTCCTTAAATGTTTTAAATACCCTAATGAATCTCTTTCAAAGTTACAATAAAAACAACTGGCATTCTGTTTCCAGACTTATCCACAAATATTTTGTTCTTTGACTTCATCGTGTAAAAACTCACAATGGTGTCTTCTACTCAGCAGTAATATCCCGCCACGTTGAGCATACATCATTTTCCACTTAAGGGGGAAACGTTTAGGTCCTATGAAGAAATCCAGATCTGGAGAAGCGCTCTGGGAATATAACGTGAGAGAGAGACTGTGTTCACCGTCTGTTCTGTCTGTCCTGCTCTGGTCGGCTTCACACTGTGCATCATAAACACAGGCAGTAACACACCAGCTGTGCAGTCTGTCCCTGTACTTTAGTTACAGAAGCAGTTTCTCATTTACTGTCTGCTAACAACAGATAATCCACCACGTAATATAACACATGGGACGCTGAGGACCCAACAAGCCAATGATTCTACCTCTGCTAAGGAGGTTATGTTTTCACCCCTGTCCATTAGTTTACTGGTTGTTGGTTGGTTTATTTGTTTGTCAACAGGATTACCCACAGACTACCGGTTACTACCGTTGTCCAGAAGTGAAAATATCCTTGATAAGAACTAATAAGGTCATTTGGAGTGTGTGCAGTTGGGATTGTTATGTGGTGCCGTGATACTGAGGTCCTGCTGATACACACACTCAATGCTTTTTGATGGGTACTTTGAAGTTTGGTCCATGTCCCATCCACTCACATCGAGGACTGGGGGGGGTTTCTGAGGACATGAGGTGGCAATGGAGATGTTTTGGCTTCACTTGGGGAGCTGACATGTTGTCCATCATATATATTCTATGTGGACCCTATCAGTTATTTTCCCCTGTACATCAGCCAACATGTGTTTGTGTGTCAGATCTTTGTTAATTATCATGTTACCCCTCAGAAAATGTGAGTAAAGCAAATCCATGTTGAAACACTACTTTTTATTTTTCCGGTGATATAGTGTAGATAAACCTACAGTAGATTACATGGTATTACACAAAGCTGCCACACAGAGAAATCCCTGTGTCAACACTAAAAACTTTGTGTTTTGATATTTGTCAGCTTTTAATTATAGACCCAAGTTTCCGCTTCAACGCCGAGGAAGACCAGAAACAGAAGATGACATTTGTTTCAGGGAAAGAGAGCATGAGAAGTTACACAACTCCATCTTAGGAAGTTGGACCTTCTCACACTTTCTAAACGGAATAAGGAGACAAATGGACATTGATAGAGATCAATACAGTGTCAAACAAGCATTGAACAACTTATTTGAGCTTTAAACCGTGTCCCAGAGAACGTGGAGCAGTAACTTAGTAAGACCTTTTACAACAATTACGTCTCTGTAGCTGAAAATACATGTGTTATTTTATTATTCTGTTTCCATTCACTCTCTTTCTGATGCAGTGGCCATGACGGAGTTCCTTCAGCCAAATGCTATTCATTAAAAAGTGTCAACAAGAGTGATGAAGTGTGTTGAAGTAAACAAACTTTTATTTGTATTGTATTGTGATTGAACGGGATTCAATATTTGAGAAATAGTTTCCAAATGTGAGTCACTTTCCGGATATCCATTGTTGTAAGAGAAGTGGTTTATTTTCCCTCAGTTACTCCGGTCTGTTTTCTCTTGTGCGCAAAGATCCACCAATTTCACTTCTCCCTCCAATTCCAGCGAGTTCATTCTTCTCCCTGTATAATGGTGGATTTTCTGCGGTGGATTTGTGGTGTGGCTATTTGGAGCTCTGCACTGGCTCCTGCTTGCACTGCTCTAATCCAATTGTAATGGCGTTAATTTCTTAAAGCTCTATTATTGAAAACGCTGAGACCTAATTTTTTGGAGATCCTGTCGCCGTTGACGACTGCAGCAATCAGCTAATTCGAGTTATTCCAGGCCATTAAAGTTGCATGCTGGGATTTGTACTGGTCACCGAAGCAGCGGGGAGGAAGAGGACTGATGACATCCATGTTGGATGTACAACTTAGGGGTAATTTGTTCTTGTTTTAACAAGACCTTTTGTTGCAACTGTTGTCCGTGTGTGTGTTTGTGTTTGTGTGTGTGTGTGTGTGTGCGACCCACTGGATGCCCCCTCAAAGGCATGCGAACGACACTATAAAGCTCTGGTGGTGTGTGTTTTATTATTGTTCAGGTCTGGGTTCACATCAGTATTTTTTTACTTGTGTAAATGCATGAACACTTTTATGAGTGGCAGTAGAATACTGGTGTTCTCGTTAATTGTGTTGCTGTAGCCATGGTGTGTGTGTGTTGTGTGTGTTTGTGTGTGTAAACTGACTTTGGCCAAACATCTTTTGTGAGGTTCCTGGTTAGGGTTAGTGGTAATATCTGCGTGGTGGTTGTGTTAGTTAGTGTTAGGCATGAACCGGTTCTGGTAAAGGATAGGGATAAGGTTTTGGTTAGGCTTTCGACAATGAAGGGAAATCAATGCAAATTCCTAATAAGCATAGATGAGCAAATGTGTGGGTTTGTGTGTAACTTCGAGTAACAGATCAAGGGACTGGAGGAAAGATAATATGAGAGGTATAATTACACCACTACAAACACACACACACACACACACACACACACACACACACACACACACACACACACACACACAAACACACCATAGCTACAGCAGCCCACATTGTCTTACATACAGACGACAGTGTCTGGACTCACAAACTCTCTTTTTGACGACTTGGTTGCCAGGAAACTTACCCTGAGTCTTTGAGAGTGAAGCATAATAAAAGAAAAGAATAGAGCGTGTGTGTGTGTGTGTGTGTGTGTGTGTGTGTGTGTGTGTGTGGCCTCTTTCACTGTCTGGACTAGTTGGGGGCAGTAGTTAACTCTCTGTATGCCTCGTCGCTGGCTTGGACAGACTTCGGGACATAAAGCTCGGGCTCTGGGAATCAGCTGAACCTCCTACGGACGACCCAGAGGGTTTGTTTGAATTTCATACATTTAAAAAACGATTTATTGCATGAGCACAGAGGCTCTGGGTCAATTTGCTGTGGACACCCACTGTGGGCTGAAAGTTGGATGAACTTGGGTATCTTGGTAAGATTAAATTTTATATTAACTGAGTGTGTGTTCGACTATATGTGGATTTTATGATTTGAAACGTGCTTGAATGAAGCATTGCCCGGCCAGGAGCCTGTCATGGGGCAGCTATAGCCGGGTGCTGAGATGGTCTTTTCGGACAGTTTGACTGCAGTGGGTGAAACTCTGTCCAACTCCAATAAAGACCAGAGAGAAATCCAGTTTGCACTGGATTTCCAGTCTGTATCTCCTGGAAGAAGAGACACAGCTAACACTAACACTGGTAAGTGGAGTTTGATTGGCAGCGGATATGACAGAACTATAATTTATATACATAATGTAGATATATATATATATTTTCTTTTTTCCTTGTATAATATGATTACATTACATTAGGTAACTTGGCAGATGCTTTTATCAAAAGTGATGTAAAATAGGAGGACGACACAAAAGCTTGCGTACAGTAAGAGCTTAAAATGCTGAACCTGTTCAAATAGGAGCCAAAATGACTGCTTGTGGGGAAATTTACATTGAAAGCAAGGCCATACATCTTCCAACGTTTGTTCAAACCGCAATATTTATGACGCCCCAGCTACAAATACACTGTGGTCTCTTTTTTGTGTTAATTTTATGGAACTGTGCCTGTGTAATCACATAAAGACTGACGCCAGCTGCCTGCCGCGAAACAAATCAGGATTGAAGTTATCGCGTTCATAAACAAAACATGAACCGGGCGCCCCTACGGTTTCCACCACTCTCTTCATTTATTACAGGAGCACAAACAAATCTGTCGCAGTCTACCACTCGCTTGTCAGCGATGTAAATTAAAAAAAAGGCGGATAAACTCATCATATCAAAATCACACTGCGGTTAATCGCTGTGGAGAAAAAAAGAACTGTTTCCGCGAAGCATTTATTTCCGTTTTTATTACACAACCTGTCATCTAAATCTCGGCTCAGCGTGACGCCACCTCCAATGAGTTTGTCTCGTAAAAGCTTACGTCGAGCTGGAAATTAAAGCGAGGGGGGGGGGGGGGGGGGGGGCGCTGTCCTCCGCTGCCCTTCGTAGAAGCCTTTCATCACCAACTTCTCTCTGTTAGGCCCTTTTTTGAAACCGCGGCACAGGCTAATTGAACAAATCCTGCCTTTTCATTCATGCTATTATTCATGCCGCTCGTCCATACCCGACTGCAGCATTTCATTTCACATTAGCTGACATAACAGAGGCTCGGCGTGCTTTGGCAACTTGCCGCCCACCCCCGGCCATTCCTGAGGAATAATTTGGAGGCCGGTTCAATAGCCTTTGAAAACTGAGAAGAGACCTTCGCACGCCGTTCATTGCAGAGATGTTTGGACGGAGTGAAAGAAAGGGCAACAAAAGCAGTCTGCACGCCGCTGTGACTCCGCCGCGTGATTATGGTGATTGACGCTGTACCACATCTATGGAAGGTTACTAAGGGATTACTAAAGCCGGGAACATCTTGTTTGTTCGCCATGTGACACCTAGGAATATGAGAAAGTCATTATCTGACTGCGAGTTCAAAGCCGCAGACACGAGCTTTACCTCGCTCACCTCGTGTGACATGTCAGCGATTGATTGACAGGTGAGGCGTAACCATGGGAACGAGGATGGAGGTGGCACAGCTGGAGAGCGGGATGAACACCGAGGATTATAGAAAGCTGCAGAGCCTCTTCCTGGTGAGCGGGTTTAATAACAACCTTACATTCAGACACTTTTCATTCACATTGGGAATACTTTAAGAGGAGTTATATTCAGATTTATGTTTTCCGCATCCCACAATAGCAAACCTTCAAAATACAGAGGCTGCGGCACATTGTGTCTGAATGCAAGGTCTCATAATCCTGTTGATGTTGATGCAGGACCCCCTGGGTGCTTCCCGCTCCCTGTCCCGAACTGAATTCATCGATTTGGCCTGGTCGTCAGTCGGCCGCGGCTCCAGGGAGGAATACGGCCTCCTGTTCGACAGCGTGGTTGTCACTCAGGAGCACCGCGGCCTCCTTCTGGACAGCGATGCCGTGAAGGACGAGGGACGCGTCGACTGGGGAGGCCTGTGCTCTTTTCTGCTGCTGGAGCTCTCGGAGAAAGTGAAGAACAACAGACCCAGCACAGTGCCGTGCTGGAAGCCCCCCCGCACCCTGACCTGCCCCCATCGGGACCAGGTCCAGAAGGTAAAAGGTGGTTAACGTCTCGGAGCACATTCTCTGTCGTAACCAAATGGATCCTCTGTGGCACTTTATCAAAAAAAAACATTTTTAAACTGGCTGGAGAATCTAAATCTCTGCTGACTCGGAGGAATTCATCATTGTTAAACATTGTGCGAGGAAACGTTCAAAAGCATTAGGTTCCCGTTCATCAAAATGGTACACTTCCTTTGGGATAAATATCTCTGGACTTGTTTAACATCTATCAATTAATATGTAAATGAAGTGGCTGGTGTAAAGTGTCTAGCGCTGGGGATAAAATGATGGCTCACCACTTTAATCTTTCAACCCTGAGAATGTCAAAATGTCAGAATGTTGTGCGGGTTGTTTTCGGCTGGAGGCTTCAAAGAGTCATACAAAGTCAGACAGACTAAAGCAGCTTAGACGACTCATTTCTGGTTTCTGTCAGTAATGTGGCTGGACTCAAGCAAGGTAAATACAACAGTTACACTTAAAGCTGCACTAATTGATAGCTCCATTTTGGTCTCCACCAACTCCAGAGGAAAATATCTGTCTCTTGAGCTGCTAAACACTGTGCCATGTTCACCAATTAGTTGCAAGCTGTTTCCAAAGTTTGGTGCTGCAAAGACCTGTCTGTCTTTAAAAAAGCTAAAGAGAAAAATATTTCCTTCATGAGCTGGTGGAGGCCAAAACTGAGCTTACAGGACAATGAGAATTGAACATTCAGTCGTCAGGCGGCTGGAAACGGAAACATGAGACCAGATTAGTGCGAATATTTCTTTGTGTCTGCTAGACACTCTGTTCACCGGTTTGTTCATATCTGTTTACGCTGTTTGTTGCAGTGAGGGAGTGCACAGACTTACTCCGAATTTTCATTGTGTACAAGTGCCGGCTGCACAAGGTAAAAAATTGTCTGACATATTAGCCATGGCAGCTTTAAAATGTGATAGTACATCAAAAATGTTTACACAATTTCGTCCTTTTCTGATCTGAAGGTTTGTCCCTATTCCAATTTAGAGATTCATCCATTTGTCTTCTTGAATTTTTTCAAATATACTTAATGTAATGTAAAGGTCCTGCTCCCATTGTAAAATCTCCCAATTTTAGCTAGGAAAATTATTTATTGCCACTCAACAATATGAAATAGACAGAAGTAATTTACAGCAGGATTTTTGAGATACAGCACGTAACAGGAACTCATCATACCTGTGACTGGTAATTGGTAAATAAAATGATTAGGGATAGATGTTTGACGCACCACTCTGACAAAGCTTGCAGGTGGCTGTGGGAAATGAATTTGTCTGCAGTTATTATATTTCATGTGAACTTTTTTTTTTTTTTACATGGATCCGCTCCCGCACAAATTGCATTGCAGAGAGCATTTAAGGTGTTTTTACACAAGTGGAAAACACATTGTTGTTCTGTGATGTCCTCTGGTCCCCACAGGTGTTGTACCTGCAGAGCTCAGGCCAGTATGTGACTCTGAGCAAAGGAGGAAGTGTCGGGCTGCGAGACAAAGAGGACATGTCCCTCACACACACACATCGACTGCAAAACTGCACGGTCGCACCCAAAGACCTCTGGGCCACAGACGTGGTGCTGCTGCACAACATCCACATGGTGATCACTTTTGAAACTTTTTAATTTGTACGAAGTGACTCACATCGATCCGTCCAATGAGTGATACCTGCTGCCATGTCTGGTTATCAGGACCGATAGTTCAAAAAGTGCTATTTCTTTGAAATTAATTTACAAATGAATATTGATAAGTGGTCTCGGTTGTTGGGTAATGAAGTAAACAAGCATTTCACTCAATCAATTAATTATTGATTAGTGGTTGATGGCATTGCAAGGCCACACAGCTTTTGCATAATGTTCAGAAAAGTAACATTCAGTTTTCTGTAATGAAAGCATCAATTATTGATCTTTATTTCTAATTAGAAGGCTTTAATCCACTAATTTGCGTCCGACAGATACGATTTAGATCCATGACGCTTCTGCATCATTTTTCAAATTTTTATTTTGTCATAATGATGAATCCAATTACTCATACTCGTCCTTCTTTTCTCAGATAGCTGTGTCATTTACAAGTAAGGAGGTCTGTTTTTATGACATACTGTTGAAACAGGACTTCAGCTGCAAGTATAAAGTCCAGGTAACAGCTTTCATTTCGATAAATTACACAAAATAATACCAATAAATAAACATATCTATTCTAATGTTATGGTTCTGTTGTTTTAATCATCCACAACATACTAACTTTTACATGTAACATTGCACACGCAACTTCTTATCTTCTCTAGGGTTTGACGCACACTCCCTGGTGTCTCGACTACTGGGCCGATCCCTCTAACCCAGACCAGGCTGTTCTCACCATAGGAGACATTGGAGGACAGGTAATACACTGTGGGAGGAAGACTGATTCTGATTGTTTCCTGCATCATCTGCATGTGCTCAGCAGTCCATCGCTGTGTGTGTGTGTCTGTGTGTGTCTGTGTGTCTTTTCCCAGGTCAGCGCTTTACATTTCACCTCAGCTCAGATTTCTCTGTTTGAGAGACTGAGTCAGAGGACGGACTCAGATTCTGCAGACATAGTCCTGTGGGATGAGCTGGTCAGAGGAAAACATATCTCCTGTTACATCGTTACACACCGAGTACACGCACCTGCCTGGGTTAGAAAAGGTAGGAAATGCACACACACACACACACACACACACACACACACACACACACACACACACACACACACACACACACACACACACACACACACACACACACATATAGTGAGTAAATGAGAGGCCCAGCAGAAAGAGCCGGCTGTACAATCATTTGATCGATATCCTGCTGCCCTTGTTACATAGATAGCTGCATTCACCTGCAGGGCCTCAGGCCAAAACTAAAACATTTGAATAGTCGAACACAATGAAAGCAATGAAACTAAATCAGTGTCTGAGTTGACGGAGAGAAAGGAGACCCCACACACACACTTCCACCTTGACACCTGGGATCAGAGCCACTGTGCTCGCTCGCTCGTTTCTCTTTCTCTCACTGTCACTACAGTAACGGCTTATGCAACACCATGGAAACACCTGCGCTTTCAGCGCTTTCACACACACACACACACACACACACACACACACACACACACACACACACACACACACACACACACACACACACACACACACACACACACACACACACGCTGCCTCTCCTGAGTCATCCACTTTATAGTTTTGCGTAGCCAAAGTTTTGAATATTGGCGGCAAGTCTCGGGCACAAGGTCGGGCCCCCTGAGACCCCCCCCCCCCCCCCCCCCCGCTTCGGCTCAGCTCTAGCAACAAAAGGGTCGCTTAGTTGTGTCTTGGTTGCATCATCGCCGAGTTTCTGATGGCTCGCCTGGCTGTTTGATAATGATTCAGCAGAGGCAGCGGCGCTCTGAGACTGCAGGGTGGCTGAGAGGGGGGGGATCCAGATGAAGGGGTGGGTGGGACAAGAACACAGCACATATAAATAAGCACAACAAATGGGAAAACAAAGAGATAACAACAAATCAGTGGAAAACAGTGGGGACAATGCCAGAAGCATTAAAAGCGCTGTCTAATTGAAATTTAGCAGGATGTGTGTGTGTGTGTGTGAAACCGCGAGAGAGAGAGAGAGAGAGAGAGAGAGAGAGAGAGAGAGAGAGAGAGAGAGTGAGTTGAGGATTCCCATGTCTGCGTATGTGTGTGGTATTTTCAGAGAGGAAAAGAGGGAGCGGGTGTATGAGTGTGTGTGCATACCTCTGGGGAGCTGGTGCTGTTCTTTTGAAGTTGCCCACCCTGCAGTATGAGTGGGTTGTGTACTATAAGACATGGCTGGTTATCCAGACCTCCTCAAGCCTTCGGGCTCACAGGGCCACGATAGAGAGGAAGAGGGAGAAGAAAGGGAGGAGGAGGAGGAGGAGAGGGGCAGCAGGGAGGAAAAGTGTGAGGTTAGCTGCAACGCTGGCTGAGGCAGATGTTGTGTATCTGGGTCTGCATCACAAACAGATTTTGATGATGCGTGCGTGTCGGTGAAAGCGAGACGGCCTCATTAATCAATGATGAGTTGGTGACGCCGTCTGAAAACCCACAGATCTTTTTAATTCACAGGGCGGGGAGAAGATGTTGTGTGTGAAATGGAATCAGACGTAATTATTGGCCCCGGCGATGCGGCCGATCCTTGACCCGCGACTGTCACATGCCATCTCAGCAAACCCACAGCTACTTGTGCAGTGTTTGAAAGCTAAGCAGCTTCTAATAGAGGCATGCGACATCCAATTTAACTGTCCTCAGTCAAAGTGTTAATTGAGACAGATGGTGATGCAAGATCCATTACATTTTCTGTAATACCAGTGAGCAAATCAAACCGGCGTAATTGTGTGCCGCTGTGAGCGCCGGTGGATTGGTTGGTTTGCGACGCAGCATGAGCATGAGGTCACTGCGCACTGAGCACAGAGCGGAGAAAAACAGGGAGGAGTGTCTAAATTGAAGAAATGAAATAGATTAACAGTGTGTCATCATCAAAATCTGTATTTTTTTTTTAAAATAAATTTGTTGAAGTTAGAACTAATCTAATCCCTCTGTCACATGAGTAAATTCTTTCTCATTGTTGCTTCTTTCGCGTGGAGAAAAAAAACAGTGGCCTTTCCTCTCTTCACACCTCTGTACCATGGACTGTAAATAAAGATGGACAACGTGTCCCCACGTCCTCCAACCGTCCAGAAAAGAAACCAAAATATCCTGCATTCGAACCATGCCATGTTGTGCATTTGGAGCCAGAGTCTGCCTAGTAGCTGTAAGGGGGCAGATTTGTGGTAAAGAGCTCCCGCCGATACTTGCTATCGACCAATTGGGACTCAGTATCATCTGCCAATCATGTTATTTCACCCTGGATCAAATAAGTAATTCAAAATGAACTTACAAGAAAAATTTGACAGTAACATACTGTAGACTCCAGATGCACAAGATGGCAGCGTTCGTATCCGTTGTTTTTTGGCTTCATTTCTAGATAGCAGGAGCAGGTGGAGATCCAGCATCCATCTTTATATACAGTCTATGATTCTGACAGACAAACAAACAAGAAAAAAACAATAAACACACACATACTTGGTGGAAGTATTTGCAATGCATGCAGGTGATCTGTACTTTCAGATGTTACGTGTCAGTCCCAGTTTATCATAGAAATATAACCTTTGTTTTGCTTTGTTCAGTGTTAGATCCGAAAGCAGCTGTCTCATGAGTCCCTGGTGGCGACACAGTTTAAACAACAGATTTATAATTTAAATGTTTACGGGTTAGGGTTAGGGTTAGGGTTAGCTACATAAACAAGAGGCGAATAACTTGTCTGTGTGTGTCTGCTGTGTTGTTCGTGTAACCGGTCTCTCTCTGGTGATGATTTTCTCTGTGGTGTGACTAAAAATGGATGACCAGGAATTGTTCTTTTCTTGACACAGGACTTTTATTTCTGTTCAGAGGTTCAGCAAAAGAACAGAAAACATTCATCATTTGGTCACATGCCGGTCTCAGCCAGATCTAGAACATTCTCATGTCTAATAAAACCAAAAAGACCTATATAAGAAATAATAAGTTCCAATAAAGTCAAAGTATTCATAAAAATAAATAACAAAACTATAATTTACAATTACCTTTGAATGTCTCACATTCAATGAAACACATCATTAAAATAATCAAATCTTATATTTCCAAAATCAACACGAGTCTTATGCAACAAAACATACCTTTTCAGAGGTTCAGCAAAAGAACAGAAAACCTTCATCATTTGGTCACATGCCTAACAAAAGAAATACACAGTTCAGAAGGCATTCTTCACGACACAAAATGACGGACACCTACGCACTTACACAAGCAAGCTAGCAAACTTAATACATGTTTGCTAGCTTGCTGTAACACTCTGAACTAACTCAAAAATGAAAATAAACCATAAAATAATGAAGCAACTCGACTAATATGATCGTATGAAACACATGACACATTTTAAACAACTTACAGATTACTTAAATAACAAACTTTACACATTAGTGTCGCGCTGTAAACGATACGTACCGGTCTCAGCCAGATCTAGAACATTCTGGTGAAAACCGGGAGGATAAATACAATAGCCACTCGCGACCAACAGAGGGCGCCAAACCCATGTGAAACACACAGTGCAAAATCATTAATTAACAAACACAGAAGGATTTCTGGCGGAATTAAATAATACTTTTAATACATGCTACACTCGCATACAGTTTCACGGCATCGATGGCAGAATTGTTCTTCCTCAGTGTTACTAATGTAGTGAATCAGAGTATCTGTCACAAACTAATCTTTTTCCCGCTTCCTGCAGTGCGTTACCTGGACTCACTGGAGGCCTTTGTGTCGTGCACTACCAGACCACAGAGCAGCCTGGTGATTGGCTGGTGGGAAAAAGAGAGCCGCAGTCTTCGAGCCACATCGTTTTTTACAAAGAGGGGCGTGTGGGACGTGGACCATCACCGTAAACTCAATCTAATAGGTAGGATGAAATTATATATATATATATATATATATATATATATATATATATATTATGGCTACTTCATCAATGTTATATAAACCTTTTTTACTTTTCACAAGAAGTACTCATGTTAGTTTGATTATGTTTGCTGTGGCTCATGAAAAGTTTTTTAAGGTGAAATGACCAATAACCAAAGCGGAAGTGCCAAAACCTGTCTTTTCTTAATGCCCAGCAGAGGGCGACTCCAAAAAGAAAACCGCATCGATAGCACTCTACTTTTAACTTGATTTATTACATTGGTAAACATTTTCCTTTTCCTTTATGGTCTCAATCTGTGGTTTAAATTCTTCTTCAACACAGCACGATGTTCATTTAGCTAATCATACTATCTCATTCACTTCGTTTCAAACAGCATGATAGCGCTCGACAAATGCCAAACTCGAGGCTTCAAAACAGCAGCTCACAAACCAATAAGTGATGTCATGGTGGGCACAGCAGTTCGGTTCAGGTTCAGGTTTCTGGGCGTCTAAAACAATATGGCCTCTTGTTCTTAAGTGCCGTTAGCCGCCCTGCTAATTTGGGATGCTCCGATTGGTTGTAGCCACAGCAGGCGTGGATCATCAGGTCCTGGTGTGGAACCCGTACGTGACCTCAGAGCCGGTGTGTGTGCTCGGCGGGCACATGGGCCCTGTCCTCGCAGTTCGCTTCATGCAGACCAAGCAACAACTGCTCAGCTACTCCAAAGATAAGGTAGGAGTGTGTGTGTGTGTGTGTGTGCATGCATGTGTCTCTCTGTGTGTGTGACACTCTGGTGGTAAAGATAATGTGATGATGAAGAGCCCTCTCATTGTAATATTAATTGTGATAACTCGCTGTAATTACTGCAGAGAAGGGAGAGTGCGGTGGAGATGATTGGGCGGCTGTTTCTCGCTGTTTCTACTGAAAGAGCCGAGCCCCACATCACCTTTAAATCTCCCTTCTCTCCGATTTAAGGAGGATGTTGGTGCTTGTGTTGCTTTTCTTCTCCCTGTTGTAGCTCGGTGAATGTTGCATTCTCCTTGGCTTCGCTGAAGAGAACGCATATTTTAGAAGCGATTTATGATCCGTCTGCGCTCTCCTCAAACACCATCTGCCAATTCAAGAAACTCTGAGAGCTCTACCTTAGTTTCCTCTGCAAGAGTTTCTGGAACGGCAACAGTCATCTTGTCTGTGTCGGGAAGCAACATGGCAGAGTTTTTGTGAAGTCCAGAGAGTGGCACAGTACCGTGCTGTGCAGAGCTGCTATGGTAACCGTTCTTCTCAGCGATGATTGTATTGTCTGGTTCCCTTTGCAATGTCTTTATATAAACATTGGTTTTCACAGTAGAAGGTTTAAAGTTTGTTTTTATGCATCTGCACCTGTGACACCTGGTGGCTGGAGGCATTCTGTTTCCGAGGAGGCTTGTGAATGCGATAATTCAAGAACGCCTCGATATCTGTCACAGATTTACAGATGTCTCAAGAAGCAACTGATGAGATATTGGCTCTTTAAAGTTTAAGGTCACAGTGACCTCACAAAACATGTTTTTATCCTCTTTTTGCAAGTCTGCATTTTTTAAAGATGTCAAAGGTTAATGGCACAGTTGCCTCAGGTTAGTCAGATTTTTTTTTACAACCAGAGGGCAGTAATTGTAGCTTCTCCCCTTACAAAACACAAACTTGTACACCTTCATCCTTTTTCTAGGTCCTGTGTCTGTGGGACGTGCCCAGTCAGCAGTGTGTTCACCGTCTGGCTGGCGTCTTCCCAAAGACACCGGAGGACACACACACCCTCCTGTTCCTCCACGAGGAGCGTCATCTCCTCCTGCTCTCCTTCAACAGCCTGCTTCTTCTGCTGGAGACCACGAAGGAGGAGAGGAGGACCAGCAGCCACGAACACCCTGTTACCTGTGTGCTGTACAACAGTCTGTTCAGACAGGTATGCTGGGAAACTGAGTCCCTCTCATCTCATTCAGAAGTTTTCTGTTGTTGTCCAGAGGTACATTTCAATAAGTGTGGAGAATGGTTATGTGTTATATAGACTATTTGGTAGTATAATTAGTAAGTGAGCAGAAAACTCGGATCCTGATGATTAGTTGAGTTTTGAACTTTATTCCTGGCAGAAGTTGACAAAACACCTCGTGGTCCATTAAGTAGCAGCAGCGTTTGTTTTCCCAGTTGTCAAATGTTCAAATTGTCATTTTCTTGGAGCGTGTCCATCTCCTGTTGAGGATCATTCAATGTTTATCAAAGGCTACACAACAACAGCTATATAGAAATTTAGTTTCCTCAAACATTCATTATCTGTATCCCATATCTTTTAAAGGTCACTGGGGGGCGTGAGCCAATCCCAGCTAGAGGCACGAGGCCGGGTAATCATAGGGCCGACACAGAGAGACACGCAATTCATTCAGACCTATGAGCAATTTAGGGTCTCCAATTAACCTGCATGTCTTTGGACTGTGGAAGTAAGCTGGACTACCTGGGGGATACATTTATTTGGATTATTTGATTTGGTTTTACAAAGACAGACAAATTTCTAAAATGTTTGTATTTGAGAATTCTTATGAGCAAATTGTTATGTTTTTGTCTCCTTTGTATCACACTTACACAGTTATATTAGTATCCCACTAAGGAGAGAATAAATAATAGCTAATACATCCCATATGAATATCTCATTTTATAAAGTGCATCCACTCCTGATTGTTTTTCTCTTGCTTTTATTTCCACTTGGCAGACGCGTTATTATCATATTCTCATGCATGCCTCAAAGACAGTGACACAAAGTGAGGAGTTGTTTGGCTCTGTGAGATTCAGGAAAGAATATATCAGTGGAATAAAAGTGATCAAACTCTCCATGATGGATCTCTCCTCTCAACGTGTGTGTGTGTGTGTGTGTGTGTGTGTGTGTGTGTGTGGGACTGTGTGTGTGTGTGTGTTTGTGTGTGCGTGTGTGCGTGTGCAGGTAGTCAGCAGTGACTCTGCCTCCTCTGTCATCTGCTGGCAGGCCGACACCGGCCAAAAGGTCAAGCAGTTCCACCGTTGTCATGGCGACGCCGAGATCTCCACCATGGTCCTGGACGGTACGCAGACGCGGCTGTTTACCGCAGGCGCTGACGGAGAGGTCAAAGTAAGTGCACTGCCACACGCACACACATATACTGTACCTTCACTGATTCAGCGGTGAACCGTAGAGCTGCGGGTCAGACATCATAGAAATGCAAATTATGAAATACACGGTCTATAAAACAAGGCGGTGATGAGAAAGAAGATGATGAAAAGAAGGTTAAGTGGCTTTTCAGATAAAAGAATTCCATTCACTCAAAACCATGTCACTGTCAAATCTGACACGACTTGTTGAATTCTACTGATGAAGGGGAACCATGAAGGGCTTTGCCGTTCAATCTCAGACCCAGTGCCCAAACAGCTGCAAGGGGCTCCTGTCACTGAAGCTGCTTATATGGTGTAAGTCTTGATTTATAGTTTATCTTCACATTCCACTTGTTGATGGCACCAATGCAACATAAGATGGATGATGCTTGAAACGTCCTACAAGGAGTTCTGAACTAGTTATGAAATGGTCTAATTTTAATCCTGCTTTAATCCTTTGTGACCTACAACAGCAAAGGAGACAATTAGGAAGAAACTTTTTTGTACTCATTATTCTTTAAGTCATTGGTCGGGTCGCACCACCTGTGAGGCCAGATGAAATGTTTTAGGGCATTTTTCAGCCGGCAAACTTTCACAGTGAGTGGAATCAGGCTTGTAATGTGACATTTAACATCGGCCTTGCAACTGATTGATATCTGATGTTGGCCCAGTGAAGAAGGAACAATTCGAGGGAACGTCGCCCCTCTTTAGCTTTTAGAATGAAATTGCCATAACCTTGGAACTACATATTGTAGAATTACATGTAACAAAAGTATATGAACAGTACTTCAAAGTTATAATGTTGTCATATTATAAATCATACAGCAACAAAAAATATACATGACCTCATCGCAATGCATCCTACAAACAGCTCCTAATTTCATTCCTTCCTTAATAAACACACGTGATGGTTAGACCAAGGTTTTCACAACTGGAGAAAATGGAAACGCTGCCGCTTTTGTCTGAAAAGACGCCAAAACCAACAAAAATGAAAGGATCCAGATTTTTTAACAATCTCCCTCTCAGTAACTGTAAAATATGAATTTTATGTCATTACTGTATATTAGAGTACCCATTATCTATACTGTGGCTGTCTCTGAACACTTAACTGTATATCCGCTATAATTAATCTATTGCTAATAGCATATCGATATATACATAATGCTACTAAGGTCAGAATTCTCCTCATGTTTTAGTTCCATCATTATTTATTCTGAACACAACCTCATTCAAAGTGCTGTTTACATGGCAATGTTTCTTTCAAATTTATTTTATCTTAATCTGGTTGATATCAGAATATTTGTGTCCTTGTTAAGGTGTTTAGTATTTGCTCAAATTACAGTAAAAAAGTTACAACCTTCCTTGTAACCTAATTCTATGAGTGCACATAAAGGCATGTAGCAGGATCCTGCCCCGCACAGCTTTTTCTTTTTCTTTTATTTAGTTTCAAATAGGCACTATTATATGACTCTAGGTACAAGTCAGATTCCAAATGCATCACACAGTGACCTAACTGCAATTATTCGATAAATAAAATAATTGTGTAATCAACATAATCAGCCTCATCAATTCTTTTGACAATGCAACTCCAGAACACACATCCAATCTGCGTCATCATGCAAAATTGGATAGTCTCAGATATTACCTGACTCCTAATGGAAGCACAGTAGAATAGTAGTTTAACTGCCAAAGGAGCCGCAAAGCTATTATCAAAACCATGTCTGCTCTTGCAAAACTGAATACAACAGTAAGTATCACTGTTTTGGTTACATCTTCATAATCAAGACGATTAGCTGGTAATGGACTAAAAGCCATAACACTGAAAACATGTCTGAAGTAACAAACTTCTTGACAAAGTTGTGTTTGTCCGTTGGCATGTGGGTGTGTTTTGAAACCAAGCACATTTGGCGTTGTGATAGATTTGTCATTTGTTTTATGTACTGCAGGTGTGGGACTTTAATGGCCGCTGCCTCCACAGAATGAACGCCGGCCTGGGTCGAGCTGTGGAGATCTCTCAGGTCCTGCTGCTGAAGAGGAGCATTCTGGTGATGGGCTGGGAAAGGTAGTAAAGAAGTGCGTATGCACGTGGGATTATGATTGTTTTACAGTGTGCAGTCTCTGTTGCACTCATTTATTCATTTATTGCATACATGCAAAGTCTGAAATACTAAAAAAATGGTAATGCTCACAAAACATCATTTTAGACGTGATATTGCTGCAACACCCTCATCGACTGTGTGTGAGAAAAACATTGCACTTGTCAAAGATTGAGAATGAGAATATTTGTATGCAAGAACTACTGTGTGTGTGTGTGTGTGTGTGTGTGTGTGTGTGTGTGTGTTTGTGTGTTTGTGTATATGTGTGTGTGTGTGTTTGTTTGTGTGTGTGTGGGTGTTCCCTCAGACTGCCAAAAATACAGCCAAACAGACATCTGGACTCTAACGAGTCTGAATGCTCTGGGGTGCTCCCAATCACTCTAGTACGACTGCCTCAAACTGTGTGTGTGTGTGTGCACCCACATTACATCTGCTCTTCATCTTCATCTTCATCCTCATAATTTCACACCCAGTGAACTCAGCATCAACAAGTTAATACACTCTCTCCCTTTCTGTCTTTCCCTCTCTTTTCCACCCAGACAAACACACCAAACACACCAAACACACACGCACGCACACACACACACACACACACACACACACGCACATGCTATATAAAAACAAACCGTTTAGAGATCATAGACGACAGATCAGCAGCAGCAAAAGAAAACAATGCTCCCTCACACCCACTGAGACACGGTTCAGTCCTTGTTGTGTTATGATGCTTTTAGGAAATCATCTAGGTTGAAATGTCCACATCCCATCAACAGACACATTCCTCTGTTTTGTACGCCACTGCATCATTTTCCATTTCATGTCCAGCCCCATAAGCACAATAAAAAAGAAATCACATTAGGATTGTAGTGCCTGTCTAACTCCACACATACTCCCTTCTCTCCCAGCAGCACCCAAGGTCAGTTAACAGATAATGGGCCAACTAGCAGTACATTGTAGTCTCTACGCTCATGGACTTTTATATCTTATTCAGATGTCCCAGTAAAAGAGCCAGCAAACTCCAACTCTTTCTTTTAACACCAGGGGCAAGACGCACGGACACAATGTGATTATACATACTTTAGACTTATCTATCCAACAAGATGTGAACATCTACATGTTACATAAAGAGTGACAGCAGTTCTCGCCATTCAAGGATTCCCTGTTATAATGGATGACACAAGTAGAGGAAGATATATGGGGAGGCTGTGGGAGACATCTTCAGACTGGGGGAGCCGACACTTGCCCATGTAAGTCTGTTAGCGTTTGTATATATGTTCCACCTTCTGGTCTCCTTGATGCCTCAAGTCTACATTTAAATCGTCTGCACAAGACTTCAGCTGCTCTCCTTCGTTCTCCTTCCACCAGCTTCCAGAAAACGTCCATATCAAACCCCATGATGCATATCGAGGCCTCTCATATGCTCAGAAAAGGTTTGTCTCTGGTTCGACTCCACGGAGAAACAACAAAAAGACGAACCTGGATTGATCTGTCCAAAAATCCAGGAGGATTCACCCTACCCTGCCTTGTGCCCCTGAGCAAGGCACCTTACTCCCCCAACATCTGCTCCCTGTGCGCCGTACATGGTCGCTCACTGCTCTGTGTGTCCTTCACCAGATGGGTTAAAAGCATAGGTTAAACTTCCTTACCTGCATGTCTGTGCATGTGTTTGGGACAAATAAATGTATCTTAATGTATCTTAATCTTAATCTTAATCTGGCAGTGTGGTGTACTGGAGCCTCTTTGTTTGAAACATTCTTACAATACCTCCTTCTCCCCGTGCCTCCCTCTCTGCAGGATGTTGACAGTGTTCCGGCTGCATTCCTTCTCGCAGTCTTTTGTTGAGCCCTCGGAGTGGAAGGGAGGTGCCCAACATCGCGGTGATGTGCTCTGTGCCGCCTTCCAGCCTCCACACACTCTGGTCACAGGTGAGTGTTTCATAACCACTGCCCAGGAGGTCATGCTTTCGCCCCTGCATTTGTTTGCACTGTTCTGTGGTTGGTTGTGGTTGGATTTGTCGGCAGGGTTACATAAACAAAAAGCTACTAAACCGATTTCCACTGAACACGGTGGAAGGATGGGCCAAGAAAGAACCCATTGTATTTTGCTGCGGATCTTGAGAAGAAGGAGTAGATCCGGGAATTTTCTTTCTTTCTTTCTAATTCGGAATTGTCATTTTTCGAAAACTAACATCTATGAGTGTGGGCAATCTGGTTCAGCTCCAAACACTTATCTGGATGAAGTGCCTAAATTCCAGGGCCCAAAGATCCATTGAATCATAGCGATGCAACTTTTAGAAGGCTCTTTCAAATATAGCCGATGAATCCATTCCATCCATTCCACAGCAACAAGGAATCCAAGAGATGGATCCTTCCCCAGTCAACTGAATCCAGGATAGCATGCCGCTGACGAAGCTAATGAACTAGCTACGTGGGTGGCACTCAAATAGCTAATGATGCAACAGTAAGAGAGAGACAAGCTGATGACGCAAATAGAAAATTCTGTTTACACATTTTAAACACCTCTTGTGTTTACTGATTACTTTAATTTGAGTCCCAGAATGTGAGAAATCAACAGTTACTAACCAACTGTTAGTTAACGCTGTGTGTACTACGTCAACTTTCCATTCCGCAGTCGTGCTGTGGGCTGTCTTTCATTTCCAAAATACACTTTCATTATTTAAACTGAGGACGAGGGCTCATGCAGCGGGAAAGAGAGAGAGATGAAAAGAAGAGAGAAAAAAAACAAAGGCCGGGAAGTGAAAATTAATCTTCGAAAAGAAATACGGGTGGAATGAAAAATAACTGGAAGCACTTATCTGCTGATTGAAGTTAGTGGTGTTGTTATCAAAGACCTCGTGCTCCACACGTCGCTCTGCTAGAAGTGGTCCTGTGGTTTTTATATGAGAGACTTGATGTACTGGATCTCAGAATTCACGTCCAAACGAATGCACACTTCCATTCGGACAGTTGTAAACACCAGGCAACATGTATGCTCTATCAGACGTACAGTCAGATTTATGAGAACATTTGTGTAAGTTCATTAAATTCGTCTTGTGTGGTTTTAACTTGGAGCAGAACAGTCAGAATCATTTATATCAGCGCATTTCCCTGTTGCCCTTTGTGATTATGAGCTATACGCTGCTGATTTACTCTTGGCAGCCTTATTCTCATAACCCAGTGTTTTATTCCTCAGAGGAACAACAGCTTCCCCTCTCTTTGTTGTGAGCTGTCATCTGCCCGCACAATGAACATGTCAAAGTCTGTTAATTGGAAAGTTCCTTCTTAATTAAAATTGTAATTATAACTGTGAATGTAGGTAGGTGAACTGTAAAGGTCAAGAAAGATTTGTGAAAAAACACACATATGCTATCAGAGAGATATCAAGATATGATTATAATAAGAACACATCTCATTAAAGTTATTCCTGTTCTTTACACCTCATTTTAATTTCTTGCGTGTGTGTCTGTGTGTGTGTTTGTGTGGGTGGGTGGGTGTGTGAGTGCATTACTCTTTAGTGGGTAAATCTTTTTCTTTTTTACGGGGAGAAAGACGGGGGGATGGAGTTAATATAACTATAACTAGGCCCGATAACCACAAAGAGCTTAGAGGAGCAATTACTCAGAACAACACATTTCCTCTCCGGTTTTTATCTTAAGTAAGAGGTTGGACCTGCAGGATTTGGGGGATTTTAGTTTCATTTTACGTTTTTGCTGTTGCACAACATTTGTAACACTAAGCGAATCAAACCACACGCTCCACACATCTATCCCGGGTTGCAGTGAAAGCCATCATGCAGCTCAGCGCCGGGACTCAGTGATATATGAAATGGAAATGGAGTCCTGAAGAATCTCACACGCTCTAATTAAAGTGCAGAAATGCTGTGAGCTTTAGATCAGTTTTTTCTGTCCCTGCATTGCGATTCTTCAATCACTCCATCTTTTTTTCCACGTCTGTGAGTTCGTGCAAGACATGAAAGCTTGTCTCCGAAAACTTTCGTGAGCATGGTTTTGTGCTTTCTTTTGGGACCCTGGGATTCAACCTTGTGGCACTTTGGATTCACCGAGCTTGATCTGCTCAGGACCAACCAGCGACAATGGGCGGGA
This sequence comes from Platichthys flesus, assembly GCF_949316205.1. NCBI lineage: Eukaryota > Metazoa > Chordata > Actinopteri > Pleuronectiformes > Pleuronectidae > Platichthys > Platichthys flesus. The sequence continues at coordinate 14,277,207 of NC_084948.1, forward strand.
AACAAAGAAACTCTCCTGTTACGTGAAGAAAATCAACGTGCAACCAAATGACTCGGCCCATGAAGGTCTTAAGTGAAGACTTTGAAATAGCAGTGAAGCCCCTCAGCTCTCATAACTGTTTTGATTTGCGATTTTTTCTGCCTGAGGGATTGAACTGGCGATCCTCCAGTCACTGTTCCCTTTCTATAACCATCAAACTACAAACACTTTGAACCCAATCTGCCCGAGAACGCTTTTCAGTTTGTAAAAGTTGTATCGCTTGTTGGTCACGTGTTGAAAGTTCGGTTTCAGTTTATCAGGCCGGTGCGAGAGCAGACAGAGCAGTCATAAAGCGCAGGACCCTCTCTGGTCTTTCAAGACGCATCGACCCCTGAGATAAGTACAGAGGGAGAGAGATAAAGTGAGGGATGGAGATGAAAAGGTAGATAAGAGAGTGGGTGTTCTCGAAGCTGGAAGGAGTTATAGTTTTGGAATGATATTAACAGTCGGAGCTGGAACAAAAGAAACAAAATTAATTTTTGAACTTGGAAACTTGTTCAGTGTTCACTCTCACACTGTGTTCAGCTCCTCTCGCCACTGCCGCCTCTCTCCTTCCTGCTTTTAAAACTGACTTCATTACTTCTTCACTTCTTCATTTCTGTTCATTCCCTACCTCGACTTTAGCCTGTTTCATTTCTTCCCCACCCACGTACACACACACGAACACAAACACAAACACAAACACACACACACACACACACACACAAACACACACACACACACACACACACACATACACACACAGAGTCCCATGCTGCCCCCACCACCTTCAATTTAATCCAAATTCTCAGATTTAAATTATGTTTATCAGAGCTCTCTCAGTGGGGGTGAGAGGAAATGAGAGGAAGCGCTTTTTGTCTTTCAAGCGTGTGTGTGTGTGTGTCTCTCGGTGTGTTAATGCTGCAGAGTCGGGGGGCTGTGTGTGCCAGAAAGAGAGAATAACAATTTACAGTATGTGTCTATTTGCGTAGATCTCTGAAATGTGTTGCGTTTTCAGGCTTAAACCGAATCACTGAACCCTTCGGTTAATAGCTGATGCAAGAAACATTTTGCAGCTCGCCTGCAGAAATCACCCTATCTGTGTGCTCTCTCTCTCTCTTATTCATAACCTGCTGTCATTCAGCCAACACTTCTCCAGGTTTTGGCAACCTGTCTGATGAATGCAAAAGGTTCAAGTCATAAATATTATTTTATATTATAAACTATAACAGCAATATACCTGATCATATATTTGGAAGTGAGTTGATGGGTTCCTGGAAAAAGACATAAAATGGAGTGAATTTCCTCATGAAAACTTTGTGTGGATCAAACTTTTCACTTTTTTTAATGTGACTCTCTCTTAGATCATAACAACTGGTGTTTGGTCAAAACAAAATCAATAAAATTATGTTGTTCATAAATTCCTTATATATTACTCCCTCTCTTTTACAGGCCTTTGGGTTAATATGAAAAAAGGTCCAATATTTTAATCTCCACACTCGAAGGGGCCATTCTGTCGTGTTTGGTTCGGACCTTCTGACTTTTCAGTTTAGTCGGAACCTAAATAACATGCGTTAAGGAGCCTCTGACCATTACCCGGACAATTTCAAGACGTTGAGACAGCATTTAACAACAGAAGAAGAAAGGGCAACTGAATCAGAGCACAGGATTAGTTCCAGTCCTCGCCTCATTGGATGTAATGGTTGAACAATGAGAATGTTCATTTTGCTGATACTAATAACATAATGATAATTCAGCGGCAAAAAAACTAATGACCTGAAACGGTTCATTCATTTTCTCTATTCAAATGGAGAGACTGCACTTAATTAAAAAAAGTTTGCGAATACAATAATTTACAACACACAAAAGTCTTCATCGTGCTCGTAAATTACAAATTGCAAAAAACGATCGAATGTAAATAATGTAACAAAGACATCAGAGCTATCAACGGCATTATTTTCTCCAATAACGATATTTGCAAATTCTTTCTTCCTCTAATCCGTCGAGCACAAAGGCTTCTTCTGTAAGAGTGGTGACGCTTTACTTTCAGTTGGCAGCAGATTTCTTCACGCTTGCAGCAGGTTCTCACATCAAAGCATGAGTTCTGCCAAATGATGTGTTAATGCCGCCAAGTGACAAAAGTCATTTAAAAGTTCAGTTGGGAACACACACGTGCTCAGGACCGTGTGTGTGTGTTTGTGTGTGTGCGTGTCGTCTGTGCGTGCGCATGCGTCTGTTTGTTTGTTTTCCCAAGAAGTTGAATCAAGTTGCAGCAGGAACGTTTGGCTGATGTGGGACTAAAGCCTCCTCATCCATATTCAGAGTCTTTCCGCTCGGCTTCACACACACACTGTCATACACACACACACACACACATACACACACGCGCGCCCGGGTACACACAGGGGTCCTGTGTGTAACTCCTTCAGTCACAACCTCCTCGGATCCCTTAATCCTCCCTGGCTGAGTACCTTCCAAGCGACCAGGGAAAAACTCATCTGAACTTGGATGAACAGCCAAAGTGTTTTGGAAATAGAAATCTGAAAAGTGAATAACAGCAGTGACATATTTTTCACGCAGGGGATGCTCCGATTTAAAAAATACAGTATACTGTATATTTGAAATGTCTTTGTTGACAAGTGAGGGACTTTGAGTTTTCAGATGAAAGTCAATTTCCAGGTCTGGAACATACACTGTGTATAAAGTCTGCCCAAACTTTCTGTGGCTCTAATTAATACACATTCCAAATGTGAAACTGATAAAATGAACGGCTCTGGAGATATGCGAGTCACGCACAGACAGACAGAGGCTGACATTTCCGGAATTATTTAATGGATAGAGGATGTTTCCTTCATTTAATAACCCATTTACATCTTTGAATTCAACATTGTGCTGATGATGCAGGTATCTACACAGTCTCCTCCCTGCTACTCCTCTCCGCCTCTGACACACACACACACACACACACACACACACACACACACACACACACACACACACAAAGAGCATGATAAAAGTCACTTGAAATACAGATGGTGGCCCTGGGCTGCATGAATAATGCAGGAGATCTACACCCTCAATAAACTTTATGCTGCCTATTGCACAAACGCATACACAAACAAACACAACTAACACACCCTAATCTAAACCTAATTCTTATCCTAAAACCAAGTCTTAACCCTCAAACAGCCCTTTGACCTTTTGGGGACCAGCTATAATGTCCTCACAATGTCAAATGTCCTCATAATGATGCTATAGAACCAAATTGGCCCTCATAAGTATAGAGAGACAAACACACACACACACACACACACACACCTAGACACGCTAGATGAAGATTGTTCTAAAAAGATCTTTCTGTTGAGGTTAAGGGCTGAGTGGTGGAACAGATGGGAGCTGGGGACAGATGTGGAGTTTTATCATCTTTAAAGTGGTTTAGTGACTTGCATCATTCAGCAGCACAGAGAAAGTATGAGCTGGTGTGTCGACCAAAGGTTTTGGTCTGTTTTTCTATTTCTTTTGAGAAGCTCACAAAGCCTCGAAATTTATTTTCCAATACAAAACTGCTGTTAAATCAAAGAGCGGTTCTGAGAAAGTTTTTGAAAAGATTTCTGCTTTTTGTTTGGTCTCCCTTCTGCAGGAAGCTACGATGGAGAGATTATCGTGTGGAACAATGACACAGAAAAATGTTTGAGGAAACTGCAGCCACCTCCTGAGCAGGAAGACAACAAGAAGCAGCAAGGTCTCACAAATCTTTCCAACAAACTCTTTGTTCTGCAAAACTCTTCTTTAAGCCCAAGAGTATATGGACTAGTGCAATTCATTTTTAAAGACAAAATTACGTTGGCATTCCAATTATTTTCTTGTTCTTCAGTCTGTGATCTTTCTCACTTTACTTATTTTTCTGTTCCACTTTTAATACTTTGTTCAACTGTCATTTTCTAGCTGACTCCCCTGACGCCATCACCAGACTGTTCTTTATTCCAGGACGCACATCTGCTGCTGCAGGTGAAATACTGAAATTATTTGCTGTGTAATCTAAGTCAAAGTTTGACTGTGGGAACTTTCACACCTGCCTTGTTTGGTCTGGACCTTTGGACTTGTCAGTTTAGTCTGAACCAAAATAAAAGGTGTGAAAGGTACGCAAAAGAAGACAGATTATTTATAATCTCCTGCCCTCGACAAAGCAAATGATGGCTTTGGCACAAGAATCGCAAAAAAACACAAATGATCCTGTGGCACAATTTTGTTTGATTTTAACAGTTGGTGGACCAATGGACCAAAAATGTTCCCTACCACAAGAGCTGATCTCAGTCTGAACCGTGGTTCAGATAGTTTTCAGCGTAAAAACATCTTTTAGATAATTCAGACGTTCAGACCAATTAAAGGAAGTAGAGACAGCACTAAGCAGTAGAGGGTAAAATGATTTATTGTAGTCTTTTCCTCTAACGATATAATGTTTGAACAACGAGGAAGTTCCCTGGCTGGTCGTAATACAAAGTACAAAATGAACGGGTTCATTAATTTTCTCAGTTCAATGGGAATACGTTTTCTATGCTCTATATTAAAAAAGGCTAGCGAATACCACAGCCAAATTAGCCATACGCGTCAGATAATCGCCTGTCTGCAAACCAATACATTTCAGGTAAAGGTAGACGCAGCCTGTTATTTGAACAGTTATAGTTGACTGCATACACAGCCTTGCTTTGTTGTTGAAATACACAGTTGCACATTAATCCATCTTTTTCAGTATCTCCACATCAGTTATAGTTTGATGTGTTTCGTTCCTTTCAAGTTTTTTTTAGCTTCTTTCATTCACAGCCTCTGAAACCCTGAACTTTACTTATCCTTTTTTCATTTTATCAAAACCTGTTCTCCAGTTTGATCTATTCTCAGTTATTTTGACAGTAGCTGCTGCTTCTGGCTGAAGCTGCTCGGTTAAAAGAAAGACAAAACAAAACTTGATCAGCGATTGGACCAATGACGGATTACCACATATAAAGAGGGAACACGTGCCCAGAACCCTGCAGTTCAGACACTTTGCCTTAAAGGGATAGTTCACTGAAAAATGAAGATTAACTCATTATCTACTTACCACTGTGCCGATGGAGGGTGGGGGAAGTGTTTGTTCACATAACACTTTTGGAGTTTCAGGGGTAAAAAGTGTCGCAGCCAAATCCAATAAAATTGAAGTAACGGGTGAACACTTCTTCTGTGGTGTCATCCAAGTGTCCATAAGCCCCGACATTCATATTCAACTCGAAAAGGCAACTGACTTCCACACACAGACACTGTCCCAGGCAGTCTGAGCAGCGGTATGTCTGAAACTCCATCAGGTGGTGCAGACTTGGTGTCGTGCGGGGGTTCGGGTGTGGTCCGGCTCTGGAACACCGTCCACAGTCGTCTTGTGGGACAGTTCGCAGCTCACAGCAGAGACCTGGGATCCATCATCATGACGGTCAGCCCTCGTGGGAAATACTTAGTCACTGCCGATAGAGAGGGTACACTGAAGACATGGGACATACAGGTAGGTGTACACACACTCTACATGTTTCTGTGATCTGCAGTGGGCCCCACTGAAAGGTACATGCCCCCATGAGGAAGCGTGGCCGAGACAGAGAGGTAATGTGGACACAGAGCCAGAAGGAGAGACAGACATGAGGACACAAACTGTCATAGATGATGAAGAAAAAGTGAGCCTCAGTTTTTCTATAACATATAATGTCGTTCCCTCTGAAAACCACAGCACCAAACAGCTTACACAGACACACCTGTCAATCACTTAGAAAAATATCCACTGATACCATCAATTGTAATGTATGGAAGACCATTTGTGCCACTTTGACAAAAAATCTCATTACACTGATTATCTATTTTATAATTTTAAATAACAATCTCATCATAACCATTTGCTATCGATAATTTGTACGATCCAATAATTGTGACTTACTTTCTTATAATTTCAATTTACTATCTCATAATTTTCATTAACTATTTGATCATTTCAATTAACTATCATTAACGTTCTCATTGTGTGAATTTACTATCTCATAATTTTAGATATATTCTCTATGTAATTAACTGCCATAACAATCAATAACTATCAACATATTATAATTCCATTTAATTATTAATTATTAATATTTAAATGAAGACATTCAATTTAGTTTCTTGAATCTTAATAAAAATGTATGTATTAATAATTAAGATTATATTAATCTCATAAACATACAATTTTGAGATTTTAATTAAAATCTCGTAATTTCAATTAACTTTCTCATCATTTAATTCAACAATCTGATCTTTTAAATTAGATATCTCATCATTTCAATTAACTATGTCATAGCTTCAATTAACATTCTCATCTTTTCAATTGATCATATATCATTATTTTTTTTAGCAATGTTTTTGATCTCATTACTTAGCATTCGCCTTTTTTTAATTTGCTGGTGGAAAATGGCTGCCATGCATTTCAAATTCTAGAAGCAGCTAGAATGAATAAAAGGAGTTTTTGCATTAAAAAAAGGAAACAATAATCAATCATTGTTAAAGGTTTGGAAAAACAAATGGTTGACTATATCTCATCTTTTTTCATAATCACCTCTATAAGAAGAAGGAAAAAATTGTGAATACATTTTCTGATCACAGATTGACTTCAGCCCATGAACACTTGGGAACTGAAGAGTTCCTGACACCTCACTGAGACCTTTTGACTTTTTGACTCCGATCATGGAGACAGGGATTGTGCCACTGCTCTGAGGCGTAGCGGCATCACTGTCATGCTCATAATCGCAGTAAAAAGAACCCCCTCTCGGGTATTATTGCCACAATACTCAGAGCTCAACTCTGTCGCCATTTATAAGAGGAGATGCATTCAGATGGGTGCGTCTCATTTGGCTCCCAGTTTAATTTATGGAAATGTGTATATGTAGCAGAGAAGAAGAAAGTTGGGTGAGCTCACTGTTCTGGTAGAAATCCTGTCCTACAGCAAGTTGGCACGTGCTTTGGAATCAGCTGGATGACTAACAGGATTGCACAGTAGCCTATACAGTGTTGTCCTCTCCCTCACAGGATTACTGCAGTTCAGTTTAAGTTCTCACATTCACATTATGCCGTAGATTGTGGCAATTATTTTTTTTATATTACTCAACATGTGAAAAATAACGTAATGAAGTTTGTATTGTCTCAGAAAGGCAGTGAGCTGTAACTTCAAACACTGAAGAAGAGTAACCGTCAGTCAGTCATAACTGTCATTTAAACTGGCTATAAATTATTTCTTATGATTACTAGTAATTAACATTTTATAACACTGAAGTCATTTCAAAACGTGTTCCAGTAGCTTTCTTATTCATTTGAAGCCAATGTGGAAGTGCCTGAATCCTGTATTCTCTCAAATGACCAACAGAGGGAGACTCTGGTCACAAAAAGAAGTCTGTTGTTTCCATTGACGTCTGTGAGAAAATTACCCGACATTTCACTTGATTTATAACGTCTGTAAACATTTTTTGTAAGGAGGTTATGATCTCAATCTTGAGTTTGAAGTGTGCTTCAATACAGTATGATGTTCATTTAGTAAATTTGAATCCCATTTAGAGTCAAATAGACTGTTTAACAAGGTAATGCATTTGGGCGTGGATACGGTGTGATTGACAGCTAGTAGAATCTATCGGGTGCAGGTCATAGGTGTAGTTGGACCCTTCACTGTTTCCATGTTTGGAGACAGTACTTCATATTTATTCATTAATAGTTGATGGTATTATAATCATATAGTAATATACTGTTCAGTAATCCACTCCTTTGCTCCGCCATTCCCTCAGGATTATTTACTTGAACCGGGTAACGGAACGACCAAAGAACCTCCAAACCTACTGAGTAGTTTCCGACCACACCTTGATCGAGTGACTCACCTGGAGACGTGTGTCCATGGCAACAGGCTCCTCCTTCTCTCAGCATCGTCAGACTGCTGCGTGGCGCTCAGCTTTCTGCCCGGAGATACCATCGGTCTGTTCGGACAGGTACACAAACACACACACACACACACACACACACACATAAATGGACAAACACAGGTCATTCCAGTGCACTGCAGTAGCTTGAAATATACAACATAACCCACTGCATGTGTGGAATCAATTGTTTCGGATGGCAGACATATTGTTCGGTGCCTAACTGTCAAGGTCAGGGCCTTAGCTCCTAAAGGCCTAATTATAGTCCTGCGACTGCAACCACGGAAGGCCACGCAGCTGCATCGACGGATCCGTTTTGGTTTATGCTTCCTAAACGTGTTGCGCGTGTTGCAACGCAATTCACCGCCAGAACACTAGGCGGAGTCACTTTTTTTTTCGAAAACAAAACACACAAAGAAGAGACGTCTTCTTCTTTGTCGAATGTTTATTTACATCGCCACTCCGGCTCCTCATAGCCTATATCTGGCGGACAAATCTGCCAGTCAGTGACGGGTTATACAAGTGGTCATACTTTCGGATCTCTTCTGCCAAGTGCTCTTCTATTTGGTCCATTTTCGTTCTTCTCAATCTTCCGTGATTTCCGCGTATAGTGGGGCATGAAACCGGAAACTAGACTCCGGACGGGATGTAGTCAGCCGACCAATCACAAGCCTTGCGGGCTGCGTGAGGCCCGCGTCGTTTTGTCGTATAGTTAGAAAAATTGGCGGACGCACGCAAGCCGCCAGAGGGCTCGAAAGGGGCGTGTTGCGTGTCTTGCGTGCGTCCGTGCAACACAAGTATAATTTGGCCTTAACTGTTCAAACGTACAGCGGTCGGGGGCGTGGCCTGGGTGAAGCCCTGAACCTTCCAGTCTGCAGCGTGCTGGTGGTTAGTGAGTTGACCAGATGTTTTGGCCTCAGGCCCACACAAACACACAAACACACACAGAAACAAACACACACAGACACAAACAAACAGAAAATGGATCATAACCTGAAGAAGAACATGCATGAATGAAAGCAACATCTTTTTTTTTAAACTTTCTTTAAAATGGTGAGATAGTGTCAAGGTATGCGCTCTCGACTGCCCTTCTAATTTTACATTTTTGTAACGTTTAAGAGGGTTTAGGCCACATTTCTGTGTCACGCTATGAAATCATACATTTTGTGAGATGGAATTCAGAAGGTCAAATAAAGCAGGCACATGCATATTCAGCACAACAGCTTATCAAGGGATACTGTGTTAATTATGAACATGTTTCAGAGTGAAGGAGGAAACTCAGTCATTCACATTAAACAGCTTCTCACTACAGTTTGATTCATGTGTCCTTAGTGTGACCACAGGCTGCATGCTAATCTGTTGATTATGACAAAGTACATCATTTTGTGTCCACAAGGTAATCTCGCAAACTAGCGCACGCTGTCCCTCACAATAACCTCGCCTCATCTCTTCTCCACCGTTGTCCATCATGTGTAGGAGAAGCTGTGGTGCACGGACAGACCTGGACGGCTGCTCCCCCAGCATGAACCTGAGCAGGACCAGAGAGACGCCGGACGACAGGAAAACATCGGACAAGCGGTGGGGGAGGTCACCTCCATCTCCCAGTGAGACATGGTCATGATCCGAGACCCGACAGGTCAGCAGAGGGGGGAGACAGCGTTATAGAAGATGTGCAGGAGGAGGGGGCTGGCACACGTTGACAACAATGAACCAGATTTCAGAGATGACTGCTAAATTGTTTAATGCTGTAAATGTATATTTTCATGCTGTCTTTGTTGTATGATAAAGCTGCACTGTGTTTTTGTCCATAAATAAAATAGTATGTTTTGGGTTTATCCATCTGTCCGTCTTTCTAATGTACACAATCTCACAAGAGTGCCTGAAGGGAACTTTTTCACATTTGGTACAAATGTTCAGTTGGGCTCCTGAAGAGACTGATTCGATTTTGGTGAACACGATCACTCAAAGGGAAGTCCTTACATCTGGCACAAACATTCACTTTAGAATGTTTATGTTACATTCACGAAAGATAATTGATTAGAATTTGGAGGGTAAAGGTCACTGTGACCTCACAAAATACTTCTTTGTCACCCTGCCACACTGTCGTCCGGCCAGCTGGCCCACATATGGATTGATGGCAATTGGGAGGATCACTCCCTGTTTGCCAGATCTAGGTCAGAGGTAAGCCACAGGAATAACGTAAGGTGGCCCGCATGCCTTGTTGGATATATTCACCATTTACCACATGGGCCACTGGAGGTAGACATTCAGATTACACCTTGCATAGTTTGTAAAATCAGGCCCACATTTGGTATTTTACAAGCTGGCCCCTTTAGACCCACTTAAGTGGCCCAGATCCGTATACTATATTGTTTCCAATTGTTTTCCACTCAAAAATAAAATTTGATTTCAGTGATCAAAGGTCAAGATGACCTCATGTGAATATGGGAAAAAAATGTATGTAGATTAACACTGCACTGGTTGCTGCAGGCATAACTCTGTGGTGTGGGAAATATAATTGCTAACTTTTTCTCTGATGTTATTTAAGCTAAATCATATAACATAGAACTAGACCAGTGTCGTTCATGCAGCCATGAGACCTTCAGTCAGTAAAATGGCTATAAATTGCAGCGTGGTACACATTTTCTATCTCCGCCTCAGGACAGTGCGGCGTGGGACGGTGACTACTCATCACTCCCACAGTCGCAAAGGACGAAATATCATTTCTGTGATTCTCCCAGTTCTATGATGCTCTAATTCACAGAGAACAGAGAGAGATCACATTCACCATTATTATTATGTGGGGGACTAGAGTGTGCCTCACGGTTCGGGACTGATTGGAGCGTTCAGATACAAAAGTCTTTACTGGAGTTCTTCTTAAAGTCAGTCTCTCTTTCATTGCCGGTGGAGTAGCTTCAGGCTCCACACGCATTCGACAGCAGACATTAGAGGATCTGATTCTCTGGTTCAGGCTGTTCTGTTGGTTAATGCACACGTGAAATCAGGAAAAATAAGGACAGAGGATATCTCACAATTTTAAAGCCCCTTGAGGCAAATAGTGATTTGTGAATATGGGCTATACAAACACAATTTCATTGATTGATTGATTGACCATCGTAACCAGTCCTTCTCAGAGTCCCCCTCTCAGTTTGGAAATTGCTTGCTTTGCCTTCCCTGTTCCAACACCCCTGTTGCCATCTCCTATTATAATTGGCGAAATCTGTAGTGTTGAGCCTTATGTTGAGACCCTTTTTTCCAGCAACATGAAGATGGAGAACTTTAAAAACACATTATTGGTCTATTATGTTTAAACATTTGTTTGACAATTACAGTAATTGGGTGATATATATTTTTTACCAGGGGCTGATGGACAATAATAACTTGACGACATATGGACTGATTTTCACCAAACTTGGAGAAGAATAGTACAACATAAATCAACAGTGTGCAAGTTTTAAGAGTCTGATGAAAACCCTAGAAGTGAAGAGGAGAGAGAGAGAGAGAATGTCTCTGTAAGCCCCTGGGTGAGGCAAATGACAAAGGACTCCACAGTCTAACAGAATGCCTAACTTTTGAAGTGCCTGAAAAGTGTGAAGTGGAGGAAAAGTGCCCACCGGGGCTCTACCGGAGTAATCAATACTGACTGTGTGTGTGTGTGTGTGTGTGTGTGTGACAGGAGGGGTGTGTACTGTACTGAGCTCATCAGAAAAGTTTGTGTGGTTGATTTGGTGTAAGGGCCAATTGGCAAGTCTACACTGGGATGGCAGCCAGCTACTGGGCATGAGGTGAGGAAAAGGAATGGCCTCACTCCATCATCAGCTGAGCGGGTGTGTGCGTGTGTGTTGTGTGTTTGAGTTTGAGAGCGTGTGTGTGTCTAAATAGCCTCAGTCCATCAGTGCAGCCATTCACCGGTGACTGTGAGCGTCAGGCCTGTTCCGCTTACTCCATCACTGTGCGTGCGTGTGTGTGTGTGTGTGTGTGTGTGTGTGTGTGTGTGTGTGTGTCAGTCAGTCAGTCAGTCAGTGTGTGTGTCTGCGTGTGTGTGTGTGTGTGTGTGTGTGTGTGTGTGTGTGTGTTAGGATAGTCAGTCTTATTTCTCCTGTGGATACCTGAATACTTTGTGTTGCAGCAGAGATTAGACTGAGCACCCAGACCAATCAATATCCATGACTCCTGTGTTGCTCACAAACACACACACACACATACACTCACATTGAAAAGTGCCTGATTTAATCCTTGTGTTTTTTTGCAGCTATAAAGATCACTTAAAATTATGATATCGGGAACATGTCTAATAACCAAAACTAATCTGTGAAATCGGTGTCGTTAAATTTAGCACCAACTTCACTCCCACCCCCCTTCGAACAAACACACACACACACACACACACACACAAACACACACACGCATATACATGTGATGTGATGTGAAGGCGGAAAAGCAATTACAAGTAGGCAGGTTGAGTTTGATTTTAATTGGGGCCCTCCCTGTGAGCTCCACCTGTTATCGTCAACAGCCAACTAACATAAATGTGGAGTTGTCAGACCTGCAAAACTCCTACACCCGAGCCCAAATCACCACATCCTCCTCCTCCCAGTACTTCTCATAAACTGGTTGAACAGTTTTAGTGTGACGTGGTGATTGGCTGTGTTTATTAAATTATAATTCATTATGGCCGTGCTTGTCGCTGGGGTAATGATTAGACCGACTCTGAAGAAAAGTTAACACTCTTTTTCTCAGCAGCAGTGATGGTGGAATCAAATTTTTCACTCAGATCCAACTTTAGTGTTTTGGTTTCTCTCTCATACGGTGTCTTGTGGTATAAGTCTCTTTCTGTGCCAGCCTCTGGGCTTATTCTCTCCTTATTTTCATAAATCCCCTTTTATGTTCGAGTTTTAACGCACTTGAAATTTGCTGCATTTGTCAGTAGGCCTAGAGTTCCATTTACTGAAAGCCTCCGATTCACTCTTCTATTGTTTGGTTAAGTTTCATGGTTTCTTACGTTTCCTTGGTTTTTATCTGAGACTCTTTTGGCTTTTTATTGGAAAGTTTTACCTCCACCAAGAAGTATATATTTTCAACCCCTGTCTGTTTGTTTTATTGATTGGTTGGTTTGTATTTCAGCAGGATTACATAGAAATTGCAATTTTGGTGTGGATCTGGACATTTGTACTGATCTAGGAAAAAATGTTTTTATTTTAATCACTTTCTTAAAATCAGGTTTTGTGACAGTTTTACTGATCTACCAGAAAAAATCTTTTTAGTTTTTGATGAAGAAATCAGGCATATATACGGGACTGATATCTGTGAATTGAGTGCAGCTTGATTCAGTCGAGGAAACTGTAGTTCTGAAATGACGAATCTTTACTTTTGCTGTAAGACTGTAATGACAAAAAGCGATTTTTGTACAGATTAAACAAACAAAATATAAAATGCGATGAATAAGCTTGTCACTGTTTGTCTTTGCTTTTGACTGAGCCTGGCTGACGTGTTCTGTCTGTTTCCAGTTAGCTAGGTCAACTGCTCACCAGGCTGTAGGCCATAACATTTTCATTCACATTAGGGCGACTGCGGCTCAGGGGGTTGAACGGTCATCCTCAATTCAAAAGGTCAGATCTGCGTGATGCTGAACCCTGAAGGTTCAATAAAAAAAGCACGGCCCTAGGATACACTGCATGAATGTTTGTGTGAATGGGGAAATGGAAATTGGAAATAAACTCTACTATAAAGTGCTTTGAGTGATCATAAGGACTATAAACGTGCTATAAAGTTACACACCATTTACCATTAACCATCAGCTGTGTGGTGCAATAAATCATAGGCTTGGTTTGAACTTACTCACTCTTTCTCTTTTTTCAGTTGTATAATTACTTTTGCCATTTTTTGTATATGCAGCCTCCGGAAGCTACAACCCTTTGGCCTCAGCAAGTTTTTTTTTTACTTATTATAGCTGTCCTCTACTTTTATAAACCCTAACCAGGAACATTTATCTTTTTCTAAACAATTCTTTAACAACATACTTTTCTATTGCTTTTAACCTCTGCCTGTATACAGTTTGTGACTGTCATGTATTTGTGTTTTTTTCTCATTAAAAAGGACCCCATCTGATGCAATCATTTAGAATGTGCATTTTTTACTCATGTGACCAATTAGTTTCCCTCCCCTCCTCTTCATCATTACGCAACTGATGATGGATTCTGTTGATGTAGCTCCAGGTCATTATCATCAATGTAACCTCCTCACACACACACACACACATATATGTCTGCACACACGTACCTTTGTTGGTCACACGCAAACAATCACACTGGCATGAAAATGCTGCAGTGCATTTTGACCACCTCCCCTCCTCTTCCTCATCTACAATTCAGAGCAGGTCCAGCGTGCAAATGGGCCCAAAAAATTCCCAATTAATTTTATTCACTGTGTGTAAAATATGGGGCCACTGCACAGCTGCTCTGCGCTGAAAGAGTGGAGCTAAATTGCCAGGAAGTGGGCTGATGATGCTCGGCTCGCTGCTGCATGCCCCTGAGCCTGTGGCAGTGTTAGCATTTCAAATTGAGTTACACACTAAGCAAGCAAAGCAGTGAGTGGGTGCTAACTCATCTGTTCATAGCGGGCCGTGCCTTGTTTGTTCTCTTTCTGGGTGCGTTTTGGGTATAGATTTGTGTGTATGGATGTATCTGCTTCTGATTGTGTGTCTTAGGAAATATGAAGACAAATTACACTTCTGTGTGAGAGATAGAATAAGAGAAGGTGTTTATTTTCTGCCATTGCCTTTCCCAGAAGTTTGTATATGGGGCTAAACACTCATCATGTAAATCAGTGAGCTATTAGGGGCTGGCTCCTCTTCCTCTGCTTTCTTATGAAGATGAATAAGGACCAAGCCAGTGATAAAGGAGAGAGTGGAGGACATGAAATGAACTTTGTGATTAAAGTGTGCTGCTATATGGGCCTCAAAGGGCAGTATAGGCCTACTTATCTTATGTGCATGTGTGTGTGTGTGTGTGTTCTTCAGTCCACCTAATATTGAGCTTCAGCTTATTTTCATTGAGCAGCCTCAGTCACATGACTAGTTATTAAGGTGGCATTTTAGTTGTGGAAATCTTATCACGCATGTACACGTACATTCATAAAGTGTGTGCGGGCTCTTCATGTTCATATATTTGTGTCTATATATCACACAAGTTCATACAGATCGCAGAACCATTCCACAGCACATATTACCTTCATTAGGTTCACTTAATGGTGTTTTTCACTCGTAATTGAGATAATGGTAATTGCAAATAGACTGTATATTGTAAGTGCATGTGGTTACGCATGCATATGCGTGCATGTGGGCTCCATGCATTAAATGGCCTGAAGTGCCCGGGCTTGTTATATTGCCTTATCTGTTTGAATGGTGCATAATTCTCAGCTCATGCGCTCTATTTTTATGATGGCTTCATTTGTATGTATGAGTTTGGCGACAAGTAAATTAGACAGAGTGTGAGTGCACGCTGCAGCTCAGGCTGCCTGATTGTAACATAATTACCATAAATCACATTTACATTTGCCATGTGATTTAGCCCTCATCCTGGTATTGCCTGGTTAATTTTAGCGTGCACCTCAAATAAGATTTATTGTCACACAGATAAATAACTGGAACCCACGCACACACACACGTACAGTATCTCCCACGCATGTCTTGAGGGAGCGATCACAATACTGACAGTGTGTGTGTGTGTTTGACACATTTGACACAGATACAGTATTTCATCCCTCAGCTCACAGTCGCACACTCCAGTGTGATTATCAGCCACTTTACTGGGAGCAGGTTTTCTGACTCACAAATGTAGATGGATGAGATGCAATGCAGGAACTCATGCGTAGGTCAGACGTCACAACACAACGTCCGACCTGAAAGTGTTTGTTTGCTTGTTTCATGGACAATTATATAAAACTTTGAATTTTTACCACAGAATCAACAAGCTCTGTAGCAAAGCTTGATGTACCATACGTTCCGAATGGAGCTACATTTCTATGTATCTAAATCCTCATGTGTTTTCCATGGTCACTGCTCTTCAGATTTAACACAGAACCTTGAAACAGGAAGAAGAGAACACTGTTGTACTTGGAGCCAAAGAAAGATGACTGTGCATTTGCATGTTCCCTCAAAGGACGTTCACAGTGACAGTGTTGACTGGTTTGAATTAGAAGCTTCTATTTAGAGCTTCTATTTAGTGCTATTGTCAAAATATGTAAATGGGTTTAAAAGTGAGCAACTTGGCAACTCACTTACGAAAAAGTTTGCCAACTTTTTGAGATGTTGTTCTGACTTGAGGTGCCGTTCATGTGAATTGTCTGGAACTCATTTTTTCAGATGAATCCAACAACAGGTGAATGCACAGTTAGGTGTGGAGCCCAAAATAAAGCCAGTGAGAACCAAGTGGACGAATCTACGAATAAAAATTGTCTTTAAATAATCGCAGCCTTTGACAAATACATATGACAACACATTAAATAGGAGCTTCCCACACTTTCTGATCCCTGCTTGTCCAATGGTCACTTTGTTTGAGTTGTTCTCGTTTTCTGAGGAGCAGACAGAACGCCCTGTGCACTGTGGTTCTGCAACAAAACAAACACTTTTCTTTAGCTCAGGGTTCACCGGTAGAACTAAGAGTAAAATTTGATAATATTCCAAAACTCAGAACACAAATTATGTGAACTGACATTTTCTGCTTTGCCTCTTATGACTATAATATCTAATATCTACAGTAAGTTGCACCTTTATCTGAAAATCACAGTTTTTTTATTTCACCTCACAAACTTCCAAAAGTGCTATTGGAGCTTGTGGACTGGCTCCTCAGGGGAACTTCATCATATGTCTACAATATATTAAACCAAAAGCTCAACTAATTATTGTCATTAGCAAGGATTTTTATGGTTTTATTTGCCCATGGAACGCGGAGGAAACAGTTACCTGAACCAGTCTCATAAACAGAGCAGGCAATAAGAATAATACATTTATAACACCTACTGATGAGAAAAGTTACAGAGCTACAGATGCTAAAAGCCTCTCACCTGTGCAATTATACAGTAAGTCAGAGCACAACACATTTGAATACATCTGTTCTCAGTTATATAAAAGAACAGAATCCCTATCCTCAATGTGCCGGTGGAAAAAATTTAGCTGAGTCTGTAAATTAGCCGCCAACCTCTGAGCCGTAACCGCCCGTTCTTTTGTTGACTGTTTGCTAGCGTAGTTAGCATACTTCGTAGGAAAGTTACGGCTAATGTTGTACTCCTTGAAAACTGCGACAGTTTCTCGGCATATCAGGCATACAGCCTTCGATTGGACTTCAGTGAAAAAATATTGTGTTGTCCACTTCGTGTAAAAAAAACACTGGGCACTCATTTTCCACTTTTCGTTTCCTTGATCAGCAGGGGTCACTGGGCAAAGCGAAAAAGTGAAGGGAGATCATGTTCCCTTCGAGCCCTATACACCACACTCCCGGTCAAATTTAATTTAGCTGACTCTTTAATCCAAAGCAATTTACAATAAGTGCATTCAACACCGAGGGTGTTTTTTTAAAATATTTTAACAAGTTCGGCGGGCTGGATTAAAAAGCCCAATGGGCCGTATACACCCCGTGGGCTGTACTTTGCCGATGTCTGAGCTAAACACTCATACACCTCACGTACAAAAAAGCTCCTCAAGTTAGGTAAATGAATCTTTCTTCTCTATTGTTATATGCATAAAATCTGTTGCTGCTGCTTCTTTGTTCGGTTCATTGGCAGATGGCATCCAATGTCAGGATGCATTACTTCCACTGTATCCTTTATTGCCCTACGTGACGAAAGCAAAATAATTAGTTGAACCAACAAGGTTGTCACATAATTCTGAACAAAAGGCCAGACTTGTTACCTAGCAACGTTTGCTGTCATTCATGGGGGCGGGGCTTATCTTTGTGTCACTATATAGTGGCTCAGAGCTTTCATATGTTCCTATAAAGTTTCCTTTGACCTTTTACATGTCTTTGATGAGACGGGTATAAAGACCTTGGTTTTCACCTGACTACAAACCGAACTACCAACAGGATTCATTAAGAAGAGCTTGCAAGACTTGCAATCAATAGCTAAGTGAAAAGACAGATTTTAGTTACGAGTTTCTGATTCAGCTTCACAATGGGTCCATCTCGTGACTTAGAGCTACCCGACATAACATTCGAAACTATTCGCCCGCACATTGACAATGTCTTCAACCGCCTAATTGCGGAGGACTGGAGGCAGTTAAAATTAAGTGCACCTAACAATCCCACAAGGTTTCTGTTGGCAGAACTTGTCATAAACATGACATCGACTGTTTCCTCCAAACTGTTAGGGGCTCTTGGAAATGAAGGCATGTCCGTGACTGTAGAAAAGGTCAAGTCCACTCTGGTAGACGCCCTCTGTTTTGCACTGGGCAGCTCAACCAACTGTGAGACTTTGGATGAATTCACAGAGTTGTTTGCAGAGGAGGTGACAGAGAGGATCAACGCCAGCCTGCAATCCCACTCCAACAGCACACAGTCCAGTGGACCACCACGATTTCACCAGACCACAGCCAACAAAGTTGAGGAAATGGTCAGTTGTCTTTGCAGGGTATTTAGGGATTCTGTTTTGGACAGCAAGAGCGTGTCCAAGTCAAGACTGCATAGTCAAAAGACATGCAATCTTTTAAATAAGCTTTCTCAGGTTAGAACAACCTCAACCTCTTCAGACTCTGACTCCACATCATACAGTCGCTACTCTGACAGAGCATCATCCTCAGGATCAACAGTCAGAGACCCTGGGGAAAGTATGGCTGTCCAGGGAATCCTTATGAAGGAGTTTAGAGACATCATCGAACTCCTTGTGGATGAAATGTCCAAATCGGACCTGAGTGGGCTGCTATCTGAATCGTCTCAGGAGCTTAGATCTACTGCAGATGAAATCTATCAGAAAATCTGTAAAGAGGAGAGCGTCAAATCATCTGATTCGTGTAGAGGCTCCAAATTCACAAAGAGTCCCATCGGGTTTTGGAAAGGAGTGGGGCAGAAGATCAGGAAGCTTTTTTCAAAGCTTTTTGCCACAGCATCGATGCTGAAGATGGGGACAGAAGTCCGGAAGAAGTTCTGTAAGGGGACCCAAGTCCACAGCAGGGAGTCAGTCAAGTCTCTGATGGACAGTGTGGGGTCTCTGCTTCTGACAGAGACCAAGAAAAGAGTTTCACCTGAAAACGCCCCCGTCCTTTCCAATGTCCTCTATAGGTACATCACATATGATACTTTCGAGGCGAATCCAGTTGATGTGACGAAAGTGTCTGTTCTTAAGTCCCACAGAAAGATGTACAAGGACATAAAGGAGAGAGTGAAAAATTCCCTGCCCCTGATGAACTGGTGGTTCACAAAAGAGGCCGGTGACTACACCAAGAGGGTGAACTCCGCTTTAATGAGGATTGAATCAACCGTAGTGTCTCGGGTCTCAGAGATCGACACTGCGAAGGAACGAGAAGAGACCCGCAAAAAGATGTATCTCAGTCTCCTCATCGACCAGCTCGTCACTCGAGTTTACTCAAAGTCCAAGGTGATCTTTCTCCCTGGCGAACCAAAAGACATCTCTCAAAACCTGTTTGAAAAAACATGGTCCGAAGTCAAAGATATTGACTTTGACATGTCCCCAAAAATCATCGATAAACTCCACAAGGTCATGTTCAAGGACCTGTGTACGATGTGGGGCTCTCCAGAGATGCTGCTTCTTTCCTTTCGTCAGAAGGAACCAGAGGTCGAGAAAAGAACTGCATCCTGTGTAAAAAGCCTCCTGTCCAAGAAACCCGTCAGAATCTCCAGATTCTGCTCTTGGTTCAGCAGATTCTTTAAATGGTAGGGGTGGGGTCGATGATGCCCTAATCCACCATGTTGACGTACTCTCCCAACATGGCGTCGTAGCCGATCTCATCAGATGACTGGAGGATCTTCTCCACCACCAGTGAACCTTCCACGCCGGCGTTCTTAGCGATGGTCATGGAGAGGAAATGCAGCGCCTGCCTGATGATGTCAACACCTGATTGAAAGGAAAGGAAGCAGATTAATGGAATTGTTTTTCACAAAAGTAAAATCAATGTTATCCTTTCAGCTTTGTTTAACTCTAGTTAAATGTCTGGTAACTATTTGGAATGACTTTGTACTTTATAAACGTAATAAACTGAGGATTTGAAAACGTACAACATATACATGTGGATTTTTATTATTTCTGCTTTTGATTGACACCAGTTAAGCTGCTCCTCATGCTTTCATGTTTAAATAGCAGAGTTAGTTAAGAAAACAAATGCATGTGAACACCCTAAGACTACATTTTTTTTTTTTTTTACCTTTTAGATCTAAATTCTACATATCATGTTGTCACACAACCCCGCCCTTAAAATCCCCACTGATCCCTCACAGGACCTTTGTGGAGCACAACTACTGAAAATCTGTTACCGAAAGTTAGAGTTTTACTTCATCTGAGTGTGTGCATGTGTTTCACTGACCGAACTTTGTCGGAGTTGGTGGTTTTGATGTCATTGAGACAAGGGATGCAGCGGGTACTATCCCCTCCTTCCAACGTGGTCTCATGAAATGCAAAATTTTCGTAGAGAATCCTACGGAATGCGCCTGCGCAGACCTCCACAGCGCTCTGATCAACCAAGATGGCGGAGATGGCTGTATTCTTGGTGGAAAACGCTATATTTTAGCAATGTTTCTTAATAAAAATTTGTAGGATCATATTTATGTCGAGATATGTGTTTTTCAGTTTCAATATTTTAATTCATGTTTAAAAAAAAATAAATGCTAATATCTTTTCTAAACCCTATTTTCACAACCCTAATCTCAACCCGGAAGAACCATACAGAGAACTACAAATTGAATAGCAATCGCATTTGTGTGTGTGTGTTGTTCCCATCTTTTGTAGTTCTAATTTGTTTTCACTATAATGTGAGTTTGCGGGAACCTTTCACGCTTCTTTATGGTTTTTGGGTGTGAAAAAAACACTTGTTTAGTCAGATTTGATTTTTCTTACTAATATAACGGCAAAATCTAGTTTATTCAAGGTTTTGCCCCCACTGGGTGGCGCCCCCCATAGTTTTGCATTGGGCTATGGTAGTGGAGTTCAAGACCTTTCCAAAACAGTTCATACCATGTCTGTTGCATATTTAGTTTCCATCCTGTAAGCCATTAAATATGACTCAGGTGCAAGGTTCATCCCTGAGGAACAGGAGCCAACCACTTGGTTGGCCAACCACTTGGTTGGTGTCTTTGCTTTTGTACTACTACAAAGTTTATATTTCATCTTGCTCCAAGCACAGGCCCTCTGGGATGTACTTTCTCAGACCCCTTCAAGGTCCAAGCTGGATCAAATCTGTAAAATATGTTTTAAGTTGTATTTAATGGCCAGATATGATCAAATATTATATATACACAATCCTGTGTTTCACTTTGGACCAAGTTAGAGACACCTTTGTTTAATAACAACCCAATTTCTCACACCCCAGCCTCAGACTGTTTGCCCTCCTCCCCTCTGGGAAGCGCTACAGGGTCCTCCGAACAGCTTATTCCTTCGGCTGTCACTCTGCTGAATCATTGTGGTGCAGACTTCATATGTATTTTTCATATAAGGGTTAGGGTTAGATGCAACTATGATGTCGGACCATCCTTTTTTAGAGGATGGTCCTTTCCTGTCTTGTTTCATTTTGCGTAGGAAACAAGACAAGACAGGAAGCATGGCGGCTCCTTTCCTTCATGCTGAGAGAATTCAACTAGCACTTATCATTGCTGCCTCTTAAATATTTCTGGGTTATTTCACTGTAATATGCAGGAACGTTTCCAAACAACAGCACAAAAAAAATACTATTTGACCTCAGCCATAGATCCCATGAGCGGAAGAGTGTGTGTGGGTGAGTGAGCCCATTCATAAACGGTTTTTAATATCATAAATCAGAGCAGGACAGCGTTTAAAAAACAAAAAACAAAACATGAGATTTAGATGAAAAATAATCTATCAACACGTGGTTAAACTATGGCCATGGGAGCATGAACTCTGGTTTTTCGATACACACACGTGTGTGTGTGTGTGTGTGTATGTAGTGGTTTTGAATCAGTGCAGAAGGACCATTTAACTCGGAGCAGGAAGGTGCATGCAATCAGAATGCTAAGCAGCAGTTTTAAGCAGTCTTAATATTGAGGAGGTGTAGGGCAATAAATTCACTTTGACACTGCATGCTGCTTCTCTGGGCTACAGCTGCTGCTGATCAGCAGGTACACACACACTTTGGTTGTAAATACTGATGCCCTCACTAGTCAAAACAGGTTTCTCTTTCGCTTTATCTACCCCACTCTGTCCAACTTTGGAGGAGGGAGAGGAGAGGAGAAGATAAAGGGAAGTGAGGAGAGGATAGGTGTGGACTGAGAAAAAGGATGAGGGGGAAATGGAAAAAAAGAGAAATGGGAAAAACAAGTAAAGGAATACGCGATGAGAGGGGTAACAAGAGGGCAGAGATGAGAGGAAGAGAAAGATGAAAAGAAGAGGGGGCAGAATCAGTAGATGAAGGAAAGAGGAGGACAAGAGGTGACTGGCAGATAGAAATGGAGGAAATGAGGAAGAGGAGATGTACGGGTGTGGAGTGGAGGTGGAGAGGGGCAGTGTGGCTTAACAGCAGGAGAGGGAGTGCGGTGAGGAGCGGATGAAAAGAGAGTATATGGATAGAACGATGATGAAGAGATATCAGCGAGCATGATTTTATAGGACTCACCAGGTATCATGTCACATCCCCTCATTACTGAAAAATGTAATGAACGTGTGTGTGTGTGTCTGTAATGACTTGTTTTTGTTTCCTAGTTGGGACATTTTTTCAGCATAGACCATGTCAGGACCAGTGGACCTCATGGGGACCAAAGCTCCGTCCCAATGAGACAAAACTTCATAATATGGCAACTCTCAGAATATAAAAGTATACAATTGTTGTAGTGTGCATGCGTGGGGAAGCTCTATCTGTATTCTTTGCACACTAGTCCAACAACTCAAACATCCAGCAGTAAAGGTCCAGTGCCAACTATAGGCAGTTCAGAATGGAGATTGTGGCATTAATATTCATATATCATCACTATTCTGCTACCATAGCTGGCTATTGCACAGTTCTCCTTAAGGCCACAGTGAGCCCTTCAAAGCAGTACTTTAAAATATATTATAAAGCCCTGCATCTTAAATAGCCTGCGATGTATACGTGTGTGCCCCGTGATGTCTCTCTTGAATGCTCAACCAACCTTTGACCGAACCTCTTTACTTTGCAAATCTACACAATGGCACATCTGAAAGGGGAGAAGCACATGCACGTGCACCGCTGCAGGCCTGAGGCTTAACTTCGTTTCAATAACCATTTACCGTGTGTCGGCTCAAAACGTGCTGTGACAGTTTGGCCTCGTGGTCACATCCCCACAACTGATATCCCCCTAATAATCCCCAGAACCTTTCCATTAAACAGCTAACTGGTAGCATGTGTGTGTCATGAAAGTATTATAGGCTGCACGTGTGTGTGCGTGTAGCCATAGTGTTAAGAGGCGACTGCATGGTGTGTGACGGAACATAAGACAAATCACAAATAGGCTGATATTCGCCAGGATTTACATTTTTCATGATACTGAAATATTGAAACCCTCCACCTGCCTGCAGCGTGTATCCTCGCCAAACTCTCCTCACCTCCGGTTTGATCTTTTTAAAAATTTGGAGAGTCCTTCAGATCTCTCTCTCTCTCTCTCTTTCTTTCTCCCACATCCTGTCCATCATCGCCCTCTTTCCTGCTTCCCACTCGTCCTCTCATCTTCCGTCCATCCTTTCAATCAGGTCTCTGGATGCTGCTTGTTCCATTCTCTCTCTTCCTAACACCCCTCCCTATTTTTCTCTCAGCCCTCTGACCATGCATCTGTAGCCCTCTTTCCCTCTCTCAGACACACATTTTCTTTCTCTCTCTGTCTCTCTCCATTGCTCCCTCTCTCACTGTCTGTTCTTCCATGAAATTAAAGCGCTCCAAGCTGCTGTTTAATCAGAGCCTGTTTGGGAAAGTGCTGTGATGACAGAAACTGCCCATACTACGTGTCTATGTGTGCATTCATGTATTGTATATGTGTGTGTGTGTGTGTGTGTGTGCTTGTGTGTTCATGATTATAGTTTCAAATGATAAAGACAAAAAAAGATAAACATGATTATTTCAGAATTTTTACATTTGGATGGAAAGACTTGTGATTTTATGGCCACTAATCCATAAACAATCGCTTGGCTATAAGCAGGTGGTGTCGCCTGATACAGCGATGATTAGCTAAAGGCCAGGTTTGTTTACTGTTGGGGGCAGGAGAAATGAACACAGATCAACAAAACTAATTAAACTGTGATTTCCAAAACAGAAGTTCCTACCTCAGTGTTTGACATGGCAGAGGTGGGAAAGAGAAGACATGAGACCTGTGAGGCTGTGAAAGAGACAACTTCACTGACTGCAGTTCATTCTCTTTCCACTAGACTATTTGGTATTGTTTCGAATGGGATTCCAGTCTTTTCAACTTGGCCCTAGGTTTACGAATGTGGGAAAGTTACAAAAACTTTAATTAATGTTGTCTATGTAGCATCACAATAATCTTAATTAATCAATTTGTTCATTGAATAGAGGACTTCTAGTGGGCGGTCCAAGTTGCGCCATAAGATTACATTGTCACCGTTGCTGCTGTGTTGTAGCTGCCAGCAGGGGTGATCTACTAGACAGAATACAAAAGCTTTTGTAAGTGCCATTTATTGACACACCCATCAGATTGAAGCCAGTCATTTCTTACCCTAACCCTTATCTTAGTTTAATCCAGAGGCTGGAAGCAGGGTAAAGCAGCCTGGGTGTCCAAAGTTAAGAAATCTGCTGAACAGCACCTTTACAGCTCTCCAATCAGCACGAATCGTCTTTGCAATTCATACAAATTTTGAAATTGTAAAGTGTGCCGGTTTACAGGGGAGGTTTTGTGCTGCAACGTCAGACTATATGTAATGATGAACAAAAGGTAGATCTTTCTCTGTGCTGAATACGGAGTTTGGTGTGATCTTCTCATTTAACTTTCAATAAAAGTCAAACTACTTTTTTTAGCAGGAGTTAGCTTACAGACTAATTGATTCTAGAGTAATGCTAATCGAGTGCTCAGGTTTGAGTTGTGAGCTGTGTGCTTGTGAGCTTATTCTCACGTTTTTTTGTGTCTTCAGAATCTGAACACATTTTCCTCCATCTACTACATATTGACTGTAGATCATCAGATACAAGCACAGACGTTAGTCACATACTGTTCAAAAGAACATAGAACACATTCGCACACAAGATGCACTACATACACACACACACACACACACACACACACACACACACACAAAAACATAACAGACATGATTGATTTCTGTGACTTTATAAACTACCGGACGTGTCTGCCACACTGCTGCACTTCAGTTTTGTAAATTTACAATTTATTAAAAGGGTGACAATGAAGCAGGTAACGAATGATGTGTCATTCTTGATTTATCGTGCAAGTCACATTCCCAGAAGTCTGAGGGGTTCCTGAGCTTAGTGACCACTCAGACAATGACAATGATAGCTGGCCACAGTGACGGAATCAGTCCAGGACTTGTCCCACATACAATCTCTAGATGGCAGTAGAGGCACAGCTCACTGTCGTACGACTGTGGGTGTGTTTGTGTGGGTACCTGCAAAAATCTGTTTGTGTTTGTGTGAGCGAGAGAGAGAGGATGTGCAAGAGTGATCAAGCAGGAAAAAGTGAAAGGAATTGAAGTTTTGTTTTACCTGTGCTCCCACGCACATTGTTTCACAGACATTTGAGGGAGAATTGTCTCTTCCAAATCTTGTTCATGCCACCATTTGTCTCTATAATCCACGGCAGAACAATAGGCTGATGTGATCAAACAGTATCATCTTGTTCCCTGGTTATTAAACGTCATGTCTGACCCAGATTCCTGCACAGCAGTTACTGTCACACTCACTACCTTTCCTAGAGCTAAATATGATAGAACAGGGTGAAATAACAAAAAAGGAATGACACATAATTTTATTTCAACGCAGGTTTAACAAGGCAGTCAGTGTTGCTGTCAAACCTCCCCCTGAGCCGAAATTAGTAATTCATCATCGTCTGAGGGAGGTTTGTCGTTTACTTTGTCCTCCTGCCGTACAGTAAACTCATTTTCTACTCTTATATGCACCATCTCTCCTTGTCATCACTGTGTTCATCTAGGGTGGAATGGTGAGCACCATTGCCTTACAGCAAGAAGGTTCCTGGTTTAAACAGCTCCTCAGCAAGGGTCTTTGATTGTGGTGTTTGCGTGTTCTCCCTGTGTCTGCGCAGGTTTTCTCTGGGTACTCGGGCCATTGTAGGAACATTAGTTGTCTGTGTGTGTGTGTGTGTGTGTGTGTGTGTGTAGAGTTGTTGTATTGAGGTGTATGATGGCGTATCTTTAATTGTTTAAATATGTTCTGCTACAAGACCTGGAAACACAAACAAGTCAACAGTTACAGCTCAGAGATTTGTGCTACACTTCTGCTGAGGCATAGCGACAAATGCATGTGGGGTTTTGTTCATGTCCACAATGTACCCTGAGTGCAGGCATGGCTTGTGTGGCGGCCATTTACTGTCACTCTCCTCATGCGCTTTGTTGAAAAATAAAAGTCACATACTCATGTCGCATTGATTAGGAGGTTTTAAATCTCTACTTTTCTTGTTGCCCTTATTTGTGTGTTTCATTTGTAAATCTCAGCAGGCATTCATGGATTCTGACAGTTGCACAACTCTCATATTGGGGGTTAGGTTGACTTGAGACACTAAAGGCATAATCCTGAATCTTTTGATGGTCGGTTGTTTGTGTGCTTGTTTCTATCCGCCCTGTTGCTCCACCTGTGCACATCGGAGTCATCAGTAGAATCACTGCACCACCGGCTGCCATCAACCAGACTTAAGCCCCACTAACTGTCAGATGCTTATCTGAGCTATGACTGATGTGCGCAATCTCGATGTACTGTAGGTACTTTGTCTCCGTGCAGCTATGTGTGTGTGTGTGTGTGTGTGTGTGTGAATGTCAGGGGGTGAAGCACGGAGCCATCAGCTTGAGCTAATGCACATGATGAAGAGCCACTCACATACAGTCCTCTCTGTTCCTCCTCCACCTCCACCTTCATTTGTCACTCTCATCCATCTTTCCCTCCACCCATCACCCTCTCTCTCTCTCGCTCTCTCTCTCTCTCTCTCTCTCACTCCCCCCTCCTCCTCACCCACCGCCGCTGTATTGACCTCAGGGACATCTACTGACTGGCCGGCCATGAGTTCCTGGCCCCTGAATATCCCTTCTTTCTTTTACTTGTTGTTCACTGCTTACTCCCCTCACTCTGCTGACGCTCTTTTCTTCTAATTTCTTATCTTCTTGTCAATCCATACAGTCACATCCCCCGCCGTCAAATAATCGGACGCTATTTTCCTGCGATCTCTGCTGCCGACTCCATAGTCACTGGATTGTGCTTTGTCTGTGTTTTATTCCTTTTATTCCTGCCACTTTTCAGACACTGACAGTCCTTTTTATGTCTTTTAGATATATACAGGACATTATGTAGTCAACAGCCAATGTCATATATTTTATAAGTATCCTATTTCTCAAAGTCATAATCGATCATTTTCTTGATAGTCCCCTCTCATCTCGTTTTTATTCACTTAAATTTGCTTCGTCTGTTCTTCTTCACTCGTGTATAAAACACACACAATAGCGTCCACATGCACACAACTGACACAAACAGTATATGTCCTTATGCACAGCAGATAATCCCACAACCTGTGTCAGCAGGAAGTCAGAGGAGAGTCATTAAGAGTTAAAATATGATGGACTGTCTTCATGATGTCAAGGACCTGGACAAGTATTTCTTGTTGTTCTCGTCAGACTGTGGCCAGCAGTGAACTCCTTTCTCTGCTCTTGCCACCTCCTCATCATCTGGCTCACGTCTCAAAGACTTGCATGTCCACTGAGTACCTCTCATCACCGTCACGGCCTGAGAGGGTTTTAGTGATCAGAACCTCAAAGAAAAGAATTCTCATTATTTTCAGAGGAGGCTGGACGCTCTACACGGTTGCAGCCTTTCAACATCAATTGGCAGAAATTAGGAGTATCTTGTTTTTCATGAAGGGCTCCTGTGATGGCAGCAACAATATTTTAATCATCAGAAAACAGATGCTTTTGTCCCTATTTTAATTGGCCTAATCATGTCGAACATTGGTGTATATTTTTCAATTTTTGAAACATTGCATTTGTGACTGTAACTCAGTTTGAACTGTATAATGAATACATTGCATTTAATTATAAAAATTAAATAATTAGAACCTGAAATTGGCAACAAAGGATCTCAGGGTAACTCATTTATCATTTCATAGCTTCATTTCACAACTAAACACAACTAATTTTTGAATAGAGCTTCACTTCCTTCCAGATTCCAGTCCTTCCTCTTCTCAGGGATGCATGTGATTAATATATCCATCTATATTTCCAGCTGCACAAGTGAAGTTAGGACAACTCTCATATTCAGTCAATAGCTAAGCTATTTAGAGCGCTTTCTCTTCTATACCTTGTTTGGTTTGGACCTTCGGACATCTCAGTTTAGTCTGAACAGAAATAACAGATGTGAAAGGTGCATCAGGACACTGTGCAGACCAAAAGAGGTGGCCTTGGTCTTCCATGAGGTGAGAAAGATCATACTGGACAACTGCTTGGTTCAATTGCAGTGTGAAAGCATTATTTTTGGGGGATTGTTAATACTTTTGGACCAGTTGCAGTGTGTAGAGACAGCATTGAACAATAGAAGAAGGATTTTTTGCGGTCTTTACTAAAGAGGACGTTAATTTTCATTATATTGCAGTGGCAAAGACAGTAACTGACCCATTTATTTTCCCCTTGAAAAAGAGTACTTCTATGCCCTTATACAAAAAAGTTAGCAAATACAATAAAGGAATCAATACCATGCCAACATTGTACGCACGCCCATCCACAAACAAATCAATGACAAGTAGGTAAATGTAGCCTTTGTATGTGACGAGGACACAACGTAGTTATGTCACACAAAGGTCTTAATTGCACACCCTAAATCACAATGTGAAACTAAACTAACCGGATCACATGTTAACAAAAGACACCGACTAGGTCTGGACCTTCAGGTGAAGACATCCTTAGTTTCCATGACAACTTCTCCTTATTTCCATTCAAAGTACATTAAACAAAAAATAACTGAAAACACCTCAAGTGTTGATAATGCAGCCCCACCCATTTTATTGTCATTACTTTATCCATTTATTTCATAGTAAAAAGTAATCTTAAAAGTTCTTCTTTTGTTTTACATATAAATCTTTGATGCTGTAAGTACCACAAATTAAATCATATTCTCTTATTTTTATATATATAAGCTTATATGTACAACCATGGAAAAGAAAATATTCAGTTATTTTCCATTGGGGTGCACACACAGGAGTTCAGTGGTTAACTCTGCTCCTTTATAGTTAAATAAAGGTCGTGGATCATGAGCCAGCTGTTTGCCCACTAATGATCTTCCCTCGCTTGCTCTGGTTCACCCCTAACAGTCAAAAGCCATGCAGATCAGGTGAGCTCGGAGATTAAAAATTGTCCGTGTAAATGCAATCGCCTGGTGTTAATCCTATAATGGACAGGTGAGCTGCCTTTCTGCCATTTGTGCATGCAGGGTTAGTCTCCAGCCCCCCGTGACTCTGAATAGGAATAAGTCGGATGTTGGAGAGGGCTGGATGAAAGCTCCCAACCAGCCTTTTCAAAGTTATTAAACAGTCACTCCATTATGCCGTTAATATACTCCTATTATCTACAACACAACACAAAACTCCCCCATGAATATCAGTAGTTGCAAAAAAAAAAGGTTTTGATTCTGACTCACTGACTTCTTTCTCTTTCCTTTTTTACTTGTCCGCCTGTTGCCACCGCTCTGTCATTACTAAAAAGGTTTCCATCCATTGCCAAACAGTCAATATATATATCCGGTGTGAAGCCACCGAGGAAGGTTTACCCGGCAGATGAGATTCAGTGCGGCACCACAATCATTGCCTCCTAATTAATCAAATAGCCCTGACATTTCACAGCGCATCGCTTGTCCTTTTCCTGCAACTACTCTGCTGTTGTACCCCTCCTTTCATGCATTCTGTCAATCCTCTTGTTCCCCCATCCTTTGCTTATCTACGAGTCTCCTGGCCTCCTGCTAAGTACCCCCTCCCTGCACCTCCAGCTTTTTATTCCTGCATCCCTCCCTCCCTCTCTTACTCCTTCCCTGTCTTCTCCTGACTCGTGCGCTCATCGGTATGCCGCTGCACGCCCCGCTGTCTATGCAGGCAGAGTTGAGAGGGAGAGAGAGGGAGGGAGGGAGTCACAGTTTAGCAGCGGAGACAGGATCCAGCTGGAGGGTCACGACCCCAAATGACCATCCGCACTCGCACAAACGCACGTACGCTCAATAAGTCATACACCCTCACTTCCCTGATGGCAGGAGCAATAGGTCATACGCCAACAACGTAGGAAGAGAGACACAGAGAGAGGCAGACAAAAGGAGAGAGAGAGAGCACGAGAGCGCTAGGTTTAGGAATGAGGTGGAGGTGTGTTCAATGCTTGCTGAGCCATAATTGCCCTGTGGTTTGGTAGG
Source organism: Platichthys flesus (assembly GCF_949316205.1). NCBI lineage: Eukaryota > Metazoa > Chordata > Actinopteri > Pleuronectiformes > Pleuronectidae > Platichthys > Platichthys flesus. The sequence continues at coordinate 14,307,924 of NC_084948.1, forward strand.
AAGCATAGAGATCACAAAAAAAGGAGCAGCTCCAGGGGCATGGCCTGCAGAAGAATAATGCTTTTGTACTTAAGCCATAAAGTTTCTTATGGATCAGACAGAAATGAACACACACACACAGACACACACAGAGGCTTGCATAGTTGTCTCAGGCTCATATGTATTCAGAGTACCACAGAGAAATGTCACAATCCCTCCACTCATTGTTAATCTATAGTCCTTATTCTTTTATCCAAATTTGAGAAGGTGCTGGACAGAAACGACGAATCCCAGAAGACGGAAGAATCTCCAAACTCCAGTTGAGGCTACTGCAAACTTTTGAAAAACCTCCCGGTGAACATTTCTGCCACAGGCCCTTCTTCCTAGTTGACAATTGGCGAGAGGCAGAGTTAACCCTGGACAGGTGGGCAATCCAACACAGGGCAAATTTTCATAATTATCACCAAAATGATAATGGGATTTTAAAATTGCACACTTCAAAATAATAAGTATATATGATAACACTGTTTTTTTGGTTTTCCCAGAATTTTATTCCATATTTGGGCTGCTTTTTTCTTTTTTTAAGTTATAGAAGGATTTGTATTACAATAATGTGGATAATGTACTTGACAGTCAGAGCTCCAGCAGAAAGGCATTGCTGCTTGATCAGGGAAAGCATTTAGCCTGAACTCCTTTAATAATCTCACACAGTCACATTTTGCACGTTTGGATTCATTGAGTTGATGTGTAACACTGATTCATTATACAGATGTTTAAAAAAATCATAACTTTATAGCAAAATTGTCAAATTCCAAGCAAATTATTATATATTTTTTAGATTTGATAATTGTTTTATGTTACAACTCTGTTTTATGTAAGTGAATACTGATTGTTAGGTGTTGCGTATGAACTCATATGAATTACTAATAACAAAACAGAGGTCAAAGGGGGAAGGGGGTGGCAGAGCTGAGCTGAATGGGGGCGAAGGAGCTGCATGGCAGGTGGAGCAAAGGATTGACGGAGCCTGGGGGCTGGTGGAGGTGGACAGGGATGATGAGCTAAGTGAAGGTGGCAGGGGGACGGGTAAGCAGGAGGTGATCCTGACCCGAAGCACAAGGAGTAAAATGTCACCTCAAGCAAAAACACAAGGATATTTGAAGGTTTGAGAGCTTGGTACCAAACTGTGAATGAGGTTCATGTGCTGCTGGACTGAGTCGATCATTGGTGCATGTGCAGATAATCACACAACAAGGAGCCAGAGACAGTGAGAAGCACCAGCCTCCCTCAGCACTGACACACACCATGCACACAAACACAGAGACCGACGGGATACACAAGGGAGGCGGAAAAACACTGGCAGACTGGAGCGTGGACCATGACACAAATTCATCTGGGCTCGGTTTCCCTGTAAACAAACAAACACAAACACTCCTGCGGACACACAGACACAAACACACACACACACACACACACACACACACCCACACACACACACACACACACACTACGGCCCTCTCATCAAGTACATCCCCACAAAAATGTATCTTATGGGACTAATGGGAAATTATTTTGCTTCTGATCTCCAATGTTTGTCAACATGAAAGATCTAAACAACATCCTCCCGGATAACTAAAGACAACTCGGGAGCCTGTCGGAAGAAGAGAAAAAAAAACATAAGGAGGGTTCAAAGCTCTAATCAAAGCTCTAAAATGTATCTTGATGCTGTGAGGATTTTAATTAGTAGGAAATTCCCGCTGCCCGTGATTACTGAGGCAACAGGGGACTCCACGTCTTTGAATCAGATGTTTATTCCTGCGAACAAACAAAAGGCAGATTATCACAACTCTTTTTTTTCGTTTTTTTTTTTTTAAGTTGAAGATTAGTCAACAGATCCTGGAGCAGGGAAATGGTCCTAAAAACAAAGTAACGCGTTTCCGGTAATCTCGGCGGGTGCAGGGCTCTCGCGAAAGCTGCGGTAGGTTGGTGGGTTGTCACGGCGACGGCAGGTTGACACGGACGCTGCGGGCTCAGAGAGAGGAGCGTGACGTCGGCTCAATGTCATTATATATACTCAACTGTAAAGCGATAACTAGCGACGTGTTGAGTCGAAGGTGAAGACAGAGAAGTGCGTTCAAAAGCGAAAAACCCAGGAGAGCCACGGTGAGTTTGAGGTGAGCTCCACACTCTCAGCAGTGGGACGTTAGCAAGCCTTTAGCATGTTAGCTTGACTGGCAACTGTGGGTGTTGGCGTCATCACACAGGTGCTGAGGTGTGTTTCCGGTAACATTATCTACTCCATTACATGGACTTCTCCTGTTTGCATTAACCTCAGTGTATCCTAACGTTAGCTAGCTGTGTAGCTCTTTTCTTGTTTAATATACAAACAACATGGCAATTAGATCAGAATACAGTATAACAGATAAAGAACAGGTGCAGCTGTTTGGATGAATAAAGCTAAGAGACATTTTTTTGCAACAGATACAATGTGATATGTGAAAATAAATGAATCACAAGTAAAACAAATTATAAAGTTGCATTTAAAAGGGCGTGGGCTTTATATTTCTCTATAAAGCAAACTTTTTCACGAGTTTCAGGGCGTTGATAAATAATAGAAGTTCATTAAGAAACAAATAGAATTCTAGATTTCGCTATTGGGTTCTTAGATTTGTTGATAAATAATAGAAGTTCATTATGAAACAAATAGAATTTTAGATTTCGCTATTGGGTTCTTTTTGTGAACAACAAGTTTCCCAGTGAGTAGAATGACATTACCCAGGAAGTGATCTTTCAAATTGACATTACATTACATCTCATATGGCTGATGCTTTTGTCCAAAGCGACTTACAATTAGTACACTCAAGATTTATGAGGGGCCATTAAGGGGTTCAGTATCTTGCCAAGGACACTTCGGCATGCAGATGGGAGAGAGCCACTTGTTGGAGAGCCACCACTCTAACCACTAGGCCACACGGCCCCAAGTCCATAAATGATAATGTTCCTTTTTGGGGAAGGTTTCAAGTTTGACAATGTTGTAGGAAATCCATTCATGCATATTTAGAGCCATAAAGTGGTTCCTGTTTCATCACAAAAAACACAATTATATGTGTAAATTACAAATATCTATCAAAGCTTGTCAGGGGATGGATGCACGCCATTTAATTTTTTCGTTGGAAATCTATTGCTTAGGGAAGTAATGGGACATTTTAATTATCTAGTTCTTTTTTGTTGGATGGAGTTGTGAAAGGTAATTGATGTAATGATGGTAGTTGTGATACTTTTGCATACAAAATTATAATACAAAATATTTCTACGTTGCTCAATTTAGCCACATTTTCCAACTTCCAACATCTGTATGTAGTATGAAGTCTGAGCATAATGTATATATATATAAAAACCTGCCCTTAATGGTTCTGAGGAAGTTTGTTCCCACATCTGGAGTCACTGTGTCGAAGCTATTACTTTGACAAGCTTAAGACCAAAATGTAGGGTGGTCAATAAAACAATAACAATGATAGTAGTAATATAACAAAAATCTGATATATTGATATATAATTTTGTATTCACTGTGCAAGGACAGTGAGAACTTGAGTACAAGTGTTTGTCATTCTCTGCCCACAAAGAAGAGTCTCTGGAGCAAGAATCTGTCTTTACACTTGAAATAAATAATAATGTTATATTTATCATGATAATTATGGATATTGTCCGATTGGAAATGTTTTGTCATGACATAATTTTTGTCTCTATCGCCCAGCCATAAATCAAAATAAAAAAAACATTCAGTATGTGCAGTATACCAGAGTATGTCTGTCATCTGAGTGTCTACAATAGATGATTGAGGTCAAGACAGGAAAAGCGCAGATATACTTAATAACAATCAAAATGATCAAGGCTGCATCCTATTCACTGGTAATGGCTCACAGAGAGAGCTTCAATGGACACTTAAAGGTCACTTACATCAGTGGTTTTTCAGTTGTGACATGGTAAAAAAAAAGGTCAGGTGGCCATCATGAAACTTCTCATTTCATCAATGCTCTGATTCAGGTGCTGGTTCCTTGTTACCCACCTTGAGTGAAACCTTTTGTAGCCATTCACCCCGACCTAATGTCACTTTGCTATCGGTTGAGTTGCCAGGAGGTGTGGCTACCTCGCTGTATAAAATCCGTAATTGGATTTTGCTGATTTTAAAGAGTTTCAATCCTTTTTTCAAGCACATAAGTCTGCCAGACCCAATTTAAACACACCGGACGGCTTCTTTTAACTGCCTCTCGCACATTTGAGCAAATCTCTCGCTGTTATTTTACTCATTTCATTGCAGCAGTATTAATTTATGGCTTTGTGTGATTTAGCCTGGGCCCAGCGTGATAGCCTGTTTTATGTCATTACTGTTGGGTTTTTATTGCAGAAGACACTCTTTGTAAAAGGCGCAGAGAAATACGCCGGAGGAATACCAGAGTCCACAGACAGAGGAGACATGAATTTAAATGACTTCGTGGTGCTTCATAACAGCAAGGCCAAATCTGTCAAACTCAATGCCAGGTAAGATAAGATAAGATCAATGATTTGATTTAAGGCAGTTGGTAGAAGCCCATTAGGGTCTCTTTGTTGCCACACTTTTACCATCTATACCTGAATGGCCATTTTACAAAGTGGAGTTCTGGGCAAGATAAACCTTATGACTGGGATTCTGATAGTTTTCAGTGCTCTCTATTTGTTACCCTTAATAACTGACCAGTGCAAAATTGAGTCCAACCTCCCACTGTAGTTTCTCACTTGCCAACAGGTAATTGACTGAATTGATGGCTTGCTGGGTGGTATCCTGATCCAGTGACTAATTGATTAAAGTATGGATCAGTCATGGCAACAGGGATCTATCAGTGCAGCAGATAAATTGAACATATTGATAAAAGCCTGGACGTCCAATCTGGAAGAGCCGGTCATTTGTATGATTGATCGTTGTTGATTGATTGCATATATGTATGTGTTTGTTGCCATAGGAACCTGCAAGAGCTACAGATGGAGACGGTGACTCTGTCCCTGGAAAGCAAAGACATGGAAGAGAAACTGCAACAGCTGAAACAGAGCATGAGTAAAGAGAAGGAGGAGAGAGGGTGCGTATCAGTATCACAGTCAGTGCACTAGAAAAGGAAGAGAAAGGAGAGAGAGAGGTGGAGAGGACGAGCCGGGGCAGACTTAAGTGGGAAGGTGAGAATGGAAGGGAGACAGCTGAAGAAGGATATGAGGTGAGTGAAAAAGGGAGGGAGGAGAGAGAAAGAGAGAAACATGACAATTAAAATGTGCAGGAAGAGCTGCAGCAGATACATCAGCAATCACAGAGGGGAAGGGGGGAATCAGAAAACCCCTTCGTCCTCTTGATTTCTAAGCTGTGTTGGTTGCAGTGTTTCCATGAAAATAATACAAGAGAGAATCTCAGCATGTCACTGCTAATCACATAGTGAGGAGAACTAGTGAGTTATGGAGAGACAGTGACAGAGGTAGACCAGGTGGGGGGGAAACTGCATCAGCTGCAGCAGAGCAATGGACGTAGACAGTTATAGAGATGGAGGAGGTGACTAGATGACAGATAGGGGGACGGTCAATGACTTCTCTTCCCATTAAGGTCATGGAAAGGTTGCAACTGAAGGGAGAAAAGGAGAAGTCAGAAAATCTGAAAAGCCACTCATAGATAAAGTAGGTTCTCACCCATCTAGTGGATTATTCTAAAGGTCAGTGGAGCCCTACAGACACTTGGTCCTGACAACTTGTATCAGATGTTCCTCCTATTTTCTATTCGCTGTCATTAATGGACAGCAATGTTAACCACAAGTGAAAGACAGTAATGAGAGTGCATGTTGAGCATGGAGGGATTGACTTCAAAATGTAAGCAATAAAAGTATTTAATTTCTTCTAAATATTTCTCCGTTTTAATGCTTTACAGTCTAAAGAAACATATATAATATTGGGCAGTATTCATTCCAAGTGAAACTCATAAAAGAAATAAAAACTTAAGACATAGAGATAAAAAAGAATGCAACATCTGGTAGAGGAATTAATCAGATCAAAACTGAAATTAGGCCGAACAAAACTAATAATAGCAAGTTTGAACGATGGGACTGGTTGGTTCATGCTGGGCGGGCATACAGTAGTAGAAGGCTGTTCCTTTTCTTTTCTATTTTCCTACAGATATCCTAATGGTTTGTTTGTGGGAACAGGAAGTGTGTATTTCAAGTTTTTTAATACTTTCATGGTATTTATATAGCACCCAGACCTGCTTTATAATCAAATATCAAATATGACCGGTAAGTCCTTTTCTATGCGATGGGACCTTTAACAGGGACCAGCTCATACTCAAACAAAAGGATCTTGTTAAAAAGTGTTGTGGAATGGCTCAACTGCTGAAAACAAAACCCCATCATATCTGAAAAGTCAGGATCCAGCAACAAAAGTGCCAAGTTGACAACACTGCCTATAATCGCTCCTCTTAAGACTTCATAAAAATGAAGGCCAGTGGGAGAAACTCCAACAGTCAGCTGGGTGACCAGTGGTGTAACTTCATCGCTCAGTCAGTCAGGGGCATTCACATTTATAGGGCTGGCCCTGCAGTTGTGGTCCAGTACACTGGCACATACACACAGCCACACACAAACACATGCTGCTGCAAATTTATATCAGGCCATAACTGTTGTGTGTGTGAGACTATTAAAATTAGAAAATCTTACATGCTCATCCTCAAATACATTTTAATTGGATTTGACAGCTCACACATTCGCACACACACACAATAGCATTTATTTCCCCTCACCAGTTTATTACAGCGTATGTACCTGGTCCAATACTGTGACCATTATCCAGCAAATTCATATTGAGGGGCATTCTTGCCTGTGTGAGCAGGAAATTAATTTGTGTGATGAAAACAAACTCTAGTTATTAATGTGATTGTTTTATTCTCCATTCCAAGTTCACCCCATTTCATCTAATTCCATTAATGACTTGAGAGATGTGTTACCCAATGTGAAGTTATGTTGAAAAATGTAATAGGGGTGTATAATACAATATATGAGCACATAACTCAGAGACAGCTTTAGTGAGAAGCAGAGTCCGTATATTAGACACAGACACTTCCAGATAGTAAAAGCCAGAAAACGATGCACACAAACACACATTTACAGGCAGCGGTGCTCATTACAGCATCAGTGATTTAAAGCTGAGGTATGATGAGACGCTCTTTACACATTTTTAATGCTTGCTTCAGATTTACATTATTATTCCAAAAATATATTAGTATCGTAATGAATTAGGCTATGTGTTGTGTGTGTGTGTATATGTCCTACTCTATGAATACTACTTTGTTTATCAGTAATTAAGAAGCCATACATCAGCATGGGGATAGGGCCATCTTGTCCCGGCAGCACAAACGATAAGCACATAAACACAGTGTTTCCTGTCACACTGAAATACTGCAACATTTAGCGCTCCGCCGACCCCAAGATACGACAACGTGTGTGCGTGTGTGTGTCTGCCTTCGTGCGTTTGTGATACTAGGCTCCATAAATAATGCCCCTTGTGTTGCAGGCTACAGAGGGTGTGACTACAACCTTTTTTCAGCTGAATCTATTTAGTGTTCCTTAATTTGTAAAGACACATTAATCTCGACAGGACAGGAGTCTCACCCGAGTCCCATGTCTTGACCGACCTGACAAAGATTCTATATTTGTGTGCGTCAGCTTGAAAGAATTGGAGCGCAGTGGGGATTTGTGTCTATGCGAGACGGAGTGAGTGAAGGTGAAGGAGAAAGACTCGGCTGCCTCAGTTACAAAGTGTAAATAGAATAAATACTCGCATCTGAGAGCTAACTGAAAAAGATTAATATTTTATTAGAATTAAGAATGATACTTTAAAAAGGCTAGCTTATATTAATAATGCTCCAGTGAGTTTTTTTTATAGTGATGTCATTAATCAGTCTGAACCATAGACTTGGTTGGAATGAATGATCAAGTGTCTCCATTGCCACCTGGTGACCGGCTGCAGTATAAACCATAAACTCTGCCTCCTCCATGTTGGTGAATGAAACATGGGCATCTAATAATTCTGAGTACACATCAATGTTTCTCAAAGATGGTTCCTTTCATTTTATGTGGTTGATGTTTGTTTTCATGTTAATTTGATTTGAATTATGTATGTAAACACCATGATTGATAGCAGAGACTGAATTGCAATTGGTAGAGCATGTGTATTGGCCGGGACCTCACCCCACTACCAACTGCTCCTGCGCAATCTGTGGCTCTAAATGCGTAAGATGGGAATGCTCATATCCAGGACATTGTAGCTTGAGTTCCGGATAGCGCCATCCGTATACGATCTGACATGGAATGTGCAGAGCTGTTGTCAAGGAGAGTGCAACTGTCATAGAACATTTTAACACCGTTGTCTTCCTTCTAAAGGACTTAACTTATTAGCAGTGTTAAGAAAAGTACTATATAAAATGTTTTTTATTGTTATAATTGAAGAGGGGAATAATGCACTCTGTCATTTACAGCAAGTCTTTTAAATCAGGTGACATGAGTCAGATGATAAGTTGTGCTTCTGTCTTTCATGTGTACCCTCCTGCCATACTGTTTAATCAGTTTGTTTCCAAAACACGGCTTGTTTTGTTGTTTGTTCGATTAAAATGGAAGGTAGAAGAAAAAGTTTGTAGGACACATGATGTGGCTGAAAACACCTGAACTAGAATTGAAGCCGGGCAGTCAAGGATTAAATTACATTATCGAGTGCTAAAATAAAACAGATCCACATGTCCTGTCAGGCTTTTACAATTGACGCTCACGTTAATGTGGCTTCACTTCCTCCTGTCTTTTATCTGAAGGCTTTGTAGCGATGCAGCAGTCCTGTAGATGTGAAATCCAGCTTAACACTTTGAATCAATTAATTTGTAAGCCTCTAATGAAAAAGAAGAAACAGTTCTTATCACTTCTCCTCTGACTGACATGGGAAAAAGTGGACGCGGAAGGAGGTCTGGCAGTTAATCAGGTGTTCTGGTGAATAATGTGAAGGTTACCTGGATGTCCTCTGTTCCTCTCAGAACCTGTGGGTGCATGTTTGAAGCGCCTTTGCTGTAGATCTTCAGGCTGTTATTTATTCTCAAGCTGTGGAGTGTACCGTGTGTCTGTGTAATGTGCACCATGTGTTGTGTTTTTCCTCTCTCAATTTATCTTTTAGATCTCAGTGCTCCCGATACCTAGGTGAATTGTTCGTCTTTGTCTTAGTGTCGGGACACACTCGTGCACACACACACACACCCTCAAGTGTGCATCCTAAAGGATAGGCGAACAAATTCACTTTGCTGAGAGGAGGTGTGGTATAATCAGTTTGTTGAAGAGCACACAGGCGATAATAAAGCCAGACCGGCAGCTTGGGGCGAGAGCAGTTCATCATTCTCTGTTTTGGCCTGCCGATTTAATGTAGCTTTGTCTTGAGTCCTGCATGGCTTACAGACACTAGCTCTTACCTTAAGTACAGTTGAAGTTTCCATTTTCTGGCGTCCTCTGCTTTCTCACTGCTGTGATTCTCTTTCTGTTGACTCTTTCTTTCGTCACATTTTTGTATCTCAGGTGTGCTGGATTCATTCATTTCCCTGCTTCTAGCACTAGTTTCAGTCTGTAGCAGTTATGTCTACCATGCAGATGCATTGGCCTGCAACCAGCATTGTTCATGCTGGACTAAAAAGTGATTATGTTTGTGTTTATAGGATTCAATTTACTTTCGTTCTCAATCAAAGAGGGTATAAAAATATGGATGACATATTCTCAACTTCTTCCACCATCCAGAAATGAAGCCAATAGTACTGATGATGCAATTTGTGCCAAGTGAGAAATATTTGGAGCCAGATTTTATACAGTAGCCATCTGGGGACTGAGTTATTGATGGGATTGAGGACCTGCCAATACATGCCCATGACCAATCAAAAGCCCAGCTGTCAAACATGACTTTTCAACTTGTTTTTATATCATCAGATAATTAATTAAAAACAAACTTGAACATCACTCTAATAAGAGCCGTCTAAAATATCAGAAACCATCTTTGAGAACAAATTACGCTTGCACTTTTGACTTACCCTCTCTGTTTTTGACCTTTCCTCTCGTCTCACTGGGAGCGAGGGAATCCAGGGAAGACCCAATTTTTTTGGCACGAGACTTTAAAGTGTGTGTATGCATTTGTGTGTGTGTGTGGGGGGGGGGGGGGGGGCACAGATGTTTTTATTTCATCCTTTGGGTGAGAAGCGTGGGTGTGTTTATGTGTGTTGTCTTGTTTTTGCCAGGATTGAATGTGTCCATGTATGACAGGTGGTGTTTGACCTGGGATAGCATTAAACATTTGCTGTTTCCACTCGCTTTCATTGCATCTGTTTATCATTAGAAATATAGAGTAGATCTGAGCCGACGTAAAGAACTCTTCATTCTGTCTGCTTGGCCTTGACTTTAATATTTTTTGACGAGGTGGCATTTGGTGTTTCGATGTTCGCTTACAATATGCAAATTGTGATCAATCATGTGTGATAGTGATAGTGTGTGAATAGGTGTGAGTGTAAGTGTGTGTGTTTATTTTTCTTCATTAACAGGTTGTCAGATCACAGCATGACATTCTTTCCACACTGCTGGATCAAACTGTCTCTCTCTCTCTCTCTCTCACAAACACACACACATAAAAACATAGGCTGCTATTGGTATTTGAAAGCATTTTAAAATAAGAAGTTGTGATTGAGCTTTGTGTGCGTGGGAACATGTCTGTTTATTAGAAATATATAAATGTTATTATTTTGAAGTGAGTGTTTATTCATACGTGTACAGTGGCTCAGTAAATGTAACTGAGCGTGAGTGTGCGTAGATTAGATTGTGAGAGACACACACACACACTCTCTCTTACACACACACACACACACACACACACACACACACACACAAACAAACACACAAACACACTTTATCTCTCCAGGTTGCCTGTCCTCAGGGGACACCCTGTCATCCCGCAGACAGGGGTTTGCCTCAACTGTCTCCCTATAGCGACAGTCCAGTTGCCAAGGTGATGTTGCCGGTGTGATTAGCTGACGCCCACCCTCAGTGTCAGCGCAGCACAGCAACGGTGTCAGGGGTGTTGGCAACTCTTGTCATCACACACGCACACCAACCACGCACACACACACAGTCAGAGACACACTCTAACTCACACAAATCGAGTCTGACAGACTGCCAGCTCAATCCAAAATAAACTTCTTTCAAAGACAGCCAGACATCACAATAGCATAAATAGCATAAATAATTCAACAACATGAGCATGAATAACTCATGTCAAAATGAGGATTCCTCTCCACTTCTACACTCTCTGCTGCTGACAGGAGCGTCCTGCATGTGTGTCGAAAAGGTTATTGCATTTGCATATGCACCTATGTCTGTGTCTGTTGAGGTTTAAGTAGGTTTTTCTACTAACCTCTTTTGTGATGTCTACAATTTATGTTGCCAAAGTCAGATTGCTTTGGAGGTAAAGGTGTGTGTCCCTTTGCACATACCTTGCACCTTAAGGACCACCTTTTCCTGGATTTTGGTTGAGGTAGTTTGGATTAAATCATGTTATGCCTTTTTCATGCTGATATTTATTTTTCTTTCACATTTGTTGCTTTTCTTTTCAAAGTCTGGCATTGTTATACAAATTCATTCTGTAGCAAAAGTGCTTTCATTGCAGTTGATGCCAAATCTCCCAATTCCTTCACAGTTTGAGAATGTTTTTGTTGTGGCTTGCACAGTCGCTGCAGTCAAGTTAAACTATTTATACATGTACTACTAGGATTTATTAATTATATAAACTCAATTCTGTGCTGCATTTTGTTGATAATTATCAAAGAAAGACACATATTTTCTCTGTCTTCAGGCATTCAGGAGGGTTTAGATGGTCGTCTGGACAATGTGGTTCTTCAAACAGCGCAAAGAAGTTCAAGGAGAACAGACTCCAGAAGGTACAAGAGAAATCTATGGATGTTTTTATGATGTGTTAATTTTGTATATATACTTCCGGTTAAGCCTGATTGCACTGTTAGGGATGTCTTCAAATGTCCATATATATCCCATATGTGAATAAAAATATATGTCCATCCATTAAAACACCAAGGCCACCAAGCATTGCTTGAGATAAGATAGCACTTTGCACCCAGGAGCTTAATTTTAGAAATTATTACCATAGATCTAGATCTAGTTTAGTACTGCCTTAGAGTGAAGAAGACCGAGAATGATTTCATTCTCATCATTTTAATTTCAGCAGATGCCAGCCCCTGCTATAAATTTTCACCAGCTTGACAACATTTAAGGGCTGTAATCAAGAATAGATTGACTCATTTTATGACACAGACTCAATACATGTAAGAGAACCTTTTATATAGCAGGTTTTTATTCATCTATTTTGTTGTTTGCACATTAAAGAAATGTAGCAAAGGGCAGATTTAGGAATAGGTCACATATATCCACACAAATTCAGGTCACTCCAACCCTCCCTGTTTCCTCCCCAGCTGTCAGCAGGCAAGATGAGGATCCGAATGCTGAAGAATGAACCGCTGACAGGTGAGTAGTTTGCACAACCTGGTCCAGACCTCACACAGACGTTTTTGCCAAAATCCATTGGTCCTTTAATAGACTAACTTGTTCTGAAATCCTCTCTACCCTCCATGATGATGTTAGCATTCAAGAGCAGCTACAGGGCACCACCCTGCTAACCGGAGCAGGGTGCCTCGCCCACAGTTGACTTCAATAGGTTGGATACTTGCCATAGCAGAGGCCAATCTGTACATTTCTCTTGTTAAAGATTGATCTCTAGCCAGTAGCAAAACTTGGCAGTAGTAGTAATGTTTGAACATGCAAAAGCAAAACAATTTTAACTTATTAAATCTATATAGTAACCGCAAATGTATCTTTATAAGGATTGTATCTTGTGTATGAAATGCTTTTAACCCCTGAGGCTGAAGAATGCAACTAGTTTGCTTTTTGCACAGAAACCACATGCACGTCTGGTTCTTATCAAAATGTTTTGTATAAACAGTTTCTGTGCTCGTCTCTACCTTATTACCAGACAAATATCTTAAAATGTCAGTGATATTAAATGAACAGAATATTTGCTCTTTTTTAGTCCAGCCTCAGCCGCCCCCACTGCCTCGGACGATTAGGAAAAACAGGCTGACGGGAACAATCTGTGGACAGTGTGAAGTCAAGACAGCTGGACTGGTAAATGCGCAGAAACTAACCCAAACAACACTGTTTGGCTGAAATGTTTGTATATTTAATTTATGTGCTTTCTACCAGACCAAAAGTCACCAGCCTCCTGTGGGCATACTCTTTCTTGAGGCATCAGGTGTCTAATTGAGCCCTTCATTTTTCCATAATTTCATGAGCTGAGCTAAAATGAAATGTTTTAAGTGAATTTGTAAATTAATACCAGCAATCAAAAAACTTGACCTACACCGACAGCTGAATCTGTCACTTGCCTGTATATTTCTCTCTTTATTCTACTTGTCCATCATTTTGTCCATCACCATGTTTGTGCTTTACTGTTCCCTCTGTCGCCCTCATTCTCATTTCTGATCTCCCATCCCTCTTCTCTTTCTCCTTGCAATATGTGTTTAAATCCTTTTTTTTTCTCTCTTACACTCGCAAATTGTTGTCATCCCACCAACCTCCCCTTTCCCCCCCTCTATTATATCCTTACCTAATTCTGTCTTTCTTTTTCCTGCCCCTCAATAATGTTTGTCTGTCTTTTTCTTTCCTCTTGCTGCCTCTGCCTCGCCGTGCTTCTGCTTTCCAATCTGTCGGGTCTCTCCGTGTGTTTGTGTTTGCACTGATAACAGTTTAGCTGGATCCATTCATCGATACCCGAGACCTCTGAGGGCACCGTTGTTTATTCTTTCTCGCTCTCTTCAGCCAAGGCTGCTCGAGAGGAGGGACTGTGGCCTGCAACTGTATGTGTGAACAAGAGGAAGGGAGAAAGCGAGACATGAAAAGCCCCGGTGTATGTGTACCGGTGTATGTGTGTATAGCAGTCTGTGTCGGACTGAGCTGAGTAATGCATGCTTGATGACCAGTCACTCCCACATCCCCTCCTTCTAAATCCTCAGCTACTCATGTGTAATTCCTATCGTATTTCTGACTGCCAGCACAGTTTAGAATTGAATAAATTATGCTTCTGAGAGACAGTGAGAAGGAGAGGAATAGTTATAGAAAGAGAGACTGAAAGAGGGAATGAACGAAAGGGGAGGGACTGAACTGATTCACCTGACAGCCTCCATTTTTCTGCCACTTTGTTTTAGAGTAAGGTATTTTTAAGTGCAACACACACAATGTGGTAAAATGTAATGTGGTGATTTGCTTGATAGTGCATCTGATGGTGCTGAATCGTCCAATGAAGGCTCCAGTGCCCCCAGTGCCCCTTAGTGAGGGGCTTAATGGCAATTTTTGTAGTAGTGTGGGCTAAATGTACACACAGATACACACAATCCACTGGTGTATACATGCACACATTTCAGACAGCCCCGGTGCCCAATAATGACGGCAATATAGGAGAGTGTTATGACTCTGTTTCTGCCATTATGTCTGGAACTGCACTTAACCACATAAATGCACACTCACAAACTGATAGTCGTATACACATCTGGGCTTGTTTAAACTATGACTCTACAAAAATCCCATGTGCACACACACACACAGATGCATGCACAAACACACACACACACACACACTTGTGCAGTGTTCTAGAATTGTCGCAGCAAAAAAAGATCCTCGGTTCCTTAATGCGAAGCACACGAGAGGGCAGTGTTGTGGCGCTCACCGCCTGAGAGGGATTCCGACACCCTGGGGACGTTCTGTAATATATCCTCAGGCTGATAGAGGAAATCAGGCCTTTGTTTATGGGACAATTAAAGGGCTATATAGCAGCTGTGCACTTGCATATCACACACACACACACACACACACACACACACAGACTGATATGTGAGCAAGAGCAGAAACAGATCGCCACAATGTAACAAATATATATTAATTAATACATAATAAAGAGAATCTGCTGGTAAAACTTTGCACGGTAAGACCTCTGTACTATATTAAATATATTGTACTGTTACCAAAAACAGTAAAAGCTCGGGCTTGTAATCCTGGAAACGCATGCAGGCTGTACGTTCAAAAAAATGCTGCCTTTACATCCCATTACTCCCATCGTCCCTCTTGTGAAAGGTACGCTTACAAAACAGGTGACACACACTAACCAACAGCAGCTAGAAGCATTGACTCCCTTCTGGTTATTATCTCTGCATGCGCAATGCACGTCTCCTCCGCTGAGGGCTACAGTCATGCACAATTAGAGCATGGGTTATGGCGCGCAGTCGGACAGGTCTTTTGATATGTTTATCACAGTTCTGCGAGAGACACTGCCTTCTTTTCTTTTTTTCTCCATGATTTATTATTGGCTATCGGGTGGACTTGAGGTGGATTTCAACAAATACAATGAAATGGTTGCAGAAGCAAATGACCAACCCTACCTACCAACCAGACCTTAAAATTCTACTACACTAAAGTTTATTCTGTATTGATGATGCATGAAGAAAAAATACCTGCATGCCAAATGAATAGACCCAAAGTTGGATCGGCTGTTTATTTACTGTTTGTTGTTTATAGATTTTAAGTAGCCTTGGTCCTGTGCTTGCTCCCACTTTCCCCTCCATGGATTTTCCCTTCTTATTCGCTGCCTCTAGTCCCGGTGTTCTTGCCTGTGTTCTCCCTCCACCTGATCTAGGCCTATCTCCCAGACTTGCTGATGCAAGGACTCTCCCTCACTAATAAGACCAAATTCTCACACATAGAAATGATAATGACCTCCCTTAAGATGCTCAATCTCACTCACCCACAAAACAAACACACACACACACACACACACACACACACACACATACACACACACACACCCACACACACACACACACACACACACGCACACACACACTCAAACACCTTGCAGCATCCTGCTAAAGATTCGATTTCAATATTCATCCCTCCTCTCAAAGTGTGTTTGGAAAGGTTGATTTTAGAGGAAGAGAGACAATCTCCAGCTTTAGGTTTAAATCTTTAAGAAGTATTGCTTTATGAGTTTTCTGGTCGTTACTGCAGACTGTTTGTGCATTGTGATCATTGCACATACCGCACATGTTCATTGCATTATCATTCTTTTTTTAATTTAATGCTTGCCTCAGCCACATGAATGGAAAAATCTTCACATCCATTTATTTCTCGGTGTGTCTCTGTTTTGCAGAGTTGCGTTGAATGTACGGAGCACTACTGTATCGGCTGCTTTGCCAGATTTCACCAGAAGGGGGCACTGAAGCTCCACAGAATGATCCCCATTCAGGTGAGGAATTTACAATGTGCATCAAGTTGATTTTCACCCTGATCTTTGTCTGTTTCTCTCCGTCTCTTTCTCTTACATAGATACTTTCAATAATATCTCTGATGATCCCATTCTGCTTCACTCATTCTTCATTTTACCTTTCTTGCATCCTTGGCTGTGGTATCTACTTTTTCACAAACTCTTCTTCCCCCTTTCTCTGCTTCTGCACCCTAACTCACTTGGTATGCGTGCACGCACACATCCACACACACAAACACACGTCTTGTCATGGCTTCAGGGGACATTGCATTGACTTAACATTAAATCCCCGGAGACCTACTCTAACCTTAAGCACTGGCTTTATCCTCACCCCAACCTCAACTTAAACCCAACCTTACCCTGACCTCAAAACATATCTTCACCCTCAAATTTAATTATTAACGTTGTGGGGATTGTTTTTTCCCCATAACTTGACTATGTGAACAGATTAAGGTCCCCACAACATGAGACATAGCTGGACAACACATACAATGAGAGACTCAATGACACACTCACATTGAGACGGAGAACAGGCCTTGAGCAGCAGTCAACCCAAGACCAGCCACAGCAGTCTTCAGTCAAAGATAAGACAGAGAGACAAGACAGCAGGTCAATGGCAGAGAGTTTAATTTAGCCAGCACACTTGATCCATAAAATGGAAAAACAAGATTCTGCTATCAATCAACTGAGAATATGATGTTAGAGTTATCGTATGAACTTAACAAACATACAGGTATCTATATGCAAAAAATGCACGGTGGACATGGAAGGACAAGGAAAAAACATATTTTTTAATATCTGGCCATATTCAGCTTTGTTGATTTAGTAACTTGTGTAATGTGGGAGTCCCTTGTGTTGTTTTTCTCCACTGCGTGTGTGTGTGTGTGTTGTGTTTGATTCATGTAGTTACTCCATGTACTTTCTGCTGGCTGTACTGCTTTTCGCCTCGCAGGATGTGTGTGATTTTGCCAGCTAATTTTCATTTTATTGTTTTCTTGGGCACAATAATTTCCCTCTAGAAGCACACACTATGATATGGGATTTCTGTGTGCAGGGATATGGCTTTGTGAATTTCCATTTTTATGGTTTACCTGTCAAAATGTTCTTTGTATATTTCTGTGTATTTTTGTGTAACCCTGCCTCTGACATGCATGGTTATTGCATCTTTTCACCAACAACACAAATGAGCATTCTAAACCCAATCTTTTTATCAAAACCTGGCCGAACCCACACTGCCATGAACAGCCCATGATAAACTAGCCCTTATGAAGTCAATTTTCTGACTTACTTCTACATAGTCAACACACTAGTATATACTGGGTAGGCAGCATGGTGGAACAAAGCCACACACACTGACAGCGACAAACAGTACACACATTGTACCGAATCAGTGAAGACAAAACAACACTCTCTTCTGTCCTCGCCGCAGCACTCAGTGATGCATGGGTGGAAGTTCTCTCAAACACCAACTTGCATTCTGTTATTCAATCACACACACACAAAACTGCGTATTTTGGCAGGACATAAAAACTGGGGATTATACACATGCAGCTGACGCAGCCATCTCTCTCCCTATGCTAATCCTGCTTCATTTGCCTTAGAAAGAATAAGTGGAGGGAGAATCATAGAAAGAGAGACAGGAAGACAAAAACAGAATATTAATTTCATCAGCATGCTGTGTTGGGGCTTTCATCAGTACCTCATCTGCCCGTGTGCCGGCCTTACACACACAGATAGATTTAGCCTAACCTGTGTGCGGTACATTACATTATTACATTATATATCATTTAGCTGATTCGTTTATCCAAAGCGACTTACAATATGTGCATTCAGCCGTGAGGGTACAAACCCCAAAGAATCATGTAAGTACATTAGTTTAAAAAAAGCTAAACTACAAAGTGCTACATATAAGTGGACTATAGAAATGCAAAATAATGCAGTTAAAATTAACATTATCACATACATTGAACATATTTTAATGTTACAAAATCTCACTATCTTCTCTTTCTCTCTCTTTGTCCCTCCCTCTCACACACACACTAATCACTGCAGGTAAGAGAAGCTTGGATGGCGCTATCTAATCTTAATTTTTATACAGGATTGTTGGGATCTCATCCTATCTTAGTAATTGAAACCACAAGGAGCTGTAGCATTGTTAAATGACAGACAGGGGGTTGTGAGTCAGAGCATTTGCTATAGTGCTGAGACAAGCGTGATCACACGAGGAGAAGAAAAGCCAGCCCTGAATCTCTTGCATGCTGCGGAAATCAAGTCAAAGGTGCTGGTTCAACTGTTGAATATCCTCATGGAACTGGCGTGTGAGGGGTTGCCCCACTTAGATGGCTTGGAAACTAATATGCGGTGGCTTGAATCCAAGATTTACAAAATACAGGCGGTTGATCCATGAATATATAAGAGCTGATGCAAATGCAGGCAGTGGGGATGCTACAATGCGTATGTAAGCCTTGGATATGTGATGTTGCGGCCCATTTCTGCAAAAAAATGAATCTAAAAACTCACAGGAGTGTGTGCCATCAAAATCAGATCAAACAATGCTAGTCTTATTATTTTTATGAGGTAACTCACTTGTATTCTGTCAAATGAATGTAGTTGTAATGCAGTCGGTTCCGTTGGAAATTAGAAAACAAGTCAGTTTAGCAAACAGCAATCCAGTCAGTGTTCTTCCAGTAGGTCTGCATGTTGCTGCTTCTACCCATCGACCCATCAAACAAGTCACTGTTGGTTGAGCAGTGACCCCTCGGGTTTTTTCAAGCTAAAGAAAAGGATAAAATTAGTTGTGTGTAATTTGAACATACCAGACTTTCAACCAAACTTCATTTTAAGTGAAAGATTCTGTTCAAGCACACAAGATACAAACATTTCCATTTGTCTAACCCTTCAGTGTCTGGATCAGTCTCTTGAGAGGGATTCACATAGTTGAAATTATTTGTTCACTTGATAAGTCGCTAAAAAAATCTTTTAAGAACAAAAACAAAAAGCTTGAGAGAAAAGTTCAAAGTCCTGTCTGCTGTTACACCTCAACTCTCTTGGCCCTTGTGAGAAGTTGTTATGGCTGTGTGACTGTATGATCGGTAACACCCTCAGAAAGGGTTAGAATTCTGCAAGATCGGAAAAACTCCTAGACTGAGTCCATGTAAACGTTCACATGACACTGTTGGCTGGTGACAAAGAAGAGAAGGAGAGACAGAGTAAGAAGGATGGCTTCAACAGTTGTACTGATTTAAAACTTCTTGCGATGTAATTACATTACATTATATTACATTACATTTCATTTAGCTGACGCTTTTATCCAAGGCGACTTACAATAAGTGCATCAACCCCGAGGGTACAGACCAAGAACAACAAGAATCAAGAAAGTACAATTTCTTCAAAATAAAACAAAACTACAATGTGCTATAATTAAGTGCCATTTAAGTGCTACTAGAAGTGTTAGTTTCAAAGAGTTGTTAGTTTTTTTTTTTTTTTCATTCATTAAAGGTAAAGTCGGAAGAGGTGTGTTTTTAGTTTTCGGCGGAAGATGTGTATACTTTCAGATGTCCGGATGTCGATGGGGAGCTCATTCCACCTTCTAGGAGCCAGGACAGCAAACATTCGTGATTTTGATAAGTGTTTAGCTTGCAGTGAGGGAGCAACAAGCCGATTAGCCGAAGCAGAGCGGAGTGAACGAGCTGGGGTGTAGCGTTTGACCATGTCCTGGATGTAGACTGGACCTGATCCATTCACAGCATGGTACGCAAGTACTAGTGTTTTGAACCGGATGCGAGCGGCCACTGGTAACCTGTGAAGGGAGCGGAGGAGCGGAGTAGTGTGAGTGAATTTCGGTTTAGTTAAAAAACAGTCGAGCTGCTGCATTCTGGATGAGCTGCAAAGGTCGGATGGCAGTAGCAGGTATACCTGCCAGGAGGGCAGGTCTAGATGTAATACTTGGTGATCAGAGGGTGTTAGGATCAGGAAGGGTTGGCTGCTTGTTTCCTGTAGCAGCTTGTTGGACAGTGTGAATCTCTGTGAAGGTGTGACAGGGTTCATTTCAGGTGCTAACAACAGAGAAATGGTTATATTTCCCTTATACATGCTGATACGACACTAAGTCAATCTAGTCCACAAACCAGCTGTTGTAGCCAGGGTTAGTAATTTGTTCCCGACAGCCATTGATAAATAAAGTCATCTGGGAAAAACAATCCGGTGTCTGTCCTCCTCGCAGGACTATAATAAATACGATCAATCAAATGATTGGTTGGCCTGCCTGTCTTCCACGAACCAACTCTGCAAGTGCTCTTACTGTGCATGAGTCTTAAAGGGATAGTTCACCGGAAAATGGAAATTCACTCATTATCTACTCACCAGTATGCCGATGGAGGGGTGGGTGAAGTGTGTGAGTCCACAAAACACTTCTGGAGTCTCAGTGGTTAACTTTGTTGCAGCAGAAACCATTAAGAAGAAGAAGTGTCGATAGCCAGAAGTTATTGGGCGAGTTACAGAAAAGTAATCTTCTAGCAGTTGTGAGGTAGTGCAATACCTGATTTAAAGGGGTACCTTTGACTAGAACATGGATGGGAGAGAATGAAATGTATCAGTTGCATTTTTCTTAGTGTAGCTTGCTCTTGGTAGCTTAAGGTGTAAGCTACCTTATATACAACATACAAACACAAGATGATGTTAAAAAATATTGTTTTTTAAAGAAGTAATTTCGTAAAGTGTAAGCCTTTTATCTTTTCCACGACACACATTTCTATTGGTTCCTAAACACCGTAAGCAAGTTCCCCACTGTTACTTATGTTAACCCCAGACAAAAAGGCTGATAGGCTTATTTTGCCATATGAATTGTCTGTTGTCCACTAGCTTTTCTGCACGGCAGCCTGTCAAAACAGTCCTCAGACTCCAATTTTGCATATAATGACCACAATTGTTCTCTTTCTTCCTTTAGATTTCTATGAGAGATAGTAATTAACCAGCAGTGGAAAAACATATATTAAAAGAAGCATTATTTTTTTATTGTACTTAAGCAAAAACAATCCATCTATTGTCATAATCAGTGAGTTGCAGCCAAGGTGACAGAACAAAACAGCGATAAAGTGCGTCATAAAATGACTCAAATTATCATGAAGCCTTGCAACCTTGTTTTAACACTACATCTGTCCCTCTCAAGATCTCACTGTATCTTGTCATCCATATAGCCATAGCTCCATTTTGTTTTTGTGTGTCTGTCGCACACATTCAAGGACGGGATAACAGTCAACAGTCTGGTTAACCTCAGCAGCCTTCATGGTCAGTGGTGATTAATGGAACAGAATAATGAGTTCAGCCTATGGTACAGAGAAGCTCAATCAGCACCCATGCAGTGTGCTACCCATTTTCACTGGTTCATAATTACGGAGATACGACTAATTAAAACCGGTTTACTGATCGTGAAGGATTATTTTTCTCCTAAAAGAAGAAAAGCAGGATTGGTGTATTTGTGATGTGCAATGGAAGGAAGTGTATTACTGCTCGGCTGAATTAGTATGAGATTTAAAGGCAAACTGCAGTAGGTGGCCTGTCAATATGGTCATGTGATTCAGTGTCTTCCTGTTCGTTTATTTCTGGACCAAACACAAACCCAAAGAAGTTGGTGAGGAAAAGTGGATTGATTCAGGACAATTGGCAAAGGTTGATGGAGCGGTGTGGGAGGGGGGGAGGGACGCACTGGGAAAGATGGCGCAGACACACATACTGATGAAGCCAAGACACATAGGAAACAAGGACAACAGAGACACTTTGGGAAAGATATGGTCACAGTCGTCCCACTGGACCCATGTGATTTCCTTTCCATAAATTAAAGACACGCTTTTACTGTATAAAATTGAGGTTATCATTGTGACTTTCAAGGTTATGCCATTGATGTAGGGATAAGCACTTAAATTGATTAGGTTGTACCCTCTAAATGGGGTTCATGATAGCTGAGTGGCCTTATTTCACTGCCGTCATGTCATCATTTCATTACCTCCATGTCATCAGTGTACATTAAGTGGGACTTGCTTGGTTAGAAACTTGTTATAGGTCCCAGAATTGATTCCATAGCGACAGAAATCCCTGCAAAAACAGGTACAAGTTCAGCTGCTATGAAGACATACATAAATCAGGTTGGCTCCCATATTGCATCTTATTTTCCAGCTTTCAACAGAGTACTGAAATATATTTCATCCATTCTGGACTATATAACTCTTTTTTTTTTGTCCCTTACTGCATCTTTGAATGGCCACTATTTTAAGACTTTTCCATAAAACACATTAAAATCTATCTTTCACAAAATTCACAGGTTTGACTGTCAAAATATCCCCCAAAAATGGAAGGTGGGTTTCCTGGATAAACATTCAGCAGTTAATTGAGCTATTCACTAAGGGCTGACTAATTCAATTTTCGTATTTTTATATCACAGAAAATGTGGGGCTGCCATCTTATCCAGTAACAGCAATGTTGATCTAATCTCAGGTACAATGGATTTATTTTACAGGCAGAACTACAGACCCGTGTGAGCACTCGAGATGTTGTCGATTACTATCCCAGCACCTTTACAAGTCCTGATCCTTGTTCCAAACCCGGCACCAGTCACACACCAACGTCCAATGCAAGTACCAGGCAAGATGAACAGAGCCCAGGAAGAGAGGCTGTGACAATACCAATGCAAGCGCACCATGAAACCAGCCAGGTATGTGGTCTACTGTTAAAATGCTTCAGTTACTACTGCTACTCTGCAACATTTATAAATGATCAAGGATCATTTGGTTAAATTATATAATTGTGTGGAGATTCTCTGACTCATCTAACAAAAATGTGCATATTCGGTTTGATAGGACACAAGAAAGTGAGAAAAGTAAGAAATGGTGAAACATTGAGTTATGACTCTTTAATCTGGGCTTTTATTAACATGGTTTTTGGATAAGTGGCTTTTTTGTAACTTAAAAGTTCTTAGCTTCTAATAACAGAAGTGATGTTAATTGTGGAAAAAAACAACATTAGGTCTTGAAAGCCTTGAACTAAAATATGTGCTGGTTTAAATCAGTTCATCACAAGTTAAAAATATAGTAAAACAGTAGGCTTATTCTTCACAGTTACCTCAATGTTATATAAAAAATAACTTTAATCATCTGAATATTAGTAGAGCACTGTATTTTTACACAAATATTATTGTATTCCAATGTGCTGCAATACATTTCTTAAACTTTATGAACCCATTTGTGTACACATTCATGAGACAAATCCATAAAAATCTGAATTGTACCAACAATATTTTTGTAAACAAATATGTGAATTTTTCCAGAGCAGCTATTGATTCAATTAGAACTAAATGACCATAATTTCTCTCCATGTATGAACTGCTTGCTGTGACAATCACCACAGCAAATAACCCGCAGAAAAATAAGTCAAACAAACCTCTACGCCATGTGAGTTTTATCTCTGCACCCTGTGAGTCAATTGAAAAGACCTCAAACAAACCCTAATTGATATAATATCCACAGGCTGCATTGACTGTCAGGCATGTGAACTGCATGTACCTTTGGACAAAAAAAGGCCCGCCAATAGTTAGAGCCTGGCAGTCCAATTGACATTGCAGCTACCACAGAGCTCAGTTGACCTCATTCACACAGCACTCATTTCGAACAGCTGGGGTCAGAAGCTACTGAGAATGTGCTGACCTTTATCCTATACTTGACTTCAACTGGTCAAGCACTGCTTGTCTGGCTGGTCCCAATGGCACACTACTCTGCCATGTTGTATACACGAGTGTTCAACTTACAAGTTCAGGCTTCATAGAGCTAAGATGTTTAAATCCCATTAACCACAGAAGCAACATCCACAAATCGTCGCAATAATAAGGCTGATTATGGAAAAGAGTCAATTTTTTGCCTCATGAACGACGCAAGAAAATTCTTCATGTTTGGTAAAAAAATAGATTCCCAATAGACTCACAGACTAACTTATTAGATTTGTGTGTTTAAAGGTCAAGGTCATAGTGATCTCATATTATTGGGAATGTGATATGTCAGGAACACCTAGAGGGACTGATTGGGTTTTGGATTTCCCATTCGTAATGACCACTTATCACTATTCACAAGCATTCACACACATAGCACTTCTCTGTCACTCATACATTTCATTCACACACTGACAGTACAAGTGTCATGGGGCAAACTTGTCACTGGTTTAGTGACACTTAGACATGTCTAAGAACCACTGACCTTCTAATTAGTGGACAACCTGCTCTATCTTCTGTCACACAGCCACTGATATAAAACGTGATGAATTATCTTTGAAATGCTTTACGTCTGATGAACGCTATCTAAAAAAATATATAATGAAATGCAATGTCATATCATTTTTGCTTTTATTTCAATCGCTATAGTAGTTGGGTGGTCTAACTTGAAGATAAGTGTTCCCATTCAATTTTAATTATGTAGCTACAAAAATGTAGCCAAGGTCACAGCCAAACCTGCGTGAGGGTAAACTTGAAAGACTTGTTTTTCCTTGTCCTTGCATGTGACATTGGTAGACAGTGGTGTGCCTGCAACATTTACATTTTCATTCAATTAACTCACATCAAGGAATGAACAGACAAACAAAGACACGAGGCCGCTGCGTGTCTTGCTCGTGCCCGGGACAAGACGATCTCCAGGTACCGTCCCCTGCATCACTGCAAAATATGCACTGGCAGCGTCTGAAAAAACTCTCTCTCTTTTTTTAACCTAACTTTAGTGTGACAGACCAAGCCATTTTTAGCATGATAGGTAGGTGAAAGAGGAAAGTGAAATTGTTTTCAGCCACTATGTCAAGGAAAACTAAGGGGTTAGTAGAAACAACAAGCTTTCATCTGACTTACAAAAACAATACATAGTTTTCGCTTACTTCATTTTTTTGTCATTCAAATTCTCTGTAGTTCATATGTTAAAAGTCTATAGTTTAGCTAAACACAACCTAACTTTGGTAAATATGGTTATTTGTTATGAAACTGCAAAGGCAGCACTAGTAGCACTAAGCTTCTCTGAAATGGTCATAGAAATACTATATGCTAAAACTTTTAAACATGAAAGCTAACAGGCTGTAGCGACCCTAACCACACCCCACTCACTCTGTTGGACCCACCATCCCTCTCACTGTTGCCCAGGCCCTGTTAACTTTATCAATCTATAAAGTAAGCTTAATCTATGACACACCTCACTGCTCCCAGACAAAAATGTATGAAGCATCAGGCCAGGCTAAAGACAATACAGACCTACATGTGTAGGATACTGTCTTGGTCAAGTTAAAAATTTAAAATGTAAAGATGTGTTTGTGCGCTTGTGTGTGTGTCACTATACTCCACTGGCTCATCAGTGATTTCAGAAAATGCACTGAAACAGCACAATGGAATATTGCTTAAAATATAAGTAAGGAGCCGTTATTTAATAAAAACCCTCCCACTGTTTAAATCAAAGTAAAACTTTACGGTTTAATGTGATTAAAGCAGTAAAGCAGTCCGTGTGAAATATCTGTTGTCCACAGCTGTTTTATACTGTATGAGAAGCTTCTTCTTCAGGTCATTAATAGTAATTAAACTGCAGCCTCAGGACCACACTTCAGCTCTTTAATCCTGGGAGTCACGAGACGTTTTTCGAACTTTGCTTGCATCTCTTCAGCTGTGCTTTATGCATTACAATGCTTAGACTGTTGCATTACATTTGGCAATACGATGCGACAATTTCACCTCAGGACAGCCTTCAGAACTGAATGCCATTACACACTTGTCGACTTGGAGAATTATCTTTTGAGTGGAATTCGGTTCAATACAAGCCACCAGTATTCCAATTTGGAACCATAACCAAAAGGTCACACTCACACACAATTAATGCTTTGGCTTAAGACATCTGAGGTCTCCTGAGATTTCCTTCACAGTGACCGATCAATTTAAAATGGAAATGAAATAAATAAGTTTCTTAACTCAAAACTAAATCCATGAGATATTTTTGGGTATAACTTTATAAAATGTTTAAACATTTCGTTGCAGGTGTTGGTTGTGAATTACACAGAAGAGAAACAATTTGAATCGGGGATGAAAAGAGATGATGAGAGGGGATTTCCCAGTTCTCTTCTTAGAGGAGAATACAATGAGGTGGAGTCTGCAAGATCCTTCCAGGAGGCTGTGAGACAGTGGAGGGGACAGACGAGTGATGGAGCAGGAGAGCCCATAAGGAAGGAAGCTATGTGGATACCTGATCGCCCAGGTAAACTGCGCAGACGACTTCAGGCACACACGTGAATACACATACATACAAGTGGATTCATATCTTAACCGGCATCGACAGTTTCACTAAGTTTGAATGAGAATAATGAAGCAAAAAGTGTCAACTTAGATTTTCATGCAAGTTTTTCTCATTGTTCCACCCTCTCATCTGTCCCCCACTTTCTCTGTACAAACCCATTGGCAATTTGGTTTTTTTTTTGAGACATTGCATAGTTGCTCAGTTGTTGCGATACCATTTTTCCCTTGACTTTACTGTTACCTGGATTCTGTGTTTTGGCTCAATCCCATGCCAGTGCATTTTAAAAAGAAAAAACTTTTATAACAAAAATAGAACTTCTGGTATTTGGTATATACATGGCACATGGAACAAATCCCATTTGATGAGTTGTTAAAAACTGATTCTACAAAGCAAAATGTAAAGTCAAGTGTATATATGGAAGTAAAAAATGTAGCAATAGTAAAATGCATTGATAGATGTACATATTATAGCTTGACTAAATGTTTTTACACGTTTGCCACCTATGCCCATCCTTTTCCTCTTAGCTCTTCCTGTCTCGCCTTCCGTTCCATTTTTTCCTACTCCTCAGCTTTTACCTCCCCCCAATTTTCCCTGTCTCTGCACTGATCTGTTCAGGCCTCATAGAAAGTGCTGACCACGGCAGTAGGAGGGTAATCCATGGGTGTTGCATATTGAGATAATGAGAGGAGTGTTAGGGGGTGGCCCTACTCCACACCACGGTATTAATCGCCTCAGCTGATTGCATGGGCATGTGTACAAGCTCCACTGCGTCAGGCAATTTTGATGCCTTTTCACACATACTGGGTTTCCAAATGCAACAGTGTTTGTATGTCCAGGTTTATGTGGGTGTGTATTATTAACACTATTATTCTACGTTGACTGTGTGTGTGTGTGTGTGTTAAGGTGTTTGTGCTTTTTATTAGGCCTCCTATTTTCTCTGCTTTACTGCTTGGACAGACTCTGCTCCTCTCTTTCTTCGCTCTGCTCTGCAAATTGCTGCTAGCCCCTCCAGCCCTAATTATTTCTGTCAGGCCAAAGGCACCCTAGCCCAATTTAAAGCTGCCACTGTGGACTGCTAAAGTGTCTCCAGTACAATCATAACATTTCTCTTTCCTACCTTTTGCCTCCTCCTCTCTCATGCACTTACTACGTTCCGTCTTGTATTGTGTACATCTCTTTCTTATTCCCAGGGGGCACTCTCCTGTCTGTTTGTGTTTTGGCTCTCTTGACGTAGTGACAAGGTGTTTTCTCACTTCTTGAGGGCAGGTGTTTTGAGAAAGGTGTTGAGAAGCTGGCAGACAATACTTTCTTTCTCCCCTGTCTGCCTTTGTCTGACGTCCTCTTTTCTTTGGGCTATATTTTGCTCCTCTTCCCTTAACTTTATTTTTATGTGATCTCCCTCCTCCCTCTTTTTCTCCAGTATCAGTGTCAGCCACAGCAACTCAGGCTGACCTCTCTCCAGACAGAGAAGCTGAAGGACAAGGAAGAGGAGGGGGACCAGGCAGGGTACTTCTCCGGGTGGAGTTTAGTGACAACAGCCTTACCTACATGGATAGGTTGCTTCTCAAGAAGCAGCGCAGGTAAACAGACACACCCTCGTATCTCATTTCTATTTAAAAAAGGATGACTTGATAGTTTCCAAAGATTGAAGCTAGAACATTTAAAATACTCCTCCTAAATGTTAGTCTACTGTGCAGACTCAGGGTCAGATTCATCTTGTCAGACAAAGTGGGAACAATGATAATATTTGTACTGTGAGACCAAATATTTCAAAGAAATGATATCATATATCAAAAGGTTAGATTGCTCTCCCAAGAAGATGGTGCACATTGACCAGTCACGAGCCAGGCTGCGAGCTGACACATCACATCTCTGAAAATGCTCTAGCTAATTTTGATACACGTATTATTTGAACACACTCAAGACTCAGAGTGCACTCAAAACAGGACGACCCTTGCGTCTAACTGGTGGAAGTGGATTTTGACACACCCGAAATGCATTGCCACATACACAGTCCATGTTCAAAGTTCAAATAACTTGCCCTTCTCTTCAGGACATTCACTGATTGTTATGTTGAATATAACTGCAACACCTTGAAGCTTATAGTGATAATACTATTTGAGGAATAGTGAAATCATTGTTATTTCATTAAAACTGTTAAAAATAGTAACGTATACTATAATTAATGTTGTACTAACACTAATTCACACATGAAGAAGTCACTTAGTGGCACATTTTTAAGGTAACTACACTATTTGTATTACTGTGAACATTGATTTTGACTGTCTAACACACATAATCTTGTTTCTTCAATGGCTGGAAACATGAATAAGCTGATACAGTATGTGGAAACACAGTTTTCACATCACACACATCTTTCATTGCTGCTGCGCTTGTCTCTCCGTGTTCAGCCTATAACCCACCAGTGTACAAAGCAGTTTCTCAGCACTTATTGTGCAGTGGACTGCCTGAGGGCCTGGCTTCGGCAGGTCCCATTATTACAGCCCTTTATTTAAGCAGCTCCTTTTGGGCTGAGTAGCCCACTGGAGAGCAGGCTGGAGGAGAATAGAGCAGAGTGCAGTTTTGGGCCCACTGACTGCCTGAGCTGGAATGCTTTAAGTCCCCTGTTGTAGCTGCCTTTAACTGTGGAATAGACCAGAGACCCAATCTAGAGTGCAATAAGCCTGCAGCAGTGATGGTGGCAGAGCTTAATGGAGAGACAGAGAGACTCGGTGGCTGGCAGAGAGAAAGAATGAGAGGTTGAATTTTAACAAGCGTCTACAATAATGGGAAAGGGAGTGAAGGAGGGAGGGAGCACGGAGTAGGAATGCGTTTTTAAGAATTTGCTAAAAGTGCTTAGTTATATCAGAGTTGTAAACTCTGTCACCTTTTTAGATTTGTGGAAGGCCCAGAGGTTACAGGAATCGATCCTGTGACCAGAGGGGGCATTATGGTTTCTTGAGCAGGCTGGGCAGAGTGGGTGGGGGTAAGTGAATGCTCGGTTCTCCATCAACTGCAAAAGTCAAAGTATCTCTGATGGAGGCACTGAACCCTGTAATACAAGTCAGTGCAGGAATAGAACTGGGGTGTGCACTGGCCCCTTCCAGTGTCTGTAAGGCCTGATCTGACAGCCCTGTCAAGTTTAAAACGCAAATCTGGTTTCATGTGACATTATATATGAGTTATATCTGAAGGGAAAGCACGTCCATGTATAGGGCTTCTAAAAGGCATTTATGCTTACCTAAGATACACAGAAATGCTTTTTCAAAGTTAAGTAAAGCATGTTAGGAATTCAATGAGACCTTAGCCATAGTTGTCTGCCTGTACAGGACACATATAGCTTGTAATGACCGTATAGAGATTTTATTGGCTTATTGAGCGCAGCTCCAATGGGGTGATAATATTGGCTCGATGGCTGTTAAACAAAAGGGCAAATAAGGGCAGAGCCATTAGATTATTAGTCTGAAAAAATACATAATTTCCAAGCAGCCAGAGGAAAGGCTGTGAATGAGCATACATACAGCCGATGCCAGGGGACCTCTGAACAACGAATATCAACAAAAATGACCAAGACAGCAGCCCCAGTGCACAAAGACATACAGTGCATAAAAGCAACAAAATAAAAGAAGAAAAGTACACAGGCCAAGCCAGTGCTATAACTTTAAGGTTGTGCAAAACAGCAACATGTTTCCTTGAGGCCAGTTCATAAAAAACCTTTAAGATTGTTCAAAGGAGAAAGTGCTTCTTAGGTAATGCTATTTTGCAGCCCATTTTATACTTGGGGTGCATGAAAGGAGGTCGTTTTAGTGAGCTCTGAGTGCACTCTGGGGATATTTAAAAAGAATAAAGTTGAAGATCTAGCGCTATAGTTGCTGGTATGATAAGATAAAAGGCGGCTGTTATAAGTAGGTAGTTTAAATAACATAGTTTCCCTCTTTTGTATATGGCAATATTTTTTCAAAGAGATACTTTAGATCCTCACTCTTATTCTTGAGATGTAAATACTGATATTTGGTCGACTGTATTAGGAAGTAAAATCTTTTCTAATGTTAAAAGAAAACGTTTGCCTTACTGCCTGTCTCAGAGATCCTGTCTTATTGATGCACCTATTGTAGCAGTGCATCATCTCCCAATTACACAGTTCTACAGTTTGATAATGTGTCTCTTCAGAGCATCAAGGTGGTTTTTCTGTATTTCACTTTAACAGTTTTATGGTGATTAATTCGATAATTTGAGAATAAATTGTGAATAATTTGCCACAGTATTGTAACACGAGAGAAACGCTCTTCCTTACCAAGTTGTATCAGCTCACAATCCTTCCTACAACCTTTCAACAGAAATTATTTTTGCCTCTGTAGATGCTTTAAACATATGACGGAGGACTCTTTATCCTGTCCTTCATATTGTGCCTTTTTCATAAATTTAAAAAGTCAGATATCATGATTATATATAATATATTTTCTGATTGAAATTGTAAGACCAGGGAAGACCAAAAGGCCGACATGGTTCTTTTTACTTTGCCCTGGTAAAACCTTAATGTAAACAACCTAAGGCTAGTGAGGCTACTTGCACGTGAAGTACTGTGTGTGAGGATTAAAAAAGATGGATGGAGCTGAGGGATGAGAAGGGGGATGTGAGGGACAGGAAGAATAGATACCCCTCTGAGTTCATTAGGTAGAGAACGAATATACACTACATTGCCAGGTTGGAGGAAATGGACTAAGTAGGAGGAAAGTATTTACCTGTTGTTGCCCCTTAAATCTCTCACTGAATTTGGCAAGATTAGACTGGGAAGGAGGGATAAGTGGTGGGTAGTGATGAGAAGTGTAAAGGATACAGGTTTGCTGCTTAAGTGGGCCAACAGAATTATGTGACTATAAAGAACAAAATCAGAAAGTTCTTTGTATCTATTTATCCATCCATCCATCGATCAGTCCATTTTTGTGACTGTCTACCCATCCAGCCATCTGCCCGTTGATCCATCCATCCATCTATCTCTCCATTAATTTGTCAGTCAATCCATCCATTCGTAAAGGAGTATGACGGAAAAGAAATAGGCAGTTTTTCCTCACTCCTTATTACTCTTTTGTCTGTGCTCCAGCTCAGGGCCTGTGTGTTTATCTTCAATTTTTATTTTCTATTATATTTGTTCATTGATTTATTTATTATTCTTCTATATCCAGGACACCTGTCGAAATGTATGATCCTTTGCCAGCACTTGATCTAAAACCTCGAGCAAACACTGAGGAGGAGAGTAGCCTCACAGGTAAGACACACGCATGCACACAACTACCTATACGCCAACACACATCTGTATGCCCATGAACAGCTTTCAATTCTGAGATAGGATTTTGGCCCTAATGGCTGACAGCTGTATGTTCTTGATGTATGCCTCTCTGATACACAGAGACGAGAAACCGGTAAGGACAGAATAGTTTGACCTGCATGGGTATACTCACACACACACACATACACACACACTAATACACACACACACACACACACACACACACACACACACACACACACACACACACACACACACACACACACACACACACACACACAGACACAATAGCAAAAGTAAAAAAAAACTCTCCCTCTCAGCGGGTTTGACGTATCAGTACCTGCCCATCCATCCGTGCTGGTGTGATGTGTAATCACTGGCTGTGATTGTGTGGGCAGAGGGCTGTTAGAGGCGGCTCATGCCTGAGAGATTTCACTCTGCTTGGGTAAGAGATGGTGCAGGGGAGAGGGCGGATAGGGTTTGGACTGCAGTCTGGCGCTCAGGGCATGGAGCTCATCAGTCGGGGGAGAGCCCTGGCTGTTGGACGGCCGGGTAAGCCAGAAGGGAAGTTCTACCGGGTCATCTGTCCTCTTCCAAACCTCTGGACTCAACTGCCCCTCATCACATCAATCAAGATCTGCATGCCCTTGCCTGCTTGCCCGCTTCCCCACTGCTGTCCATCTAAATAGTGGTGTCTTTCAAAATGTCGGAGTTAGAAATGTTTCTCCTTGATCCCCAAAGAAAAGTGTAATTTTAGGAGAGGCAACCATACAAATACGACACAGACTTTTGACCAACATTTCTGACTGAAGTATCCTGAAGTATAGTGTATATTATAAATTAACAATACCCCCTTGCAGCTCTCCACTGAGCCTGCTCTTATAAATAAGAGATACTTAACAGCCTGAAAACTACACTGCCTCCTGAAACAGCTGTCGGCTCCTAAATATTACAACTTTTATAGAGGCGACCTTGCTTTTTTATCAACTCTGGCTCTTTCTATCCCAGAATATGTAATGATGAGTGCCAGCCAACCATAGGTTTCTCTTTA
Source organism: Platichthys flesus (assembly GCF_949316205.1). Lineage (NCBI taxonomy): Eukaryota > Metazoa > Chordata > Actinopteri > Pleuronectiformes > Pleuronectidae > Platichthys > Platichthys flesus. The sequence continues at coordinate 14,340,979 of NC_084948.1, forward strand.
TTTAAATTATTATTTTAAAATCACTCTCTCTTCTGTTGAAATCCTAACACTATGGCAGAGATTATACCATGTCCACAGTGAACAACATGTGATTTTTTCAAATTGAGGCGCATCGTTGTTTTTTATTGGGCTTAACTTTAAAAGTTCAATCGTAGTAATTTACTTCGTAGAATTTAGCGATGTTTCGACCACAGGACCTTTCCCCTGTAACTGGGAACCTTTTCAGGAACTCTTCTCGTTTATATCGCAGGACGGGGGTCTAAATAAAGTAAAGTCTTTCTTTCCCCCCCAAAACATTCATCGTTAAAGTTAAGTAAAATATACCTATTTCTCTTTATTAAGAACACAAGTATTCACATCATGACTTTCATTTCTCTCCTCACGATGTAGTGATTGATGTTCTATTGTTTTAGTGATACAAAGAGGGAAAAAGCATTGTCTCTGGGAAATGCAGAGCTGTCCATCAGCTGATAAACCATTCCTGCCACCTGCTCCGAACTTTTCTAAAGCATGCCAATTACAACAGGTTGCAGAGATTCTCCTCATCTCCTGCCTTTGAATATGAAAGAGTGGGCTGTGTGTGTGGCCATGAATGATGAATGAAGAGAAGACGATCTCTGGCATCATGTCGGGAGCACTATCTTGTTTTAAATTCAAATGTTTCTGATCTGTCAGACCCAATGCCGTGATGTGATCGGAGGATTGTTAGTAAGAGCGAAACAGAGAGGAAGAGAGATGGGAAGGAGCCATACACAGGGAGGTTGCAGTTGTAAAACAATGATAGAAAACACGCTGAAGTGTTTTTTTACCTAGCAAGGCGATCAAAAAAAGATTTCTAAATTCAGTTGTTACTGATATTGTCGGAAAGATAGTCAAAAGAATATAGATATCTTATCAGTGCCCAATGGCTCGGGCATTGATATGACATAGACAGGTGCCATAGATGACCACATGTCTCCTGCAGCAGAGTAGGGTCCTCAGCACTGAGAGTGCCGTTCAACCACAGCTGTGTCGACAGCATCTGTCCACTGTAACAAGATGAAAAATGAGTAAAGATACCACAGTGCAGCTCAGTGTGTGTATGTGATCTCTGATCCCCAGAGGATGAGGGGATAAGAGACGAAATTACCCCGTTGGTATCAAGATATGCAGGCATACCAAGAAGCTGTAAGAGACACACTGGCAACATAACCAGAAAGAAGCACTGAATACACGCTGTAGTCTTATACAGATTGATTCTACTTATTTCACGCATAATAAAAAAAGGATGTATGTATAAAACCCAAGAAAAGAAAGCATATTTTACAATGCCTCTCTACAAGCTGAGGTAATTTAAACTTGAGACTTGGAAGTAGATGTATCAGATGAATAAAACACAGAAAGCATATTTTATTTAATTCACGTTAAATGTATCTTTAATCAGACCCATGTCCATCATCATTCATTGGAGTTTGTTCTGGGGTCACCTTCAGTGCTTTCAAAATATAGATAGAAAAGTTGAGCAGACAATTTGACTGACTGCAGAAAGTTGAGACTTGACCTACCGGTCAAACAGAACTCTGGGGGTGTTGTTGGCATGGCCTGTGATTGATTCGTTGCTTGCATGCATATGTTTTATGATAAATCCTCCTGTCAATGAAAAGGCTGTATGATAAATGCTGTAAACATTTTGGATTATTTTCAAATTGAATTGACTTCATTATTTAACAACACTTTCATATACTTACCTATATTTGTAGTTTTTTTTCTTACTCTAGCTTTAAAGATAACTTAATAGCAAAGTCCCTCTCCCTCTCACATCCCAACACACAACATGACTATGCCCCTCTTTGCCCATCTTGATTTGTGTGCGTGTTTGCGTTTGCAGCTCAGGAGGAGGATTTTCGTTGCTACTGTGCATCATTGTTTGCAGTCCCTGTCAGTCGGGGCGAGACTCGTGCTCAGATCACTGCACCTGAACCGTGCCTCGTCATAGAAGTCCTGGATGAGGTGAGAACCACTCAAGCCTTTTCGTTTTAACAGCAAAGTTTTACCTACATGAACACGCAGAGTGAATCTAGACAAGCGAACCAGGGATAAGTCACACTTAACAACTTAATCGCAGAAAAGACCTCATAGAAAACAGCATATTCTTTGTTTCCTTCTTTGTCTTACTGTCTCATTCAAGTTATCTCTTTTATTTCCTACAGACAGAGGGAATCATGAATGAAGTCTCTGCTGAACAGAGGACGAGCAACAAATCAAAGTAAGAATCAATGTAACAAAAACTAATCTACTCTGACCTAATCCCACACCTACTGTACCTCACTGACATTGGCCGGTGTGATGAGAGCAAGCACATGTTTACACACAGAAAACTGTTGATTTACAAAACAAGCCTGACAGCATCTGTATTTATTATCGATCAAATCTTCTACATGAATCTCTCAGCGTGTAGTCAAGAGAATATACTGCAGTAACAGCCCCTGCCTGTGTGAAATATGTGTTTGAACTGTCTAGTGAACAGTGTGAGTTCAAGGTTTGCTCGTCCTGTACCAAAATTATAGCATAAATAATTCAACAGGCTCTTTAATGTACTGCTCACCCAAAGCATGTGATGCAATGATATATCAGTGTTGTACAGCACTGGTGCAGGGCCCATCAAGCTGGAGTCCTGGCCAACGAAACAAACTAAAACTCTGCAGCGATAGATGAGATTTAACAGCCTGATTTTACAATTGATGTCTGTTGAGAGATAAATTCAAAGTTGAAATCATGTTGGCCGTTAATTTTCAGCACCCATATTGAATTTTCATACAAGTGAATTATGAGGTGACAAACTAAGAATTCAAAGCATCATGGAAAAGGAGAAATTTCTGAACTTTTTTAACCATCGGATGAACTTTGGTGTTTCTTTTTAAGGAACGAAAACCTTTCTTATATTACGTCATGCAACTCGGTGTGTATATCTTGACTTTTTAGAAAGAGTAGTGTTGGTGGAGCTTGGAGTCATAGCTCAAAGGAAGTATAGAAGAAAATCTACTAGCATGCATTAACAATCAGCCAGTATTCATCATTCATCATTTGATTTAACTACAATTTTTCACAAGGATGTCGGGAAAGTTGCCGGGAAAGTTGAAATAAAGCCATTACTGTATAGTATAGTATCAACATGGATGCCTATTTCACCCCCCCACAGGGATTACTTGTTTGAGCAAGTCTCCAACAAAGGAAGTACCCTGGTGCCCCAAACAGCCGTGACTGGCGCTGGGTCCTCAAGAGTCAGCCGCTCCTCTCTCAGTCCATCACAACCATCCAGTCAGTCCAAAGCACCCACACAACCTCCAGCCGCTCAGAGGCTCCATCAATCCGAGCCTCAGACTTCCGAAGCAGATCACACAGACAAACGTAAGTTGTGCATTGTTTTAAGGTTAATTTAAGGGTTTTCTGCTGAGTTTGTTTCTTTCATATAGCAGATGCAATGAATTAACTTTATAAGCCTTTGTTGTTGATGTTAATGTGCGTGTATTTGTACATATCCCAAAAGAACTCTAATCTCATGCACAAATACGTTTGGCTATTATTTCAGTGAGTTTCGATAA